>NC_133617.1:363639066-364334066 GCF_048593235.1 Sminthopsis crassicaudata
GATCACAGAGCTTGTCAGTGACAATTCCAAGACTGGAAAAACAGTTAGCTGAGTCGTGGTCAATCTCTCTTTCTCTTGAACTAAATTAGCTTTCCTAGGGAACATTTTTTGAATTCCTCAGATTATATTCAGTGTCTGTTAAGACCAAGAAGCAGAAAAACAGAATACACATCTTTCAGGGGGTGAGTTAAAGTAGGATTTCAAGTTTATGAATAAAAATGGGACAGAGATTGGGAGAGGCAAACCTAAGGAAATTTGCTGGACAATTCTAAGAGGAATTGCTGAAATATGAAGGAGAACATGAACAATGTGGATTTGAAATATGAATTTGAAATACCAACAAATAAAATCTTGACATAACTAAGACTAGAAGAAATAATTCTTTAAATACTATCAATTTGTTTTTTATCATCCTTCCTTCAACAAGTTAATGTTTGGCTCTTTTATTATTGTCAGGAATCTTTGGCGTTTCTAGGAGAATTATGTTATATGGTATAGTATTCTTATCATTTTTATCCACTAAAATACATTTCAATTAAATATGCACAATCTGAACATAAACATGTTTTCCAAAGTATTACTGGAGCTATATTGCTTAGATGTATTTTTAACTCAGGATGTTAACTACTTACATAATTCTTTCATATGCACCCAGGAAGAAGAAAAAAAAAAAAAAGCCTGATATTTAAATGTCTTTAACTCATAAAACATATTTATGTGTGTATACATATTATACATACATACACACACGTGCAAATATAAGGATTCCTATACCTTTGTTGAGGGTATAGGGAGGACTATTTGGGCCATGAAAAGATTCTCTTTTAGATGGGTGTTTAGAAAATCTGTTGAACTTTATCTTAAGGTTATCTTAAGGTCCTTAGCTATTCTTGACTTCTTAATAAAGTGAAGCTAAGATTAAACTTTTCCCAGATAAAAACTATAAATCAGGCTTTGATACTACTAATGAGTTATATTCAGATAGACAAATGAACTTATTTTCTGGATTTCTTCTCTTTTTTGTCATGTTTATGTATGTATGGAATATATATATATATATATATATATATATATATATATATATATATACCTATATATGTAATGAATGAAAACTATTAGGTAGAACACATATATTCATATATGTACAATTATACTGATATATTCAATAAAAGTGTGCTATTTATGCTATATCTAAAAAACAATTATATATATACACATATATACATGTATGGATTCATATATAATTGAAATCTGTCTAATAGCAAATATGTTATGCACTTAGAAGCATTATTCTGAAAAGTGATTCCTAGGTTTCACAAAACTAATAAAAGACTCTATGGTACATTAAAAGATTTAAGTCCAGGCTAAAATTTTCAAAATTTTGGACAAATTTTTAACTTTTTATCATTTATTTTTCTCTTTCTTCCACTGAATAAATACATAGATTATATTGCTTAGGTTAACTATAGTTAGGCTAACTAACTATAGACTAGATCAGTAGAAATATATGCTGCATTTAAAAGTTTACATTAAAAGGTTAGAGCCAAGATGGAGAAGTAAGATAAGAACTCATCAAAGCTTTCACAAATTCATCTTCAAACAACTATAAAATGGCATCTTAGAAACAAAATCTGGAGTAGTAGAATTAAGAAGAGGATACAGTAGCAGGGGTAGAAAGAGGATTTTGGGAAATGATGAAGTATATCAGGAATTTACAAGTTGTCCATATTTCCCCTCCAAAAAAAAAAAAAACAAAAGGAAATTATGCCTCAGGGCAAATGTTGATGAATTTAAAACAAACAAACAAACAAACAAACCAGTAAGACTTTGGGAAGAACAGGGATTCTCTTAGGATAGCCAGAGAAGCCCCAAAAAAAGGCCCCAGAACAGAAGATATAACAACAGGGAGCTCTGGGGATTTCTGGATTTATAGATAGCCTCAGCCACGACCTCAGGAACTTTCACCTCCTGGAGAGCATGGGGAAACAGGGTCCAGGAAGACTGAGGAAGCCTCAGCCCATTAGGAACACCAGGGCCCGGTATGCTGCTCAAACTGACTGTGGGTGAGAAGGAATCAGCATACGTGTTGAGTGTAGAAGTAGTGGAGCTGAAATGCTGCTGGAGCTTTTGGTATAGAGTTCCATGTTAAGAACTGAAGTGATCTGGAGAAACTATCCCTCCCACTATAGGATTAAAGGTGGTTACACTAATAGTTTGATTAAAAACAAATGAACAGGCAAAGAAAGACTCCAACTACAGAAATTTGTTATAGGAATAGAGAAGATCTCAGTTCATCTTCAGAAGAGAACAGTGAAATTAAAAAAAAAAAAAAAAAAGAAAAAGAAAAAAAAAAAAGAAAAAAAAAAAAAAAAAAGCTGTTCTAACTCAAAGAGTAATATTCAATGGCTATCTGCCCAAAGAAAATTTATGGAAGAACTGGGAAAAAAAAAAAAAAAAAAAAGCTTTCAAAAATCAAATGAATATATTGAAGAAAAGCTATAGAAAAGAAAAAAAAAAGAAAAATAAGGATATTAAAAAAAAAGTTAATCAACTAGAAGAGAAGAAATGGAATCTTAAAGAAGAAAATAACATGGTGAAAATTGGAATTAGACAAGGGTAAATCAGAAAAGAGTAAGAGACAAAATATTTAAATTATATAACAGGTATTAAGTGTAGGAGAGGAACCAACATAGAGGTATTAGATGGGGGAGGAAGATTGTAGTTCTGAAATTTTAAGCAAATGCCACAAACCCAAAAATTAATAACAAAGACAATAAAAAAAATACTATCATTTCCATTATAATTTTAGTATGGACTCTAGCCATAACCTATGGCATGAAAAACCATTGTTGTAATTCAACAATCCCATTCCACCCTTACTATACTATACTATTAAAGATGCTCTCAGTTTAATATCTCTACTCCTAATACTCCTTACTCTAGCCCTATTCTCCCCAGCCAATCAAGGAAGCATGATGTTCTGACCAGTTTCCCAAACATTGTTCTGAATCCTTACCACCAACCTTATTACACTTACCTGAATCAAGTAGCCAATCAGTAAGAACAACCATTCATTATAATTGGCCAACTAGCCTCTTACTTCCTATTAATCCTTACAAGCTGTTCTTTACAAGGGAATTGGTGATATTGGCTTTATAGTTGACTAATATTTAACAGTAACTCTTGAGATATTCAACAAATTAGTATAACAAATATTGATACCTTAGCATTACTAGGTCTTATCATTGCAGCAACAGGTAAATCAGTCCAATTTGGCCTTCACCCTTGACTCCCCTCAGCCATAGAAGGTCCAACCCCATATCAGGCCTATTCCATTCTAGCACAATAGTTATAGCAGACATCTTCCTCTTAATCTGCTTCAACTCTGTTATAGTGTCTGACCAAACAGTTCTAACCATCATACTCTGATTAGTAGCAGAGTATTCATTATATTATGAATGGGTTAAAATGGAACAACACATACAAACACATAGTACATACATGTGTAAAATCATATATATGAACATTATATGTATTATATATATACACACATATACACATATATGTGTGTGTATGCATATGAATACATTCCATATATGTTGTAAGTCCATACTTATCTATAGATCTACCAAGAAAGCTATAGCACCCTCCAAGATCTATAAAGGAAAAAAGGGTGGGGGAGGAAATAGGATAAGGTAGGTTATAGGAGAGTATGTAGATTTATAGGAGTGGAAGAAGGTGTGTAGATTAAGGGGGAAGGGTGGCATAGGATACACAGACTGGGGCACAGAAGAATGTTTTAATTAAAGAGAATGGGATAAAGTCTGCAGATTAATGGAAAAGGGATAAAGAGGGAGGGAAAAGGTGGGGGAGAGAAGATAAGGAATGGAATCAGGGTAGAGGGGAGGTGAAGTAATAGCAAGGTAAGTTAAGGAGAAGAATTAAAGAAGAAAAGTAATTGAGGGAATAACAGAGATACTCAAACACTGTAATAAGGATCAGGAATACTATTCATTAGAAAAAAATAAGTAAGGCTAATTATTTTTTATCAGAAAAAAAATCAAATTCAGGATTCAATCAGTAAGAAAATCTACTTTATATGTCAGCTGTATTAATATTCTTTTAGATGTGTATGTGCATGTATATGTGTAAATGCATTTATATGTGTAGGTATATGTATGTGTGTGTGTATATATATATATATATATATATATATATATATATATATATGCATTGTGCATATACATATGTGTACATAAATACACACATAAAAAGAGAGAGAGATAGGCATGAAGGCATGCATATATCTTCTCTTATATATGCTTTCTTGATATGGAAATTCAGCATTACATATTATGTTATCCTTTGGTTTTTGTTTTCTTTCTCTTTTATATCTTTTTTTTTTCTTTTTTCTATTTTCTTCCTTATTTTTCATTTAGTTAAAAAAAAAAAAATACCAGATGTGTGACCCCAGGCAAGTCACTTAACCCCAATTAGCTCAGCAACAAAAACAAACAAGTAAATAAATAAAAATAAAAATATACAAAAATAAATTAAAAGGAAATTAGAATTGGTTAATGGAAAGTCAATGCAGCTGTGAGAACAAGAAATAACAAAACAAAATATAAAGAAAAAAACAAAAATAGAAGACAATGTGAAATATCTCACAAGGAAAACAACAAATCTGGATAATAGATCAAAAATAGAAAATATAAGAATAATTGGACTAACTGAAAACTGTGGCAAAAAAAAAAAAAAAAAGAAGAAGAAGAACTTTGACAAAATCTGACAAGAAATAATCAGAGAAAATTGTCTTGGAGTGATAGAACATGAGGCAAAAGTAGTAGGAAAAAAATTCTCCCAATGACTGTCTCAAAGACATCCTACAAGGAAAACACATAGGGACCTTATTTCTAAATTTCAAAATCCTCAGGTTAAAGAGAAAATTTTACAAGAAACAAACAAACAAAAAGAACTAGGACTGTGGCCAAAAATATCATATCTATCAAAACTAAGCATAATATTGAATGAAAAAAAAAAAAAAAAGGACATTCAATGAACTCTCAAATTTTGAAGATGTGTCTGAATAAAACCTGAATTCAATAGAAAATTTAACATGTAAAAGCCAACATCAAGGACTAATTTCAGGGGAGTGAACAAGAACAAACTGATTATGTTTTATACATGGAACTATAAACCAGATGTCTAAGACTGACTTAAGTAACTTAGGTAATCCAAAAGAAAGAATGTGTTAAATAGGGAACAATGCTTATATATAATACAAAGGGCATGACACCCTCCAAAATCTACTAAGAAATAAAGGCAGGGAGCAAAGGACAAGGTAGATATATGTGTAGGGTTACCTTTGTAGATTTATGGGAGTGGATAGAGGGAGGAAAAGGGTGAGGTAGGAATAAGTAGTATACAGAAGGGTGTTTAGATTAATGGGAATGGAATAAAGAGGGAGGGGAAGAGTGAGGGGAGAAAATTAAGGAGGGATCCATAGGTAGGGGAAGGTTAAGTAATAGCAAGGCAAATTAAGGAGTAAAACTAAAGTAGAAAATTAATTAGGGATAAAAAATAATATACACATACAAACACAAATAAAATAACATGTATGATGAGTAGAATTTATTAGGAAAAAATAGGGCTATTAATCATTGATTTCAAAGTAAAAGTTAAAGATTTAATCAAGAGAAAAATCTATATTATATGTAAGCTATATTAATATTGTTTTAAATGCATGTCTGTCTCTTTCAATGCATATGTGTGTGCTTGTTGTGCATGTGAACACATACATGTACATGTGACATGTACATGTGTTTAAATGTGTGTGCTATGTATATGCATATATCATATACATGTGTATGTGTGTGTATCTACATGTATATATATATATATATATATATATATACACACACAGAGAGCGATGCACACACAGAGACAGACACATCATTTAGATAGATAGATAGATAGATAGATAGATAGATAGATAGATAGCAGATATATATAGATAGATAGATAGATAGAGAGAGAGAGAGAGAGAGAGAGAGAGAGAGAGAGAGAGAGAGAGAGAGAGAGATCCATGCTCATCTGTAGCCTGTTTGGGGAAGATGGGGGGAATAAAAAGGGAGAAAGAGGAATAAAGTAAAAAGTTCACAGGAGATAACAAAATAATAACTAAGAGAAAGCAAAGCAAATATCAACAGTCATGAATATAATGTCTTCTACTATTGTATATACTTTCTTGAAGTGAAAAAATTTGTTACATATGTTGAATATTCCTTGTTATTCTGCTGGGTACATGTCAATTATTACATTATTTTTTTCATTTTCCTTTTATTTATTTATTTTAAGGAAGAGGACAACAATATCATAATACCTAGATTTGAAAGATCAAAAAAAGTATTCCTTGGTCTCAGACTGGAAAAGACAAACAAACAAACAAACAATTCATTTTAGTGTTTAAAATTTAAGAACGATAGCTAAAAGAAAACGAAACTGGGAAAAGAAATGAGAGTAATGCAAGCAAATCATGAAAAATAATGATCAACTTGTTAAAGAATTACACAATATTGATGTAGGAAGAAGACGTACAAAAACTCATTAACCCTTCCCTCCAACAAATTCTTGAAAAATAGAATTGGCAAAAGAGTAAACGGGGCACAAAAGATCACTGAAGAAAATAATTCTTTAAAAAATTAGAATTGAACAAATTAAAATAAATAATTCAATGAGATATCAGAAAATAACAAAACAACATCAAAAAACAGGTAAAATAATAATCTGCAAAAAAACTTATTGGAAAAACAAGTGAACCAGAAAATAGATTGAGGATAGATAATTTAAGATTTTAACAATTCCTGAGAGCCATGATCATATTTCAAGAAATTTTCAACAAAAACCATCTCTGACATCTTAGAATCAAAAGGTCAATTAGAAATTGAAAGAATGTACAAATCATTCATAAAAAGAAATCCCAAAATCAAAACTCTCAAATATATTACAATCATATTCTAGAGAAAATATGTCAAGGTGAAAATACTGCAAGAAATAAATAATATTCACTTAAAATTTCATGAACTGCAGTCACAATTATACATAAATTAACAGTTTCCATATTAAAGGATCAAAGGGTTTGGAATATGATATTCTGGAAGGCAAAGGAACTAGATTACAAAGGAACTATAATTACAAAAAAGCATCACCTATCACCTATTTGTGGTGGGGGACAAAACAAACAAACAAACCAAAAAAAAAAAAAAAAAAAAAAAATATATATATATATATATATATATATATATATATATATATATATATTAAACATTCTCTATAAAAAGTGCAAAACTGAACAGAAAATTTTATATTTTCAAAATAAACATAAAAAAGGTAAGTAGGAAAGATGAAACTTAAGATTGAATAAACTCAAACTATTTTCATTTATACATGTGAAAATTATTCTTGTAACTCTTAAGAACTTTATTACTATTAGGACAGCTAGAATGAGGGTATAGGAATGAGTTGATTTTAATGAAATGATACAAAAGATTAATGAGTGAGAAAGGATTGTGCTGAAAGAAGAATGAAGAAGTGAAAAGGGATATTAAAGTGAGAAAAATGGAGGGAGGGAGAATCATAGTATACAATGATTGAACTCAACTCTCATCAGATTTGGTTTAAAGAAGGAACAAATTTCTATAACCAATTGATGTTTATCATATTTTACCTAAAGAAAAATAGGAGGAAAGCAATATATAAGAAGGAATCTGTTTGTGTGTGGTGGGGAGGGACTGATAGACAAATTGGAAGAGATAATGCTCTGAAGCAAAAATGTTTATGGGGACTGTTAAACTAAAATGAAAGAGAGAGAAAGAGAGAGAGAGAGAGAGAGAGAGAGAGAGAGAGAGAGAGAGAGAGAGAGAGAGAGAGAGAGAGAGAGAGAGAGAGAAGAAAATTAGGATGGAGGGGAAACCTCAATTAGTAATCATAACTGTGAATATGACTGAGAGAAATTCATCTATAATATAGAAGAAGATGGAGTGGATTAAAATGGAAGCAAACAGGGTTAAATAGCAGAATCCTGTAGTTATTGTAAATAAAAAATATATCTGAAGTAAAAACACAGAGTAAAAGTAGGGTACTACATTATAATTGGTGACGCATCATCTGAATTGTTTAAAAAAAAAAAAAAAGCAGGTCTACTGTTTGTGGCAAAAATGAAAATAGATCTAATTAAAAGAGATTGGAGGTGAATGTAAAGCCAAATAACAGAAGGAAGCCAAGAATTTTTCTAAGCTCTCCCAACTTTCCTCCAGAAATGTGAAATCAAGCCTCTAAAATAATTTTAGCCAACAGAATCCACAAAAAAGAAATGAAACAATTTTCCAGTGCAAGATAGCTTAGAAGGACTTCAGGAAATGTTTATTTAATGTGGTAAAGGAGAAACAATTTGGGGATTGGGAGCCTTGATGCTGACGTAATATGGTAATAGAATCTTTATGATAAGTGAAGCTTGAAGAAGGATCTTATTGCTGGTCTGCTCCAGCGATAGAGTCTCACTGTTGGCCAGACCTATAGTGGGGTTTTGCTGCTCATTAAAAATGGAATCAAAATCTCACTGATGACTTGTGCTGGTGGTGGGAATTCTGGGGTGGGACTGTGCTGAGCTGCACAGACTGCTTACTTCTCCAGAAGGCTGCTGACTGCTGAAGGCCTTATTGGCAAATATCCTTGACTTGGAGCCTTGCTGAGATTCCCTGGTGTGAGGCAGGCTTCAGATGCTACTCTTGGAAATCCTTATCTTCCCATCCCACTGAATGGACATTTCCGGCCTGGCCAGAAAGCTGCTTCTCTTCCATTCAAAGGGGGTTTTCTAATTATTTGGATTTTGATTTGGGAAGGCTTTAGAGGGCTCCTTCCTCACTTGGTCATCTTGGCATGAAAGTACTGATGGCTAATTTTAGAAATCAGGTCAACAAATATTTGTAAAATACATACTGTGTATCAGAAAATGTGCTAAACTCTGCTTTGAAAGTGTTTATCATCTAATGAGGAAAGATAAAATCAAAGGAAGCTTAGAATTCAGGAAATTTGGTGGGGGTAATAAAGGAATGGAAAAGGTGGAGGGAAGAGTGGTGCAGTCACAGGAAAAAAATGTCTAGAGAGAAAAGTGTGCATCATAGAAGGAATTAAAAATTTTTTAAATTGTAAAAACGATCAATACTGTAAAGGTAGGCCTTATTAGATTTTTTTAAAAAGCAAATTAGTAAGTAGAAGAGAAATTAAGAAAAGAAATGAGACTAATAGAAGAAAATCATGAAAACAATAGAATCAATAGCTTGGGATGATATAAAAAATTACTGAGAAAAATAACTCCCAAAAAAATAAAATTGATCTAGTAGAAAAAGAGGTAGAAAATCTCACAGTAGAAAATGCCTTTTGTTTTTATTAAAGCTTTTTAATTTTCATAAGATTTGTATGGATAATTTTTTTAACATTATCCCTTGCAAAATCTTACATTCCAATTCCACCCTCCTCTAGAGAGCAAATAATCCAATATATATTAAACATGGTAAACTATATGTTAAATCCAATATCTGCATATATATTTATTCCAACTTACTGCATGAGAAAAATCAGAACAAAAAGGTAAAGAGAGAGAGAGAGAGAGAGAGAGAGAGAGAGAGAGAGAGAGAGAGAGAGAGAGAGAGAGAGAGAAAATAAAATTCAAAATTCAGGCAAATCACAACACTATAGTTCCCACAGACCTCTCTCTGGGTATAGATTGCTTTCTTCATCCCAAGATCATTAGAACTAGTCTGAATCATGACATTGTTGAAAAGAGCCACATCCATCATAATTGATCATCATATAATCTTGTTTCTGTGTACAATGATCTCCTAGTTCTGTTCATTTCACTTAGCATCAGTTCATGTAAGTCTCTCCAGGAAATCATCCTGTTGGTTATTTCTTACCAGAGCAATAATATTTTCCATGCAATTCATATGCCATAATTTAGTCATTTTCCAATTGATGGGTATCCATTCAATTTCCAGTTTCTTACCACTACAAAAAGGGCTGCCACAAACAATTTTGCATATGTGGGTCCCTTTCCCCTCCTTTAAGATCTCTTTGGGATATAAGCCCAGTAGAACAGTTTGATAGCCCTTTGGGCATAGTTACAAATTGCTGTGCAGAGTGGTTGGATCACTTCACAACTCTCCCAACAATGTATTAATGTCCTATATCCCCTCCAATATTCATCATTATCTTTTCTTGTCATCTTAGCCAATCTGAGAGGTTTGTAGTGATACCTCAGAGCTGTCTTAATTTGCATTTCTCTGATCAATGCTAATTTGGAGCACCTTTTCATATGACTTAGAAATGATTTTAATTTCTTCACTGGAAAATTGTTTGTTCATATTCTTTGACCATTTATCAATTAAAGAATGACTCCAATCTGAAACAAATCTCTATATGTTTTAAAAATGACATCTTTATCAGAACCTTTGAATATAAAAATGGTTTCCCAATTTATTGCTTACCTTTTAATCTTGTCTGCACTAATTTTGTTTGTAAAAAACTTTTTAACTTTAATATAATCAAAATTACCTATTTTGGATTCAATAACGATCTCCAGTTATTCTTTGGTCACAAATTCCTTCTTTCTCTCCACATCTGAAAGGTAATTGTTCTTCTAAGTTGCTTATAATATCATTCTTTATGTCTAAATTATGAACCCATTTTGACCTTATCGTGGTATATGGTGTTAGGTGTGTGGGTCAGTCTGTAGTTTTTGCCACACTAGTTTCCAATTTTCCCAGCAGTTTTTGTCAAATAGTAAGTTTTTAATTCCAAAAACTGGGCTTTGGGGATTTGTCAAACACTAGATTACTATAGTCTTTGATTATTTTGTCCTGTGAATCTAACCTATTCTACTGATTGATTACTCTATTTCTTAGCCAGTACCAAATGATTTTGATGACTGCTGCTTTGGATAATAATTTTTAAAAATTAAAATTCAACAAGTAAAAACTAATGACTGTGCAACACACATGTATATATGTATATATTAGATAGTTTTTAAAAATAGAAGAAAATCGACTCTAAAAATAAATTCAGGAGAGATAATGTAAGAATTAATATACTATCTGAAAACCATGGAGAATCTCTTTCAAGAAATTATTAAAACAAAAAAAAAACAATAATGTTATATATTAGAATCAGAGGGCAAAATATAAAGTGAAAGAATCCACTTATCGCAGCCTGAAATTATTAAAACAATATGGTACAGGCTAAGAAAAAGGATGGTGGATCAGTAAAAAAGATTAGGTACAAACTACATTATCTAGTATATGATACATAGTAATCCAGTATACAATACATCCAAAGATCCATGCTTTTGTAACAAAAAGTAATTACTTATAAAACTTCTGTGAAAACTGGCATACATTATGGCAGAAAATTGTCATAGATTAATTTCTCACACAAGGTCAGAATGGGTACATGATTTACACATAAAGAATGATACCATAAACATAAAAGAATATAGGATAGTTTATCTGTCAGACCTATACATAAAGGAAGAATTTAGGACTAGATTTGAAGAGCATTACAAAATATAAAAATGGTTCATTTTGGAATATATAAAATTAAAGAATTTTTGCACAAACAAAACCAATGAAATAATAATCATAAAGAAAACAGAAACCTGGGAATTGTTTTTACTAATTCTGATAAAATCCTCATTTCTAAAATATATAGAGAACTGAGAGCAAATATAGAGAAATATGAGACAATTTTGTGCAAAGTACATGTCATTCCCCAATTGACAAATGGTCAAAAAGATGTGCACAGGCAGTTTTCAAACAAAGAGACAAAAGTTATCTATAGGCAAATGAAGAAGTGATCTAAATAAATTGAAATTAGAAACATGTGAATTAAAACAACTCTGAAGCATTGCCTCACATCTATAAGATGATTGTTTAGTGTGATAGAGAAGAAAAATGATAAATGTTGAAGGGTATGTAGGAAAAGTGAAATACCAATCTACTGGTAGTGGAGTTGTGTACTGATGCAGCTATTCCGAAGAACAATTTGGAACTATGCCCAAAGAGCTACTAAACTATGCATGCTCTGTGATCACTACTAGGTCTATATCCCCCAAAATCCTCCCAAAAGGGAAAAGGACCTATGTGTACAAAAATATTTATATGAGCATTTTTTTTTTTTGGTGGTGACTAAGAATTGGAAATCAAAGGAATACCCATAAATTGGGGAATGCTTAAACAAGCAGTGATAGATGATTGCAATGGATTGTTATTGCTTTATGAAAAATAACAAGCAGGAGAATTTCAGAAAAACACAGGACTAGTGAATTCAGCAAACATTATGCACACTAACACTATTGTTTGATGAATAATTGTAAATACCTTGTTTATTCTCAGCAATGGCATAATTCAGGACAATTCCAAAGGATTTATGATGAAACATACTGCCCACCTTGAGAAAAAGAACTGCTAATGATTGAATATAGACTGAAGCATGCTATTTTTTACTTTCTTTAATTCTTTCCTCTTATTTGAGTGTTTGCAAAATTGAATATGTCTAACGTATATCTGGTTGCTCACTGTTTCAGAGAGTGGGTAGGGAAAGGAGGGAATATAGAATTTAGAAATCAAAATTTTAAATATTTTTAATTGGAAAAATAGTCATTATGGGAAATCATCTGAAACTACTTTTGAGTTTTTTTTTTAAATACAAAAAGTTTTCGAATTCTTCATGTGCAATTCATTTTTGATATGTAGAAAGATGGAATGCAAATCAATAGAACACATGCATATATAGACACATGTATATATTTATATTCAATATATAATGTAAAGAAGTAAATTTCTTTTTATTTTAAGTAAATTTATCCATAAATTGGCATAGAGTAAGGTTCTAGTGATAATAGTTATTCAAGCAAAGCTGAAAAATAAAAATTCAGGTGCATGTGCTTGACAATTATTTTTACAGGCATAGGTTTTATTAGATGACTGGTAAAGTTACTTCCATTTCTGAAATTTGACCATTTTGTATTACCATATTTTTCTAAATATTGAATTATGTTGATAGTTCATTTTTACAAGGTACCCTTCACATCTAACCAGATATTATCTTGTTCTCCATATCTTTTATCTGTTGAAATCTTCATCCTCCCTGATGCTCAGCTGTTGACATTTACAAGAAGCTGTTTAATATCCTTAGTTGAGAATTGGGCTTGCAACTTAAAAAGCTAGAAAAAGACCAAATTAAAAACCCCCAACCAAAAATTAAACTTGAAATACAAAAATTAAAAGGAGAAATCAATAATATTGAAAGTAAAAAAACTATTGAATTAATAAATAAAACTAAGAGTTGGTTTTATGAAAAAGCCAATAAGATAGATAAACCGTTAGTAAATCTGATCAGAAAAAAGAAAGAGGAAAATCAAATTGTTAGTCTTACAAATGAAAAGGGGGATCTTTCCACCAATGAAGAGGAAATTAGAGAAATAATAAGGAGTTACTTTGCCCAACTTTATGCCAATAAATTTGATAACATAAATGAAATGGATGACTTCCTCCAAAAATATAGGCTCCCTAGATTAACAGAGGAGGAGATAAATTGCTTAAATAATCCCATTTCAGAAAAAGAAATAGAACAAGCTATTAATCAACTCCCCAGGAAAAAATCCCCAGGACCAGATGGATTCACATGTGAATTCTACCAAACATTTAAACAACAATTAGCCCTAATGCTATATAAACTATTTGAAAAAATAGGGGATGAAGGAGTCCTACGAAACTGCTGTTATGACACAGGCATGGTACTGATACCTAAACCAGGTCGATCGAAAACTGAGAAAGAAAATTATAGAACAATTTCCTTAATGAATATTGATGCTAAAATCTTAAATAAGATATTAGCAAAAAGACTCCAGAAAATCATCTCCAGGATAATACACTATGATCAAGTAGGATTTATACCAGGAATGCAGGGCTAGTTTAATATTAGGAAAACTATTAGTATAATTGACCATATTAATAATCATATTAATAAAAACCATATGATCATCTCAATAGATGCAGAAAAAGCATTTGACAAAATCCAATATCCATTACTACTAAAAACTCTTGAAAGTATAGGAATAAATGGACTATTCCTTAGAATAATCAGGAGCATATATTTAAGACCATCAGTAAGCATAATATGCAATAGAAATAAACTGCAACCTTTCCCAATAAGATCAGGAGTGAAACAAGGTTGCCCACTATCACCATTACTATTCAATATAGTACTAGAAATGCTAGCCTCGGCAATAAGAGCCGAGAAAGAGATTCAAGGAATTAGAGAAGGAAAGGAGGAAATCAAACTATCAATCTTTACAGATGACATGATGGTATACTTAGAGAACCCCAAAGACTCTGTTAAAAAGCTATTAGAAATAATTTAGAATTTTAGCAAAGTGGCAGGATACAGAATAAATGCACATAAATCCTCAGCATTTTTATATATCACCAACAAAATGCAACAGCAAGAGATACAAGAGAAATTCCATTCCAAACAAATGTTGAGAGTATAAAATATTTGGGAATCCATCTACCAAAGAAAAGTCAGGAATTATATGAGAAAAATTACAAAACACTTGCCACAAAAATAAAGTCAGATTTAAATAATTGGAAAGACATTCAGTGCTCTTGGATAGGCCGAGCGAATATAATAAAGGTGAAAATATTCCCCAAGCTAATCTATTTATTTAGTGCTGTACCAATCAGACTCCCAAGAAACTATTTTAATGACCTAAAAAAATTAACAACAAAGTTCATATAGGAGAACAAAAAGTCGAGAATTGCAAGGGAACTAATGAAAAAAAAGTCAGATGAAGGTTTTCTAGGTGTACCTGATCTAAAGCTATATTATATAGCAGCAGTCACCAAAACCATTTGGTATTGGCTACGAAATAAACCAGTCGATCAGTGGAACAGATTAGATACAAAGGACAAAAAAAGGTACATCTAGAACAATCTAATCTTTGACAAACCCAAAGATACCAACATTAGGGATAAAAATTCATTATTTGGAAAAAACTGTTGGGAAAACTGGAAATTAGTATGGCAGAAATTAGATATGGATCCACACTTAACACCATATACCAAGATAAGATCAAAATGGGTCCATGATTTAGGCATAAAGAATGAGATAATAAATAGATTAGAGAAACAGAAAATAGTCTACCTCTCAGACCTGTGGAGGAGGAAGGAATTTATGACCAGAGGAGAACTAGAGATCATTATTGATCACAAAATAGAAGATTTTGATTACATCAAACTAAAAAGTTTCTTTACAGACAATACCAATGCAAACAAGATTAGAAGGGAAGTAACAAATTGGGAAAATATTTTTAAAAGTAAAGGTTCTGATAAAGGTCTCATTTCCAAAATATATAGAGAACTGACCCTAATTTATAAGAAACCAAACCATTCTCCAATTGATAAATTGTCAAAGGATATGAACAGACAATTCTCAGATGATGAAATTGAAACTATATCCACTCATATGAAAGAGTGTTCCAAATCACTACTGATTAGAGAAATGCAAATTAAGACAACTCTGAGATACGACTATACACCTGTCAGATTGGCTAAGATGACAGGAACAAATAATGATGAATGTTGGAGGGGTTGTGGGAAAACTGGGACACTGATACATTGTTGGTGGAGTTGTGAAAGAATCCAGCCATTCTGGAGAGCAATCTGGAATTATGGCCAAAAAGTTATCAAACTCTGCATACCCTTTGACCCAGCATTGCTGCTATTGGGCTTATATCCCAAAGAAATACTAAAGAGCAGAAAGGGACCTGTATGTGCCAAAATGTTTGTGGCAGCTCTTTTTGTTGTAGCTAGAAACTGGAAGATGAATGGATGTCCATCAGTTGGAGAATGGTTGGGTAAATTATGGTATATGAAGGTTATGGAATATTATTGCTCTGTAAGAAATGACCAGCAGGAGGAATACAGTGAGGCTTGGAGAGACTTACATCAACTGATGCTGAATGAAATAAGCAGAACCAGAAGATCACTATACGCTTCAACAACAATACTGTATGAGGATGTATTCTGATGGAAGTGGAAATCTTCAACATAAAGAAGAGCCAACTCACTTCCAGTTGATCAATGATGGACAGAGGTAGCTACACCCAGGGAAGAAACACTGGGAAGTGAATGTAAATTGTTAGCACTACTGTCTGTCTGCCCAGGTTACTTGTACCTTCAGAATCTAATGCTTATTGTGCAACAAGAAAATGGTATTTGCACACATGTATTGTATCTAGGTTATATTGTAACACATGTAAAATGTATGGGTTTGCCTGTCATTGGGGGAAGGAGTTGAGGGAGGGGGGGATAATTTGGAAAAATGAATACAAGGGATAATATTATAAAAAATTAAAAATTAAAAAAAATCCTTAGTTGAAAATGTATGTCTTTATTCAAATCTTTCTAGATTTATCTGGAATATCTCTTTATATTTACTTCTTTGTTAGGCATTATACTTATCCTTGTACATTATAGGTAATGCAGAAAAGCAGGCAGACAGGAAGAAAAAATAAGAATGATAATGACCTGTAATTGTGTGCCATCCTATACCTAACTGATATAACTATTACAATAATATTTGCTTTCTATTCTAGATAAAATTCATATCATTTAACCCATTATAATGCTTTGATTGGTGATGTGCTTACCATTATTCCCATTTTACAGATGAGTACAAGTCACTGAAGAGAAATAACTTTCTCAATAATAAATAGTTAAATTGTTATTGAACACAGGGGAAATAATTTTCCTAAATAGACCTGTGCGTTTTTGACCAAGCAAAATTCAGATTAAGGTTTGGGGGAAAAGGAAAGAGTTGGAGATATTCATCTAATTTAATTTAATAGCTAACATTCATCAAGAATATCAGTTTCTTTACAATCAAAGATATATTGCCATTACTTGAATTCAAAATTATAACCAAGTCTTGAAAAAATAAATGATGGGAAATTTAATTTTCCATTTTCAACTTTTTTTTTTATTTGCTTAGAATTAGCAATGCATATTTATAGAGAAATATCATCTTTTGGCCATCACCTTTAGATTTATGCCTTGTAAAAATATTCACAATGTCTTAAATTCCTTCCACAACTTTTTTTTTTTTTCATTTCCCTGTTATAAAATGGAGGAAGTTTAGCTGATTCTATTACACTACTCATGATAGCAATGGTCATAACTGATCAAGATTCCCTTTTATTCAACTCCTCCATTTGCCATTCATGAAACATTGGTTCTTGAGATGTCTATACAAAGAATTAATCAATCAAAACAATCTGTCTTTATCAAATGTACATTATTTCTCCAGCACAGAATTAATATCTATAAAGTCAGAAGAGAACATAATTTCTTTCTCTTTATTTTTAATCTAGTTAACAATGAAGTCGATTTTTCATAATATTCATAGCCTTATGAACTCATTGAACAAGGATCATTATTTCTATTATGTTCATGTGAAAGAGAGTTAGAAAAATTTGGTTCCAAAAGATCTGGGCTTAAATCCTCTTTTAGCCACTCATTACCTTTGTGATTTGAGCAAATTGCTTGACCTCTCTGCATGTCAGTTTCCTCAACCAAAGATTGAGGGAATTGAGTTAAATAACCTTTGAATTTCTTTTTTAGTTAAAGAAGTAATATGCATAAATAGACACAAATAGATGTAAAGTAAAATCACAGAATTCAAAGGAATTTTACAATTAAACTATTTGAATGACTTGATAGATGACTACATTGTGGTCAAGAAAAATTACCCTAGAATGTGGAAAGCCAGTTCCACTTCAGTGTCACCTAGTTGTTATTGATAGGACTAAGTTATTGAATCCACAATCCTAGTATCATATTTTAATTCTTATTTTACTCTAGAAAGCTTTCTTTGCAAGGAAACTATTAGACGAGAATCTGCCCCCATTGAAGTTAAAAATGTTTTCTCAGAACAGGATTGGGTGATTTAACCAGCAAATTGAACAAATTCCTATAGTTCTAGGCTATGTGTTTTTTGGTATAGGATAGTGGAAATAATGAATTTGTACTGAGAGCATCTTGGTTCAAATTTCCACTTTGTCAATTATGATCTGTACCACTTTTAGCAAGCACTTCATCCCTCTAGATTTCTTCATTTATAAAATGTTGGCTAAATTTTAAAACTTCTTAGGCCTTTCAGTTCTGCAGTTGATAGAGCTCTGAGACTGATGTATGGAAGACCTGTATTCTTATCTGGACTCATATGCTAACTGTGCAATTCTGGGCCTCTTTAGCCTCTGCCTTAAAGTCATGATAAAATGGAGTAACAACAGTATCTATTTATAGCATTTATTTTTAGAATAAAATGATATAATATTTAAAAAAAAAAAACTAAACTTCAAACTTTATATAAGTACTGGATATTATTACCAATATCACTTTCAACTCTAATCTATTGTCTTGGGGAATTCCTGATGTCCCCATTTGATGACACAATGTCTGTGTAGAAATATACCTCAGGAGTCAGTTGATTTTGTTATTTCTCCTGAAGAAAAGGAAGAATATTTATCAATTTGACAAAAACTCAGGCATCAGATTTTGCAATGATGTCTCAGATGAGTATTATTCAACTCCATATTTGATTATCAGACTCCTATACTAGAGCAAAATTGTAAAGTCAATGAAATTATTCTTCGGCATCCTAAGACTTCCCTTTGATACTACCAACTCATAAAGCTTTCTTTTTCATATGGAATATGCTCCATCTGATCAGAAAGGAGTTTGCTTAAATAACTGTACAAATGTAGAACAAAGTTATCATGTTGCACTCCCTTCTCAGGAGTACTAAATTTTAAATGTTTACATGAAGGGAAATCATTGGTTTGATCCAAAAAAAGATTCTGGAGATGAAAACTTAAACTGAACTGATTCTTTTTATATCTATATTTTTCATCAGATAGAGAAATGTATTGGTAGAGTTGGTATAATGGTGAAGACTAGGATTGAAAGAGATTTAAAGGCATACCTCATAATGAGTTAGTTGAAAGATTTAGGAATAAACTAACATCTCTTGGAATTTAGCGTGCTAGGCAATGGCATCCTTTCTCATGGTATCTTTCTCCTTGTCATACCTAAGACCTTTTAAGGTTAGCCTGCCAATTAATGGCATCCTCCCTCCTCAAGCTATCTTTCTCCTTAAGGAGTTATACTTAACTCTTTTTAGGGCACTGAATCCATTTTTGTATCAATCCCCTATAAACTTACTTATAGCATTTTCTCCCTTAGTGGTGTCTTCCTCCTGATTACTGTTGTGGAACTTGTCTTCCTCCTTGTCAATTGCTAAAATCCTTTGCTTGATAAAAATCCTTTATGGATTTAGATTGCACTTAGTGGCATAATACAATCTTTACAGCTTGATTTGGGAGGGGAAGAACTAGGTATATTTTTATCTAAAAAAAGTTTATTTTTAGCTGGCAACATGAACATTTCCTTCTAATACTGAAAGAGCTCACATTTTGAAGAGTTATTATACCTATTTTTCTATAATCCTAAATTTTTGGAGCAATAAATCGCCTAGTCTTAGCAACTCAATCTTCTTGTCATTGATTCACTCTTTAGTCCCCTTTAAATGAGATTTCTGTATTAATCACTTTTCTTTAAACTGCCTAAATCACCAATGGATTTTCAATTCCTAAATCCAAGGTGATTTTCTCAGGTCTTATCCTTTTCTGACTTTTGAAACATTGAAGCCTATTAACCGTTTCTTTTCTTTTTTACACTCCCTCTTCACTTGGCTTTATTCTGAGGAAGTTTTCAGAATCTAGAGTTGTGAATAGTACTTGAGAACATTTAATTTAATACTTTTAAATTCCTTTGAGGCACTGAGAGAAAAACTGAACTACCCAAAGTCACATGAAAGGTAAGTTTCAAGAACTGAACAATATTGAAATATTTTGAGTATAAATTCAGTCATCTTTCCATTATACTATTCTCTCTTATATTTTTTCTTCCTATTAAATCACAACTTCTCATTGTTAGGATCTTGAAGGTGTTATGGGCCAGAACTTGAGACAAGGTAATGTGCTTAGTACACATTTTTAAAAGGAGTTTATACCTTTAAAGGAGTTTATACCTTTAAAGGCGTTCGATCATTGGTTCTATAAGAAGTTCCCACAAGTCCATGGAGTACCCACAAATCCATTCTCTGGGAGGATATAAGGAGCCAAAATTGAGTGGTGGAGTCAGTCTGGATTAGCTTGAGGAAAAGACTTCCCAGGAGAACTTTTGGGAAGCTTGAGGAGATTCAGAACAAAGATTCAGTGGATTTGCAAGTCCAGCAGATTCACAAGTCTAAAGGAAAAGCCTGCTCATGGACTTCCAGAAGATTCACATCTAGGATTGAATTCTGGGAAACCCACAATCCCACACTCTTGGAGGCAGAGTCTGATCCTACACTCTAGGAGATTCAGAGTCAATATTTTATTCCCATGTCTACCTGGCTGGAGACTTTGGATTCAGAGGGAGCTGGAGACAAGATTTGGAAAGAGATAGTAAATGACTTTAACTCCTGGCTGCATTTTGGGATTACTGAACTGAAAGAAAGGCTGCCTCCAGAACCTCCCTAAAGAAACTTGCTCCCAGAAAAGGATCACAATTTAGAGAAACAGAACATCACATCTCATTTTATTTCCTTTTTTTTTCTTTTTCTTCTTTTTTTTTTTTTTTTTTTTTTTTTTTTTTTTTTTTTTTTTTTGGTAGCTTTTCATTTACAAGATATATGCATGGATAATTTTTCAGCATTGATAATTGCAAAACCTTTTGTTCCAGTTTTCCCCCTCCTTCTCCCCACTCCCTCCTCCAGATAGCAGGTTGACCAATACACGTAAACTATACTAAAGTATACGTTAAATACAATATATGTATATATGTCCATACAGTTATTTTGCTGTACAAAAAGAATCAGACTTTGAAATAGTGTACAGTTAACCTGTGAAGGAAATCAAAAATGCAGACAGACAAAAATAGAGGGATTGGGAATTCTATGTAGTGGTTCATAGTCATCTCCCAGAGTTCTTTTGCTGGTATAGCTGCTTCAATTCATTACTGCTCTATTGGATCTGATTTGGTTTATCACATTGTTGAAGAAGGCCATCAGAATTGATCATCATATTGTTGTTGAAGTATATAATGATCTCCTGGTCCTGCTCATTTTACTCAGCATCAGTTCATGTAAGTCTCTCTAGGCCTTTCTAAAATCATCTTCTTGGTCATTTCTTATAGAACAATAATATTCCATAATATTCATATACCACAATTTATTCAACCATTCTCCAAATGATGGGCATCCTCTCTGTTTCCAGTTTCTGGCCACTACAAAGAGGGCTGCCACATTCTTGCACATACAGGTCCCTTTCCCTGATTTAAATACCGAGTAGCCACAATTAGAATCATCCAGGACCTAGCAGCTTCCACTTTAATGGATCAAAGGGCCTGGAAGCTGATATTCCAAAAAACAAAGAAACTGGGATTATAGCCAAGAATAAGCTATCCAGCTAAAACGAGCATTATCATTCAGAGAAGAATACAGGCATTCAATGATATAGGTGAATTTCATCTGTTTCTAATGAATAGACCAGAAATGAACAAAAAATTTGATCTCCAAACACAGAACCCAAGAGAAGCACAAAAAGATAAAAAGGAAAGAACTCTTAAGAACTATATTTCTGTTATGGATATACTTAGAGAATGTGAGTATAATTTGATTTTATTATGATAATATATAAAAGAAAGTAGAAGTAGACGGGGATCATACTGGAAGAAGAGGAAAAATGAGGTAAAGTAAGAGAAATTACATCTCAGAAAGAGGTAAAGAAAATCTATTATAACTGAGGGGAAGAAGTAAGGGGGATGAGCATTGTGTGAATCTTACTCTCATCAGATTTGGCTCTAAGAGAATATCAGACTTATTTTGTATCACAAAGAAACTTGCCTCACCTTATAGGGAAGTAGGAAGGAAAGGGGGAAAAGAAAAGAGAAGACCAAAACAGAAGAATTAGGGGAAAGGTGTAAAAAAGGAGACAGGCTCTAAAAGGGGAGGACTTTTTAAGAAAGTTGGTCATCAAAAGCAAAATACTGGGGAAGAGGAAAATGGATAGGAAAGAGAAAAGCATAACCTATGGTAAATAAGATGGCAGGAATTACAGAATTAGTTATTTTAACTGTGAATGTAAATGGGATGAACTCCCCCATAAAACACAATTGGATAGCAGACTGGATTAAAAGTCAGAATCCTTTAAAATGTTGTTTACAAGAAACACATTTAAAGCCTAGTGATACATACAGAGTGAAGGGAAAGGTCTGAAGCAGAATACATTTTGCTTCAGGTGAGGAAAAAAAAAAAAAAAAAAAAAAAAAGCAGGGGTAGCAATCCTGATCTCAGCTCAAGTAAAAGCAAAGATAGATCTAATTAAAAGAGATAAGGAAAGAAACTATAATTTACTAAAGGGTATCATAAATAATGAGGCAATATCAATACTAAACATATATGCACCAACCAAGTGGTATAACATGGAAATTCCTAAAGGACAAGTTAAGAGAGATGCAAGAAGAAATAGACAGTAACATTATACTAGTGGGGGATCTCAACTTTCCTCTCTTAGAACTAGACAAATTGAACCACAAAATAAATAAGAAATAAGTTAAGGAGGTAAACCAAATGTTAGAAAAAGTTAAGTATGATAGATCTTTGGAGAAAATTAATTGAAGATAGAATGGAGTTTACATTTTTTTCAATGGTTCATGGAATTTAGACAAAAAATTGACCATATGTTACGGCATAAAAACTTCAACATCAAATGCAGAAAGGAAGTAATAGTAATGCATTATTTTTTAGCTCATGATGCAATAAAAATCACATACAATATAAGGCTAGGAGAAAATAGACCAAAAAGTAATAGGAAACTAAATAATTTCATCCTCCAAAATGAATGGGTGAAACAGCATATCATAGACACAATTAATAATTTCACTCAAGAGAATGACAATAATGAGATAACATACCAAAATTTATAAGATGCAGCCAGAGTGGTAATAAGGGGACATTTTATCTCTCTAGAGGCTTACTTGCATGAAATAGAGAAAGAGAAAATCAATGAATTGGTCTTCCAACTAAAAACAAACCAAAAAACTAAAAAAAAAAAAAAAAAAAAGAAAAATGACAAATTAGCCCCCCCCAACCAAATAACAAACTTGAAATTCTAAAAATAAAGATATTAATAAAATTGAAAGTTAAAAAAAAAAAAAACTATTGAATTAATAAATAAAGCTAAAAGTTGATTTTATGGAAAAAACCCAACAAAATAGATAAACCTTTAGTTAATTTGATTAGAAAAAGGAAAGAAGAAAATCAAATTCTTGGTGTCAAAAATGAAAAGGGAGAACTTTCTAACAATGAAGAGGAAATTAGAGCAATAATTAGGAGTTACTTTGCCCAAGTTTATGTCAATAAATTTGATAACCTAAGTGAAATGGAGGGATATGTACAAAAAATAATAGATTTCCCAGATTAACAGAAAACAAATTAGTTAAATTTCAGAAAAAGAAATAAAACAAGCTATTAATCAACTCCCTAAAAAACATCCCCAGGACCAGATGGATTTACATGTGATTCCTACCAAACACTTAAAAAACAATTAACTCTGTATACATGTATTGGATTAATTTTATATTTTAACATATTTAACATGTATTGGGCTACCTGCCATCAATGGGAGGGGATGGGGGGAAGCAGGGAAAATTTGGAACATAAAGTTTTGCAAGGGTCAATATTGGAAAATTATCCATGTATATGTTTTGTAAATAAAAAGCATTAATAAAAAAATGAAGTCTCTCCCTCCCCCCTCTCCCTCTCTCTCTCTCTCTCTCTCTCTCTCTCTCTCTCTCTCTCTCTCTCTCTCTCTCTTTCTCTCTCTCTCTCTCTCTCTCTCTCTCTCTCTCTCTCTCTCTCTCTCTCTCTCTCTCTCTTTTCCTGAGGCATTTAGGGTTAAGTGACTTGCCTAGGGTCATATAACTAGGAAGTGTGAAGTTTCTGAGACCAGATTTGAACTGAGGTTCTCCTGAATTCAGGGCTAGTGCTCAATACACTGTGCCACCTAGCTACCCCAAGAAATGAAGTCATTATTTGAGAAAACTGCTTCATTTTTTTCCATTTTTTTCATTTTTTCATTGTTATCTGTATCTCCCATCATCTTATTTCCCCAAATCAATTCTATTCTCATTCCTTTCATTCTTTTCATCGTCAAAAGTATTTTATGTCTGACTATCCCCGGCCACAATTTGCACTTTTTTCTGTCACTTTACCCTGTTCTTTTATCCCTTCCCTCTCTATTTTCCTGTAGGATAAGATGGATTTCTACCAAATTTAATCTTTATGTTACTCCTTTTCTGAGCAAATTCTGATGAGAACAAGGTTCAGTTGTTCCTTCTATTTTCTTCCTTTTCCCTCCAATTTAAAAGCTTTTATTTGATTTTTTTTTTTGTGAGATAATTTACCCTATTCAGCATCTTCCTTTTGCCTTATCCTAGTACTTCCTTCTCTCATCCCTTAATTTTATTTGATTATTTTTAGATATCATTCACTCATACTCAACTCACACCCATGCCTTCAGGCCATATATACTATTAACTGCTCTTATTATGTTTAAGTTACAATTCTTACTTCTTCTTCTGAGTTCCAAGTATTATATTGTCATGCAGGAATGTAAACAGTTTAACCTTATTATATTTCTTATGATTTCCTTTTCCTGTTCATTTTTTATGCTTATTTTTTTGAGTTTTGCATTTGAAAATCATATTTTCTATTTGGCTCTAGTCTTTCCATGAAAAAATCATATTTTCTATTTGGCTCTAGTCTTTCCATGAAAAATGCTTGTACATCTTCTGTTTCATTAAATATTTATTTTCCCCTGAAGGAATATACCCAGTTTTTCTGGGTAGGTGATTCTTGATTGTAATCTTTGCCCCTTTGCTTTTAGGAATATTGTATTCCAAACTCTCCAATCCTTTAATGTAGAAGCTGTTATTTTTTGTTTGTTTGTTTGTTTGTTTATGTGACTATGGCTCCCCAATACTTGATTTACTTTTTCTCTAGCTGCTTATAATGATTTCTCTGACTTGGGAACTTGAGAGTTTTCATCTTCACATCTCTTTTAGGAGATGAAAGAGTGTTTCTCTTTCTATGTTATGCTCTGTTTGCAGATTATCAGAGCAGTTTGTTTTCCTTGACAATTTCTTGAAAGATGATGTCTAGATACTTTTTTTTTTGATCATGTTAATTTTAAAAGTTATTTTTCATGGATCTACTTCCCAGGTCAGCAATTTTTTCAATGAAATGTTTCACATTGTTTTCTGCTTTTTCATTGTTTTGCTTTTGTTTTATTGTTTCTTGATTTTTTTTATATAGTAATGGGGTAGAACTCTGAAATTGAAATAAGGATTCTTACAGCTGCCCAGCTCCAGGCAAGGAGATAATAAATAATTTGGACTTTAACACCTGGCTGTTCTTCTGGTGATTTCTGGAAAAAAAAAAAAAAAAAAGGCTGCCCCAGAGACCTCCAGAAAAACCACATAAGAACATTACATTTAGCTTCCATTTGCTCAATACTACTTTTTAAATATTTTCTCACCCATCATTTTGCTAGTATTTTTTTTCCAAATTTATGAAAAGATAGTTTTCAACACTCATCTTTGCAAAACTTTGTGTTCCAAATTTTTCTCACTTTCTCCTACTCTCTCCTTTCCCCAAGACTGTAAGCTATCTGATATTGGTTAAACATGCAATAAGGAATCATTTTCTTCAGTGAACTTTTGTGCTTTTTTCACATTTGGTAATTTTTTAAGTAGTTTTTTTTTTTCAATAATATTTGTGCCTTTCTTTCCATTTGGTCAATTCTGATTTACAAGGCATTTTTCATCTCATTTGCTTGTTGTAAATCCTTTACTATTAGGCCTAACCTGTATTTTTC
The DNA here is from genome assembly GCF_048593235.1 of Sminthopsis crassicaudata. Lineage (NCBI taxonomy): Eukaryota > Metazoa > Chordata > Mammalia > Dasyuromorphia > Dasyuridae > Sminthopsis > Sminthopsis crassicaudata. The sequence goes on from NC_133617.1 coordinate 363,665,162, forward strand.
TATGTGTCCTTTACTAAGCTGTTGACTCTTTTTTTCTTGATTTTCTTTGTTCATTGTAATTTTCCCCCAATATTTCCTCTACCTCTCTTTCTTGCTTTTTTTTTTTTTTTTTGCATGTTAGAATGTCTCTCTTAAAAAAAAAAAATTAAAGCTTTTTATTTACAAAGCATATGTAAGGGTACTTTTTCAACATTGACCCTTGCAAAACTTTCTTTTTTTTTTCCAAATTTTTTCTTCCTTCCCCCTACTCCCTACCCTTGATGGCAGGTAGTTCAATAACTGTTAAATATGTTAAATATGTGTTAAATTATATATATATATATATATATATATATATGCATATATATGTAATATATTCATACAGTTATCTTACTGGACAAGAAAAAACAGATCTAGAAATAAAATAAATCTAAGAAGGAAAACAAAATGTAAACAGACATCAATAAAAAACATGAAAATCCTATGTTGTGGTCCACACTCAGTTCCCACAGACCTCTCTCTGGGTATATATGGCTTTCTACATCACTAAACAATTTGAACTGGTTTGAATCATCTCATTTTTTAAGAGAGCCATGTTCATCTGAATTGAACTGATGATTTTAAATAGATGCTACTAATTATTTTAAGGAAAAGTTCATATATTCCTAGGTATAGGGAACTCGTATGAAGGAATATTCTTGAATGCTTAATCAATAAAAAACAATTATGAGATACTTTCTATGTCCTAAGGTTTATGCTAAACCTGGAGTTGGAAAAGTCAAAGTGAAACAGATCCTATCATTAATGAGCTTACATTCTTGAAAGAGTAGACATAAATAATATTTAAGTACAGCATTTATGGATTCATGAAATAAAAAATTTTCATAAGAATTAGTAAAATTCCTTTGTATTCAATACTTACAATTAAATATTCATTAGTTTTATCTAATAACTTCTACTTTAGGGTCTATCCATATTCCTCTCAGGGATGGGTTCTGGTATGAGAAGATTTCTTTAGTCACACAACACTGAGATGGCATGTTTAGAGCAACCTTAAAAATACAACATTCAACTACTGTCTAATTCTGCATGGACAGAATAATTTGATTCACCATTGTTCATATATGTAAAGAATAGATACTTCATTAAATTCATTTTTTTCTTTTAAAGTGCATCAATATTATCTTTTGACATAATGCTAAAATAGTGAGCCTTAAAGTAATCATTCTTTTCTTGATTTTTACACACTGTCTCTTTCATTTAGCTTTTGAAGATTTATTCAGCCCACGTTGATTTCTACCTTTTTTTATTTCACACAAACTTACTCATTTTGGCATTTGTTCATGTGATACATTGCTTTATAATTTAATCATTTCAGATATAAACTTTTTACCCCAAAATTTTCTCTAAAATTCTTGAGAACAGGGACCTTTTTCTGATTCCATATCCTTACAGAGCTCTTGGAAAGAGGGGTGGGCACATAATCAATGCTAAATTTGTACTCATTGAATATGAATTGAATTGAATTAATGGTCAGATGGAGGAGCTTCAAGATGCCATTTGGTGGATAGAAATAGTAACAGCCAAAGAAATAGTCCTCCAGAAAACTATAACAGGATCATCTGTCATTTTGCTGTAATACATTAGCTCTGATAAGCTCTGCCATTGAACAGATACCAAGGAAAATAGTCTTGTCTAAAATTATATGCATCACAGATAGGTTATGTACACATTTATACTCAACATTATTATCCAATGGAGAATGTAAGGACATGGCAAATTTGAATCAGAGAATAATGACTTAAAACATAGTTTATTTGGCTTTTGAATTTTTAATATGGGACAAGGGTCAGAAAATTTACTTTTCTTGCTTAGCTAATATTAGATGAGTTTTTATTCTTATATCATGTAATAAATGAGGGTGCGATGAGGTGAGAGATTAGTAGGGAAAGCTGCCTCATTATAAATTCATCTCCTTCTCCTTACCCATAACCCTATGAACAAACTGCTTTTCTGTGAGCCAAATAAAAGTTATTCTAGTTCAAGGAGACATCAGTTGGTAAGGTTCTGATTGGTCAGAGAGCTTGTTACATCTAGGGCACTTCAGTGCATTGTCTGTTTGACATCAATTTCCAAAATTATTGCCTCTCTTAGGAAATAAAGTGAGAGGGACAAGAATATGGCTGTCATGAGCACACAGTTTCAACTCTAGAATTCTGTTAAATGTTTGGATAAGAAAAAGCATTAACTTAGAAAGAAAGGCTTGAAACTGAGGGAAGGAAAAAAGAAGATGTTGAACAAGAATGTGAATGGAGAGAAGCAGAACCGAGAAGGTTGTATAAGGGCAGGTACTTGCTTAAGTTTGAACTCAAACCCTTCCAAATATCTTTTTTTTAACATTTAAAAATTAATTTTATAATTATAAAATTTTTGAAGTATATATGCATGGATAATTTTTTTTTTACAACATTATCCCTTGCACTCACTTCTATTCCGAATTTTTCCCCTCCTTCTCTCCACCCCTCTTCCCTAGATGGCAGGCAGTTGCATACATGTTAAATGTGTTATAGTATATCCTAGATACAATATATGTGTGCAGAACCAATTTTTTTTTGCACAGGAAGAATTGGATTCAGAAGGTAAAAATAACCTGGGAAGAAAAACAAAAATGCAAACAGTTTAGACTCATTTCCCAGTGTTCCTTCTTTAGGTGTAGCTGATTCTATCCATCACTGATCAATTGGATCTGAGTTAGATCTTGTCTTTGTTGAAGATATCCACTTCCATCAGAATACATCCTCATACAGTATTATTGTTGAAGTGTATAATGATCTCCTGGTTCTGCTCATTTCACTCAGCATCAGTTCATGTAAGTCTTTCCAAGCCTCTCTGTTTTCATTCTGCTGGTCATTTCTTACAGAACAATAATATTCCATAACATTCATATATCATAATTTACCCAATCATTCTCCAATTGATGGGCATCCATTCATTTTCCAGTGTCTAGCCATTACAAAAAGGGCTGCCACAAACATTTTGGCACATACAGGTCCCTTTCCCTTCTTTAGTATTTCTTTGGGATATAAGCCCAGTAGTAGCACTGCTGGGTCAAAGGGTATGCACATTTTGATAACTTTTAATCATAATTTTCAGGAAGTTCAATAATCCTCAGATTATCTCTTCTAGATCTATTTTCCAAGTCTATTGCTTTTCAAAGTAGATATTTAACACATTTTTTCTATTTCTTTTCATTTTTTTTTTTTTTTTTGGTTTTGCTTGACTGATTCTTGATGTCTCAATGAATCATTCATTTCTATTTGTTCAGTTCTTATTTTTAATGAGTTATTTTCTTCATTAGCTTTTTTACTTCTTTTTTGTATATTCCAATTAAGTTTTTAAATGAGTTGTATTGCTCTATGGAATTTTTTTGCATTTTGCCTTTTTATTTTATTTTATTTTATTTTATTTTTTTTTTTTTACTGAATTATTTTCTTCTTCTAATTCACAAATCCTGCTTTCTTGGGAGTTCTTTATCTTTTCCAATTCACAAATTCTGTTTCCCTGGGAGTTCTTTACCTTTGTCAATTCACATTTCAGGAAGTTGTTTTCTTTTTCCATTTTATCAAACTGAGTTATATGCCTTTTCTGTACTCTCTTGCAGAGCTTCTTTTTCCTTTCCCCATTTTTCTTCTAGCTCTCTTTTAAGATTTTTTTATAATTTCTTCTAAGAGAGCCTTGTGTGATGAGGACCAGGTTCCATCACCCTTTGGGGTTTTGTCTGGAGACTGTCTGTTATTAGTCTCCTCTGAGTTGAAAACTGCTATCTTTCTGCATAGAAGCTATTGATAGTTGTGATGGTCTGGTCTAGCTCCTCTAAAGGGCTCAGAATAAGTCCTTGTCAGGATAAGCAAAAGTCCTTGCTCCACGTTGTGGACGCCAATATGTAATGTGCTGTCGTCTCCAGAGACTGCCGATTGCTCTCTGGTCTAGAGGAGAGACTTCTTCCTCCAGAGAGCCACCTCAACTCTGACCTAGAGCAGAGACTCTCTATCTCTTGAGTGTCGCTCTCTTTTATCCTCCCAGAGAATGGATGTGGGATAACACAAGGGCTTCTGGGAAAAATTACTTCAACCAATGAACTTGCTCCTCTTAAACATGCAAGCTCCTCCCCAGGAGTTCACAGACTTAAAACTCCCAGTAAAGGCTGGAACTAGAGAATTGTTAAATACCGTCTTAGCACTTAGTAAGAACCTAATATCTCATTATCTCATTAGCACTTAGTAAGAACCTAATAGATAGTTAGAGTTCTCTTGGCTTTTTTACTCATTAAAACAAAACAAAACAAAACAAAAACAAAAACAAAAACAAACAAACAACAACAACAAAAAAAAAAACTCTTGGTGTCTGCCTTCAGGGCAAGGGAGTTACCAGATTTCTCTGCAGAACAGGGATAGATGGATGGACAGTAGTTGTTCTGCAAACAGGATGCTTAGAAGGCCTAGCTGTGGAAAAGCCCTGGGAAGAGACACACACTGGAAGTGTCTGTTACTTGGGAAGCATAGCTGAGTTGTGAAAATGCCCTTGGAAGAGTCCCACTGTGAGGATTAGTGGCTGCTCTGGGACTAGAAACTGAGCAGCAAAAGTATCACTGCCCTGGGAAGAACCCCATTGTGCCGATCAGCTGTTGCCCTGGGAAGAGCCCCTCACTGGAAATGTTTCTGCCCTGGGAAGCCCTGCCACATTGCAGAAGTTCTATTGCCCCAGGTAGAGCCCTCCTGCTGTGCAGATTTGTGGCTGCTGCAGGAAGGCCTTCCCTTCCCCCCCTCAGGTTTGTTGATGCAGCAGGCAGAGCCTCCCTGGTGATTAGAAATTTGACTGCCTTGGGCAAAAGCCTGGGACTGCAGAATGTGGCTGCATAGCTATGCTCCACAGCATATGTCTGTGCTGAGTCACTTCTGGTGTTGGATGGGTATAGTCAGATCCTGTTAGATTCTGGAGTTTTTTGGAGTACACTGTCTTTGGCCCTTTTGTAACTTCTCTGCTGATCTGCTGTTTTGCAACCAAAGCAGAGCAGAAAACTTGTGGTAGAGTCCTCCCTGCAAAATCTCCCCCCTAACCCCACCATGGAGACCGCCCCCATCCTGTCAGCTCAGTGTGCTAGCCTCTGTGAATCTAATATACTATGTTGCCTCTGCCTTCTATTCCTTCCCATATTCCTCATTTTATTGATTCATTATCTCTACTCTGGCTTCCCCTTTCCCTTCTCACATTTTTTTTTCTATTTGTGAATCCCTTGTTACTACCAACTGTCCTCAACTGTGGGGTATCCCTACTATTTGTCTATCATACTTAATAGTACTAGAAATGACACAACCAAAATGACTTCATTCTCTACCAACTCACCTCACTTATTCTAATCTAAATTTACATTTCTTCAGAGAAATCTGTTTATTCCTTTATGAAGGATTCTTTGTCTGATTGAAGAACATGCAAGTTTCTTTTGTCCCCCAAACTACTCACACTTACTTTCTCAATAGATTTCCAGTACCATCTATTTTACATCAATCCTTCATGAGTTTTCTTGGTCCACCCATAAATTAATTGTCCCATTTCTCTTGTCTTCATATCTTTTTTTCTTCTCATCCACATGAAGATGTGACCCTTCTTTGTCAAGATCAAACAAACTATTTATTCCTGCAATTCTACCCTCTTCATATTCCCCTTATAACTGATCTTCAATCTTTTCATTACCTCCAATTTATTTTTCTGATATTTCAGGTATCATCCAAACTTTAATTAATGTGAAGAGGAGAAGGATATATAAAGGAGGAGGTGAAAGGGAAGGGAGAGAAAGAAAATAAAAGGAATTTCAAAAATTTTAACCTGCTCCTCTCCTAAAATATCTGTTTTCTTTTTCATTGCTAAATCATTAATAATATAAAGAGATGTCATACATCAAAAATCATGTGTATTATGAAAACATGTTTTCAGAAAATCTATGGAAAATTAAGTGAATTCACAAAACTTTTATCCAATTAAAAAAGCCTTTTTTCTGTTATATGCAGAACATATGCAGAACAACTTGTTTCAGCTTTCTACTTCTAATCCATTGGGAAGAAAAATGTGAAGGAAATATAATAATAAGAATGCTAATGTTGCCAATAATAGTTACAATGAATTGCTGTATTACAATAGCATAATTTCAGGTTTCTACTCATTAAAAAAATTCTACAAGTTATTCCAGAATTAGCTTATATTAGCAATTTGATATCTGTAAAGTACCTCCTATACATTATCTTAAAAGACTTTTTCATCAATGAATTAAGTACAATAAATACTGTTATTTCCATTTTGCAGATGAGAAAACCAAAGGTTTGAAAGATAATGTGCCTTGCATATGAACATAAAGGAAAAGGGACAAACGGACACACAGAGATAGAGATAGAGACACACAGATTTAGAGAGAGAGAGAGAGACAGAGACAGAGACAGAGAGAGAGACACAGAAAGAGAGAGAGAGAGACAGAGACAGAGACAGAGAAAAGACAGAATGACTAAAAAGATATAACGTTGAGGTGCACTCACCATATGGGACACAAATTGTGAATGATGCCAAAAAATATTGAAAGAAGAGAAAGATAGCTATAGAGAGAAGAAATATATTACTAAGAGAGTGTATAATCTGAGGCAAAATCTTCAAATAAGACAAAAATGAATAATGAATATAAATTCAACGAATACAACCATTAATAAATTAAAAGTAACTTTATTAAGACCAGATTTCTTAGAAGAAAAATCATATTTCAAGGAGTTGGAAGTACGTGAAGGGGAATAAATGTAGACATTGTGTGTGGGTAGATTCTTTCACGTATTTAGATTTAAAGGGGAGAAAGGATAACCATAAATGTGAAAGGGAGAGTAGGATGAAATAACAATGAGTAGTTGTTATTGTTGTAACTTTTTTATAATAATTTCCACTCAAAGAGAGATTGGGGTGGCTAAGGGTCATTAATCTTACTTAGTACTTTATGACTAACTCAGGGCTTGAAAGTTTAGGATTATAACCTGTAGGAAACATGAAAGCAAAATTGGAAAGAGTCATATCAGATTGTGGAGACTTAAAGGGCAATGAGTCTATGGGAATGGAAGTGCTATAAATCAGTGAATTTTAGACTATGGTTTAAAAAAGTCTCCTTATAAGATGTGGATATGTGCATTGGAACCTTGTGTATAGAATAAAAAATGTTATTTTATTAATCATTGGGAATTAAAGATGGACTTAGGGCTCATGATGCGATTTAAAGGTGTCCTAAGTGTTTCCTGAAGAATGAGTTTTTCTTGTAAGAATTTCCTTAAGAAGATTTGGTTGGTTCAGATTCTTTGTATTTTCTTAATTAAAGACTTAATTGAAGAATTAAGTATTTTGGTCTTTTGGCCTTCTGACTTTTTTTAGTAGAGATTTTGATAACAAAGTGGATAGTGTATGTTTCCCCTCTCTGAAACCCTGAAAATAATGTAACATCAATGACTTTCTTTTGTGTGAGGCTTATCAACATCATCCAAAAAGTGAGTTTCTTGACACTCTTTTTCTTGAAATTTACCTTCTATTTGGAAGAAAGAGGTATATGGGAGATAGTCTACAAAAGAATATTATCAGAAACTGGTCTTCTAGATAAAGATACAATTAGTAGGCAGTATCATGCTTGAAGGTTGTTTCATAGATTATTCCTAGGGTAACAATCTTAAATCTAATTTTTTAATCAAATTAAAACTTCCTAGGCAACATGATTATAGAATTTAAACTTCCATCCAGAGAATGGGAATTGTAGGGATAATACCAAAGTTTTGGATTATCTAATGAATAATTCAAGATTTTAGATTTTATGAATCTATACTTCTCCTTAGAAAAGCATAAATTTCTGAGGAATATTCCGATTGCAAAGAATTAAGATTGCACTAATGACTTCCAGTTCTGGCAGGAAGACTGTTAAAATAATAAAGTTTAGTTTTGAACTGAGCTATTTTTGTGAAGGATTTTAGTGGCAAAACTTTGATAAAAAACATTCTTGAAGAGTGGAAAATGCTTCAACGATAAGAATTTTAATAATTATTTATAAGCAATCAAAAGAGGGTTTTTTTGCATTTCTTTAATGTCTCTTGAGTCATTTCTATTTTTTTACATATGCAGATTTCTATGGAATATATTTCTTATCTCGATTGCTTACACAGAATTTTGGGGGAACTTTACTTAAATATTTGATACCTAGATGAGAATTATATTTTGAAATGTTCCCAGAATAAACTTTGGTTGAGAGTACAGTGGTTCAAAGAGATAATAATATTTTGGTTGTAACCTTTAGGATTATACCAAGTTCAATGTTTTTTATTGTTTCATGATTTATATAAAATTAAAAAAAAAACACGTGGAATATATATATCATGCATCAGTCTTTCTTGTCAATACTAGATTAACTGTGATTCCTGAAATCTATTTGAGGTCACCTGATTTCCACATCAAGTCTTGCTATGAGGAATAGTTAGCATTGTTTATGAAATGAGTGAAGTACTTGGCAGTGAGGCTTCAACAATGTGTGGGCAAGATCATAGGAGTCATTAAACAAAACTGACTTCAGTAGCTGTCAATCCAAAATAGCTTAGTGGGAAAGCATTTCCAGACTTGTATAACAGCAAAGTATCTGCCTTCTCATGCACGTTTATAGAGTGCATTATTCTTACTATTGAACTCCCAACAAGAAAGTGATGATCATCTACTTTGTGAGTTAAAAACAAAAACAAAAAAACAAAACAAAACAAAAACAAAAACAAAAACAAAAAAAAAACTGTTTCTGATTCATTCTAGCTCATGATTATGCTTCTTATATTCCACAGATTACTTCATAGTCAAGGTGTTTTTTGTCCCAATGCTCTGTATATGGACATATTTTAAAATGAAAAATGAGCATTATAGAATTATAATTCTAAGGTATTATGAATTCTTTTCTTACGGCTTTACCACATGATGATCTGAATGTTGAGATTTGGAAAAGGGGAAAGAATATGAAGAATATTGCATGATTATAGCTTCAGATATAGAAGACTATGATAGATTAGCCAACTTGAATGAACTCTAAGTTCAGACAATACAGTCTGTCATTACTTCCAAACTCTTTTGGCTTTATAGTTGCTTTGTGTAAATAGAAAAAAAGGAGAAAGACATCATTTGTTAAGGAAAATCTAAAATGTTCTGGACTATAAGTCCATATATTTGAGTTTTGGTAAATATGACATATATATGGTATTTAGAAATTGGCAGAATTTTCTTGGGCCTTATTTTTTCCCTCTTCCTTAACCTTCTTGTCTGTGTGACCCTAATCAAGTCATTTGACCATGTTGCATCAGTTTCCTCATCTGTAAAATGCATTGTAAAAAGAAATGGTAGATAACTCCAATATTTTTGATGAGAAAACCTTCAATGGGGTCACAAAGAGTTGAACATAACTAGAAAATTCTTGAATGAATTGGATTAGAATCCTCAGTACTTATAACAACCATCCAATTGCATATGCATTACTGGATTAAATAATTGTCTAACTCATTCCATGTTTACAGTATTTAACAATCTATGGCTAATGAAATCAATATTTTTCTATTAAGCAAAAGACCCAGTATCTATCTAGTCCAGCCTCTGACATTTAATGATGACCTTGAATAAGTCACCTTTCTGGGACTTAATTTCTCCTTTGCAAAATGAGAGGTTCTTAAAATGACTTCTAGTTTTAATGCTCTTTAATTCTACAAAAACATCTGTTGAAGACAATCTTCAAACAACATTGTAGCTGGTAGCAAAGGAGAATTTTGTCAGGAGTCAGGAAGACTGACTTCAAAATTGTCCTTAGATACTTACCAGCTGTGTGACCATGAGCAAATCATTTAATCACTGTTCTCCTTTATTTCCTCAGTTGTAAAATGGGTATTATAATAATAATACCTATCTCACAGTAAGCATTAAATTAGGTAATATTTATATATTAGAATTTAGCATTGTGTCTAGCACAGCATGCTAGGCTTAGCACAATGCCTAGGCATTCTGTAAATATAATTTCATTTCCCTTTCCCTTTCCTTCATTTTATTTTTCTCTCCTATGGTGGGGGAATTGTTTTAAACTTATAAATCAGTTCATTTTTTATGTTACATCAATCTTGAATCTCCATTACACAACTATTTATGACAAAAACTCTGACCCTTCAGTGTAATGATCAGGCCCCTAAACTACTTGTCTCTTTAAGTGAGGGATAGATAAGGGACTTTTGATGTGCTAACAAATAGCAAAAAGAGAGAAATAGAAAAGTCAAAATAGAGGAAAATTAGGTAAGAAAGGGGGAAATAAATTATGAAATAGATAAGAATTTTGAAATAGTGTAAACATAATTGTGAAAAATCATAGGAAATGATGAATTTAAGAAAATAAAAATAAAATCAGAAATAAATTACAAATAGAGAAGCCAAACTACAATTCATTTCCCTGCCCATAGAACACCACCATTTAATTAGTTTTGAGTTCTGTCTTTTATGTTTTGAAGGCAGATGTCAAGAATATTATGTCAGAGAAGATAGCTATAGACCCTAGATGGAGGAGTAATAAATGATATGTAAAAACACACATTGGTAGAAAGTTTGGGATGGGAAGGTATGAATGAAAGCAGCAGTTTATTCTTGTCTTACAAACATGGCACATCATACAGAGCTGGCACAAAAAAAAAAATCATGACAAAATCTCATACACCATGCTTCCTTCCAGTTCACTTCTATTGAATTACAACATCAGAACAAATCCGTTATTGAGTTACAACAGTTTTTCAAACATGGATTCCTCCAAGTAAGGGGGACTGGATAGGCTACTCAGACAAACAATTATTTTACAAGTTTGATACAGTGCAGGATCCTTAACAGAATTCAAGATATGCACATGGATATTTAACACATTATAAAACAGAAAAAAATTCTCAGATGACATGATGACACATGTCCCTGCCTTTTTCAGTTTATATATATATATATATATATATATATATATATATATATATATATATATATATATATTTGTTTGCTTTTTCTTTGCTCAGAATGAGTTGCAAGTCAGTTTTACTCAACTTTTCACACTCAAGAAGGCTTCACATTAAAAAAAAAAATAATTCTATTTACAAATTCCTATCATAATAAAAAAGCTTTTCCCCCATTTTTAAAAACATTTTCTTACTACCTCCCTTGAATATCAACAGTCATTCTTTAGCTGGTAATAACATTAATGCTTAGGCTACCAGAAGGGGATATATCAGACCAACTTTTCACTTAATGTTTTTATGAAGATTCAAATTAAAAAGACACATACCTCAGAAAGCTAAAAAGTATCAAAATACAAAGCAATTTCCACTTCTCCCATATAGAATTTATAGCTTCAGATGGGTTCTAGTTACAGTAGAGGGAAAATAAAGAGCATTATACTTGAAAATCAGGAGAACTGGATTCAAACCTCAGTTCTGCCACTAAGTAGCTATATGACCTTAGATAAATTATTCAACCTCTTGGCACCTTAATTTCTGTATAATGAAATAGTTAAATTAGATCTCTTTTAGCTTGGGAATTTATACTTCCATAAATCTGTATTCCTTGATGATACTTTCACAAGAATTTTATATGGAATTTGATGCTTTAAGAGGATATTGTGGTGAGGTAAAGATAGTAGGGGCATAAGAACAAATATAATTGTTTTCAAACAAAAAATGGTTGATTCCAGGCCTTAATACATAAAGAATGCCATACATTTACTTTACATTGAGCACTGTCATAAAAAGCATGTATAAGTTGTTTGAAAAATGCAATTTCATAGAATTTTATAAATACCCATGGTATCAAACACAGTTTCAAAAGCTGATAAAGTACTGACACAAAACCTAAAAGATTGAAAATGTAATTCTTTCAGTGATATTTATTTCTTATTTGCATATTTCATATTCAAACTGCATTGGAATTTCTAACTTTATTTCTCCTTTTATTGAAATCCACATGCAGTGATCAAAGATAATTGTTTCCAAGTGAAAAGTTTTGCATTGTTTTCTAGTAGTACTAAAGTGGCCTCCACAGTCTAAACCCTGAAAAGTGGTATAGGGCATAATAATTTGTACACAACACTGCCAGGGCAACTTAATCAAGAAAGAATAGTAAACTTTATATTTAGATGTCTGCTAGTGAGATGGGTTAAAATATCTGACTTTAATGCAAATATATTTCCATAGGATTAAGGAATTTTACTTTATTTCTATTTTTAAGTGTAATTTTTCTTCTATTTTTGGCTTCAGGGAAGAAATCTTTTTTCTTTCCATATGGCAAGCAATAGATTCTTGCAATCTCAATTTGCTTTTATAATTAAATAGTTGTTCATTGACATTGATTTAAAAACAAATTAAATAGCTAATTGAAGAATTAATTGTTACTATCATCTTTTAATGCAGAAAAAAATAACTATATGTACCTTTTCAAAATCTACATTTTCCAACAAGTTTTAGGGTAAAAATTTTCACAGTTGGATTTCTAGATAAGCATCAACATTCTATTCCTTGCTTTAAATAATGATATAACAAAGTGAAATAGGGGTATGTGTGTGTGTGTGTGTGTGTGTGTGTGTGTGTGTGTGTGTGTGTGTGTGTGTGTGTGTATGTGTTCCTTCCTTTAAACCATATTGAGACTGGGGGATTTGACAAAATGGTAGAAAATTTAATGAGTTTTTTACATGGCATTTTATATTCTGTTATCTTGAGGAAGAAATTGACTAACTCTGAACTTTTGGTTTTTTATCTGTAAAATGAAGGGCTTGAACAAAATGTTTTTCAATGTCCCTTTTATGGTTAAGATCTTTTCAGCCTAAGATACTCTTATATAACTTTTTTTTTAATAAAAGGACAAGAAAAGCACAATAGGATCCCACTCAAGCCCTTTTTCCAAAACTAAGTGTTTAAGCTTATTAACTGGGTTTTAGAATGTATGTCAGTTAATTTCTTTGTGACAAAAATGATATCTAGAAGTTTCAAAGTACAAATAAATTAGTATACACAATTTTATACAAAAACAACTATTTATCCATGACATAAATGATAAATCAAACTTTTAAAATATTTCTTGAAAGTCTTTGGATTGATCAAATAATGGATTTTTTTCAACTTTTAGAAAAAATGAATGCATTTTCACAAGAGGACTCAGAGAGACATATATTAAACATTAATGTCTCAAGAGAGAGAATGAAATCTACTGACATATGTAGAGGAGATCTTCACTTTCAAAACCACAGCTATCAGCTAGGAATGTAATGATATATTTATGAAAGACTTGACTGTTCTTACTGAAATTTGCATTTTGACAATATCTACCACTCCAGGGAAGTTGAATCTCTTATGAAATTGTATCAAATTTCTCTAATGAAGGAATAAAATGAATGATAAAATTTTATAATTAGCTCCTGATCTGCTAATTCAAACTAGTGTTAACAAAAATGATATCTTTCTGTCAAAAGCTTGTAATCACATTTAACAAAGAAAGAAAATGACTCCTTGCCTCTGGAAAATCATTAAGTTCCAATTCACTGGTAGGATGCTAACCATCACAAAGCATATGCCACTTGGCAATTTGTCTCCTAGGGTATTCACATATCTCCTTCCAGTGCTCTCCACCTGTTCCTTCTGCTGATGCACCAAGAACCAACCGCCCAATGACTTCATTCCTTGATCCCCTGTCAGAATCCAAAACCAGAAATTCTACACTGATCTCCTCAAGACCTTCACAAGGAATGTCAAAGACAAATAATTCATTGAATACTGCATTAGGAGTGCATTTCTTCACATGTGTTTTCTTCTTGGAGATTCTCTTTTTTGCATGATAAAGATTAACTTTGACATAAGGATCTGAAATGACAAAAGAAAAAAATTGTAAGAGGTACTAAACATTTATTTGTGGTGCAAGAGAAAATATGAGGGCATCTGAAAGTAGTCAGAAAAAAAAGAAGAGCATGAGGCAAAACTTAGAAGGGATAAAAAGGAAAAGAATTGGTACACAATTTACTTTGATACCCAAATACTGAGATTCTACTATGGTATTGTATGAATAAAACTAGTGTGAGAATCAAAAGTGGAATCTGAGTTTCAGTTTTAGTTTGACTCTATGACCTTGGGTAAACAAGTACTTTAAAACCATTTCCATTTTATAAATAAAATTAAAAAAAATATGGACTATGTCCATGTCATTTATATTATAAAAATTTAATAATAACAATTATAATAAAAACAAAAAAAATAGATACATGGAATTGAATTTCTAAGCAAAATTATTCCTATTATGAAGACAATGTATCATTCTGCATGTAGCTTTAATAACTTTTTATGAGTTTTATCTATCATGACAATATTATACTACATTAATATGTCATAATTTAATAAATTATTTTCTAATCATTGAGTCTATATTTTGTTTTAATTGTTTACTTACAAATAAAGTAGTTGTACATATTTATATATATATGTGTATATATATGCATAGATATATATATATTTCTAATTTCATGTGTAACTCTAAAAGTGTATCACTTTTTGCTATACATTTCTTAGGATGCTTGTTTTCTGTTTGTCAATCTTAGACTCCAAAGTTTATTGCTATCTAATCTTGCTTCTAATGTAAGTAAATGAGCGATTATTATGCAACTTAAAATTAGTTATATACATTTTGAAATTCTTTCTAATTATTCTAAGGTGGCTAGTCTTTTTTTCTGTTTAACTAGGCTGTCAGGTTCTCAGATTTAGAGTTCATTTCTCCCTCATGCCTTCTATAGTTACTAGAAAATGGTTGGACAGACTTCAAATGAAAAAGAAAACCCTTCTAGATGAAAATAACTGTATTAGGTGCTAAGAAAACAAAGATAAATCATATATAGTCCCTATAACAAATGAGCTTACAATCTGACTAGAGAAAAATACCTTAAATACAAAAAAGTCACTTAAGCACAGAAAATAGCAATGCATGTAATGGTATAATAAATATACAAGTGAGAAGCAAGTTATGTTATATCAAATCCAAGGATGAAATTATCAGTTTTATTTGTGGTATTATTGAAGAATTTATGAAAGAGGCAGAATTCAAACTCTACCTCAAAGGAAGGATAGATATGAATTTGAAAATAATAATGCTGATATAGGTGGGGGTCATCACAAAACTATTCATTCCTCATTGTGATTGTTTATGAAGTTAGAAAAACAAATAAGAAAAGTTTGGGTGAATGGTGAATTGATTTATTTTTTCCTAGCTATGTGGACAATAAGAGTATAAGTATGTGAAGTAAGATTGGAAATATTAGATCCAGATTATGGAAGGCATTTAATGATAGGCTGAAGTTAAATTTTATTCTATAGATGTTGGCAGAGCACTATAGGTTTTTAACATTGGGATAACAGAAGAATTTCATAAAATTGCTGTTATAACAATGTATGGAATAGAATGAAATAGGAAGATGCTATAGGCTAGTATATTGCTAGATACAGTACTAGACACATTTTACTACTGTAAAAGGTAATGTGAGAAATTATAAAGGTGTAATGTAGAATTGTATAATGAAAAAGCCTAAAAATTTGATACCAGAGACACTAAGAAAGAAGAATGCACAGAGTTTAACCACTAATGGGTTAAAGTAGAGAAAAGAATTATATTGCTTCAAGATATAAGGCAAATAATTATATAGATAAACAAGACTTAGGAGGTACAACAGGTTTGAAGATATAGTTCAAATACAACATTGTGGTATAACAAAAAGAACAGATAATCAAGTAGATAAGGCACATGAGCTTTATGGTTTAAAAAACTTTAGCTTTGCCCCTCTTCAACTAATCTCTATTTGCAGCGACATCACTTCTGGGCCTCATGAAGAATTTTTTCTCCATTCCTTCATTATCAAGTATTGTAATCATCTGCATATTGTCCCCTATTTGGTAAGGCAATGAGGTTTTGCAGTGGATAGAATAATAGGCTTAGAATCAGGAAAACTCATTTTTATGAGTTGAAATCCAGTTTGACACTTATTAGCTGTGTGACCCTTGGCAAATCACTTAATCCTATTGGTCTCATCTATAAAAGGAGTTGGAGAAGGATATGACAAACCACTACAGTAACTTTGCCAAAAAATTTCCAAATGGAGTCATAAGGGGTTAGATATGACTAAAAAGTGACTCAACAACATCTCCCATTTAATTATAAGATTCCCAAAGTCAGGGCTAGATCTTTTCTAATATTTGTAGTTTCTTTAGTGCCTATCACAATGATAGGTACTAAAATATTTTTTGAAATTAAGTGAGTACAGTAATTATATATATACATATGTGCAGCATATATAAGTATATACACATGTATTTATGTTTATGTGTGTGAATGTATAATAGTCATATATAACAAGTAACTAATAAATTGTTGTTGACAAATATTTCCTTCCCGTGATCTTTCAAGGAACTAAGAATTAGTGCTGATTTCTGTTGACTTTAATAAAGAAACATAATAAATACAGATAATGGGAGAGTCAATTCAGATATATGATTGAAAACAGAATAGCAAATTTGACTTAGGCATGATATTATGCTTCTTTCCCAGTTTTACAAAAATGTTAGACCAAGAAGCAAACAGTAACCCTGCTTCTATGGTCTGAGTTTCATCTAAGCCTTTCCCATATTAAAGCTAATCACTTATCTTTTTATAAAAACTTGCCATCTCTCTTGAACCCTAACTTTACTTGTTTTATTCATGTTCTTAAATTCTTAACATAAATTGGAGAATAATGATGACAGCGTTGTCTAACTTGGGGAATCAAAGGTGCACACATGGTATCTTATAACTATAAAAAATAGAAATCAGGACTTTAATCATTACATAACAAAATACAATCATTACAATCTTGGATCAATTATTTGCCAAAATAAATGCATTTATTTCACACGTAAAATTACCTGATAATCCAGAAACATCTGCTTTAGGTAGGTGTCGAGCTTTTAGTACCACCACAGTGAGAGTGTTGGTTGTGGACTGGTAGCAAAGAGATATCAGTAATTCACCTCGTCCTGAAGACTTCTAAAGAAATAAAAACATTTTTAATAAATACCTTCTGACAATTATTTATTTTCTGTTGTTTCTGAAATAGTTTTAATGAACTATACATAGCATTGTTACATGATTTTATTTTATTTAACCAAAATTTTAACTTCTCTGCCCTTAATAAAATAGAGCAAAAAGTAATCATAATAGAAAGTTTCACCAGTTACCATCACAATCAGGCCTCATAACACTTATGTCTGCCATCTAGTGGTTTTCATGTTTATTGCTTCATGTTTTCATTTTCCAAGGCTTAGCCACACCCCTTTATTGAATTTTTCAAGAAAAGATTCAATGTACAGTTTTTTAAAAATAGCCATAGTTTTTTTTTTTTTTTATTTTATTTTAGGGATCTCTTCATATTTGTTGAGAAAAGTGTTGAGTGATTAAGATATCATTTAATGCTTCTAAACAATGAATGAAGAACAAAATGAGCCTAGTTTCTATAGTTGTTGGAGCTATATCTAATCAGGGGTATAAAGCCCATTCAAAAATCTCTCACAGACTTCCATATGATTCAACTCTGTTGTATTCTCTTCTATCTATTGAATGGTATAATAAATTTATTTTGCTCTTAATATTTCCAAGTATGAGAAGAATCTAATTTGTAGTCTCTCCTTTCAATTTGGGTTTATTTGATGGCAATATGCTCTAGGCAATATTAGAACTCTGCTTTTGGAATGACTAACAACTTAAAACAAAAGTTTTAAGGGGAAAAAGTTGAAAAAAATTTGAAGATTTGAAAGTTGGAGGAATAAGGGTTCTTAACCATTTTTGTCTTGTGGAACTCTTCTCACCCTGCTTAGTTTTTTGACCTCTTCAGAAAAAAATCTTTAAAATTCATAAAATAAAACACACAGGATTACAAAGAAAATTAAATATAATTATCAAAATTTTGAAAATCATAGGTTCTATTATAAGAATTTTGGAGGAAGAGAATTGGGTTTAAATGTGCCCAAACTAAGAAATAGATATAAAGAATGAAATGATATCAAGAATTCAAATGAAATTGCCCTTGGACAATTGATAAAGTGATTTGATCCTATATTATGAAATAAAATATGTAAGTTAATACTAATGTAATATTAAAGATACTAATACAATTCTCTTCACAATGCAGATAAGAAAAATGCTTAACCTTGCTTATTTTGATGTAATTTACACTTTAGACTATATTATAAAATACCTATTACCTATTAAGACATTACTTTATGACACTCTCCCTATATTTTTGGTTCCTTTAGTTGATGTTTTACACTAACACTTAAAAAGCCTTCTTGGAAATAAATAATTTGAGTAAAATAGTGTGTATGCACATACACACACATCAAGAAACATGGGAAGTAGTATAATTTGATATAAAAGAAATGGAATAAAAATCAGGATAATAGGGTTCTAGACCTAAGATTCCTATCTCATTTACAAGCAATATTAAAGGATTATGGATAAATTTAGATAAAAAGCAATCAAGGTAAGGAGAAAATACCAAACAGAGAAATTACATAAACAGTTGTAAGTAAGTAGGGAAAAGTGAAATAAACTTAGGGAATAGCAAGTTAGAGCAAGAAGGGAAATAAGAGTTCTAATTTACCACTCTAAATTTTACAAGTGAGTGTTGGAGCATGTAATTGACTTATTGAAAATAAAAAATGGTTTTAGATTTTACCTTTTTACAAATTTTACCTCCTGGGTCTATGTTTTCTTATCCAAAATGGGCACAAGGAAAGCAAGGACTTGGTCATCTGCAAAATTCCTTTAGTTTTAATGATTCATTGTTAAAATACATGATTCTCACATTGCTAAATCTCCAATGACATTTTTATCACTAAAATCCTGATGCATTTCAGAACTGCTATAAGTAAAAGACAGTTGAATGTTATACTCTAAGTTGAAATAGGATTTGTTTTGTTTAGCTTCATGCTTTATCATTATCTAATAATGTCAGAAAAAAACTAAAAAAAAGATAAAAAACAGAGAAAACATCCTATTGATAAACTATAAATTATGGACAATATCTGTGGTAGTTTCTAGACTAAAATAAAACTATGATCATTAAATAATGATGCTGCTAATACATATATGTAGAAGATAAATATTTAATATGATGCAATTTCTGCTTTTTGGAAAATAACTTCATCAAAAGCCAATACAAATACTTATTAGAGAAAAGAAAAATAAATCTTTAGAAAAAATTGTAAGTTTCATAAAATTTGACAATTATTATCATTATAGCTCGTAAATATTTAAATATAGCCCTCTATAAATATTTATAGAAACATAAAGCTAAATTAATGTAATTATTTTGATTGTTATTATTTTTGAAATTAGCATTAAACATGATAAAAATTCTATCAGGGACTGATGGAATTTTAAAGTATAACCTCTAGATATTATAAATTGGCTTTTAATAATATACTAACAACTCAATTTTGATTGCAAGTACTTTAAATTACTTAAAATCAATTACCCTAACATTTCTTTTGATTATTTCTCTGTTCATTAACATTCTTCCATCAGCCAATTCAATGCCTGAGAGGGGAATAAGGACTTCTCCAATGATATCATCTCTTGAAAATCTGTCAAAACTCAAGATGATGAAATGAAGGACCAAATCTTGTATTTGGCTATATGGGATCCCATAGAAAGTGAAGGTTTCATCAAAAGCTGGGTCTAAGGTCTTTCTTAGGACTCGAGTTTTTACTTTGTGCTTCTTCTCAGGAAGAATGGTCATTTTGATATAGGGATCAGAAGTCATTGATTGTTCATCCATAGCTGGCAGCCCACGAGCTTCTTTGATGTTCACTACAAATGCTTTTTTCTCAAAGTTGTACTCTAAGGAAAAGAAGAGGGTGCCAAGTTTATCCTGTTTCTCTACAGAACATAAGGATGAACTAGACTTCAAGCTGTCTGGGGAAGTAGACTCTTTGTGTTCCCTTTCTGAGAAGGATTTAGTAGTTAAGTTCTCAAGATCAGAAGGGCTGACAGCTTTGGGGTTTACTTTGGGGAAATTGCCATTGAGGTCTCTCTTTTCAAGGTCAAGATGTAGTGAGGTCTTTGGCACAACTGGTTTATTTTTTGCTTCATTTTTTTCATCTGCTCCAAATTTCTTCTTACTGTTCAGGTTTTCTGGATAAATGTCAACTCCCTTGAGCACATGCACAAATTTATAGGGAGGAGTCTTGTTAGTCTTGGATGATTTTCTCTGACAGCAGATCCAAGCAAACAGAGATACTGTGAACACCAGACCAAATGCACTGAAGATCCCCACCACAGTAGGAATTTCATCTGGAAAATGAAATGATCAATAAATTATATTAAAAGAGTAAAGTTTGTGATACAAGGCAATTTGAAAAACATAATAGAAATGGCAATTGCAGTAGGTTGGACAGATTGAATTACTTTTTAACTGTTCAGAATAAGAGTTATGTACATATTTCATGCCACCTTCATATATAAACACATCCCGTGGGTGACACCAAGAAAGAAACACAGGATGATGAAAACTCCCTCATTTCAGTTGCATTCCATAAACAAAATGACAGGGAGAAACTAGAGAGGAGAAAAATCTTTTAACCTATGGATGTTTCTCTTGAATATTATGCAGGACAACCACAGCTTGGCAGGTCAGTGCTAAATTCATCATTTTTTTCATTAACATTGGTATGTCCTATTTTTCCCCCTGAAGGATCATTTCTATGTCTTTCAAAGCATGCACTATTCAAACAATGTATTAGAATTCTTTGAACTATTTTACCTAGAAGCCAAGATACAATGATGGAGCCAAAGCAATTATGAAGTAACTGAACAACATTTACCATACTCTGCCATACATACACATTAAAAGTTTCTCTGTAAAATACTGGACCAAAACTAAAAAAAAAAAAAAAAAGCTGGTTAAAAATAAAATAAAAACAGAAAATATCTCATTATCTATAAAAATAAAAATAATTGGGTTTCTTAAAATCCTCCCTTTAGAATGATTGTCAAAAGTGAAAGAAAAAAAAAAGTACTATTTACACAGATGTAAATAGCAAGAAAATAGAATAGTCTTCCAGGTAATAGTTTCCTTTCAATATATAATAAAAAGGATGAACATAATTGAGAATTTATTCTTATTTGTAACTGATTTTTTGTCTTAATACATTTCAGTATGACAATACAGTAATCATAACCAAATTCACATTCTTCCTGAGAATAGAGTATTAAATTATTGATGTTTAGTGACATTGCTTATGCATTAAGGTAATCATGCCCCATTCATAAGCTTATTTTTCCCACAAATGATTTAGCAAGTTTGAATAAAAGCTCAATATTTTTTTCTCCAGATATATGGTCCATTTCAAATGTGTGTTCAATAGAAACAAGATATACATAGGTGAGCATAATGATTTCTTCACTGGCTACCTAAGCTTTGTTTTATATATATACATATATATATATACATATATATATATATACATATATATATATGTATATATATATATATGTATATGCATATGTATATATATACATATATATGTATGTATGTATATGTATATATATATATATATACATATATATGCATATATATATTCAAACTCCCTTCACATATCAAGATAAAAAGTTCAGAAACACAAAGGGTTAGCATATGCTTAAACATCCATAAAAAGAATAATCTTTTGCCACTGCACTTCTTGTTAACCTCTCTCCCCTTAGGATTCTGTAATGTCTCCTAATAAGTATAAACAAAAACTTAATGAAGAAAAAATGATTAAGAAATGACATGACATATTTGAACAAAAGTATGTTCCAAAAAAGTAATTTAAGGAAATATAAAAAGCTGAATCATTTAGAAATGAGAGAAATCTTTAAATTTCTAAAATCTGAAACAATTGTGAATGGTATGAGGAAGGGGAAAAGTCAAGAACTAAACATTACTAGTCAAACTTAGCATAAGCTTTGGAGTTGTTCTCACTATTAAGGAATTTAAAAGGTTGGCTGACCATGAAGTCTTCTGTAGTGAAGTGAGGGTTTAAGGCAATCCTTTCCATATTAAAAAAAAAAAAAAAAAAAAAAAAGATAGAAAGTAACTTAAAGCACTTCAGTTAAATGAAGTGGATCATAGGACTTAGAAATTGGGAGAGATCTTATATTTCAAGATAGAGTATTTTATTTTATTTTGTAGGGGAAAATTCAAATAACAGCTCCATAACAGAAATAGTTCATTAGTTTCCTCTTAGGTATGGGCGATATACACAATATCAGTGTAATAACAACCAAATTTGAAATGCTTAATAGAAGTGATTACTGTCAATTAGAGTAAAATCTTAGCTTCCTTGAATTCTCTTGTTAATTGAATAACACAATGCAATATATAAAAGAATAATTAATCTCAAAGTTCTGACTATTAGTAGAATGCATATATTGGGAAACACAAAACAAAACTAGTCCACTCAGTTATGATAACAGTTACCTCACTCACGTAATCCTTACTCTCATTAGCACACTTTTATGAGAATGTTTGACTTTCAGTGCTGTATCATTTTAAAGTACAATTCTGCCTTATTGCATAGAGATTGAACATAATAGAACCACCAATTTAAAAGGAGAGGTGGGTATATTTAAATAAAAAGCACACTTCTGCTATGATGTAATAGAGATAGAAATGCTGCCCTAGAATTCTACCTAGCAACATCTTCTGAAGAAAAATAAAAGGAAAATGTAGTGTAGTGATATGACTGTAAAATAATAATTGTAATTTCTGATATAAAATGAGTATGTCAAAACCTATTAGTTAAATTATTTTGAACTGACTCCATCTTTTAGGATGTCTTAAATATATATTTGCTTTTAAGCTCTCTGCTGCTTCCTCTCTTCTTATCTGCCTCCCCCAACATTGAATAAAATAATAAACACAAGATATTTAATTAAAAGGAATCCTTCCTAGGTGAAATAAATACATTTGAAACGAAATAGAACACTTCGCTGTTATTCTAATCTACAGGGCTCCCTGAATCTTTGAGAACTTCTTGAAGGTAAAATAACCTTAGGAGAATGCAGTTTCCACCCTGAATACCTGGGAAAGAACCAGAAGGGGTTTACTAACATTATCCCAATAACATTCTTATTCTCCACTAGAATCCAGTGGCTAGATAACTCATACACAGAATTTAGAGGGGATATACACTCCAAGCTGTCCGTCCAAAGAAAAACAAACAAACAAACCCTTTTAAGTTTGGTTAAGAACTTGCTTACCAAATTCCTCTCTGCTTGAGGTGATAGGAGCCATGTTTGCTGCGTGCTCTGTCCGAGGTACTGAATAACAATCCTTGGTTTGCTTCACTATGAAAGCGTCTGTTTTCCTTTTCCTTAGAACCAAGAGGCTGGATTTTCTTCCTGATGCAAACACCAATATGAAGCCCAGGAGACCTTCTAGCGGGAGCAAGGTGGGGGTGGGGGATGAGAAAGCAGAGAGGGAGCTCAGCTCTCCCTCACACTGTGATCTGCCACCCCCGTTCCTGTTTTAGCTTTTCTGAGTAGCTCCGCTCTTAGACTGTAGACGTGGTTGAAACCCAAATTGACGCAATCCTGACGCTACAGGGCTGAAATCAGCACCTGCCCTCCTCCCCTTCCTTTTTCCCTTCTATTTTCCCTGCACCCCCTTTCCTCTTCTTGCTCCAGCCTCTCCAGGCGATTCAACATACACACTCATCAATTATTTTAACTGCTCTGCTCCAGGAGATTAGCTGTCTTATTCAGTGGGACACAGAAGCAGACGGAGATAGAAGTCCCTAAACTCAATCCTGTCACTCTGTAACATAAAATCTTCTGGTTTCATGGGTGGGTGGGAACGTATCTCTGTGTGTCAGTGTTTCTATGCAAGGAGGGGATTAGGGACAAGGTAAAAGAGAGAAAACTTCAGTTCCGTGTGATCCATTTCAATAACACACACACACACACACACACACACACACACACACACACACACACACTCACGCACTTTTTTTTTTTTTTCCTTTTCACTCCCTCCTCCTCCCCCGCCCCTTTTTCAAGGCAACAAACGGTGTCACGGAAAAAAAAAATCCACATCTGACTGACATATTTAAAATAAAACTACAGTGGTTTTTAACTTGCATCTTCCATTCTTCTCTTCTCCCCTCTGTTATTAATATAACATTTTTAAAACTAATAATATTAAGTATCCTTCCATTCTAATATCTCAAGTTTATTCTATCAAGATGTAAAATTTCATCTGATAAATTGCTTAATAACAGATGAGAATGATCATTTTTGAATTCAGAATCCTTCCAGAAGTGCTTTCATCTTTGATGAAATTTAATATGTAAAGAAACTTTAGGGATGATACCCTTGGTTATAAACCCTGACTTCTAATGTATGACTTCTAAAGTTTGAACTTATCATATTTGATATTGGTAAATATTAATTTCTATAGATGGAGAGAAAAATAATGTTTTATCATGTCTATGTACACACATTATTTATGCATATGTATTTATGAATTATACACATGCACATTCATACACATACAATATGGACATGTAATATATAAAGTGGGTATATATGTATGCATGGATGTATGTATGTTTAGGCAGTTTGTCAGTTTGATTTGAGATTTGATGAAATTATCCTTATTAAAATATGTTTATTTCATAAGAGAGAGTTTCAAGCAGCAAATCAGATCATTAATTATTGTTTGTGGAAGAGGTCCTTTGATTCTGAGTTTTTGCACAAAGATGCCATATGTAGATGTGAAGGGTGGGGTGGGGTAGATAGACAGTTTCAGGAATCCAACCACTGGAGAATAGAGACCAGGGTTGGGAAAGCTGTGTCTGAGAAAAAAAAAAAAAAATGACTGTAATACTCTGCGTCATGGAAAATTTTATATATCAATACTGCTTTTATTTTTTGTTAAAATGTCTACTCTTTCAGTCATCTTCTATTTTTTAAATTACTGTCATATTATGAAAACATACAAAGCAATTATTTCCACCACGACCTTATTAGCAAGCTTTAAGATCTGTACTATCTGATACAGATGAGTCACACCTTGAGCAATTGCTTAACCTAGCAGGATTTTCTCTAGGAAAAAACAAAAATAAAAATAAAAACAAACAAACAAAAAAAAAAAACAACAACATTCATTTAAAAGAAATAACCAATAAAGCAGTGGGGATTTGTTTGCAATGCATACCACAAATACACAAATATGTGGCATCCAGTTTATTGAAACACATGTATCCAATCTAGTTAACATATGTAGTGTATGAATAAACTCATATGTTACAAAAATAATGTGCATTTCTTCATATTGGTGCTTTATATCATTTAATGCTTCATTAAAACTTCCTTTATGTGGCATAATCTCATCATTTATAAACAGCTTAGATTACTTTAACTATTTCATCTGAGCCCCACCCACACACTGAGTCCTCTTCCTGTGGATACAGCAGTGATATGATTACCTTGCTGTTCTGAGCTCTTGCAGCTTTGAATGCAGCACCAGCTCACTGGTATAAAATCAAAGGGAGAGGAAATATTATTGATCAAAATCTTTAAAATTATTTTTGCCCAGTATCCTCCTCATTAGCTAATATATTGTTTGCCTCCTCATGTCTTTAGAGAAACCAGTATCACTATGGGATGTGTGAGTATAAGTCCCCTCATGGAAGAAAGCTGATAAGTTTTCTTGCAACCTGAGCATTCCACCCTACAGGATTGTAAGAGGAATGCTCTCCTTAGGCCTAGTAAAAAAGTGATCAATGGATTGACATGCGCAATTCTCTCCTTTACAACTGGGAACTGTAGGAGGGGGTGTTGCTAGGTAACCACCTCCACACCACCCAAAATACTCAGGCCTCAAACAAGCACATGTCTGGAAAACAGATTCTTTTATGTAGTTTTGACTGTTTGCCTTCAAAATGTTTCTTTTGCTATTGATATCTATTCAATTAAATTAAAATAATCTGAAACCATAAGGTTATTATTATGCAACTACTATATGCAGCAGTACACAGGATGGATGCCCTCAGAGAGCTTACTTGGAGAAGGTGGAAAGATTGGTTACAAACCTATATACAGATAGTGAAATATAAAGTAGAGAGTAAAGAGGACTAAGAAAAGAGATGAAGCAGTTTATTCTAGGACAATCTGAAAGGAGAGAGAGCATAACAGCTAGTATTCAAGAAAGGCATAATAGAAGGATCTGCATTTGAATAGAATTCTGAAGGAAGATAAAGATTCCAAAATCCAGGAATTAGCAATGTAAGGCAATATATAAGGTGACAATTTAAGATCTAGTTACTAATTTACCAACTTTAACCTTAAACATTATAACTACACACACACACACACACACACACCACCACCACCATCACCACCACCACCACCACCACCACCACACCACACCACACCATACCATACCATATACAAATCATATACTTTAAAGTAGATGAAATCATCAGAATAAACTGTTTTAATAGCTTTCGATAAATATATTATTTAGTTGTTGACATAATACAAGACTTTTTATCTAATAACTCAGCTCATTCTATGCCCATACCAACCCCCCAAAAGAAGTGTTCATGGCTTTACCTAGCACTTATGTATATAATATTAAATGTATTGTCCAAGCTGAAAATAACATGGGAAAGAAATACTAAAATAATTTATTTGATTTTTTTGAGGGGTGAAAATAGATAAGGGAATGACTTGAATTCTTTGAATAATTATCTTAAATTCTCATGTAACTTTTAAAATTTCTTTGGCTCTAATAGAAAACTGCTTATGTTCCCATTTTTTATTACTTTTTTAACCTTAAATTTTAATTTAAACTAAAACTAAAGTCATTTTAAACTTCTTAGTTCTATGATTTGAAGCCAAATTAAACATCAGTCTCCTTGAAATCTTCATTTAAACCAAGCTACATTGAACTCTTTCCTTTCTAATTTTCTTTTGTCTTTAAAAATTTTTAAAATGCCATCCTCAACATATCAATATGAAGATTCTGATAATATAGTATTAACACTTAAAACACTGGAAATTTAAATACAAGAAGAAAGGTAATCCTTGACCTCAAACATTCTAATGTGAGAAAACATTATTTAAAGGAAGCAGAGAGGAGTAAGAGGTTACCTGAAACAGAAGCAAGCTAAAGAAAGAACAAAGTTGGTCTTGGGTAACAAAAAAATGCTGGCCTTGGAACACTCCTTGAGTGAAAGTTTTTGGAGAAGCAAAAGACCTTGGGAAATGAAGGGTATTTTCTTTTTTTTTTTTTTTTTTATTATATATATATATATTTTATAATATTATCCCTTGTATTCATTTTTCCAATTTACCCCCCCTCCCTCTATTCCCTCCCCCCGACGACAGGCAATACCATACATTTTACATGTGTTACAATATAGTCTAGGTACAATACATGTGTGCGAATATCACTTTCTTGTTGCACAATAAACATTAGAATCCGAAGGTACATGCAACCTGGGCAGACAGATATTAGTGCTAACAATTTTCATTCCCCTCCCAGTGTTTCTTCTCTGGGTGCAGCTACCTCTGTCCATCATTGATCAACTGGAAGTGAGTTGGATCTTCTTTATGTTGAAGATTTCCACTTCCATCAGAATACATCCTCATACAGCATTGTTGTTGAAGTGTACAGTGATCTTCTGGTTCTGCTCATTTCACTCAGCATCAGTTGATTTAAGTCTCTCCAGGCCTCTCTATATTCCTCCTGCTGGTCATTTCTTACCGAGCAATAATATTCCATAACCTTCATATACCACAATTTACCCAACCATTCTCCAACTGATGGACATCCATTCATCCTCCAGTTTCTAGCTACAACAAAAAGAGCTGCCACAAACATTTTGGCACATATATGTCTCTTTCCGCTCTTTAGTATTTCTTTGGGATATAATCCCAGTAGTAGCGCTGCTGGGTCAAAGGGTATGCACAGTTTGATAACTTTTTGGGCATAATTCCAGATTGCTCTCCAGAATGGCTGGATTCTTTCACAACTCCACCAGCAATGTATTAGTGTCCCAGTTTCCCCACATCCCCTCCAACATTTGTCATTATTTGTTCCTGTCATCTTAGCCAATCTGACAGGTGTGTAGTGGTATCTCAGAGTGGTCTTAATTTGCATAATGAAGGGTATTTTCAATGTGTGAGTTCTAGAGGTAGAATGACTTTCCAGGTTGAAGAGGTTTCTGCTGAGTCCATAATGTAGCCTACAGAGAGCTGAAATATGAAATTTAAAAAAATTCATAATTATTTTTATATGTTAGTTTTGGTGCCCAACTAGATTGTTATCTCAATAATTCTAGGGGCTAAATAACTGTATCTACACACATATATATGACAATGAACATGGATTTATTAATTTATAATGCCTTGCTAAGCAATATGGTGACAAATACAGATATATGTTCATTTAGTAATTTGGAAGCCTTGTAATGTCTATGTAACTTTTCTCAAAATGTTTTCAACAACACAAAATAAAGTATAGCAAACCTCAAAGCAAAAAACAAAACAAAACAAAAGAAGCATATTATTATTTTTAACAATAATAATGTTGATATATATTAGTATTCAATAAAATTAACAGTAGAAGTGAGTAAAAAAATGAAAGAAACTGATTCAGAAATGAAGTGTTATATAAAAAAGCTTCATTCCTGAGAAAGTTTCCATGGTCTAGATAATTGCCTAATAATTACTCATCTAATCAAAATAAAAACCATTAGCTTTTGATTAGAATTCAAAATGATCTTACAAGGATATTATTTGAATTATGTATATATCTTAATAAGCGATTGAAATAAAGTTAGGCCAGGATACTCAGTCTCTGCCACCACCACCTCTTAATTGACAGTGAAATTTTATTATATTATAAACTATTAACTGCCTTCTAGTATGCTGATCAGATATATGCTGCTCAACATGCAAACAGTATTGTGCAAAACTGCTGGATTGTGCTTGAATAATTTGTTAGAAATGTACAAATTATCCTTTGAGTGAATAAGGTAGAAATTTGACAAATTATCAGGGAAGTTTCAAGGAAAGGATAAAAACAGGGAGGGAAAGAAGAATTAAGAGATGAAAAAAGGAAGGAAGGAATGAAAAAAGGAAGAAAGAAGGGAAAGTTGATGTTTTTTAAAAAGCATTCTCAAATGATATCATTTAGGTACTTGTTTTAAAAGGAGAGATATGGGGGAAAGATGGTAGCCTATTTTAGAGTAGATCAGATTGAGTTGTGGCAGTGAAATATAGAGGAAATAATAGAGAAAAAGAAATCGGTTCCTGAGATAGAGGAGTGATTTCAAGGACTTAGTATGAACCAACTTAATTGGGAGAGGGAAAGAGGAGAGAAATATTAAATTCAATAAGGAAACATGAGAGAAGTTATAGTAGTCCTCATTATAACTATGATTCCTTGCTACTATTTTTATCTCAAGACAGATTGTCTGTCCCTTGCCCTAATTTTCATCTCCCCAACCTCTCTGTACATGAAAAGACTACAAATAAAATAGAATTTAGGGGTTTCTAATCCTGTTGTATAAGAAGGATAATAGGTTGAATTGTCCCATTTTTCAGGATAGAAACTTCAAGAATGGAATGTTCATCTTAAACATGCCAAATTACAAGTCTACATAAAATTTTCAGAGAAAACTCATTATATATGGGAATTCAGTTTTTTTTTGTTTGTTTTATTTTGTTTTGTTTTTGTATATTATGGATTGTATCTCATTGGGCACTATTCTCTTTAAGACCTAAACCAAATCAGCATCTTTGTTTATAGCTTATTTTTATCTATTCCAGACAGGCCTCACATTTTAGCAGTAGTCTCCTATTTCTTAATCTTATGAAATTACTAATAAAATATTAAAAAATATAACAGGAAAGTTATGAGACTTTTGGAGGCCAAGATGGCAGAGGACACATCACATCACCATAATTATTCCTCCAAGCAAGCAAAAATAACATTGTGCCCCACCCCCCAATCTTGAAACAATAGAACCATCAAAAATATGAGGTAAAACAATCTTTGAGACCAATAAAATTGCAAGATCACCAGAAAAGGTCTCTCTCACTCAGGTAAAGGGGAAGCATCACTCAAGGAAACATCCCAGAAAACCAGTAGCAAGCCATACCTAAAGAAATCAATGGGAGACTCTGAGCTCCAGTGTGATGGAGGAGGCAAATGCCTTGGACAACACATTTGGGTCAATATAGTCAGGGTAGAACTAACACATATTTTAACATATCCCTGGACAAACAGGCAGCTACCTATAGCAAGATATTGTGCTTCAGTGTTGACCCAGGAAAATGCAGGAATACTCCGCTGGTCTCAGCATATGCCACACATGACAGGACCTTAGGATCTCAGGTCAGTACACATAAGCTGCCAGACACCTCCAATCTTTAGCAACATCAGCCAACTTCTAGCTCATCTCCTTAGTGCAACACCAAAAACAAAGGTCTCCCATGTGCCTCAGAACCACATTAGTGCTTCCACAGTCATGGTTTGTAATCCCTACCACAAGAAACTTGAGATTATTCCCTTCCAAATCTAGGAGTACAATTTAATTTTAAAAGAAAAGAAAAAAATTACAAAAAGGTAAATAAAAATGACATAGATAAATAGAACAACAATGTCAAAATACCTATAGGGAAAGCCCCAAATAAAAATGGGAAGTAATCTCAGGCCCAGAAAGAACTCATAGAAGAGTTCAAAAAGGAATTTAAAAGACAAATAGAGAAATGAGAGGTTGGAAACATAATTTTAAAAGATGCAAGAGAATTAGGGGAAATAAAAGGATTAACAGCTTGGAAAAAAGAAAAAAAAAAAAAAGGCCTATAAATTAGAATTAGTCAAATGGAAAAGGAAATACAAAAATCCCCTGAAGAAACCAACTCCTTAGAAAGTAAAATTGACTTAGTTAAAAGTGATAAGGAAGGAAACTACATGCTAAGAAGTACCATAGACAATGAAGTAACATCAGTACTAAATATATATGCATCAAGTAGTACAGTATCAAAATTCTTAAAGAAGTTAACTAAATTACATGAAGAAACAAAGACCAAAACTAAACAGTGGAGGACCTCCACAATCTCCTTGCAGAACTTGATAAGCAACCAAAAAATAAACAAGAAATTACAAGCAAATTAGGAGAGCAAGAGATGGTCCAACTATTACATCAATGGAGAAGAATTGATGAACAAACAAGAGGGAGCTTTAGAAAATGTAAAATAGGGGGCAGAGCTAAGATTGCAGAGAATAGACTGGTTTTTAAGCTATTCCTGGCCTCCTCAGTTCAACATCAGACCAAGCTTCTGGACAAGTATTGGAGTAACATAACTCACAAATATTTGGAGTGTAACAAATTTTCAACAGAAGATATTTTGGAAG
The DNA here is from genome assembly GCF_048593235.1 of Sminthopsis crassicaudata. Taxonomy (NCBI): domain Eukaryota; kingdom Metazoa; phylum Chordata; class Mammalia; order Dasyuromorphia; family Dasyuridae; genus Sminthopsis; species Sminthopsis crassicaudata. The sequence goes on from NC_133617.1 coordinate 363,696,717, forward strand.
AATTTCAGGAAAGGTCTGTTTCAATCAGGCAGGAAGGATTGCGTCCCAGTGCAGGCACAGTGTAGTAGAAAGCAATACAGGGAGAATTAGGGCCAAGTAGTCTTCACATGCTGGGGGAATGTAGTGGGAGGCTCTTAGCAAAATTACAGCTGTGTTGGCTACTCCATCCTAGTTCAGAAGATTCATTCATGTGTGTGTGTATATATATATATATATATATATATATATATATATATATATATATGTATATATATATATGTATATATATATACATATATATATATATATATACATATATATATATATATATGCATAATACATATTTACAAGGTGTTCATATATATTTATTGATTCTATCTATATTATATATTTAGGATAGATAGTGTGAATATAGAGAATACATACATATGAATACATATCAATTTAATATTTTTGTATAGACACACACACATATACACATCTGTTTATACAATGTATTCCTAAATGTAATGTCAACTTTTTGAAATCAAGGAAGAATGCTGTTTGGGGGTTGTATTTTTGCATATTTACAATTCCTTGCATAATGTATTGCACTGCTGCTTAAAAAAATTTTTTATTCAATGAAAACTTGGAATTACATGAAGAAATAGAAAGAAGGAAGAAAGTAATAGGCAATAGGTTATTCTCCTGCCTTCACCTGCAGGACAGAGACTAAAAGTTCATATCTTTAGGATCCCAATACTGATAAATCCTCTTTCAAGAGTGGTTGAGGAATCAATTTCATCTTTATCCTTACAGCAAAAAAGTCTTCTATTCAATATGTACAATCCCATTCTCTAATTTTCTGCATGGACTGAAAAGTACTGAGGTTTGGCTAAATAAATGTCACCAGTATTGAAATGTGATGTGCAATAAATGAAGTGCCTACTAGAATTGCTTTTCTCACTACAGAGATATAGAGTTATTTAGATCTTTCAGAGTTGGATTATTAAATGATTGAAGGGCATATTGCAGGCAGATGTTTCCCAAATCCCCTGAGAATAACTTTCTTGTTATTCCTTCTAAGGATTTCTCAGGATCAATATCTAAAGTTGTCCCTTTCAACAACTCCTCATCAACTGATCTTTGCACTCATTTTCATGGTATTAGAAAGGTTTTCTAACCTGCCTCCTATACTAAAGTTCATAAAATTATAATATATCCATCTTTATCAAAATAAATTCTGAACCAAACGAAAAAAGATAAGAATTCTGTGACTCCCCTGGGAAGTTTGGATCTATAAGTATATGTATGATACGTTATTCATCCTATCTGCTCTTGAATTTTTATACCTGCTCTCTCATAAGGCATCTTTGGGCTTATGAATAGTACATGTAAACTTATTCTATTGATATAAATGATTAATATAATTCTTTGTTGTATGAAATATGATCTACATTTTCTACTTTTTGTTCTTTATAGATTTGAATTAGTCATCTTTAAATCTTGAATTATTTTTATGAGATTCCACTGTATTTAATATGTGTTTTGGGGTTAATATTTATTGGGGGTCACATTGAAATCCAAAAGTTCATAAAAAAAAGAAAGAAGTATGTGTGTGTGTGTGTGTGTGTGTGTGTGTGTGTGTGTGTGTGTGTTTCTTGTGGAAAAGCAAGATATCTCCTCAGTCCTAAATTAGCTAATGTAATATGTGTGTATGTATTTCTCTATATCATTTAACTTCATTTAGATAGGAACTATATTCTTTCTTTGGCCTTTTCTACTTAATATATAATATCCTTTAAAAATTATAATGGATTTTATTAATTGTTGTCCAAGTATCTTTTTATTTTGCATGAAATATATTTTGGGATCAATATGTTAAAATATCATAAAAGTGTATTTATCTCTGTCAGAAAAGGTTTTTTTTGTTATGTTGAACTGTGATATTTAAACTAAGATGATACAGCAATAAATTCTTGTAATCTTAATGAATGTTTCCAAATAAGCACAAAAAAGCACAATTATGATTTTCTGTTAGGAGATCCTTGATATTAACTGATATTACCTCACTTTTTTATCTATCTCTACAGTTTCTATATTTTAAAAAAAAATGTTTGAAAGCATTTTTATTTTCAAAATATATGCATAATTAATTTTTGAACATCAATCCTTGCATAGTTTTGCGTTCCAAATTTTCCCATCCTTCCCCCAGTCCCTCCCCTAGATGTCAAGCAATCGAATATATGTTATACATGTTAAAATATATGTTAAATCCAATATATGTAAACATATTTATACAATTATCTTACTGAATAAGAAAACTCAGATCAAAAAGGAAAAAAATGAGTAAGAAATGAAAATGCAAGCAAATAATAACAAAAAGAGTGAGAATGTTATATTGTGATCCACACTCAGTTCCCACTGTCCTTTTTTCTGGGTGTAGATGGCTCTCTTCTTGATATTAACTCTCAACACAATATATCTGGTTTCCTAATAGAATAAAGTGCAGGATTAACATCACATACAAAACATGGCAATATTGCAAAACTATTTTAATTATTTTCATATTTAAAGGATTCCAATTGTGTCAGCTGGAATATTCTCTTCACTGATACTGATTTCATTTCTCAGGAGATGATAGTCTTTTGCAGTTGTTGCAAGGAAACCAAAAACAAACACCCTAATAAACAAACAAAACTGTATAACCTGATGGCTTATCTTCTGGTGCAGAGCTTCTTTTAAACTAGCTTTTAGATAACAGGCATTCTAGCATCATGACTGGCACTCAAAACATTGACACTTTTCTAGGAACTGCCAAAGCTTCTAAAATTGTGAAATAGTCTTTGAAAATTTAGTCTCATCTGACTACATATTGTGGGGGGGATAAGGATAAAGATGAAGGAAAAGAAGTGAGCAATATAATAATTTAGTTCTTTGTTTAAATAAATATAGTCATTTAGTTAATCATTTAATTATTTTCTAACTAATCCCCATTATTTTTTGATTCAAATATAATAGCAATACAAAGAGACTGTCAGTTCCATTTTTATCCAGACATAGAATAAAGAAAATCTGGATTTTAGTCTGGGCAGCAATATTTAAATTGTTGGACCTCTCTTGCATTATCTGTAAAATGGAGTATAGATCAGTGAAAAGAATATCACATTTGGTATCAGATTGCCCAGGTTCAAATGCAATCTTTACAACACGTTTCTTATATGAACTTGAAAAAATAATTCCATTCTCTTACCTTTCCTTTTCTCTTGTGGTTTAGATGAGCTCAGTCCCTTTCAGTTCTAAATGTATGGTCTTATGTTTTATGTCCTAGTCTATCTGTTTCAAGGATAGGTTTGTGGTGGGAATTAAATGAATTTATAATGCAAGAAATCTTTTAATTGATAAAATATACAAATAAAAATGATTGATAGAATGAATCTCTATGACTTATTTGCTGTATAGGAAACAAAAATTGGAAATAACTGAAAATTAATTATGTGGTAGATTACAGTATTATTTTTGCTTCCCTCTGGCTCAAATTTAAGACAATAAATTAAGAAACTAACTTCTAAACAGTCATTTATTATTCTAGTTTTCTCATTGCCAAAATGGGTACAGTGCCCTTTATTCAACCTAGTTGACAGTTATGTAGTGAAAATTAATCAAAATTAGCATTTAAAATTATTTTTAAAGGATGTGGGAATATATATATATATATATATGTGTGTGTGTATATATATATATATATATGTGTGTGTGTATATATATATATATATATATATATATATATATATATTTTTTTTTTTTTTTTTCTTCTGAGGATGGGGTTAAGTGACTTGCCCAGAGTTGCATAGCTAGGAAGTGTTAAGTGTCTGAGATCACATTTGAACTCTAGTCCTCCTGAATTCAAGGATAGTGTTCTATCCACTGGGCCACCTAGCTGCCCCTGGGGATAATTTGTTAAAGACAAGGTTATTCTAATTATAATGTGACATATTTTATAACTCCTTGAAAATTTCTAATCAAGTTAGTAATGCAAAAATATGATATTTTCAAAAGCAGATGGTAATTACTATCAAGAAATAGCAGTTTCCTTACAAGAAAGATAATATTTTAATCCAATTACAAGAAAAAAAAATAGACAGAAAAACTATTCTTGTTGGCAACTTCAAGCTTCTCCTCTCAGAATCAGACAAATCTAACCAGAAAATAAACAAGAAAGAAATTAGGGATGTTAATAAGATCCTAGAAAACATAAATATGATAGACCTCTGAAGAAAATTGAATAGGGACAGAAAGAAATATACATTTTTCTTAGTAGTATATTACTGTAGACAAAATAAAATACATGGCTATTTAACTCAAGACAAACCCAAGAACTATATGAACACAATTACAAAGCATTTCTCACATAAATAAAATGCATCCATAATTTGGGCATAAAAGATGATATCAGATCTTTGGAGGACAGAGGAATTTATGGCCAAAGTAGAACTAGAAAATCTTATAAAGGTAAAGTGGACAATTTTGATTTCAATGAATTAAAAAGTTTTTTGCATAAACAAAAGCAACAGAAATAAAATTAAAAGGGAAGTAAAAGGCTGAGAAAAATCTTTACAAGCAGAATTTCTGATAAAAGCCTCATTTCTAAAATATATTAATAACTGTGTCAAATTTATAAGAATGCAAGTCATTCCCCAATTGATAAATGGTCAAAGGATATAAATGGACAATTTTCAGATGATGAAATTAAAGCCATTTATACTTTTATGGAAAAAAAACTCTAAATAATTACTGATCAGAGAAATGCAAATTTAAAAATCTCTGAGGTACTACTTTACTTTTCTCAGATTGACTAAGTTGATAGGAAAAGATACTGATCAATGTTTGAGAAGTGGTGGGAAAATTGGGACACTAATGCATTGTTGATGGAGTCATCTGATCCAACCATTCTGGAGAGAAATCTGGAACTATGACAAAAGGGATATAAAACTGCATATACCCTTTGACCCAGCAGTGCCAGTCTGGGTCTGCATCCTTAGGAATCATAAAGGAGGAAAAATACCACAAATGTGCAAAAATGAAGCACATTTGCAGGAGCTGTTTTGACAAAGAATTGGAAAAGGAGTGGATACCCATCCACTGGGGAATGGCTGAATATGTTGTGGTACATGAAGGCAAAGCAATATTATTATGCTATAAAATGATGAACAAGCTGATTATAGAAAGGCATGGAAAGATTTATATGAACTGATGCTGAGTGAATCAGGAGCACCTTGTACACAATAATAGCAATGATCAACTGTGAAAGACTTGGTTCTTCTCAATGGTTTAGGTGATCCAAAGCAATCTCAATAGCTTTTGGACAGAAAATGACACCTGCATCCAGAAAAAAAAAAAAAAAAAAAAAAAAAAAAAAAAAAAAAAAAAAAAAGATCTACAGAGACTGAATGTAAATCAACACATACTTTTGTTCACTTCTTTTTACTGTTTTTTTTCTCTTTTTGCAGAAATTTCTTCTGATTTTTCTCTCCCAACATGATTTATAAAACAATATATATTAAAAACAAGCACTACAAATTTTAAAAAAGAGTGCTCTTTCAAATTGCAGTGCTCTTGTATGTCAAATATTAATATTTTTCATTGCTTTTTTATCTCTTCTACCACAATAGAACATGAATCATAATGAAAAAGATGAGCCATTATACATAATGGACGTTGCATGATTAAGAGATTTTGGATTATGTAGAATGCATAGGAAACAGTCATTGGCTTTCAGGGTAGAATGACTGGAAATGAATGAATCATCAAGAACAGCTCTTAGCATCTCTGAGTAGTCACAGTTCTTACAAGCTGAATAATCCTTCTCCCTCTCAAAGATGTGGTGACTGAAGTAAGTAGTGGCTAGAAAACAAATTTTGCAAATTTGAAGATAGTAATAAAAATGTGTTTCTATATTTGAAAAAAATATATAGGAAAACAAAACAAAGAGGAAACAAAAAACTTTCAATATATAGGTAATAGTTTTACTAGTACTTCTCAAGGAGAAAATGGAGGAAAAACACATACCTAGTGAACTTATGTAAGTTCCAGTTACTTTAATGTGGCTTTCCAGTTGTCTGCTTTGGGGACTCACATTTGTCTTAGTGTTTGTATTTAATATTATAGAAATAGAATAAACCTATTTCCTGGTTGACAGATGTAAACTGAGAGAGGTCAGGCTATGTGTCCTATGCCAGTAAAATATATCTGTTCAGCATCTGAAATTAAAATGTTCCTTCTAGTTACAAGGAATCTTTTCATTATTTCTGTGCTTGCATTGATATTTATGGAATCAATATGTAATTTAGTATCAGTATGTTTAATCATAATCAGCCAGAGTGCAGTGTTTAGCTGAACATATAAAATGTACTATAATGATTCTAAAATGTTTAATTTAAGAATCACTGCTTCTGTGCATATGAATCAGAGACCTGTGTTTAATTATTGATAACAATTAGTGCACAGAAGCAGACAAACACCATCTGGTGGTAGAAATTCTTCTCTAGCATATCCTTATTCTAGCTCTTCCTCTGCTACTGGAACAATGCATCATTGATTGAGTTATCTCTAATACAAGCTTTTGGTTTGTATTTTTGAACTGGCACAATATTTGTACTTTTAAAATCCTCAGAACAAACTACTTTAATGTTCTCTGAGATGAATCAAGACTGGAAAGGGCTGGTCAGAGGGGGTTGTTTCCTTAATCAGATACCCAAGCTGGTTTTTGTTTTTTGGTTTTTTTTTTTGTTTTTTTTTTTTTTGTTTTTTTTTTCAGTAAGAACTCTTCACTTTCTGTTTTCATGTTCATTTCATCTTATGAATAATAATTCAAGTAATGTTACAATAGTGGAGACTCAAGGTCAGGCAATGGGAAAAAGGCAGTATTCAAACAAAGTATAGCTCTGACAAATGCCAAATGTTAACTGAAGAATAGGTAAATATTTTATTCAAAGGAAGAAGCTATTTGTTGTTGTTTTATCTATGCTTCTGAAAGACAAAAAGTCTCCCTTTTTCTAATGAAGCTTAAAAAAATTGACAAAAATAAAATTAAAATCCCTAGATAGACAAAAAGAGAATGAGAAAATAAAAAAAGTATAATAATTCCTTATAATATATTCAGAAAAAACAAAGAATAAAATACTTATTACAAAAACAGTGAAACAAAATATGTTCATTCATTGTAATTAAATATATGTACATAACATAATATGTGCATATATGCATATATTTGAATTGTCTTGGAAAGATTTTGAAGACTACCGGACAGGTTAAGATACCAGATACTGCATTTTTTCTCAAACTAAATTGCCAAGCATTGCAACTCTACTGCAGAAAGCACAACTCTGTTGGGCTAGCCACATTATTTGAATGCCAAATATATGATTGCCAAAAACATTTTTATGTTATGGAGAATTCATCTAGGGCATGTGTATACAAAGTGGTCAGGAAAAGTACAAGGATACTTTCAAGATATCTCTTAAGAGCTTTGAAATTGATTGTATGACATAGGAGATATTGGCACAGGACTTCCCAGTGTGGTGTGCCCTCATTAGAGAAGGTATTGTTCTTTATGAGCAAAGTAGAATTGAATTAGCTCAAAAGAAATGTGAGATTTTAAAAATTGGAGAAACTGCTGCTATTGTTCTATTTGTTTCTGACCTGTGGCAGAGCATTTGAATTCATATTGGTCTAATCTATCACAACCAGCTACACTTTAACTTGACTCTGACATAGTGAAGTTATTTTGGTTCTTTTTGAGAATGAAATACAACACCCAACCAACAACAATATGCAAAATACCGTGTTAAATCAGCAGGAAATGATGAATTGAAATATATTTTCATGCACTTTGAGATCTTCCACAAATAACTGCTTCAAAGTTATAATATTACTAAGTGCTTTGAAAAAAGTCATAGGAAAAAGAGATATTAAAGAAAATAGTTTAAGAATTAGAAACTCACAGAACTAGAAGGTTCCTTATAGCTAATCAAATAAATCACTCCAATTTGACAAGGAAGCCCAGTTTAATAGAGAAATTTCCCCAAAGTTTCAGCAATCAATGGTAGAACCAAGACTTGATTCCAGATCACAAGGTCTTGATTCTAGATTTCAAGTTCTACTTTCTTTCTCTATGATAAGATAAATCACAGAGCAGAGAGGCTTCTTACTGACTGAAAAAAACTTTTTGACTCATAATCTGTCAAAATATGGTGGGTAACTCTGGGGAAATAGTTCCCTAATGAGGAGAATTTCTTAATTTCATTGTGGAACAAAGTAGCTTAAGAACATTACATGTGCCATATAACACAACAAGCTCAAAATTAGGATATGTGTGTGTGTAAGAGAGACAGAGACAGAGACAGACGAAGAGAAAAGGAGAGACAGACACAGAGACAGAGAGACAGAAAAAGAATAAAAGAGACAGAGACACAGGAGACAGGGACAGAAAGACAGAGAGTGACAGAAACAGAGATAGAGATAGAAGCAGAGACAGAAACAGAGACAGATCAATAAAAAAAGACAGAGACAGAGAGAAAGGGAGAGACACAGAGAGAAGGTTTTTTTCATAACTGTTTAGAGGAAGAATTTTTATTCAAACAAGAGATAGTGCTTGCAAATGGTAAAAATAGAGTCTTTGGTACTTGACATTGAAAATCTTTTACGAGAAGAAAATTTCAGTTCAACTAGGAAAGTATCAATTAAAAATGGGGGAGTAACTTTTAATCAAATATATCTAAGGGTTTGATATTATATAAAACAAAAACAAAGACGAAAGATACATAATGTTCTTGAAGGAGTTTTCAACTTCAAACAATTTTAAGAAAGATTGCATCAAGCTACAAATAAGAGAAATGCAAATCCAAATAAATCAGATGTTTCCTCTCAAATACAACAAAATTGGTAAAAAAGTATAGAAATGTGGAATACTCAGTGTATGGAATAGAGAGATAAGGTGAAGAACTTACAGGAATGCATGAATTATTTTTCTGTATTTTATTTTCATTATTTCATTGTCTCCCCTATGACCTGTATAATATGTGCAGGCTCATATTTACTTGAGTCTTGGCCAGCTATAACCATATTTAGTTAACCTGCACTGATGACATTTATCAGTATTTGACATTTATTTATATTTAGTTTATTAGCTTGACCACTATCTGCTTGATTAAGCCTGAAGGCCTTATTTTCTGTTTCCTAGAAATCAGGAGATTTTGGGGAGACAGAAACATTCCATTCCAATTGCTCTGAATAGTAACAATCAATTAGATGCCCCCCCCCCTCCCCTTCTCAATGCTCTTTTATGTTATGGGCCAAAACTTGAAACAAGGTGCTAAGTCACTGATAGAGACAATGCTTATGTAATTAGTTTACACCTTTAAAGGAGTTCACACATTAGTTCACACATTCACACCTTTAGAGAGCATATATAAGGAGCAGTTCACAAACCCAAAAAGAGACAAGCCCACTCTTGGACTTCTGGGAGATTCATAAGTTGAGGAGATTTATAAATTGAGCAGAAATATAAGCAAGAAGCTCTCAAGGCCAAGCACAGAGAAGCCCACAATCCCACTCTCAGAAGTGGAGTCGATGATTCTAACTTCCACCTTTGTGCTGACTGGAGATATTGGGAGGATGAGAGGCTGAAGCTGGCTGGTGGCTAAAGGACAAATCTTTGAATTCAGAGACATTCAGAGGAAGCTTTGGAACCAAGGAGAGAGATAGGTCTCTATTAAAGCTAACCATGCCCCAGGAAAGAGGCAAGACTTTGAAGGACAAAAATAAAGGTTTTGGACTCTAACTCCTGGCTGCATTTGGGATGATTATTGAAATTGAATTGGAATTAAGGCTGCTCCCAGAAACCCTCCAAAAAATCTACTCCCAGAGAAGATTACATTTTAGAGAAGAGAACACTACACTCTTACTTGTGATTTAATCTCTTGTATAAAAGCTATATATCTTTAATACTTCTTTAGCTCTCCTACCATGAGTTTTCTCTTTCTTATCTCATGATGGTACAGCTCATCCTCCAGAGGTTCTTAATAAACAACTTTTCTGCTTTCTACTGAATGAGATCTGAGTAGTCATTTTGGGTAAGGGTCTTCTGCAAAGCTCAGACTCAAGTATTAGAAAAGTGGGGTAGTCCCATTAATATTGTTTATAGAGCTTTGAAATAATTTAGATATTTCATTAAGAGATTTTGAAGTATGCTAAGAATTTTGCATAAAATGTCCATACATCTCAGTATCCAAGAGATTTTACTGATAGACATACACCTCAAAAGAGTTCAACAATAGGGAGGAAAGACACCAAGTAAACCAAAATATCCATAACAGAACTTATTTTTTATTTATAAAGAACTGAAAACAATGATATCAAATAAGGAATGGTTAAATAAATTGTGACATAAATATTATGAAGTATGATTACACAGTAAGAAATGATAAAAATAAAAAATATAGAAAAGCCTAAAAACATTAATGTGAACTGATAAAAATGGAGTAAGGAGTATAATATATAGATTGAATTCAATGATATGAATCAAATAAGCAACTATAAAAGTAGAATTGAAAAGTATATTATTTTTATCATGATCAAAATGGAACCCAAATTTTGCAAAGACAAAAATATAAAATGTAATGTGAAGAATATTACAAATTTTTTGATGAATTGACTTTCTCCCTCCCTATCTTTCTCTCTCTCTCTCTCTCTCTCTCTCTCTCTCTCTCTCTCTCTCTTTCTCTTTCTTCATAACTCTCTGGGTAGGATACCTATTGTTTGAAAAAAAAGATTATCTAAAATTAAAATATACAAATATTATTTAAATGAGGGTCATATTATTAATATCTATCTGATAAAATTGTGAGCATTAAATGTGATAATATGTTTAGTGCTTCCCAAACCTTAAACATCTATAAGGCCCACCTATGTTTCTGACTTTCAAAAATTTCATTTAAGTATCTCTGTTGCTCTCTCATCCTGAAACTTCCCTCTGGGTATTGTCATGTCACTCTCCTTCCATCAATGAATTCCTTCTAGAGACTTAATTTTGGGGACAACTCCAGACAAGGTATGGTTCATTTTTCCTGATATTGAGCTTAATATTCTCTAGACATTGCCACCAAGCCTTGTATGTGTATGTTCCTTGTCCATATTCCTACATCCATTTAAGCCTTTTCTTTATTTGTATATTGTCCCATTAAAATGCAGTTCATTGAGGACAGATAAAGTATTTCTTCATGCTTGTATTTGTATTTCAGTATTTAGCACCTTGCCTGGAACATAATAAGCTCTTAAATTATTACTCCCTATCTATCACTAAATGAACAAATTAATAGATGAATGAATACAATATATATGTGTGTGTATGTATATATATATATATGTATATATATATATATATATACATATATATATATATATGAAAATATAATTAGCTATTAAAACCAAAATTTTCTTATAATGTATGTATGTCAAATATTGCTCTCTTCATTTTGAAGATGAGGAAATAAAATCTCAAATAACATCAATAAATTTCCCTAAGTCATACAAATAATTAGAGGCAGGTTGAGAATTAGAATCCACTTCTTGATTCCAGGTTTAGGTACACTATACTAGACTGCTTCTATATAAATTCAAATTCATAATGTACAAATCATGTCTGACCATTGCTATTTTTATATAATTTCTTTCATTAAAGTATGAGCTCCTTAAAACTGTGGACTGTATTTTTCCTTGTTTTGTATCTCTAGCATTTATAACACTGCCTGACACAAAATGGTCCTTTAAAAAAACCTTTAATGACTGACTCTATTATTGTGATATATTTTTGCTCACTCTAAATATTTTTATTGATAAACTTTAGTTTTTAAAATAGTCTAAATTGCTCTTTATAGTACTCCTTATCCAGAGATCCACCGCATGTAATAAAAATGTATCTTTTTTATTAAGAAAGAGGGAAAAGGATGCAGGAAAAGCAACAAAATGAATCAATATATTGAAAAATAAGCACAGTGGTCCTATTCATGAACCTCATTATCTAGAAAGAAGAAATATTCTTCATATAGCCATATCCCTTCCATAGAAGAGATATCTTTCTATACCTTATCTTTGGGGTCATATTGTTCTTTGTATTTTAATATGATCATACATTACAACACTCACAGATTTTGAAATTTAGAAAGGGGAATTCCAATACTTAAAGTTTTTTAAGCTTCAGAGAATCAAGGGAAGATGGAAAAGGGAAGGATTGAGAATGTTAAAACGTGGAATATGACATTTCGTGTCTTGGAGTTTCAAATAATCAAGAATATACATTTTAGAAGTTAAGTAGAAGTCATTTTACATACTATTCACAAATTTAATATAGATTGAAATGAAAAAGTAAATCATTATGATTTTTCAGCATCCATGGAACACGAAGTATTGTGAGATCTATGCCAAATTTACAAAAACTCTCATCTTTGATAAGTGATCTAGCAATGCAAAGGAAATAAAGCTCACAAACACATAGAAACAATCTTATCAACCTAGTTTTGAGCTGCATTGAGCATTAATGTCAGTTGCAGGAATTCTTCACTGTACTCACTGACTGGATCATATTTTCTTAAAGCATTTATAAATTATATTTTAGATTCCAGTACTATATGTTTTATAAATTCCCTGTAACTATAGATATTTCAACTACAACTATTGATTAAATATTCATTCATTCATATATTCCATAAAGAAAGAAGACTAAAGAAAGAAACAACTGCAATTAAGATAAATTTACAATAAAGGTCAACTGTACCTTTGCAGTTTCCATAAGGAACTTTATTGAAAACTTATGAAATAATTTTTTTAGAAAAGAAAAAAAAAACAAGAATGGCAATAAATTAGTTCCAATATTTTCCAATTATGATATTTCAAAAGAAGAGTTATTAGGAACACCATGAATTTGCTCCAGAGTTTGAAAATTAGCCTGTTTTGTTTACCCCAGTATCTGTGACAAAGCAGCAGGGTTGCAACTACATATTTACCAATTGCCTCTCTCACATGATGTGCAGGAGAATTTTTTTGTCTTTGTGGGGAAAAGAAGGGCTTACCAGATGATCCCTGCACTCTCATTTTACAGATAACAAAATAGATATAAAGATGCTAAATGAACCATCCAAAGTTATGTATGTTTCCTCTCTTTCCTCTCTCCATCTATCCAATTGCCAAATTATATTAATTTTATTTTCCCAAATTCTTCTCATTTGTCTATTTCTTGACTTATCACACTAATTCAGATTCTTGCCACCTTTTTCCTGATGTATTCAATAGTTTTCCTATTTCTGTGCCTCAACTCTCTAATCTTTCCAAATGATCTTCTATATACCTTCCAAATATACTTCTAACATATATCTGACCCATTCATAGTTCTCAAACAGTAGTTTCCAGTTACCTCCAAACTTAAATATAAACTCTATTTGTAATTTAAATGCATTCAAAGCTAAAAAGAATTTATAATCTCCTTTGTTCAACCATTTTATACTTTATTCCCTTTCCTGAACTCTGTGCTTGACCTTAAATTTGCTTCTTGCTTTTTCACATGCAAGATAATCCATTCTACATCTACAAGCCTTTGTAAAGCCTATACCTGTCATGCACAGAATGTAAATTCTTTAATTTCTTTTTTTAGAATTTGCAGTTTCTTTCAAAGCTCAGCTTAATTTCATTTCTATATGACATTTATTATATCTTCATTTTCTGGTGCTTTTCCAACTTATGTTACTTTATTTTGCATATATTTGAATTTATCTATATGTGTCTTTTTTATTTTTACACCTTTGTGCATTCTGTGTTTGTGTGTTTGTGTATGACGTCTGAGAGAATATAAACTCTTTGTGAACAGGGGCTGTTTATTTTTATATTTGTATCCCCAGTGATTGGGATATTTATGGAATGTTTTAAAATGCCTATTGATTGAAAATCAGTTTTGATTCTAAGTATTGAGGAACACAGCATAGTTTAAGAGTATAGGGGAGTTCTTTAAAAACAGAAAAAGTGGTTTGGAATAATGTAGAAGAAGGAAAAGATAAGATTAAAGTATACTGAACTCCCAAGAATTTTATTATTATTAGGGACTTAAAAGGAGTCTACACAAAGAGAACAATTATTTTGGGGTGATCTCTGAAAAAATGAAGGACTGAGAAACAAGAATGCATTTGGGAGTAGATAAAAAAAGAATGGTGGAATTGTTTCAGGAAAAAAAAAGAGGAGAGGAGGGAAGAATTTTAACAATGAAGAGAAAAAATTTTGGGGTGTCAATGCAGGCAGTATTTAAATTTCTTTGTTACTGGAATTGGTTCAAAGAGGGAAGGATACACATATTCTATGTGTTTGTGTGTATGTGCATATATTTGTGCAATTGTATGTAAAATCCATTTTACCTAAGAAGGAATTAGGAAGGGAAGGGGATAAGAAAAAGTTACAAGTGATAAAAGGGATGACAGTTGATAAAGTGAGGCAATGGTAAGATGGAAAATGCACTCCAGACAGGACAGTGTAAAAAGGAGAGAGGGGGAAAAAGAGAAAACAATAGTATAAGGGGAAATAAAAGGGAAATTATTATGATCATTAATAGGCTAATCTCACCCATTAAATGGAAGTAGAGAGCAGAACAGATCAGAAACCAGAATCCAACAATATCTTATTTACAAGAGATATACTTGAATTTAGTATTGAAGTGAATAGAGCCACTGGAATTGAGAAAGAAAGATAGACAATATTAAAATAATGTATTGGAGTAGTTCATTCATGTTGTCAGATCAAAGAGAAAGAAAAATATATTTATTTAAAAGATAATCAATTTTGAAAAACAATAAGTATGTACAATGAAGTAATATAAAAAATAAATGAAGGAAGCTTTTCTTATAAAGGTCCAATTTCCCAAATAGATAAGGAACTGAATAAAATTATTTTTTTAAATGATGAAGAAAATGGTTTTGGAAAAATTCATATGTGAATCCATATGAGCTGATGTAAAATGAAGTGAACAGAAACAGGAAATTAAACAAATAACAATAATAATAGTGTAGTGATGATCAACTATGATCAATGCAATGATAAAAAAAAATTCAGAAGTCTTTTAATTTTTTTTTTTTAAATTTAAAACTGTGCATATACCCTTTGATCTCGCAATGCCATTACTGGGTCTGTATCCCAAAGAAATAACAAATGGAGGAAAAGGACCTACCTTTGCAAAAAATGTTTGCAGCACCTCTTTATATGATAATCAAGAAATCAAAAATTGAGTAAATGCTTATCATTTGGAGAATGGCTGAATAAGTTATGGTATACATATATATATATATATATATATATATATATATATATATATATATATATATATACATACATAATGGAATACTATTTTTTTTTCTTTTTTTAATAATATTTTATTTTTTCAATTATGTGTTAAAATAGTTTCAACATTCACCTTTGCAAAACCTTGTGTTCCAAATATTTCTCCTTTCTTTTGCTTCCCTCCTCCCCAAAATAGTAAGCAATCCATATAGATTAAACATGTGCAATTCTTCTAAAAATATTTCTATGTTCATTGACTTGTGCAAGAAAAATTAGATCAAAAAAGGAAAAACATGATAAAGAAAAACAAAAGAACAATTATAAAAATAAAGTTGAAAATACTATGTTTTGATCCATATTCAATCCCCATAGTTTTCTCTCTCTGGATGAAGATGACATTTTCCATCCCAAGTGTATTACAATAGCTTTGTATCACCTCACTGTTGAAAAGAGCCAAATCCATTATAGTTGATCATGATATAATTTTGTTATTTTGTACAATGTTATCTTCGTTCTATTCACTTGACTAAGCATCAGTTTGTGTAAGTTTTCCCATCCTTTTCTAAAATCAGCCTCCTCATAATTTCATATAGAGGAATAAGGTTCCATTACAAATGTGTTCCTTGTAAACAACATATTGTAAGATTCTAGTTTTTAATCCACTCTGCTATTCACTTCCATTTTATGGGAGAGTTCATCCCCTTCACATTCAAGTTATGATTATCAGCTGTGTATTTCTATCTCTCCTATTTTCTCCTCTATCTATACTTTTTTTTTTCTGTCTTTCCATCCTGTCTCTCATGAATGGATTTTTGTTTCTACTCATCCTACCCTCAACCTACCTTTTTTACCACTCCTTTTTAATCTTACCTTTTCCTCCTAGTGTTATCTGTCTTCCCTTCTATCAGTCCGTTCCTTTCTTTCCCCTTTCTCCTCCTACTACCAAGTAGTATAGAATACATTTGCATACTCAACTGAGTAAATATCATTTCCTCTTTAAGCCAAAACTGAGGAGATTAAGTCTCAGACAATACTCATCTATATCCTCTCTTTCCCTCTAATATAAAAGGCCTTTTGTGTCTCTTCATATGATCTAATTTATCCCATATGATATATTTTCCCTTAATATATTTCATTTTCTGCTCTTTAATGTTTTTTCTTTGATATCATTACATCAGAGTCAATTGGTACTCATACCTTCCATCCATGTCTGTGACCCTTAACTGCCCCAACAAAAGAATATAGTTCTCTAGTGTTAAGTGTAGAAGAACTTTTATATTTAGAGATGTAAAAAGTTTAATCTTTACATATTGTTTTATTTTTTCTTATTTACCTTTCTATGCTTGCTCTGAGACCTCTCTTTAATGAAAAAAAAAATTTACTTAGGTCTGCTTTTTAAAAAATATTTCAGCCTCTTTTTTTAAAGCTTTCTTTTCGGGGACTTCCGGCCAAGATGGCGGCGTGGAGGCAGACAGCTGCTTGAGCTCCTCGTTTTCTCTCAGAACTTACTTCATGACAAGCCTCTGACTTAATGCTTGACCCAGAAAGAAATCCACAAATTATCACCAAGAGAAGACATCCTTGAAAGTCTCCAGAAAAGGTCTGTGTTTGTTCTGGGAGGGTCAATCAGACTGGGCGCAGACTGAGGGCAGACAGCCAGAGCAAGACAGGCAGCTCACACAGCTCAGACCGGAGGGGGAGGGGTGTGATCTCTGCCGTTTCTGTGAAAGGGATTTTGCGCCAGTGTGGATGCTCCGTCTTGGCAGCAAGCCAGGAGCGGTGGAGAGGGTGTAAACAACTCCAAGGAAAACAGGATTAGTGAGCTGGAAAAGGTAAACAACTCCAAGGAAAACAGGATTAGAGAGCTGGAAAAAGAAATCAGCTCTCTAAAAAATAAAATGGATAAAATGGAAAAAAATTCCATAGAAGATAAAAACTCAATTGGACAATTACAAAGAGATATAAAAAAAGTGAGTGAAGAAAATACATCATTGAAAATTAGACTGGAACAAGTAGAAATGAATGACTCAAGGAGAAACCAAGAGGGAGTCAAGCAAAACCAGAGAAATGAAACAATTGAAAAGACTGTCAAGTACCTTACCAGAAAGACAACAGACCTGGAAAACAGATCCAGGAGAGACAATTTGAGAATAATCGGACTCCCTGAAAAATGGGAGGAAAAAAAGAGCTTGGACACCATTTTCGAGGAAATTATCAAAGAGAACTGCCCAGACGTTTTGGAAACAGAGGGTAAAATAGACATTGAAAAAATTCATCGATCACCTACTGAAAGGGACCCTAAAATCAAAACGCCAAGAAATATAGTGGCCAAGTTTAAGAACCATCAGACAAAGGAAAAGATATTGGAAGCTGCTAGAAAAAAACAATTCAGATATAGAGGATCCACAATAAGGATAACACAGGATCTAGCAGCGTCCACATTAACAGAACGCAGGGCCTGGAACATGATATTCCGAAAGGCTAAGGAACTTGGTATGCAGCCAAGAATAACTTACCCAGCAAGAATGAGCATCGTTTTCCAGGGAAGAAGATGGACATTTAATGAAATAAATGAATTCCATCTATTTTTGATGAAAAAACCAGACCTACATAAAAGGTTTGATCTTCAAATACAGAACTCAAGAGACTTCTAAAAAAGGTAAAAAGAAATCTTGAGAACTATACTTCTGTCAAAAAAATATGTAAAGAACATATGTACAATTTGTCTTAGAAACTAGAGGTGGAAAGGAGATTATATCATAAAAAAGTATAAAGTGGTGGTAATACATCTCATGAAGAGGCAAAGGTAACCTATTATATCTGAGAGAAAGAAAGGAGGGAGATGAACATAGCGTGTATCAATTGACATATTCGATTTATGGTGAAACTTCTTCCACTTCATTGAAAAGCGAAAGGGAAGGAGTAAGCTAAGGGGAAGGGAGTACAGTAATTTCGAGGAAAAGGGGTAAAATAAGGGGAGGATCTTTAAGGTGGGGGAGGGATCCTAAAAAGGGAGGGCTGTGAAAAGCAAGTGGGGTTTACCAGTTTAATACTGGATAGGAGGGTAAAAGGGAAGGACAGGGGAAAAGCATAAGCAGGGGTTAATAGGATGGCAAGCAATATAGAATTAGTCCTTCTAACCATAAATGTGAATGGGGCAAACTGCCTCATAAAGAGGAAGCAGCAGACTGGATTAAAAGTCAGAATCCTACTATATGTTGTTTACAGGAAACACACCTGAAACAGGATGAGACATTCAAACTAAAAGTAAAAGGGTGGAGCAGAATCTATTATGCTTCAGGCAAAACCAAAAAAGCAGGAGTAGCCATCCTCATCTCAGATCAAGCAAAAACAAAAATTCATCTAATTAAAAGAGATAAGGAAGGGCATTATATCCTGCTAAAGGGAAGCATCAATAGTGAAGCAGTATCAATATTAAACATGTATGCACCAAGTGGTGCAGCATCTAAATTCTTAAAAGAGAAATTAAGAGAGCTGCAAGAGGAAATAGATAGCAAAACTATAATAGCGGGAGATCTCAACCTTGCACTATCAGAATTAGATAAATCAAACCACAAAATAAATAAGAAAGAAGTCAAAGAGGTAAATAGAATACTAGAAAAGTTTGATATGATAGATCTTTGGCGAAAGCTAAATGGAGACAGAAAGGAATATACTTTCCTCTCAGCAGTTCATGGAACCTATACAAAAATTGATCATATACTAGGGCATAAAAACCTCAAAATCAAATGCAGTAAGGCAGAAATAGTAAATGCATCCTTTTCAGACCATAATGCAATCAAAATAACATTTAATAAAAAAAAAGCCAGGGGAAAATAGACCAAAAAATAATTGGAAACTAAATACTCTTATACTAAAGAGTGATTGGGTAAAACAGCAAATCATAGACATAATTAATAACTTCACCCAAGAAAATGACAATAATGAGACATCATACCAAAATGTGTGGGATACAGCCAAAGCAGTAATTAGGGGAAGTTTTATATCTCTACAGGCCTACTTGCATAAAATAGAGAAAGAGAGGGCCAACGAATTGGGTTTACAACTAAAATTGCTAGAAAAGGAACAAATTAAAAACCCCCAGACAAACACAAAACTTGAAATTCAAAAAATAAAAGGTGAGATTAATAAAATTGAAAGTAGAAAAACTATTGAATTAATTAATAAAACTAAGAGTTGGTTTTATGAAAAAACCAACAAAATAGACAAACCCTTAGTAAACCTGATTAAAAAAAGGAAAGAGAAAAAGCAAATTGATAGTCTTGAAAATGAAAAGGGTGAACTCACCACTAATGAAGAGGAAATTAGAACAATAGTTAGGAGCTACTTTGCTCAACTTTATGCCGATAAATTCGATAACTTAAATGAAATGGAAGAATACCTTCAAAAATATAGCTTGCCCAGATTAACAGAGGAAGAAGTAAGTAGTCTAAATAGTCCCATCTCACAAAAAGAAATAGACCAAGCTATTAACCAACTTCCTAAGAAAAAGTCCCCAGGACCAGATGGATTTACAGGTGAATTCTACCAAACATTTAAAGAACAACTAACTCCAATGCTATGTAAACTATTTGAAAAAATAGGGATTGAAGGAGTC
The DNA here is from genome assembly GCF_048593235.1 of Sminthopsis crassicaudata. NCBI lineage: Eukaryota > Metazoa > Chordata > Mammalia > Dasyuromorphia > Dasyuridae > Sminthopsis > Sminthopsis crassicaudata. The sequence goes on from NC_133617.1 coordinate 363,716,665, forward strand.
CTACCAAATTCCTTCTATGACACAGACATGGTACTGATACCAAAACCAGGTAGATCGAAAACTGAGAAAGAAAACTGTGGACCAATTTCCTTAATGAATATTGATGCTAAAATCTTAAATAAGATATTAGCAAATAGACTTCAGAAAATCATCCCCAGGATAATACACTATGACCAAGTGGGATTTATACCAGGAATGCAGGGCTGGTTTAATATTAGGAAAACTATTAGTATAATTGACCATATTAATAATCAAATTAATAAAAACCATATGATCATCTCAATAGATGCAGAAAAGGCATTTGATAAAATCCAACATCCATTCCTACTAAAAACGCTTGAGAGTATAGGAATAAATGGACTATTCCTTAAAATAATAAGGAGCATATATTTAAAACCTTCAGTAAACATCATATGTAATGGTGATAAACTAGAACCTTTCCCTGTAAGATCAGGAGTGAAACAAGGTTGCCCACTATCACCATTATTATTCAATATAGTACTAGAAACTCTAGCCTTGGCAATAAGAGCCGAGAAAGAGATCCAAGGAATTAGAGTAGGAAATGAAGAAATCAAGTTGTCACTTTTCGCAGATGACATGATGGTATACTTAGAGAACCGCAAAGACTCTGCTAAAAAGCTATTAGAAATAATTCAGAATTTTAGCAAAGTCGCAGGATACAAAATAAATCCACATAAATCCTCAGGATTTTTATACATTACCAACACAATCCAACAGCAAGAGATACACAGAGAAATTCCATTCAAAATAACAGTTGATAGTATCAAATATTTGGGAATATATCTACCAAAGGAGAGTCAGGAATTATATGAGCAAAATTACAAAACACTTGCCACAAAAATAAAGTCAGATTTAAATAATTGGAAAGACATTCAATGTTCTTGGATAGGCCGAGCGAATATAATAAAGATGACAATACTCCCCAAACTAATCTATTTATTTAGTGCTATACCAATCAGACTCCCAAGAAACTATTTTAATGACCTAGAAAAAATAACAACAAAATTCATATGGAAGAATAAAAGGTCGAAAATTGCAAGGGAACTAATGAAAAGAAAGTCAGAGGAAGGTAGTCTAAGTGTACCTGATTTAAAGCTATATTATAAAGCAACAGTCTCCAAAACCATTTGGTATTGGCTAAGAAATAGACTAGTTGATCAGTGGCATAGGTTAGGTTCACAGGGCAAAATAGTGAATAAAAATAGCAATCTAATCTTTGACAAACCCAAAGATCCCAAATTTTGGGATAAGAATTCATTATTTGACAAAAACTGCTGGGAAAACTGGAAATTAGTATGGCAGAAACTAGGCATGGACCCACATTTAACACCACATACTAAGATTAGATCAAAATGGGTCCAAGATTTAGGCATAAAGAACGAAATCATAAATAAATTGGAGGAACATGGGATGGTTTACCTCTCAGACTTGTGGAGGAGGAAGGAGTTTGTGTCCAAGGGAGAACTAGAGACCATTATTGATCACAAAACAGAACATTTTGATTACACCAAATTAAAAAGTTTCTGCACAAACAAAACTAATGCAAACAAGATTAGAAGGGAAGTAACAAATTGGGAAAAATTTTTTACAGTTAAAGGTTCTGATAAAGGCCTCATCTCCAAAATATACAGAGAATTGACTTTAATTTATAAGAAATCAAGCCATTCTCCAATTGATAAATGGTCAAAGGATATGAACAGACAATTTTCAGATGATGAAATTAAAACTATTTCCACTCATATGAAAGGGTGTTCCAAATCACTATTGATCAGAGAAATGCAAATTAAGACAACTCTGAGGTATCATTACACACCTGTCAGATTGGGTAAGATGACAGGAACAAATAACGATGAATGTTGGAGGGGCTGTGGGAAAACTGGGACACTGATGCATTGTTGGTGGAGTTGTGAAAGAATCCAACCATTCTGGAGAGCAATCTGGAATTATGCCCAAAAAGTTATCAAAATGTGCATACCCTTTGACCCAGCCATACTACTACTGGGCTTATACCCCAAGGAACTACTAGAGAAGGGAAAGGGTCCTGTATGTGCCAAAATGTTTGTGGCAGCCCTTTTCATAGTGGCTAGAAGCTGGAAAATGAATGGATGTCCATCAATTGGAGAATGGTTGGGTAAACTATGGTATATGAATGTTATGGAATATTATTGTTCTATAAGAAATGACCAACAGGAGAAATACAGAGAGGCTTGGAGAGACTTACATCAACTGATGCTGAGTGAAACGAGCAGAACCAGAAGATCATTATACACTTCAACAATGATACTGTATGAGGATGTATGCTGATGGAAGTGGATTTCTTCAACATAGAGAAGAGCTATTCCAATTCCAATTGATTAATGATGGACAGAACCAGCTACATCCAGAAAAGGAACACTGGGAAATGAATGTAAACTGTTATTTTTACCTTCTGAATCCAATTCTTCCTGTGCAACAAAAAATTCGGTTCTACACACATATATTGTATCTAAATTATACTGTAATATATTTAACATATATAAGACTGCTTGCCATCTGGGGGAGGGGGTTGGAGGAGGAAGGGAAAAAATCTGAATAGAAGTAAGTGCAAGGGATAATGTTGTAAAAAATTACCCATGCATATGTACTGTCAAAAAATGTTATAATTATAAAATAAAATAAATAATTAAAAAAAAATTAAAAAAAATAATTAAAAAAAAAAGCTTTCTTTTCAAAAAATATAAAAAAGATAGTTTTCAATATTCACTCTTACAAAACCTTGTGTTTCAAATTGGTTTTCTCCCTCCCTTACCCCCGTACCCTCCCTAGATAGCAAGTAATCCAATATATGTTAAACATGTAGAATTCTTCTATACACAATTATCATGTTGCACAAGAAAAATCACATCAAAAAGGAAAAATGAGAAAGAAAACAAAATACAAGCAAATGAGAACAAAAAAGGGGACAATATTATGTTGTGATCCTTAGTCAGTACCCACAGTCCTCTCTGTCTGTGAAGATAGCTCTATGCTTCACAAGATTATTGGAACTTCACTGAATCACTTCTCTGTTGAAAAGAGACATGTCTATCAGAATTTGTTGTCTTATAATCTTGTTGTTGTGTACAATATTCAGTTAGTTCTACTCACATCACTCAGCATCAGTTCATATAAGTCTCTCTAAACCTCTCTGAAATCATTGTACTGATTGTTTTTAATAGAACAATAATAATTCATAACATTCATATACCATAGTTATTCTGCCATTCACCAACTAATAGGCACCTACTCAATTTCCAGTTTTTTTTGTTTTGTTTTTGTTTGTTTTTTTGCCACTGAAAAAAAAGTTTGTTACAAACATTTTCTGCATATGTAGGTCCTTTTCTCTGAAAGATTTCCTTGGAATAGACCCAGTTTGATCCAAGGGTATGCACAATTTTATATCCCTTTCGGCCTGCTCTCCAAAATGGCTTGATCATTTCTCAACTCCACCAGCAATGCATATGTGTCTGAGTTTTCCAAAATCTCCAACATTTGTCCTTGACTCTCCATGTCATCTTAGCCAATCTGAGAGATATGAAGTGGTACCTCAGTGTTGCCTTGCATTTGTCTGATCTATAGTGACTTAATTTTTTTTATATTATAGAAATGGCTTTATTTTTTTCATCTGAAAATTGTTTATATCCTTTGACCATTTATCAATTGGAGATTGGCTTCTGCTCTTATAATTTTGAGTCAATTCTCTTTATAATTTAGAAATGAGGCTTTTCTCAGAAACACTGGGCTGCAAATTGTACCTCCCCCTCCTGTTTTCTGCTTCCCTTCTAATCCTGGATGCATTTTTTTTTTTTTTTTGTTTTGTTTTGTTTGTTTGTTTGTTTGTTTGTTTTTGTGGAAAACCTTTTTAATTTAATGTAATCAAAACTATCTATTTTGCATTTCATTATATTCTCTAGTTCTTCTTTGGCCAAAATTTCCTCCCTTACTCACAGATCTGAGAAATAGACTATACCTTGTTCTCCTAATTTGCTTACGGTAATTTTTTTTTTTTTTTTATCTAAATTGTGAACCCATTTCAATTTTATTTTGTTACAGGTTGATTAATGTTGGTTGATGCCTAGTTTTTGTCATAATATTTTTCTACTTTTCCCAGAAATTTTTATCAAATAGTGAGGTTTTATCCCAGAAGCTTGAGTCTCTAGGTTAATTAAATACTAGACCACTTATAGTAATTTACTATTGTTTTTTATGAACCTAACTATTGCATTGAATACGTTAGGTTGTTAGGCAGTACCAAATCATTTTGATGACTATTGTTCTATAACACAGTTTTATGTCTGCTTTGGCTAGGCACTTTCCTTCGCATTTTTAAAATTCCCTTGAAATTCTTGGCTTTTTGTTCTTCAAAATGTATTTTCTCATGTTTTCCCTAGCTATATAAAGTAATTTCTTGGAACTTTGATTGATATATCACTGAATAAGTAGCTTAAGATAATTTGTCATTTTTATTATATTGGCTTGGCCTACTGAAGAGCATTTGACATTCTGAAATAACATTTTTTATAAGAAATGATGAATAAGCTGATCTCAGAAAAGTCTGAGAGATTTATATAAAGTGATGCTGAGGACGTCCAGTCAATATGGAAAAGAGGAGGCACACAGCTGCTTGAGCTCAGCCTTTTCTCTCAGAATTTGCTTCATGACAAGGTTCAGAATTAATGCTTAACCAGAAAAGAAACCTACAAATAATCACCAACTGAATACATCCTTGAAATTCACCAGAAATGGTCTGTGTTTGCTTGGGGAGGGGACGAACAGATTTGGCTCAGGCTGAGGAAAGGACTGAGGGCAAGACAAGCAGCTTACACTGCTCAGACTGGAGGGGGGAGGGGTTCAATCTCTTCTGTTTCTGCAAAACAACTTTTACCCCAGTGTGGATATTCCATCTTGGCAGCAAGCCAGGAGCAGCAGAGAAAGTGTAAACACTGGAGGTAAAGAATAAAACCCCGGAAGGCTAGCATCTCTCACAACCAGCCACCCCCACCCCCACCCAGAGTAACTCAGTGCATTCTCAGAGCCTCAGAGTGTATACACAGCACAGCCATCACCATCCTACTAGTGCCTCACTGCTGTCTCCCGAAGTATGTAGAGGAAGCCTGGTAACACCATCCAGCCCCATACCCCCCCAAAAATAGATCAATTGTTTCTCTCATCAATTTGTTTTCTCCGATTCCCGCTCTAAAAAAATGAACAAAAAAATTTTAAAGGACTCTAACAATTGACAGCTTCTATATGGATAGAAAGCAGACTTCAAACCCTGAGCAGATTAAAAGCAGACTGTCTCCAGAAGAATCCCCTAAGGGGGATATGATACAAAAAACTCTCATAGAGGAAATCAAAAAGTCTCTCCAAGACAGCAAATAGAGAAATGGGAAAAGGAAAGGGAAGCTTGGCAAGAGAGTCTGGAGAAGTTATCCCATGCATTTAAAGACAGAGTGGATAAAGAAAACAAATCATTGAGAAATAAAATTAGTGAGTTGGAAAAAGAAAACAGCTCTCTAAAAAATAAAATTGAAGAAATGGAAAAAAAAAATTCCATAGAAGATAAAAACTCAATTGGACAATTGCAAAAAGATATATATATATATATATATATATATATATATATATATATATATATATATATATATATATATATATATATATATATATATGTATATATATATATATATACATAAATGAGTGAAGAAAATACATCATTGAAAATTAGACTTGAACAAGTAGAAATGAATGACTCAAAGAGAAACCAAGAAGTAATCAAGCAAAACCAGAAAAATGAAACAATTGAAAAGAATGTCAAGTACCTTATTGGAAAGACAACAGACCTGGAAAACAGATCCAGGAGAGACAATTTGAGAATAATCAGACTCCCTGAAAAATGTGAGGAAAAAAGAGCCTGGACACTATTTTCCAGGAAATTATCAAAGAGAACTGCCCAGACGTTTTGGAAATAGAGGCTAAAAAAGACATTGAAAAAAATTCATCACTCACCTACTGAAAGGGACCCTAAAATAAAAATGCCAAAAAATATATTGGCCAAGTTCAAGAACCATCAGATGAAGGAAAAAATACTGGAAGCTGCTAGAAAAAAAGCAATTCAGTTATGGAGGAACCACAATAAGGATAACCAAGGATCTAGCAGTGTTCACATTAAAAGAACGCAAGGCCTGGAACATGATATTCCGAAAGGCTAAGGAACTTGGAATGCAGCCAAGAATAACTTACCCAGCAAAAATGAGCACCATTTTCCAGGGAAGAAGATAGACATTTAACAAAATAAATGAATTCCATCTATTCTTGATGAAAAAACCAGACCTACACAAAAGGATTGATCTTCAAATACAGAATTCAAGAGATTTCTATAAAGATAAAAAGAAACCTTGAGAACTATATTACCGCCATAAAGATATGTAAAGAACACATGTATAATTTGTCCTAGAAACTAGAGGTGGAAAGGACATTATATCATAAAAAAGGGTAAAGTGGTGGTACTACATCTCATGAAGAGGCAAAAGTAACCTATTATATCTGAGAGAGGAAAGGAGGGAGATGAACATAGTGTGTATCAATAGACATATTCAATTTATGGTGAAACTTCTTCTACTTCATTGAAAAGTGAGAGGGAAGGAGTAAGCTAAGGGGAAGGCAATACAGAAATTGTGAGAAAAAGGGGTAAAATAGGAAGAGGAACTTTAAGGTGGGGGAGGGATACTAAAAATGGAGGGCTATGAAAAGCAATTGGTGTTCACAAGTTTAATACAGGGTAGGTGGGTAAAAGGGAAGGAAAGGGAAAAAGCATAAGTAGGGGTGAACAGGATGGCAAGCAAGATAGAATTAGTCATTCTAACCATAAATATGAATGGGGTAAACTCCCTCATAAGGAGGAAGCAGTTAGCAGACAGAATTAAAAGCCAGAATCCTACTATATGTTGTTTACAGGAAACACACCTGAAACAGGGTAATACATTCAAACTAAAAGGGTGGAGCACAATCTACTATGCTTCAGGTGAAGCCAAAAAAGCAGGGATAGCCATCCTCATCTCAGATCAAGCAAAGACAAAAACTGATCTAATTTAAAGAGATAAGGAATGGCATTATATCCTGCTAAAGGATAGCATAGATAATGAAGCAGTATCAATATTAAACATATACACACCAAGTGGTGCAGTATCTAAATTCTTAAAAAAGAAATTAAAAGATCTGCAAAAAGAAATAGACAGCAAAACTATAATAGTGGGAGATCTCAACCTTGCACTCTCAGAATTAGATAAATCAAACCACAAAATAAATAAGAAAGAAGTCAAAGAGGTAAATAGAATACTAGAAAAGTTTGATATGATAGGTCTTTGGCGAAAGCTAAATGGAGACAGAAATTATACTGTCTTCTCAGCAGTTCATTGAATCTATACAAAAATTGATCATATACTAGGACATAAAAAACTCAAAATCAAATGCAGTAAGACAGAAATAGTAAATGCATCCTTTTCAGACCACAATGCAATGAAAATTACATTCAATAAAAAGCCAGGGGAAAATAGAACAAAAAATAATTGGAAACTAAATAATCTCATACTAAAGAATGATTGGCTGAAACAGCAAATCATAGACATAATTAATAACTTCACCCAAGAAAATGACAATAATGAGACATCATACCAAAATGTGTGGGATACAGCCAAAGCAGTAATAAGGGGAAGTTTTATATATCTAGAGGTCTACTTGCATAAAATAAAGAAAGAGAAGGTCAATGAATTGGGCTTACAACTAAAAATGCTAGAAAAGGAACCAATTTAAAACCCCCAGACAAACATGAAACTTCAAATTTTAAAAATAAAAGGTGAGATTAATAAAATTGAAAGTAAAAAAAAAAAAAAAAAAAAAAAAAACAAAAACAAACTATTGAATTGGAGGGCGGATCCAAGATGGAGGAGAAGAAACACGCAATTTTGTGAGCTCCCTTCTTTCCTCAATACCAATTAGTTAAATCACACTCAAAAATAATGCTGGACTGATAGAAACCACAATGGCTGGAAGCACAACTTACCAGCTGAAGAGAATCTAGAGTTTCAACAGAAAAGGTCAGTTCCCAGGGGAGAAAGAAAAAAGGCCAGCACAGACAGGTTTAGCACACTGCTCCAATTCGAGCTGGGGAGAACTCTGGGATCAGAGAAGCCACTGAGATAGAAGAATCTGGCACAGGCTGTTAGCTCTTCTCTGCTTATAAAACAGCAGCTCAGAAGAGAAATCAAGCCACATTAAAATATAAAGCCAGATACTAGAACCACCCCAATCCGGAAGTAACCTAACAGATCTCGGCACAGCTGTGAAGTCACCTTCTGCTGTTAGGGGCTTTACCTTGGAGGAGTTAAGAGCTTGAAAAGCAGGGACACAGCCCAAGGAAACATCTAATTCACATTGTGCCTGGCTTGGCTGGAGGCTGTGGATCTCAGCCACTGAAGTCCCAGAGAAGCAGAACCTTTGAAATAGGGACTACAATTTCTGGGCAGACACATCCATGTTGAGCACAGGAGCTTTTGACATCAGATGCTGATATGCACACCCCACGGAACGCATTGGCTGGGCTTTTTGTCGCCTTTACTGTTCAGTCTTAAACCTCAGGGAAGTCTCTAGGACACACAGTGGGGTCCTTCACTAGGCAACCCTCACAGCGCAGTCCTACTAATCACCTCTGAGGCACTTCCAAGGAGGGAGAGGGGAACTCTCTCCCAGAGTTCTCTCTTAGCTTAGGCACAGGAGCTGCTCAAGAAAGTAGGATTTCTGAATTGGAAAAAGAAAATAATTGTCTAAAAAAAATTAGGGAAATGGAAAAAAAACCTCAATAGAGCAAAATAATTCATTTAAAAACTCCATTGTGAATGAAGAAAATAAGTCATTAACAATCAGGATGGAACAAATAGAAATGAATGATTCATTGAGAACCCAAGAATCAGTCAAACAAAAAAAAAAAAAAAAAAAAAAAAAAAAAAAAAAAAAGAAAAGCTGGAGAATAACGTCAAATACTTACTGGGAAAATCTATAGACCTGGAAAATAGATCTAGGAGACATAATCTGCGGATCATTGGACTTCCCAAAAACTATGACCAAAAAAATTGCCTAGATTCTATTTTACAGGAAATCATCAAAGAGAACTGCCCAGAGATAATAGAAACAGAAGGGAAAATAGGCATTAAAAGAATTCATCGAATACCTTCTGAAAAATACCCTAAAAAAAGAACTCCATGGAATATTGTGGCTAAGCTGCAGAATTACCACAAAAAGTAAAGAATATTGCAAGCAGCTAGAAAAAAGCAATTAAAATATCAAGGGGCCACAATAAGGGTCACTCAAGATCTGGCTGCCTCCACATTAAAAGATCAAAGGGCCTGGAACCTGATATTCCAAAAGGCAAAAGATCAAGGATTGCAACCAAGAATAAACTACCCAGCTAAGTTTAACATTTTATTCCATGGAAGAAGATAGTCATTCAATGAAACAGAGGAATTCCATTTGTTTCTAAGAAAAAAAAACAGACTTAAACAAAAAAATTTGATCTACATCCACAAGACTGAAGAAACAGAAATAGGTAAACAGAACTCTTGCGAACTGTATCTCTGTTGTGGATATATAGAAAGTCAGATTGGATAATTTGATTTTATTGATATAAAAAATGGGGGGAGTAGTAAAGGGAAGGGGATAGTATCAGAAAAAGGGGAAGGAGTGATAAAAAGAGGGAAACTACATCCCAGGAAGAGGCATAGAAAATATACCATATCTGAGGGAATTTAGAGAGGGGGAGAAACATTGTGTGAATCTTACTCTCATCCGAAGAGGCTCAAAGAGTAAATAATGGACATATTTGTTTTTCAGAGAATTCTCTCTCACCTCATTAAAAGGGGGAATAGGAAAAGGGAAAAGGAAAAGGAGAATAAGGGAAGGGACTTGGAAGGAGGGGGGAGGGATACTAAAAAAGGGAAGGATGTGCATCACAAGTGGGTCTATAAATTAAATATTGGGGAAGGGGTTCAGGGGGGTAAAGGGAAAAAGCATAATCTGGGGATAATATGATGGCAGGAAATACAGAATTAGTAATTTTAACTGTAAATGTGAATAGGATGAACTCTCCCATAAAACGGAGACAGATAGCAGACTGGATCAAAAGTCAGAACCCTACAATATGTTGTTTTACAGGAAACACATATGAAGCAGGAAGAAACATACAGAGTAAAGGTAAAAGGTTGGAGCAGAATGTACTATGCTTCAGGTAAAGCCAAAAAAGCAGGGGTAGCCATCCTTATCTCAGATCAAACAAAAGCAGAAGTTGATCTAATTAAAAGAGATAAGGAAGGAAACAATATCCTGCTAAAAGTTAGCATAAACAATGAAGCCATATCAATACTAAACATATATGCACCAAGTGGTATAGTATATAACTTTCTAAAGGAAAAGTTAAGAGAGTTGAAAGAAGAAATAGACAGTAAAACCATAATAGTGGGGGAGCTCAACCTTGCAATCTCAGATTTAGACAAATTAAACCACAAAACAAATAAGAAAGAAATCAAAAAACTAAATAGAACATTAGAAAAACTAGGTATGATAGACCTTTGGAGAAAATTGAATGCCAATAGGAAGGAATATACTTTCTTCTTAGCAGTTCATGGATCCTATACAAAAATTGACCATATATTAGGACATAAAGATCTCAAAATTAAATGTAGGGAGGCAGAAATAATAAATGCCTTCTTCTCAGATCACAATGCAATAAAAGCTACATTCAGTAAGAAGTTAGGGGTAAATAGACCAAAAAGTAATTGGAAAATGAATAATCTCATCTTAAAGAATGACTGGGTGAAATAGCAAATTATAGAAACAATTAATAATTTCACCCAAGATAATGACAATGATGAGACATCATACCAAAATCTGTGGGATGAAGCTAAATTGGTAATAAGGGGAAATTTTATATCTTTAGAGGCTTATTTGAAGAAAATAGAGAAATTGAAGATTAACGAATTGGGCCTGCTAATTAAAAAGCTAGAAGACCAAATTAAAAACCCCCAACCAAAAATTAAACTGGAAATACAAAGATTAAAAGGAGAAATCAATAATATTGAAAGTAAAAAAACTATTGAATTAATAAATAAAACCAAGAGTTGGTTTTATGAAAAAGCCAATAAAATAGATAAACCTTTGGTAAATCTCATCAGAAAATGGAAAGGGGGGGGGCGGAGCCAATATGGCGGAGAAGAAACACACCACTCTGTGAACGTCCTTACTCCCTCACAACCAATTAGATAAATCAGCCTCAGAAATCGCACTGGACTGATAGATACCACAAGGACTGGAAGCACAACTTACCAGCTGAAGAGAATCAGGAGTTTCAACAGAAAAGGTCAGTTCCCAGGGGAGGAAGAAGAGAGGCCAGCACAGACGGCTGGGTGCTAGCATACTGCGCCGATTGTGCTGGGAAGGGCTCTGGGATCAGAGAAGCCACTGAGATAAAGGAATCTGGCACAGGCTGTTAGCTCTTCTCTGCTTATAATATAGCAGTTCAGAAGAATAATCTAAACTGCTTTTAAAAATTCAGATAGATTAGATTTTCCCGGATCCTGGGGTGACTCAGCAGATCTCAGCACCAGGGGGTGTGGCCTCAGCTCACACCTAAGACTAGTTAAAGAGATTGACAAATGGGTGGATACGGCCCAAGGCAACACACACTGCCTAGCTAAGCTGGAGGTTGTGGAACTCAGCTCCTGAAGTCCCAGATAAGCAGAACCTTTGAACTAGGGACCACGGTTTCTGGCAGACACTTCCAGTTTGAGCACAGGGTTTTTCACGTCACCTGCTACAGACATCCACGCCCCACCGGGAAGCATAGGCTGGGCTTTGTGCCTTCTTTACTGTTCAATCTCAAACCTCAGGGAAGCAGCTAGAACACAACGCCCTCAAGGCACAGCAGTGCTAGTCACCTCTGAGGCACTTCCAGGGAGGGGGTGGGGAACTCTCTCCCAGAGCTCTATCTTAGCTCAGGCGCCAGAGCCACTGAATCCATCCGGTCTGGGAGGAAGCTGGTAAAGAAGTAAATAAATAATTTCCTCCCCCAGGGACAGACCCCAAAAGATTTTTTAAGTATGAACAAAAAAGCCAGAAAAACTATAGATTCCTTCTACACAGAGAAAGAGCGGGTATCCAACCCCAAGGAAGTTAACAGCAGAGAGTCAGCAGATAACAACCTAAAGGGGAATGATTCCTGCCCCCCATCACATAACTCTCTCCTAGAAGAGACTATTAAAAAGTTAAGAGAGTTTGAAGAAAAATGGGGAAAGGAAAGGGAAGCTATGATAGAGAATAACAACGTCCTGAATTAGAGTTGGAAAAAATAAAGAATTCACAGGAGATGCAGGGAAACAAAATTTGTGAATTAGAAAAGGTTAAAAAATCACAGGAAAGTAGGATTTCTGAATTGGAAAAGATAAAAAAGTCTCAAGAAAATAGAATTTCTGAATTGGAAAAAGAAAATGATTCTCAAAAAAAAATTAGGGAAATGGAAAAAAATTCAATAGAGCAAAATAATTCATTTAAAAATGAAATTGGGCATTTACAAAAAGAACTAAAAACTGTGAAAGAAGAAAATAACTCCTTAAAAGTCAGGATGGAACAAATAGAAATGAATGATTCACAGAGAACCCAAGAATCAGTCAAACAAAACAAAAAAAAAAAAAAAATGAGAAGCTGGAGATCAATGTCAAATACTTACTGGGAAAATCTATAGACCTGGAAAATAGATCTAGGAGAGATAATCTGCAGATCATTGGACTTCCAGAAAACTATGACCAAAAAAAGAGCCTACATTCTATTTTACATGAAATTATTAAAGAGAACTGTCCAGAGATAATAGAAACAGAAGGGAAAGTAGATGTGGAAAGAATTCATCAAACTCCTTCTGAAATAGACCCTAAAAAAAGAACACCACGGAATATTGTGGCTAAGCTGCAGAATTAACACACAAAGGAGAAAATCCTGCAAGCAGCTAGAAAAAAACAATTTAAATACCAAGGTGCCACAATAAGGGTCACCCAAGATCTGGCTGCCTCCACATTAAAAGATAGAAGGGCCTGGAACCTGATATTCTGTAAGGCAAAAGATCAAGGACTGCAACCAAGAATGAACTATCCAGCTAAGTTTAGCATCTTTTTCCATGGAAGAAGATGGTCATTCAATGAAACAGAGGAATTCTACATGTTTCTAAGAAAAAAACCAGACTTAAACAAAAAATTTGATCTACATCCACAAGACTGAAGAGAAACGGAAAAAGGTACACAGAACCCTTGAGAACTGGAACTCTGTTGTGGGTATATAAAAAGTACTCAAGGATAATTTGATTTTACTGATATAAAAGAAAAAAAGGGGGTGTAGTAAAGGGAAGGAGGTCATTTCAGAAAAAAGGGTAAGGAATGATAAAAAGAGGGAAACTACACCCCAGGAAGAGTCATAGAAAATACACCATATCTGAGGGAATTTAGTGAGGGGGAGAATCATTGTGTGAAACTTACTCTCATCAGGAGAGGCTCAAAGAGTAAATAATTAACATATTTGTTTTTCAGAGAACTTTCTCTCACCTCATTAAAAGGGGGGAGAGGAAAAGGGAAAAGGAAAAGGAGAATAAGTGAAGGGACTTGGAGGGAGGGGGGAGGGATACTAAAAAAAAAAAAAAAAAAAAGAGGGAGGGTTGCGCGTCACAAGGGGGGTCTGTAAATTAAATATCGGGGAGGGGGATCAGGGGGGTCAAGGGAAAAAGCATAATCTGGGGATAATATGATGGCAGGAAATACAGAATTAGTAATTTTAACTGTAAATGTGAATGGGATGAACGATCCCATCAAACGGAGACGGATAGCAGATTGGATCAAAAATCAGAACCCTACAATATGTTGTCTGCAGGAAACACACTTAAAGCAGGGAGATACATTCAGAGTAAAGGTAAAAGGTTGGAACAGAGCCTATTATGCTTCAGGAAAAGCCAAAAAAGCAGGGGTAGCTATGCTTATCTCAGATCAAGCAAAAGCAGAAGTTGATCTAGTTAAAAAAGATAAGGAAGGAAACTATATCCTGCTGAAAGGTAGCATAAATAATGAAGCCATATCAATACTAAACATATATGCACCAAGTGGTATAGCATCTAACTTTCTAAAGGAAAAGTTAAGGAAGTTGCAAGAAGAAATAGACAGTAAAACTATAATAGTGGGAGATCTCAACCTTGCACTCTCAGATTTAGACAAATCAAACCACAAAACAAACAAGAAAGAAATTAAAAAAGTAAATAGAACATTAGAAAAACTAGGTATGATAGACCTTTGGAGAAAACTGAATGGCAATAGAAAGGAATATATTTTCTTCTCAGCAGTTCATGGATCCTATACAAAAATAGACCATATATTAGGACATAAAGATCTCAAAAATTAAATGTAGGAAAGCAGAAATAATAAATGCCTTCTTCTCAGATCACAATGCAATAAAAGTTACATTCAGTAAAAAGTTAGGGGTAAATAGACCAAAAAGTAATTGGAAAATGAACAATCTCATCTTAAAGAATGACTGGGTGAAATAGCAAATTATAGAAACAATTAATAATTTCACCCAAGATAATGACAATGATGAGACATCATACCAAAATCTGTGGGATGAAGCTAAAGCAGTAATAAGGGGAAATTTTATATCTTTAGAGGCTTATTTGAAGAAAATAGAGAAAGAGAAGATTAACGAATTGGGCCTGCTAATTAAAAAGCTAGAAGACCAAATTAAAAACCCCCAACCAAAAATTAAATTGGAAATACAAAGATTAAAAGGAGAAATCAATAATATTGAAAGTAAAAAAACTATTGAATTAATAAATAAAACCAAGAGTTGGTTTTATGAAAAAGCCAATAAAATAGATAAACCTTTGGTAAATTTGATCAGAAAAAAAGAAAGAGGAAAATTAAATTGTTAGTCTTACAAATGAAAAGGGGATCTTTCCACCAATGAAGAGGAAATTAGAGAAATAATGAGTTACTTTGCCCAACTTTATGCCAATAAATTTGATAACTTAAGTGAAATGGATGACTTCCTCCAAAAATATAGGCTCCCTACATTAACAGAGGAGGAGATAAATTGCTTAAATAGTCCCATTTCAGAAAAAGAAATAGAACAAGCTATTAATCAACTCCCCAGGAAAAAATCCCCAGGACCAGATAGATTCACATGTGAATTCTACCAAACATTTAAAGAACAATTAGCCCCAATGCTATATAAATTATTTGAAAAAATAGGGAATGAAGGAGTCCTAACAAACTCCTTTTATGACACAGACATGGTACTGATACCTAAACCAGGTCGATTGAAAACTGAGAAAGAAAATTATGGACCAATTTCCTTAATGAATATTGATGCTAAAATCTTAAATAAGATATTAGCAAAAAGACTTCAGAAAATCATCTCCAGGATAATACACTATGATCAAGAAGGATTTATTCCAGGAATGCAGGGATGGTTTAATATTAGGAAAACTATTAATATAATTGACCATATTAATAATCAAATTAATAAGAACCATATGATCATCTCAATAGATGCAGAAAAAGCATTTGACAAAATCCAACATCCATTCCTACTAAAAATTCTTGAGAGTATAGGAATAAATGGACTATTCCTTAGAATAATCAGGAGCATATATTTAAGACTGTCAGTAAGCATAATATGCAATAGAAATAAACTACAACCTTTCCCAGTAAGATCAGGAGTGAAACAAGGTTGTCCACTATCACCATTACTATTCAATATAGTACTAGAAATGCTAGCCTCGGCAATAAGAGCCGAGAAAGAGATTCAAGGAATTAGAGTAGGAAATGAGGAAATCAGACTATCACTCTTTCCAGATGACATGATGGTATACTTAGAGAACCCCAAAGACTCTGTTAAAAAGCTACTAGAAATAATTCAAAATTTCAGCAAAGTGGCAGGATACAAAATAAATCCACATAAATGCTCAGCATTTTTATATATCACGAACAAAATGCAACAGCAAGAGATAACAAAGAGAAATTCCATTCCAAACAAATGTTGAGAGTATAAAGTATTTGGGAATCCATCTACCAAAGAATAGTCAGGAATTATATGAGAAACATTACAAAACACTTGCCACAAAAATAAAATCAGATTTAAATAATTGGAAAGACATTCAGTGCTCTTGGATAGGCCGAGCGAATATAATAAAGATGACAATACTCCCCAAACTAATCTATTTATTTAGTGCTATACCAATCAGACTCCCAAGAAACTATTTTAATGACCTAGAAAAAATAACAACAAAGTTCATATGGAAGAATAAAAGGTCGAGAATTGCAAGGGAACTAATGAAAAAAAAAGTCAGAGGAAGGTGGTCTAAGTGTACCTGATCTAAAGCTATATTATATAGCAGCAGTCACCAAAACCATTTGGTATTGGCTAAGAAATAGACCAGTTGATCAGTCAAACAGATTAGATACAAAGGAAAAAAATGGGTACATCTATAGCAATCTATAGCAAAAAGAAAGAAAGAAAGAAAGAAAGAAAGAAAAATAACTTGAAAAAGAATTACATCAAAACTTTTTTCCAATATAAAAAGGGATTTCATAAGTGTTAGAACAACGCTAAAATGCAGTCAATGATTGCAATAGATAATGAATTCTCTGCCACTTGAACATTAACTTTATCTTTGATGATGCTCCCATGTTGGAATACATGGGATTGCTGCTGAAATACATGGGAGCCACCTGACAGTGGCTCCTGGAAATTCAACTCAGAATGGATCTCCTCTTGTGAGAGGATAATACAAAGAAAAATAGAAGAAATATTAAACAATCTTCTAGTATGTGAATGACTAATAATTCTTCTAGATCACACCAATATTTTTGCATCTATATACTGGGTTTTAGAATATTTATAAGAAAGAATAGGCATGGTTGATGTTTTCAAAGAATTTTGCATCTGGTGAAGAACATGAGGTTCTAAAAACACATATATAAATTAGTGAACTACATAAAACAGTGTCCAATAACATGTTAATATTATATTTTAAAGCAATATATCATTAAGGATATAAGGAATTGTGCTATATTTTAAGTGATATGAGGAATTCTTAAATAAAAAACTAAGAAATTGGGTTTGTTGCTTCTCTACATATTAGTATTTTGGATAATTTCTTTAGCTCTTAAAGATTTGCTTACTTTTTATATATAATATTATATATATATATATATATATATATATATATATAAAATTTATAGTTAATAGATATTTGAGGCTAGACTTCCCCCTAGATCTTCTAAGTATGGGGCCAATTCTCTATCCTGTTCAACATGCTGTCTCTATTTATCTCAGAAAATATGTCATTATAAGGATATTCTCATTTTCAGAGAGATTTCTCTGTTAGCTCTCCTGTTCAAGATGTACATACTCCAGTCAGAGATGTAATTGATAGGCAAAGTACTCCTTTTCAATCTTAAAAAAAAATAATCTTTAATGAATATTCACCATCTGTCTTTGATATTTTCTTATTCTGCCTCTCTTAATATCTATCTTCCCTAGATGTAGTGTGCTGTACATCCATGTCATTGATTGGACACAGACTTCATTATAGCACTATCCTATGCCTGTCCTATCAGAATTCAGGCATTAGAATTTATAGATGGATGAGGGAGGGAAGGTTGAATTAATTATAATAATACCTTATATTTTAGGACCATTTACATTTTTAGCATCTTCTTTCCCATCATTGTCTCATTGAATTCTGTGATCCTATTGTATTGGAACATAATGTATAATTAATTTCAAGGATCAGCATTTTAGAAATTAGAAAACTGAACCACACATGTTAAATAACCTACCAATTGTTGTACATTGGGTAAATAATAGTAAATAATACTATGATAAAAGTATTTTGAGCTACTAGTTTGATGTTTTCTCTACTGAAACATGATGAGCTAACAAGGTGACACAACAGAGTACAATGCTATATTTATAATCAGGAAGATCTGAGTTAAATCTGGATTAAAAAACTGGTGCTTCTGGTAAAATTATTGAATCTATATCCACATTTTCCTCAATTATAAAATGGAATCATATTAGCATCTACATTTCAAAGTTGTTTGAGGTCCAAATGAGATACTATATATAGACAACTTAGAACTGTGTCTGCAATAAAAGTAGCTAATAAATTCTTGTTCCCTTCATGAGAAAGTTTTAGTTGTGAAACTAGTATCAATTGAAAAAAATTATATAACTCATAAATGAGATCTGTATTCCTCTTAGTTCTAAGAATTTTAAAAATGCTGGGTTACCTTAAAAAAGCAAATTCTGTAAGCATGTCAAGTGGTCTTAAATGTCATTCCTCTAACATAAAATTTCTGCTTTGCACCATTCTCTTTTTTTCCAGTTTAAATATTTTGTAATTTATGGACCATTTTCCCTATTCCTATCACAACTCTCTAGGATGTATACTTGAATGCCTAGCTACATAGTTGTGTTGTTAAGTCACCACATTCCACATATTGGGAATTTCTTATTTTTAATTAGTACTATCTTTTTATTTTTCAAAATAAATGCAAAGGAAATTTTAAACATTCACATTTACAAAATTTTGTGTTCCATTTTTTCTCTCCCCCCTTCTCCTGAACAGCAAGTAATCCCATATATATTAAATATGCACAATTTTTAAAAGCATATTGCCATATTTATCATGCTGTGCAAAAAACAAAATCAGATCTAAAGGGGGAATATGAGAAAAAAAATAAGCAAACAAGCAACAACAAAAAGATGAAAATACTGTGGTGTGATCTACATTAAGACTTCATAGACTTTTCTGTGGATGAAAATGGCTCTTTCCATCACAAGTATCTTGGATTGCCTTGAATCACCTCACTGTTGAACAGATCCAAGTCAGTTACAGTTGATCATCCCATAATCTTGCTGTTGCTTTTTATAATGCTCTCTTGGTTTTAGTCATGGTGGAAACTTTTTAAGAATATGAATTTAAAAAAATACTGGCTCAAAATGCTGTCATCAGATGTCAGGTATTTAATATTGAGAGATAAAATAAGAGGTTGGCATAAAAAAATAAAAAATGACATCAAAAAAGTGAATAACATGAGAGTTTCTGAGCAAAAATATGTTTAAATTGGAGTGCTTTTATGTACAGTGGATAGAGAACCAGACCTGTAGTTTGGAAGCCTTATCTTCCTGATATCAAATCTGACTTCAGATATTTACTATATGTATGAATCTGGGCAAGCCATTTTATCCTATTTGTTTCCTCTTATGAAAGAACAGAAATGAGCTGGGAAAATAAATGACAAACTACTCCAGTATCTGACTCAGGAAAATATCAGATAACACCACAAAAAGTTGAATGTAACTAATGTGACAGAACAAGTGCTGTAAGTGAATTAAAGTAATAGACTTAAATTTGATTAAAAAGTTTAATTAAAATAGATTGAATTATTTCAGGTCTGTGATTTCATGCATAGAGCTACTTTGGAAACTCCCAACACTGATCAGTAAAAAAGTTTAAGAAAATTATCTAATGTGCTGAAACATGAAGTGATTTGCCATAGATTACATATTATGAGTCAGAGATAGGAAGTACATATAGATTTTAGAGACTACAGGACTAGCCTTCTAATGTGGGAAAGGAGAGGGAGAGTCACTTTTATTAGGAGCCTATTAAGTGATAGAGACTATACTAAACACCTAAGAAATATTTACATATTTAATCCTCACAACAAAATTGTGAGATAGGAATTGTTATCATCTCAATTTTATAATTGTAAAATATGAGACAGACGTAAATTTGTCATGGAACAGATAGGTATTAAGTATCTGAGGTTGTATCAAAATGTACTTTTCCTGATTGCATATTTAGTTTTTTAGCTACTGTGCCATTAATATATGGAAAGACTTTTGAGGAGAGTTTCCAAAATAAATTAATTTTTAAATCAGAAAGAGAAATTCAAGAGGTCACAGTGGAAGGATCTGAGTAACGAATGAAATTTATATTCTACAAGGTTGATTAAGATAGAGATGCAATACCAAAAAGGTGTGTATTGATATAGCTTTTTCTTCCATGACCAGTAAAATTGATTGAGAGACAGAAGAGAGCAGAAATAAATTGAAAGAGAAAAAGAAGGGGAGGGAGTAGAGGGAGGGAGGGGAAAATTTGGAAAAAAATGTATACAAGGGGATAATGTTATAAAAAAAAGTACTCATGCATATGTACTATCAACAAATTTATAATTATAAAATTAACTTAAAAAAAAAAAAAGAAAAAGAGAGAGAGACAGAGAGAGAAACACCCACACATACTCCCAGAAAGAGAGAGAGAGAGAAGAGAGAGAGAGAGAGAGAGAGAGAGAGAGAGAGAGAGAGAGAGAGAGAGAGAGATTGATTGTTGGACACTGTGTTAAGATATAAGAATACAAATATTAGAGAAAAAGACAGTCTGCATTTTTAGCGAGTTTACCTTTAAAGGGGAATGACAAAACTTAAAAGAAGCTGGAAAAAAAGGAATTGGAAGGAAGATGCCATTAAAATGGTCAAGAATTTGTGATGAAGTGCAATATATGAAATACAGTTGAACCAGGATGAAAAGAACATGGCTGTGTTGCTTTGATATGTTGTGAAACTGGCTGAATATCACCAATAAAGATATCACACCCAGTGCTGTTCTTTTGTAAGGTGAATGATATTAGTGAAAAGAAAGAAAAATTCTGGAGAGCAGATATTCAATCCACTGCTCTTTAATGTGTTAGTTTTTCAATGATACAGAAGTCAATACTTACTGAATGATTGAATTCTAATATAAACTCATTCCTCATCTCCCCCTCTCCCCAAACTGAAAATGTGGCTTGCGATGAAATTGGATTTAATGAAGGATAGATGTTATATGTCAGTATTGAGGGTTTATCATTATATCTGTAACAAAAAAAATGCAAAATGCCAAAGAGAAAGTTTAAGCTCATTTTTTTTTGTTGTTGTTGTTTAATGGGTGAGAAACTTAAAGCATTTTATTATTTTTACCATATCCATCATTCACTCTATTCAAACTTTTACTTTGTTCTACAAATATAACTGATAACATTAAAATCACACAATCTTAAAATTAGAAAGAGACTTAAAGGTCATCTGGCAAAAATCTTTCAACTAGGACAAATTTTTTTTTAACATTTCTGTAACAATTTAACATATAACCTGTCCTGAAACACTTTTAATGATGTTATCTCATTTGAAGACATCACATTTTGGGGCAATTCTAGTATTTATTTTTAAAATAAAATAGTTTTTATTTTTACATTAAAATATTTACAAATTATTACTACTTTGTCAGAGTCCTCTTATAACAGTATAAAATTGTTATGTAAAAACTTATAATATATCTTTTCACGGGAGATAGCATGCAATATTTCACACACTTCCTTAATTGCATATTTTAAATCAATCAACACAAATGTTTCCTCTTCTTCTCACCCCTTTCACTGAAAAAGAAAAAAGAAAAAAAATTGCTGTCTAATTCTAACCTATAAATATATCACATTTTAAAAACAATATGCTTTGTTTTCATTTCTTTGGAATAACGAATTATAACGATCACTTTTGTTGATTGAATTTTATTAAACAATTCAATAAATGTTATTGATCATAGTTTTTGCTGCTTTCAATTATATCAATTTTTACAGTATTGTATATTTTTTCTCCTGGGTCTGTTCATTTGATTCTTCTTCAATTTATACTATTTTCTATTTTTATAAGACATATTATGATTTCAAAGTTTTTAAAGAGTTGTCTCATATTTTGAGCCAAAATCAGCTTTCTTCTTTCCCTATTGTTTGTAGTTGATCCTCTAATAAAAGCATAACATAAACAAAATCTACATCCAATTTTAAGTCAGAATTTGAAATACTTGTCAATACTTCTGCCCCTTTGCTTAAATACTTCTCTTTATCATGTTTTCTGTCTTAAATATTTAAGTTTTTAAATAGTTAAATTCTATCAAAAAGCCATTCCAATTCTGTCTCCTTCATAAAGCCTTCCGTTCTTCACCAAATTCATCATCTTATCTCTTTTGATTTCTTATAAAATATAAAATTTCTACCACATATCTGATGATCTTTAAATCTTGTTTTTTATACCTATTGTTATATGCCAATGTCTTATACATTCAACTAGACTATAAGCTCCCTTTCAGTAGCTTATTAAATACCTTAAAAAGTATTAGAAATAGAGTAGCTAATCACAGATATTGTCAATTGTTTGACTGAATTTTGGGGGAAATAATCACATTTAATATTATGGGAAGGTATGTGCTTGACTATTTTTGGGGGTTATGTTTGGGGTGTTCTTCTCAATATAGAAATTCTTCTCTTCAGAAGAGAAGTATATGTCAGTTTATAGGGTCTAGGGTTATACACATAAATTTAAGATCCTTGACTTCATATGGAATGGACTTTTTATGTACTCACATGAACTGGAAGCCCATGTCAATGTGTCCAGAAGCTGCCAGTAATCTAGGTCAAAGAAGACCCCACTGGAATCTTAAAAACTTGAAGCAATCAAGGATCAGGGGTGTCTTAACTTTTAGTAAAAAGCAATCTAACAATATCATCAACAAAATGGATAACTTGTTTATTAAATTATAAACTCTGTCATACTAGAACTGTAATTCTAGTTGGACCAAGAGATGAATTCCTAATACTCATTGTGTGTGTTCAAGATATAAAGTAGAAGTGGGTTTGTAGAATCCTAGAATCACAATCAAGCAAGGAACTTAAAAGACAGCTTAACCATATTTTCATTATACAAATGAGGGAACAACAGACTAGACAATTTGTATTTTGCCCAGAGTTACAAGTTGAAAGGAGCAGAGCTGAGATGACAAATATGATTTTTGATTTCAAAAGTACCATTTTTCTTATGCTCTGTACTGCCTTTTATTTGACAGGCTAACTCCTTAATTTTCCTCAGAAGATACTTGTCAAAAAATAGTAGTAGAGGACATTTAATCTGGGTATGATTGAAGCACACATATTTATCTATTAATCATATATCATGTATATAATAAAATGAAATAATACATTTATAGATCACTGTATATGCAAATATGTATATATGCATGTATATTTATCATATATATGTATGTATGTATGTATGTATCTATCTATCTATCTATACATATACACATACACATACACACATATATAAATACACATACACATATGTTACACAACAGTATATCCTAAATAATATAACAAATTTTAATAGCATGAAATTGTACTAGTGGTTTTGGGACACTGTATATATATGCACACATATATAAATAAGTTGAAATCCTTGAAAAGATAGGTACTATAATCTAACAGTAGGGATTCTATCTGAGAAGATCCTCCTACTGAGACTACAAATTATACTAGGAGAATACTTAGAGGGATATTAGTTTAGCCTATTATAATTCATGTTTTGAAAAGTATAGCATTTTTTGATTCTTCTTTTCCTTTTAAAATGGTCTTCAATATTATCTGGTAAAATTCATTGTATAAAATTCATTGCAATGTACTGAACAACCAAATTCAGATATTTTTCTCAGTTTTTCTAGGTAGATATCGAAACTTTCAAAATATGACATAAATGTATTTAATATAAAGTTGGATTGACAGGATTTGTCAGGGATGAAATGTTTTTCTTTTAAATATTCAGATAGCATCTCTGGCAGTTTGTGGTCCAGTTCCACTTATATTTTTTTGTACTATTTGACTATGGTGACCTCCAGAAATATATTTTCAGTAATTAGATGAGGAGTAAAAAGCAATGGATATAAATTATTCTGAAACATGTGTTTTTTTTTTTTTTGTTTTTTTTTTTTTTAATTTAGGAAATTATTATTAGCTTGGGAGAAAGGCATCATTAGAAAGACTGAGTAGAAAATAGATGACAGTGAGCAAATTATAAATTATTTTATAGATTTTTTTAGGTGAAACAAAAAAAATGAGATCATTTTTCTAGTTTTTTTTTTTTTCTTTTTGACTTAATATTTTATTTTTCTCAATTCCATGTAAAAACTATTTTTGGAACATTTTCTTTTTAAATATTGAGTTCTAAATTCTCTTTCTCTCAACTTTTCCTTCCTGAAATGGCAAGAAATTTAATATAGTAAGTGCAGTCACGTAAAACATTTTTTTTTTTTTTGTGAAAGAAAATGCAAACAAATAAAAAAAAACACCAAAAAATTATAAGAAAAACAGTATGCATTGAGACTTCATCAGTTCTTTCTCTGAAGATAGGAAGCCTTTTTCATTTTAAGTCCTTCAGAATAATCTTGGATCATTATAATCATTATATTGCTGAGAATAATTGTTATTCACAATTGATGTTGATACATTTTTTCTGTTACTTTATATAATGGTCTCCAGGTCCTTCTTTGTATCACTTTACATTAGTAGATGCATGTCTTTTTAGGCTTTGCTGAGAGCATTTTGCCCATAATTTCTTAAAGCACAATAGTATTACATCACATCCATATACAATATCTTATTCAGTCATTCCTCAAATGATTAGCATAAAATTTCTAATTCTTTGTCACTATAAAAAGCTTCAACTAATATGTCTCTAAACATAGATTATTTTCCTTTTTTTTTTTTATTCTCTTCAGAAAACACACTTAGTAGGATCACTGCTGCATGGTATCAAATTTTTGTTTTATTCAGGATGGTTGAACTAGATTACTATTCCACCAATAATGCATTATTGTCTTAATTTTCCTCCCCCAGTGTAAAAACTAATTTTTCTCCTCTGCTATTTGAGACAATCAATCCCTTCCCACTTTTCCCTTCCCCCTTCTACCAGTGTGTTCCTCTTTCTCAACCCTTAAAGAAAATTCCAATATGCTGGAGCCACAGAATTGTACAGGATTTACCAAGGCTACAATAAAATACCATAGGTTCTGAAAAAATTATATATTGACAATCAAAAGAATTAGGCCTGCAGCCAAAAATATTTGCAGGAAAAAAAAAAAAAAGTTCAGAATTTTGTCTCACACAAACCTGAATTAAAAAAAAAAATAACATATGAGTCACTATCAAAGAGTAATTTCTGGGACTCTGTAAGGTCACAATGTTTTGCTTTATATGTGGAAATGTAAACCATGTAACTAATAGAGACATCAGTAATTGAATAGTCCAGAAGAATGTTTAGGCTTGAGCTGAGTATAATGTGATTCTAAAAAGCAAAACTATTTAGGAAAAGGTAAACATAGTAATTATGCTATATGAATGAAATGTAGAGGAAGAACTGACACAGAGGCATTAAATGGGGAAGGAGAGCTAGTAATTCTGAAAACTTACATCAATGATGGTTTACAGGGGAAAAAAAAAATATATATATATATATATATATATACACATACATATGTACATACATACTTCTGTATATTTGTATATGTATGTGTGTGGCCATAAAAAATCTTACCTTTCAAAATATAGAAAGATATAAAAGGGGGTGGGGATAAGATAAAGTGTAGTATAGAAAGGTATAATGGGAGTAAGATAAGATGTGTAGGTTAATGGGAATGGGATAAAGAGGGAGGGAGAGGGTGAAGAGAGAAGATAAGGGAGAGATCCATGAGTGAAGAAGATTAAGTAAGATTAAGTGAAGAAGATTAAGACAAGTTAAGGAGTAGAAGTAAAATGGAAGAGTTGGCAGGTAGAAAATAAAAGATACATATAAACACAATAACAAGAATGCAGAATAGAATTTATTAGAAAAAAAGTAGGGGTAATAATAATCATTGAATTCAGACAAAGTCAAACTTAAAGTTCAAAGAGAGAAACCTGCATTATATGTTAGCCATATTAATATTTTAGATGCATGTATATATACATACATGTATTTAGGTGCATCTATCAATTTATATAGGTGTGTGTGTGTGTGTGTGTGTGTATATATATATATATATATATATATATATATATATAT
Source organism: Sminthopsis crassicaudata (assembly GCF_048593235.1). Lineage (NCBI taxonomy): Eukaryota > Metazoa > Chordata > Mammalia > Dasyuromorphia > Dasyuridae > Sminthopsis > Sminthopsis crassicaudata. The sequence goes on from NC_133617.1 coordinate 363,742,753, forward strand.
ATATATATATATATATATATATATATGCTTGTGAGACATGACATATGAAAGGGGGGAAATACAGTAAGAAGTGCACAGGAGAGAATATCATAATAACCTACAAGGAAGCAAAAAAAAAAATGGACAGTCGTGACTATAAGGTCTTTTATTATAAATGCTTTTTTGAAATGGAAATTTATTGTGACATTGTTCGAATCCTCTCTGATGTTCTCGTCCCTGATATATTGCTGGACCGGTGGCATTTTTTTTTTTTTTTTGCCTTTTTTCTGTCTTTCTTTTTCTTTTTTAACTTATTTTGTATCTAAGTTTAAAATTGTTTTAAAGAATTATTTTCTTCAGTGGATTGTTGTATTTCTTTTACAGTATGATCAATTATGCTGACTTAGGAATTTTCTTTCTTCCATTTTTTTAGCACTTTTCTTATTCTGTTTTTTTTTTTTTTTAAGATGATATTTTGTGCAATATGTTTTGCCTTGTTTACATGGTTGTTGATTGTTTATTCTCATGATTGTTTTTTACATCATTGTTATTCCTTTACTTGATTTTTCCTCTACCTCATTTATTTGATTTTTCTAAATTTATTTATTTAAAACTTAAATAGAAAAAAGATGCACAGCAGAATATGAGAGAATTGAAAATATGAAAAAAAACAAATTTCCATTTCAAGAATATATAAGTGTACACATTGGTGTTAGAGCTGTCCATTTTTTCTTTGATTTCATGTAGGTTTTCTTTCATTTTTTGCTGTACACTTTTTTTTTTACATAAATCATTTTTTCCCTTTCCTCCCCCAGTCCTCTAATAGGCTATAAATTAAGTGTGGGTATACACACTTATGTATATACATATTTATGTATATGTGTGTATAACACCTATATGTATTTATATAAGTATATACATATATAGATATCTATAATCATATGCATCTATACACATAAACATTCATTTACATCTATCAGAGACTATATTATGCTTCTTTCTCGTCTGTATCTCTGAAGGTAAATAACTTCATTCATAAATCCAAGACCGTATATTTTTTCTAAATCCACCAAATCATCATTCCCTATAGCAGAACGAAATTCCAATCTTAGACAGTTTAGGTATTTTAAATAGTCTAAAACAATATTAATTAAATTGGCTGACATTTGATATAGTTTCCTTACATTTCACTTTTTATTAAAACTAATTATTTTATCCTTAAAATCCTTTGTAAGAACTTTCAGGAATTCATTCTAGGCCTGAGACCAATTCAAATTTTACTTTGAGACTTTGCATTTAGCAATTATGACTTTGTTGTTTTCTTCTGAGTATTTTCATTTTCCATGTTATCATGGTGACTTTATGGTCAAAGCTTTTGTTTCTTTATTTTTTCCAGTGTGATTCTTGACTCAACTTTATAATAAATTTAGTTTAGAAATGCTAGCCTCATCAATAAGAGTTGCGAAAGAGATTAAAGGAATAAGAGTAGGTAATGAGGAAATCAAACTATCATTCTTTGCAGATGATATGATGGTATACCTTGAGAACCCCAGAGATCCTAATAAAAAGTTATTTGAAATAATTCACATCTTTAGCAAAGTTGCTGGATACAAAATAAATCCACATAAATCCTCAGCATTTTTATATTAATTTATTTTAATTTATTTTAATGTAGAGAAAAAAAATCATAGCAAAAGGGAAAAACCATGGGAGAGGAAAAAAAAAAAAGAAAAATTGAATATTGTTTATGTTAATTAAATTCAATCTCCATAGTTCTTTTTCTGGATGCAGATAGCATTTTCTGTCTAAAGTCTATTGATATTGTTTTGGATCACTGAAGCACTGTGAAGAACCAAGTCTTTCATAGTTGATCATTGCACATTTTGCTGTTATTGCATATAAGGTATTTCTGGTTCTGTTTATTTCCTTCAACATTAGATTGTGTAGATATTTCCAGGCCTTTCTAAAATCAGATTATACAACATTTTTTTAAAGAACAATAATATTCCATTACCTTCATACAGCTTATTCAGCCATTCCCCTCATGTGGATCTACTAATTTTCCAATTCTTTGTTATTACCAGAAGAGCTGCTGCAACATTTTTGCACATGGGGTCCTATTCCCTTCTTTATGATTTTCTTAGGATACAGACCCAATAGTTTTATAGTTTTATAGCCCTTTGGGCATAGTTTCAAATTGCTCTCAAGAATGCTTAGATCATTTCACAGTTACACCAATATTGCATTAATGTCCTAGTTTTCCCATATCTTCTCTAAGATATGTCATGATATTTTCCTGTCAAGGCAATCTGAGAGGTGTGAGATGATATATCAGAATTGTTTTAATTTGTTTTTGCATTTCACTAACCAATAGTGATTTAGAACATATTTTTATATGACTATAGATGGCTTTAATTTTGTCATCTGAAAAGTGTCTATTCATATCTTTGACCATTTATTAATTGGTTAATAACTTTTTTTCTTTTTGCTAAGGCAATTGGAGTTAAGTGACTTGCCTAGGGTCACATAGCCAGGAAGTGCTGTGTCTGAGGCCAAATTTGAACTCAAGTCCTCCTGACTTCTGGACTGGTGCTCTATTCACTGCAACACCTAGCTGGCCCAGTAACTTGTATTCTTATAAATTTGACATTATTCCTTATATATTTTAGAAATGAGATCTTTATCAGAAACACTGGCTATAACGATTTTTTTTTTACTTTGTACTTTTCCTTTTTTTTTTTTTTTTGCTATTTTATTTTTTTTTAATTTTAATTTTATTTTATAATTATAACATTTTTTGACAGTAGATATGAATGTGTAATTTTTTACAACATTATCCCTTTCACTTACTTCTATTCAGATTTTTTTCCCTTCCTCCCCCAACCCCCTCCCCCAGATGGCAAGCAGTCTTATATATGTTAAATATATTACAGTATATTCCAGATACAATATATGTGTGTAGAACCGAATTTTTTGTTGCACAGGAAGAATTGCATTCAGAAGGTAAAAATAACAGTTTACATTCATTTCCCAGTGTTCCTTTTCTGGATGTAGCTGGTTCTGTCCATCATAAATCAATTGGAATTGGATTAGCTCTTCTCTATGTTGAAGAAATCCACTTCCATCAGCATACATCCTCGTACAGTATCATTGTTGAAGTGTATAATGATCTTCTGATTCTGCTCGTTTCGCTCAGCATCAGTTGATGTAAGTCTCTCCAAGCCTCTCTGTATTCCTCCTGTTGGTCATTTCTTATAGAACAATAATATTCCATAACATTCATATACCATAATTTACCCAACCATTCTCCAATTGATGGACATCCATTCATCTTCCAGCTTCTAGCCACTATGAAAAGGGCTGCCACAAACATATTGGCACATACAGGTCCCTTTCCCTTCTTTAGTAGTTTCTTGGGGTATAAGCCCAGTAGTAGTATGGCTGGGTCAAAGGGTATGCAAATTTTGATAACTTTTTGGGCATAATTCCAGATTGCTCTCCAAAATGTCTGTTCATATCCTTTGACCATTTATCAATTGGAGAATGGCTTAATTTCTTATAAATTAAAGTCAATTCTCTGTATATTTTGGAGATGAGACCTTTATCAGAACCTTTAACTGTAAAAATTTTTTCCCAATTTGTTACTTCCCTTCTAATCTTGTTTGCATTAGTTTTGTTTGTGCAGAAACTTTTTAATTTGGTGTAATCAAAATGTTCTATTTTGTGATCAATAATGGTCTCTAGTTCTCCCTTGGACACAAACTCCTTCCTTCTTCACAAGTCTGAGAGGTAAACCATCCCATGTTCTTTATGCCTAAATCTTGGACCCATTTTGATCTAATCTTAGTATGTGGTGTTAAATGTGAGTCCATGCCTAGTTTCTGCCATACTAATTTCCAGTTTTCCCAGCAGTTTTTATCAAATAATGAATTCTTATCCCAAAATTTGAGATCTTTGGCTTTGTCAAAGATTAGATTGCTATTTTTATTCACTATCTTGCCCTGTGAACCTAACCTATGCCACTGATCAACTAGTCTATTTCTTAGCCAATACCAAATGGTTTTGGTGACTGTTGCTTTATAATATAGCTTTAAATCAGGTACACTTAGACCACCTTCCTCTGACTTTTTTTTCATTAGTTCCCTTGCAATTCTCGACCTTTTATTCTTCCATATGAATTTTGTTGTTATTTTTTCTAGGTCATTAAAATAGTTTCTTGGGAGTCTGATTGGTATAGCACTAAATAAATAGATTAGTTTGGGGAGTATTGTCATCTTTATTATATTCACTCGACCTATCCAAGAACACTGAATGTCTTTCCAATTATTTAAATCTGACTTTATTTTTGTGGCAAGTGTTTTGTAATTTTGCTCATATAATTTCTGACTCTCCTTTGGTAGATATATTCCCAAATATTTTATACTATCGACTGTTATTTTGGATGGAATTTCTCTTTGTTATCTCTTGCTGTTGGATTGTGTTGGTAATATATAAAAATCCTGAGGATTTATGTGGATTTATTTTTTATCCTGCCACATTGCTAAAATTCTGAATTATTTCTAATAGCTTTTTAGCAGAGTCTTTGGGGTTCTCTAAGTATACCATCATGTCATCTGCAAAAAGTGACAATTTGATTTCTTCATTTCCTACTCTAATTCCTTGAATATCTTTCTTGGCTCTTATTGCCGAGGCTAGAGTTTCTAGTACTATATTGAATAGTAATGGTGATAGTGGGCAACCTTGTTTCACTCCTGATCTTACAGGGAAAGGTTCTAGTTTATCACCATTACATATGATATTTACTGAAGGTTTTAAATATATGCTCCTTATTATTTTAAGGAATAGTCCATTTATTCCTATACTCTCAAGCATTTTTAGTAGGAATGGATGTTGGATTTTATCAAATGCCTTTTCTGCATCTATTGAGATGATCATACCAGCCCTGCATTCCTGGTATAAGTCCCACTTGGTCATAGTGTATTATCCTGAGGATGATTTTCTGAAGTCTATTTGCTAATATCTTATTTAAGATTTTAGCATCAATATTCATTAAGGAAATTGGTCTATAGTTTTCTTTCTCAGTTTTCGATCTACCTGGTTTAGGTATCAGTACCATGTCTGTGTCATAGAAGGAATTTGGTAGGACTCCTTCAATCCCTATTTTTTCAAATAGTTTACATAGCATTGGAGTTAGTTGTTCTTTAAATGTTTGGTAGAATTCACTGTAAATCCATCTGGTCCTGGGGACTTTTTCTTAGGAAATTGGCTAATAGCTTGGTCTATTTCTTTTTGTGAGATGGGACTATTTAGACTACTTACTTCTTCCTCTGTTAATCTGGGCAAGCTATATTTTTGAAGGTATTCTTCCATTTCATTTAAGTTATCGAATTTATAGGCATAAAGTTGAGCAAAGTAGCTCCTAACTATTGTTCTAATTTCCTCTTCATTAGTGGTGAGTTCACCCTTTTCATTTTCAAGACTATCAATTTGCTTTTTCTCTTTCCTTTTTTTAATCAGGTTTACTAAGGGTTTGTCTATTTTGTTGGTTTTTTCATAAAACCAACTCTTAGTTTTATTAATTAATTCAATAGTTTTTTTACTTTCAATTTTATTAAGCTCATCTTTTATTTTTTGAATTTCAAGTTTTGTGTTTGTCTGGGGGTTTTTAATTTGTTCCTTTTCTAGCAATTTTAGTTGTAAGCCCAATTTGTTGGCCCTTTCTTTCTCTATTTTATGCAAGTAGGCCTGTAGAGATATAAAACTTCCCCTTATTACTGCTTTGGCTGTATCCCACACATTTTGGTATGATGTCTCATTATTGTCATTTTCTTGGGTGAAGTTATTAATTATGTCTATGATTTGCTGTTTTACCCAATCACTCTTTAGTATAAGAGTATTTAGTTTCCAATTATTTTTTGGTCTATTTTCCCCTGGCTTTTTATTAAATGTTATTTTGATTGCATTATGGTCTGAAAAGGATGCATTTACTATTTCTGCCTTACTGCATTTGATTTTGAGGTTTTTATGCCCTAGTATATGATCAATTTTTGTATAGGTTCCATGAACTGCTGAGAAGAAAGTATACTCCTTTCTGTCTCCATTTAGCTTTCACCAAAGATCTATCATATCAAACTTTTCTAGTATTCTATTTAACTCTTTGACTTCTTTCTTATTTATTTTGTGGTTTGATTTATCTAATTCTGAGAGTGCAAGGTTGAGATCTCCCACTATTATAGTTTTGCTATCTATTTCCTCTTGCAGCTCTCTTAATTTCTCTTTTGAGAATTTAGATGCTGCACCACTTGGTGCATATATGTTTAATATTGATACTGCTTCATTATTGATGCTGCCCTTTAGCAGGATATAATGCCCTTCCTTATCTCTTTTAATTAGATCAATTTTTGTTTTTGCTTGATCTGAGGTGAGGATGGCTACCCCTGCTTTTTTGGCTTTGCCTGAAGCATAATAGATTCTGCTCCACCCTTTTACTTTTAGTTTGAATGTCTCACCTTGTTTCAGGTGTGTTTCCTGTAAACAACATATAGTAGAATTCTGACTTTTAATCCAGTCTGCTAACTGCTTCCTCTTTATGAGGCAGTTTGCGCCATTCACATTTATGGTTACAAGGACTAATTCTATATTGCTTGCCATCCTATTAACCCCTGCTTATGCTTTTCCCCTGTCCTTCCCTTTTACCCTCCTATCCAGTATTAAACTGGTAAACACCACTTGCTTTTCACAGCCCTCCCTTTTTAGTATCCCTCCCCCACCTTAAAGATCCTCCCCTTATTTTACCCCTTTTCCTCGAAATTACTGTACTCCCTTCCCCTTAGCTTACTCCTTCCCTTTCACTTTTCAATGAAGTGGAAGAAGTTTCACCATAAATCGAATATGTCTATTGATACACGCTATGTTCATCTCCCTCCTTTCTTTCTCTCAGATAGAATAGGTTACCTTTGCCTCTTCATGAGATGTAGTACCACCACTTTACACATTTTTATGATATAATCTCCTTTCCACCTCTAGTTTCTAAGACAAATTGTACATATGTTCTTTACATATTTTTTTGACAGAAGTATAGTTCTCAAGATTTCTTTTTACCTTTTTAGAAATCTCTTGAGTTCTGTATTTGAAGATCAAACCTTTTATGTACGTCTGGTTTTTTCATCAAAAATAGATGGAATTCATTTATTTCGTTAAATGTCCATCTTCTTCCCTGGAAAACGATGCTCATTCTTGCTGGGTAAGTTATTCTTGGCTGCATACCAAGTTCCTTAGCCTTTTGGAATATCATGTTCCAGGCCCTGCGTTCTTTTAATGTGGACGCTGCTAGATCCTGGATTATCCTTATTGTGGATCCTCCATATCTGAATTGCTTCTTTCTAGCAACTTCCAATATCTTTTCCTTTGTCTGATGGTTCTTGAACTTGGCCACTATATTTCTTGGCGTTTTGATTTTAGGGTCCCTTTCAGTAGGTGATCGATGAATTTTTTCAATGTCTATTTTACCCTCTGTTTCCAGAATGTCTGGGCAGTTCTCTTTGATAATTTCCTCGAAAATGGTGTCCAAGCTCTTTTTTTCCTCCCATTTTTCAGGGAGTCCAATTATTCTCAAATTGTCTCTCCTGCATCTGTTTTTCAGGTCTGTTGTCTTTCTGGTAAGGTACTTGACATTCTTTTCAATTGTTTCATTTCTCTGGTTTTGCTTGACTACCTCTTGGTTTCTCCTTGAGTCATTCATTTCTACTTGTTCCAGTCTCATTTTCAATGATGTATTTTCCTCACTCACTTTTTTTATATCTCTTTGTAATTGTCCAATTGAGTTTTTATCTTCTATGGAATTTTTTTCCATTTTATCCATTTTATTTTTTAGAGAGCTGATTTCTTTTTCCAGCTCACTAATCCTATTTTCCTTGGAGTTGTTTACCTTTTCCAGCTCACTAATCCTGTTTTCCTTGGAGTTGTTTACCTTTGCCAGCTCACTAATCTTGTTTCTCAATGATTTGATTTCTTTATCCACTCTGTCTTTGAATGCATGGGATGACTTCTCCAGGCTCTCTTGCCAAGCTTCCCTTTCCTTTTCCCATTTCTCTTCCAGCTCTCTTGTGAGAGCCTTTTTGATTTCCTCTATGAGGTTCTTTTGTATTGAGGAGCAGCTTATATCCCTCCCAGGGGATACATCTGGGGACAGTCTGTTCCTAGTGTGCTCCCTCTCCACACAGAAGCTGTCAATGGTTAGAGCACTTTTGAATTTTTTGTTCATTTTGTCAGAGCAGGAATCAAAGAAAACAAACTGACAAGAGAAACAATTGGTCTGTTTTGCGGGGGATGGGGCTGGATGGTATTAATGGGCTTCCTCTACAGACTGGGGGTAGGGCAACAAAGAGCCACTAACAGAACAGCAATGACTGTACTGAGTCTGTGCTCTGAGGCTCCGAGAATGCACTGAGTCAGTCCAGGTGGGGGTTGGGGGTGGCCGGGCTCTGAGAGACACTGGCTTTCAGGGGTTTTATTCTTCACCTCCGGTGTTTACACCCTCTCTGCTGCTCCTGGCTTGCTGCCAAGACGGAGCATCCACACTGGGGCAAAAGCCCTTTCACAGAAACGGCAGAGATCACACCCCTCCCCCTCCGGTCTGAGCTGTGTGAGCTGCCTGTCTTGCTCTGGCTGCCTGCCCTCAGTCTGCGCCCAGTCTGATTGACCCTCCCCCGAGCAAACACAGACCTTTTCTGGCGACTTTCAAGTATGTCTTCTCTTGGTGATTATTTGTGGATTTCTTTCTGGGTCAAGCATTAAGTCAGAGGCTTGTCATGAAGTAAATTCTGAGAGAAAACAAGAGCTCAAGCAGTTGTCTGCCTCCACGCTGCCATCTTGGCCAAAGTCCTGTACTTTTCCTTTTAATCATGTTCTTGTTGGTTTTGTTTGTTCAAAACGGTTTTAATTTAATGTAATCAAATTTGTCTATTTTGCTTTTCTTAATGTTTTCTAGTTCTTCTATGTTCATAAAGTCCTCCCTTCTCTAAAGATTAATTATGGTATCATTCTTTATGCCCACATCAAGTAGCCAATTCAACCTTATTTTGGTACAGAATGTGAAATGTAGATTCTCACATTATTTTCCAGTTTTCCAGCAATTTTTATCAAATAGAGAGCTCTTATTCCAGAGGCTAAAATTTGGAAGCTTATTAAATACTAGATTACTACAGGCCTTGTTTGTTGTGTTGTGTGTATCTAATCTATTGCACTTATCTACAAATCTATTTCTTAGCCAGTACCAAATGGTTTTATGACTTCTGCTTTATAATAATTTTAGGTTTTGTTTTAATAGAAAATTTAACATGTAATAACATACATCAAAGATTAATTTCAAGGGACTCAATATGGACAATTTATGTTTTTTAATATGGAAATATACACTCTATGTTGAAGCTTGACATCAGTAATTAGTTCAAAAGAAAGATTAGAGCAGAATTGAGTATCACTGACTTTAAAAAAGCAAAACTTTCTAGGGAAAGGTAAAAAAAAAAAAAGTGATGTAATACAAAGAAGATGCAGAGGAAGAACCAACAATGAGGCCATAGATGAGGGAGGGAGACTGACAGTTCTGAAAACCTACTACCTTTGGGGATGGGCTATATATATATATATATATATACATATATATATACACACACACATATATATGTATATGTATATATATATATATACACACATATATATGTATATGTATATATATATATGTATATGTGTATATTATATATATATATTTTTGTATAGACACACACCATAAAGAATATGAGGGGAGGGAATAAAATAAGTTAGGGTACAGAAGGATGTATAGATTTATAATAGTGGGGCAAGGTGTGTAGATTATTGGGAAAGGAATAAAGAGAGAGGGAAAGGTTCATAGGATAAGATGGGGTAAAAAAGAGTGTTTAGATTAATAGGAAGACAAAGTGTGTAGATTAGTAGGAATGAGATTTATAAAAGGGAACATTTAGAGAGAGAAAAAAAGGGAGGCATCAAAATTAGTATTCATTAGAAAAATGCAAATCAAAATAATTCTGAAGTATCACTTCACACTTAACAGATTGACTAACAGGATAGTAAAGGAAAATGACAAATGTGGAAAGAATTGCATAAAAATAGGGACAGTGATGCACTGTTAAAATTGGGAACTAATCTAATCATCTAGTAGGACAAAGTAGAACTAACCCTAAAGGGCTATAAAACTGTGCATATCTTTTGATTTAACAATTAGGCCACTAGGTCTGTACTCCAAAGAGAAAAAAAAAAAAAAAGGAAAAAGATAATGACCTATATGTTCAAAGATATTTATAGAAGTTCTTTTTGATGGCAAAGAGTTGGAGATTGAAGGGATGCACATCAATTGGGAAGTGACTGAACAAAGTGTGGTATGATTGTGATGACAAACACTTCTATAAGAAATAATGAGCAGAATGCTTTCAGAAAAAAAAAAAATCTGAAAAGATTTATGTGAATTGATGCAAAGTGAAATTAGCAGAATTAGAGAACATTTTACACAGTGACAGCAATACCAACAATTATCAACTCTGAATGGTTTAACTATCTTTAGATACACTGTGATCCAAGACAATTCGAAAGAATTCATGATGAAAAATGCCATTCACCTCTTGAAAAGAAATGGGTGGAATTGAATTTATATCAAGATTAAAAAAAAAAAAAAAAAAAAAAAAAACTTTTCTTTTTCTTTTTCCTTTCATTTTTGATCTGTTTTCTTTTAGAACATGCTATTACAAAAATGTTTTGTATGACTGTATATATATATATATATAATATATATATATATACATAATTCATATCAAATGGTTTGCTTTGTCAATGAGGAAGCAGGAGAGGAAGAAAGAGAATAACTATTTTTTTTTTAAAAGATATTAAAGTTTTTGTTTACATACAATGTGAAAAAATAAACTTTGCAACAAAGACCTCATTCCAAATCAAGTACTCTTTTTTTCCTTTCTATACTTCCACATTTCTGTAATGAACATTTTTTTGGAATTTTTTTTTTTTTTTACAATCCTTATAATCTGAAATATTCTAAACTCACATGCCATGAATTCCCCAATAAACCTTATTAGCTCCTAACCCACCAGTCAATCCCTGCCTCTTTTCCATTTTTATTCAATTCAGTGATTAGTGATATAGAATTTAAGAGAAATCTTTGGGCCCAAATTAAGGTAGGGTGGGAAACATTTATCAGTACTTGAATTAAATGTTCTCTAAGTGATAAAAATTTAAGAAATCATTGGAAGCATTGCGTGGTTCAAGCTTTATGTAGCTGAACAAATCTATATCTACAGGAAAAATATCTTCTGCTGACTGAGCTTATTACATTTAATTTGGGAGCCAACAATCTCATTACAATGTTTATGTATCACTATAATAAGAAAACTAGAGTTTTTTCCTAATTACCATTACCATTACCATGATTTTTATTCAAGAACCAAAAACAGATTTTTGTTTATTTTTAATGTTTAAATTTAAGAATAAATTGAAACACAAGTCAATATGCCAAGATTCAGAGCATTAAGGCAATCAGGATTTCTGTAACAAATGAGCAAAAAACACATTATCATTACTGTTAGCAGAAAACATCATAATAAAGACTTTATTTTCATTTCACTTATACAATACATTATAACTCTGCTTTGAGAGATTTAAATGAAGTATGGACACATATGGCTGTTACACGGAAAGGGATAAACAATAACTACATTACATCTTATATCCAGGAAATAGCCACTACATTTGTAAATGATATAAATACATGAGAAATGTTTGTATTCATTTTCTCCACAAGATTATAACTTGTTTAGCAAATCAACAATATAATTTCCCTCTGTATTTTATCAATATCTATCTATCTATCTATCTATCTATCTATCTATCTATCTATCTATCTACCTATCTATAATTCCTGGTTGATTTATTTATAGGAGATTGAGAAGAGGAAAATAGAATTGTTCGTAGAACCACAAAACCACAAAACCTCCAAGAATTTGATACAATCAGTCTAAACATTGTGCGTATGATTCTAGAATAAAGAGCTAGAATGTTGTCATTGTTCTTTCTTCATATTTTGGATCATGGGCTTCTTCCCAGAATAATGATTTTAAATAATTAACACAACAAAGAGAATTAATTATACAGGAATACATTAATTTACTTTAAATACGTTTATAAATTTTTAATTTAAGAACTTTTGGATTTCTCCATTTTTTTATTTTTTTTTATTTTTTATTTTATACGTTATAATATCTGTAGGAAGAGTTGTCCAAACTATAGGAGATTCAATATAAAGTAAATCTTTATTACTGGTTTATTCCAAACCAGACCTTCTTATTCTAAATGTTATTTTCACTAGAACATCCTATCTCCCAAAATGTCATTAGGTTGAATCATTTACTCTTAGTGAATGGTATGCTGTTCTGATCAGAAGAGTGATTTTATTATTCTTAGGTTGTCAGTTAATACTGAATTGTTTCCTCCTTACCACTGTTACCACAACCTTTATTGGGAAAGGCTGTTTCTCCTATTTATCTTAATCTGTTTTCAAAAGAAACCCATAATCTAAACTCTAAGGTACCACTACCCACCTGTCAGATTGGCTAAAATGACAGGGAAAGATAATGCGGAATGTTGGAGAGGATGTGGGAAAACAGGGACAGTGATACATTGTTGGTGGAACTGTGAATACATCCATTCTGGAGAGCAATTTGGAACTATGCTCAAAAAGTTATCAAACTGTGCATATCCTTTGACCCAGCAGTGCTACTATTGGGCTTATATCCCCCCCAAAAAAAAATCTTAAAGAAGGGAAAGGGACATGTATGTGCAAGAATGTTTGTGGCAGCCCTCTTTGTAGTGGCCAGAAACTGGAAACTGAGTAGATGCCCATCAACTGGAGAATGGCTGAATAAATTGTGGTATATGAATATTATGGAATACTATGTTCTGTAAGAAATGACCTACAGGATGATTTCAGAAAGGCCTGGAGGGACTTACATGAACTGGTGCTGAGTGAAATGAGCAGGACCAGGAGATTGTTGTATACTTCAACAACAATACTATATGGTGATTAAATCTGACAGATGTGGCCATCTTCAACAATGAGATGAACCAAATCAATTCCAATAGAGCAGTAATGAACTGAACCAACTACACCCAGCGAAAGAACTCTGAGAGAGGACTATGAACAACTACATAGAATTCCCAATTCCTCTATATGATTTCAGATCAAGTAAAAGAAAAATAGATCTAAATAAATGTAATAAGGAAGGAAACCATATCTTACTAGGGGATACCATATATATACCAAATGGTATGGTATTCATATTCTTATAGGAGAAGTTAAGTGAATTGCAATAAGAAATAGATACCCAAACTATACTTATGGGGGATCTCAACTACCTTTTATTAGAACTAGTTCATCTAACCACAAAATAAATAAGAAAGAAGTAAAAGGGGTGAATAAAATTTTAGAAAAGTTAATTGTAATAGATATTTGTAGAAGTTTTAATGGGGATAGAAAAGAATGTACTTTTTCTCAGACATATATGACACCTACACAAAAATTTACCATGTATTGGGGCAAAAAAAAAAAAAACTCAATCAAATTTAGAAAAGCAGAACAGTAGATGCATCCTTTTCAAAACATGATGCAATTAAAAAATTTCATGTAATAAAAGACCTAAATTAATTGGAAACTAAGTAATCTAAAGAATAAGTGTACATAACATAAAGTCATATAAATAATCAATCCTTTTACCCAAGAGAATGACAATAATGAGACAATATGCCAACAGTTATGGGATACAGCCAAAGCAATTCTCAGGAGGAATTTTCTATCTCTAGATGCTTACTTGAATAAAATAGAGAATGAAGAGATTACTTTTAACTCTTTGTTAAAGTGGTGCTCCATTTCCATTGGGAGTTGTGGGTGCTATGTCCCAAATTTCAGGGATTTTGTACTGTTGTATTAAAAGATCTTTCTCAGAATTTGTTTTTGGTTATCTCAATGTGTTATGATCTAAGGAGAAATGTGTACTACTCTCCTGACAGTGATCATAAGTGATCTTTATGTGATCATAAGCAATCTTTTCTGCTCTGGAATTGAGAGGAGAACCACTGTGGTTGTAAAATCTAGTATGCTAATGTTCCTCCTTGCCCTGGAACTATGAGTTAGGGCTGCAGCACTGAATTGAAAAAAGCAACATAATCCAGCATCAGTGTTAGTAAAGAGACTTCCTACCAAACAGCTATTCAATCTCCTAACCATCTGTGGGCTGAAATGTCAAGAAGCCATAGTTACTGCTGCCACCATTGCCAACACTGCTTCTATTACTCATTCAGTGGTTCCTACAACCTGCTCCTGGTTTTCTGGTTCCCCAAGACCCTCTCACCCTATTGAGACAAACCTTTCCTGAGGACATTCTAAGTTTTCCTATGTATCTGTGGCCTGAAAGATCTGAAAACTACAACTACTGCATCTGATTCAAAGACTTCACAGCCTGCTCTTCTTATGCTAAGGGTCAGGCCTGTGCTGGCATGGCCTGTTTTAGGATTATTCTGTTCTCCTACTTTTATGCAATAGACCTTTCCTGTTAAGCTGGATTCTGCTGGAAAAAAAGTTTAATTCCATTCTTTTATGGATTCTTATTCCCTATATTTATTAGATTCGTTATTTAAAGTTATTTGGAGGGATGTGGTAGAGAGTTTGGGCAAGTCTGCCTCCCCTAATTATTTTTCTTAGGGATCTCATAGATGGGTTGTTCAATTTCTTTTTCTAAGATAGGGTAGAGTGTTGTATTTCCTCTTCTATTAATCTGAACAATTAATATTTTTATAAATATTTATCCCTTTCACTTAGATTGTTAGATATATTGTAAAATTATTGGTTAAAATGTCTTTTAATAATAGCTGTAGTTTTATCATCATTGGTGGTGAATTATTTTTTTTTCATTGTTACTAATTTTCTTATTTGTTTTTAAGTTAAATTAACAAATGATTTATTATTTTCATTAGTATTCCCAATAAAACCAATTTCTAGTTTTGTTTATGGACTCCTTACCTTCCATTTTGTTAATGTGATTTTCAATTTACAGAATTTCTGCTTTCATTTTGTTTTGAAGATGAATTTATTTTTTCAAGCTTTTTATTTTCAAAACATATGGATAGATAGTTTTCAATATTCACTTATACAAAATCTTGTTTTCCAAATTTTTTCTTCCACCCTTTCTCCCACTCCCTGCCCTAGATGACAAGTAATCCAATGTGTGTTAAACATGTGCAGTTCTTCTATGCATATGTCACTACAATTATTATAGTGCACAAGAACAATCAGAACAAAAAGGAAAAAAAGATTAAAAAGAAAACAAAATGCATGCGCTTTGATTTTTAATGGAAGATTTATAGTTTGCTCTTTCTCTATATTTTTATTCCCATGTCCAATTCATTTTCTGCTCTTTTACTATTTTATTCATGTAAATATTTAGATATATATTGTTTCCTCTAAATACTGTTTTGCCTGTATTTCATAATCTTTGGTATGATGTTTCACTGTTATCATTGTCTTTAATGAAATTATAGATTTTTTTTTTTATCTAGTATGATCTAGATCATATCTACTTATGATTTTTTCATCCATCATTTTTTGGGATTAGATTAAATTAAATTTCATTCTGTCTCTACAGGTTTTTTTATTGAATGCTATTTTATCACTTTGTGATATAAAAAGTTGCATTTGATACAGTTATCTCTTCAATATCATGGCACTTAGGGTGTCTTCATGATCTGAAAAAATTACATACATTTTTTGGCTCTCCCAGAGGAGAAATCTGAATTATTATAGTATCAAAAGATAAAATGTTAACTGTATACAATATTTTACATATATTTTATGCATTCATGAGTTTCTAAACATTTATGTGTCATCTTATAATTTTTGTGTATCATCTATGGTTTCTGCAAAACACACCTAAAATGCCTATTTAATTTCTTATGTATCCACAATATATCAAAACTGTGATGTGGAAGGTCATGATATTTCTGTACTTCTGTTTTTCTGAATTTAATTGAGAATAATACACCTAACAAGAGATTAACCTTCATGTTATCTGAGAAAAATGTTAATTTATTTTTATAATCATTCAAATTCCCAGAGAGCTATAATAGTTAACTTTACCACAATTCTACTTATCTCCCTATCTTTTTTCTTATTTATCATTTGGCACAATGTATTTAGTTCTGAGAAGGAGAAATTGAATTCCCATTCTAGTATAGTTTTACTGTATATTTCTTAGTATAATTCATTTAATTTTTCTGAATTTATATTCAGATGTCATACATTTGGTGCATAGATTTTTATTGTTGATATTACTTCATTGTCAATGATACTGATTTTAAAAATTAGTTACTGCATACCTTTTGATTTAGCAGTCTCATTACTGATTCTGTATTCCAAAGAGATCATAAAAGAAGAAAAAAATTCTGCATGTGCAAAAATGTTAATAAGAACTCTTTTTGTAGTGACAAGGAACTCAGAATTGAATGGATACCCATCAGTTGGGGAATGGCTCAATAAGTTATATTATGTAAAGTTATTGTTCTCTAAGAAATGATTAGTAGGCTGACTTCAGAAAAGACTGGAAAAATCACATGAACTGATGTTGTGTGAAATGAACATAACCAAGAGAACAGTGTACACAGTAACAATAAAATTATGTGATGATCAACTGCAATGGACTGGGCTCTTCTCAACAGTAGGGTGATTCAAAGAAATTCCAATAGATTTGGGAAAGAAAATGCCATTTGTTTCCAGAAAAAGAGCTATGGAGACTGAATATGGATGCAAGCATAGTATTTTTACCTTTTTTGTTGTTTGTTTTTCTTTGTCTTGTCCCACCCACCCATTTTTGGTTTGATTTTTTTTAACAATATGAGAAATATGGAATTATGTTTTAAAATATTACACATCCTTAACCTATGTCAGATTTGTTGCTGGTTTGGGAGGGAGGATCAGAGGCAAAGAAGGAGAGAAATTTAGAATTCAAAGTCTTACAAAAAGAATGTTAAAAATTATTTTTACATGTATTTGAAATAATAAAATACTATTGAAGAAAAATTAATTTTTCTATATCATTTAATTAGCATTTTTCTTTTACTTTTTCTGAGATCATGATTACTACTTTGCTTTTTAAAACTTTATTTAATTTTAATTTTAATTTTTCCTATTTTTTATTTTTAATTTTATAATTATAATTTTTTTCATTACATATGCATGGGTACTTTTTTACAACATTATCCCTTGTATTCACTTTTCCAAATTTTTCCCTCCCTCCCTCTACTCCCTTCCCTAGATGACAGGCAATCCCATATATATTATATGTGTTACATTATAATATAGATACAATATATGTGTGTAAAACCAAATTTCTTGTTGCACATTAAGAATTGGATTCCAAAGGTATAAGTAACCTGGATAGAAAGACAATAGTGCATACATTTTACATTCCTTTCCCAATGTTCCTTCTCTGGGTGTATCTATTTCTGTCCATCATTAGTCAACTGGAAACTGAAGATATCCACTTCAATCAGAATAGATTTTCATACAGTATTGTTGAAGTGTATAGTGATCTCCTGGTTCTGTGCATTTCACTCAGCATCAGTTCATGTAAGTCTCTCCAAACCTCTCTGTGTTCATCCTGCTGGCCATTTCTTACAGAGCAATGATATTCCATAACATTCATATACCATAATCTACCCAACCTTTTCTCCAATTGATGGGCATCCATTCATTTTCCAATTTCTAGCCACTACAAAAAGAGCTGCCACAAACATTTTGGCATATACAGGTCCCTTTCCCATTTTTAGTATTTCTTTTGGATATAAGCCCAGTAGTAGCACTGCTGTATCAAAGGGTATGCACAGTTTGATAACTTTTCAGGCATAGTTCCAAATTGCTCTCCAGAATGGCTGGATTCTTTCACAACTCCACCAAAAATGCATCAGTGTCCCAGTTTTCCCACATCCCCTAGATCGTTCATCATTATTTGTTCCTGTCATTTTAGCCAATCTGACAGGAGTATAGTGGTATCTCAGAGTTATCTTACTTTGCATTACTCTGATCAGTAGTGATTTGGAACACTTTCATATGAGTGGATATAGTTTCGATTTCCTCATCTGAAATTTGTCTGTTCATATCCTTTGACCATTTATCAATTGGAGAATAGTTTGATTTCTTATAAATTAGAGTCAGTTCTCGATATATTTTGGAAATGAGGCCTTTAGCAGAACATTAAACTGTAAAAAATGTTTTTTCCAATTTGTTATTTCCCTTCCAATCATGTTTGCATTAGTTTGTACAAAAACTTTATAATTTGATGTAATCAAAATATTATATTTTGTGATAAATGATGATCTCTAGTTCAACTTTGGTCATAAATTCCTTCCTCCTCCACAGGTCTGAGAGGTAGATTATCCTCTGTTCTTCTAATCTATTTATGATATCAGTCTTTATGCCTAAATCATGGGCCCATTTTGATCTTATCTTGGTATATGGTGTTAAGTGTGGATCAATATCTAATTTCTGCCATACTAATTTCCAGTTTTCCCAACAGTTTTTTTTTTCAAATAATGAATTCTTATCCCAAAAGTTTGTCAAACACTAGATTGCGATAGTTGTAGCCTACTTTGTCATGTGTACCTAATCTGTTCCATTGATTGAGTTGTCTATTTCTTAGGCAATACTAAATGATTTTGGTGACTACTGCTTTAAATATAGCTTTAGATCAGGTACAGCTAGACCACCTTCATCTGACTTTTTTTTAATTAATTCCCTTAATATTCTCAACCTTTTGTTCTTCCATATGAATTTTATTGTTATTTTTTCTAGGTCATTAAAATAGTTTCTTGGGAGTCTGATTGGTATAGCATTAAATAAATAAATTAGTTTAGGGAGTATTGTCATCTTGATTATATTTGCTTGGCCTCTCCATGAGCACTTAATGTCTTTCAAATTGTTTACATCTGACTTTATTTTTGTGGCAAGTGTTTTGTAATTTTGCTCATATAATTCCTGACTTTCCTATGGTAGATGGATTCCCAAATATTTTATACTCTCAACAGTTGTTTTGAATGGAATTTATCTTTGCATCTCTTGCAGTTGCATTTTGTTGGTGATGTATAAAAATGCTGAGGATTTATGTGGATTTATTTTGTATCCAGCAACTTTGCTAAAGATGTGAATTATTTCTTTTTTATTTTTTTTAATTGAAAACAAAGTCACTTTATTATAAATTTTTTGACAGTAAATATGCACGAGGAATTTTTTTTTTATAACATTATCCCTTGTAATCATTTTAACAAATTATCCCCTCCCTTCCTCTACTCCATCCCCTAGATGACAGGCAATCCCATACATTTTACATGTATTACAATATAACCTAGATAGAATATATGTGTGTAAATACCATTTTCTTTTTGCACATTAAGTATTAGATTCCGAAGATATAAGTAACATGGGTAGATAGACAGTAGTGCTAACAATTTACATTCACTTCCCAGTGTTCCTTCTCTGGGTGTAGTTGTTTCTGTCCATCATTGATCAACTGGAAGTGAGTTGGATCTTCTTTATGTTGAAGATATCCACTTTCATCAGAATACATCTTCACACAACATTGAAGTGAACAGCAATCTTCTGGTTCTATTCATTTCACTCAGCATCAGTTGATGTAAGTCTCTCCAAGCCTCTCTGTATTCCTCCTGCTGGTCATTTCTTACAGAGCAGTAATATACCATAATTTACCCAACCATTCTCCAATTGATGGACATCCATTCATCTTCCAATTTCTAGCCACTATGAGAAGAGCTGCCACAAAAATTTTGGCACATAGAGGTCCCTTTCCACTTCTTAGTATTTCTTTGGGATATAAGCCCAATAGCAGCAATGCTGGATCAAAGCAATGCACAGTTTGATAACTTTTTGGACATAGTTCTAAATTACTCCCCAGAATGGTTGGATTCTTTCACAACTCCACCAACAATGTATAAGTGTCCCAGTTTTCCCACATCCCCTCCAACATTCATCATTATTTGTTCCTGTCATCTTATCCAATCTGACAGGAGTGTAGTGGTATCTCAGAGTTTTCTTAATTTGCAATTCTCTGATCAGTAGTGATTGGAACACTCTTTCATATGACTGGATATAATTTCAATTTCATAATCTGAGAATTGTCTGTTCATCTCCTTTGATCATTTATCAATTGGAGAATGGTTTGATTTTTTATAAATTAGAGCCAGTTCTCTATATATTTTGGAAAGGAGACCTTTATCAGAACCTTTAACTGTAAAAATATTTTCCCAATTTGTTACTTCCCTTCTAATCTTGTTTGAATTAGTATTGTTTGTACAGAAACTTTTTTAGTTTGATGTAATCAAAATCTTCTATTTTGTGATCAATAATGATCTCTAGTTCTCCTCTGGTCATAAAATCCTTCCTCCTCCACAGGTCTAAGAGGTAGACTATTCTCTGTTCCTCTAATCTATTTATGATCTCATTCTTTATGCCTAAATCATGGACCCATTTTGATCTTATCTTGGTATATGGTGTTAAGTGTAGATCTATATCTAATTTCTGCCATACTAATCTCCAGTTTTCCCCAACAGTTTTTTTCAAATAATGAATTTTTAATCCTAATGTTAGTATCTTTGGGTTTGTCAAAGACTAGATTGCTATAGATATACCCTTGTTTGTCCTTTGTATCTAATCTGTTCACTTGCACTAAATAAATAGATTAGTTTGGGGAGTATTTTCACCTTTATTATATTCGCTCGGCCTATCCAAGAGCACTGAATGTCTTTCCAATTATTTAAATCTGACTTTATTTTTGTGGCAGATGTTTTGTAATTTTTCTCATATATTTCCTGACTATTCTTTGGTAGATGGATTCCCAAATATTTTATATTCTCAACATTTATTTGGAATGGAATTTGTCTTTTATCTCTTGCTGTTGCATTTTGTTGGTGATATATAAAAATGCTGAGGATTTATGTGCATTTATTTTGTATCCTGCAACTTTGCTAAAATTCTGAATTATTTCTAGTAGCTTTTTAGCAGAGTCTTTGGGGTTCTCTAAGTATACCATCATGTTATCTGCAAAGAGTGATAGTTTGATTTCCTCATTTCCTACTCTATTTCCTTGAATCTCTTTCTTGGCTCTTATTGCCGAGGCTAGCATTTCTAGTACTATACTGAAGAGTAATGGTGATAGTGAGCAAACTTGTTTCACTCCTGATCTTACTGGGAAAGGTTCCAGTTTATCTTCATTGCATATTATGCTTACTGACGGTTCGTAAATATATGCTCCTGATTATTCTAAGGAATAGTCCATTTATTCCTATACTCTCAAGCATTTTTCGTATGAATGGATGTTGGATTTTACCAAATGCTTTTTCTGCATCTATTGAGATGATCATATGGTTTTTATTAATTTGATTATTAATATGGTCAATTATACTAATAGTTTTCCTAATATTAAACCAGCCCTGAATTCCTGGTATAAATCCTACTTGATCATAGTGTATTATCCTGGGGATGATTTTCTGAAGTCTTTTTGCTAATATCTTATTTAAGATTTTAGCATCAATATTCATTAAGGAAATTGGTCCATAATTTTCTTTCTCAGTTTTCGATCGACCTGGTTTAGGTATCAGTACCATGTCTGTGTCATAAAAGGAGTTTGGTAGGACTCCTTCATCCCCTATTTTTTCAAATAGTTTATATAATATTGGAGTGAATTGTTCTTTAAAGGTTTGGTAGAATTCACATGTAAATCCATCTGGTCCTGGGGATTTTTTCCCTGGGAAGTTGATTAATAGCTTTTTCCATTTCTTTTTCTGAAATGGGGCTATTTAAGCAATTTATCTCCTCCTCTATTAATCTAGGAAGCCTATATTTTTGGAGGAAGTCACCCATTTCACTTATGTTATCAAATGTGTTTGGCATAAAGTTGGGCAAAGTAATTCCTTATTATTTCTCTTATTTCCTCTTCTTTGGTGGAAAGATCCCCCTTTTCATTTGTAAGACTAACAATTTGATTTTCCTCTTTCCTTTTTTCTGATCAGATTTATCAAAGTTTTATCTATTTTATTGTCTTTTTCATAAAATCAACTCTTAGTTTTATTTATTAATTCAATAGTTTTTTACTTTCATTATTATTGATTTCTCCTTTTAATTTTTGTATTTCAAATTTGATTTTTGGTTGGAGGTTTTTAATTTGGTCTTTTTCTAGCTTTTTAATTTGCAGGACAAATTCATCAATCTTTTCTTTCTCTATTTTGTTCAAATAAGCCTCTAAAGATATAAAATTTCCCCTTATTACCACTTTAGCTGCATCCCACAGATTTTGGTATGATGTCTCATCATTGTCATTATCTTGGGTGAAATTATTAATCATTTCTATAATTTGCTATTTTACCCAGTCATTCTTTAAGATGAGATTATTCATTTTCCAATTACTTTTTGGTCTGTTTACCCCCAACTTATTACTGAATGTAGTTTTTATTGCATTGTGGTCTTAGAAGAAGGCATTTATTATTTCTGCCTTCCTGCATTTAATTTTGAGATCTTTATGTCCCAATATATGGTCAATTTTTGTATAGGTTCCATGAACTGCTGAGAAGAAAGTATATTCCTTTCTATTACCATTCAGTGTTCTCCAAAGGTCTATCATACCTAGTTTTTCTAATGTTCTATTTACTTTTTAAAATTTCTTTATTATTTGTTTTGTGGTTTGATTTGTCTAAATCTGAGAGTGCAAGGTTGAGATCTCCCACTATTATAGTTTTACTGTCTATTTCTTCTTGCAACTCTCTTAACTTTTCCTTTAGAAAGTTAGATGCTATACCACTTGGTGCATATGTGTTTAGTATTGATATGGCTTCATTGTTTATGCTACCTTTCAGCAGGATATAGTTTCATTCCTTTTCTTTTTAAATTAGATCAATTCTGCTTTTGCTTGATCTGTGATAAGGATGGCTACCCCTGCTTTTTTGGCTTTACCTGAAGCATAATAGATTTTGCTGCAACCTTTTACCTTTACTCTGTATGTGTCTCCCTACTTTAAGTGTGTTTCTTGTATACAACATATTGTAGGGTTCTGACTTTTGATCCAGTCTGCTATCTGTCTCCTTTGATGGGAGAGTTCATCCCATTTACATTTACAGTTAAAATTACTAATTCTTTATTTCCTGCCATCATATTATCCCCAGATTATGCTTTTTTCCCTTGACCACCCTGAATTCCTTTCCCCAATATTTAATTTTTAGACCCCACTTGTGACGCACAGCCCTCCCTTTTTAGTATCCCTCCTCCCTCCTTCCAAATCCCTTCCCTTTTCTTGTACCCTTCCCTTATTCACCTTTTCCTTTTTCCTTTTCCTCTCCCCCCTTTTAATGAGGTGAGAGAGAATTCTCTAAAAACAAGTATGTCAATTATTTACTCTTTGAGCCTACTCTAATGAGAGTAAGATTCACACAATGTTTCACCCCTTCTCTAAATTCCCTCAGATGTGGTATATTTTTCTATGCCTCTTCCTTGGATGTAGTTTCCCTCTTTTTATCACTCCTTCCCCTTTTTCTGATACTACCTCCTTCCCTTTACTACTTCCCCCTTTTTTATATCAGTAAAATGAAATTATCCATGCATTCTTTCTATATATCCAAAACAGTTATACAGTTCTCAAGAGTTCTTTTTACCTTTTTCTGTTTCTCTTAAGTCTTGTGGATGTAGATCAAAATTTTTGTTTAAGTCTGGTTTTTTTCTTAGAAACAAATGGAATTTCTCTGTTTCATTAAATGACCATCTTCTTCCATGGAAGAAAATGCTAAACTTATGGGTAGTTTATTCTTGGTTGCAATCCTTGATCTTTTGCCTTTCGGAATATCAGGTTCCAAGCCCTTCGATCTTTTAATGTGGAGACAGCCAGATCTTGAGTGACACTTTTTGTGGCCTCTTGATATTTGAATTGCTTTTTCTAGCTACTTGTTATATTTTTTCCTTTATTTGGTAGTTCTGTAATTTAGCCACAATATTCCATGGAGTTCTTTTTTTAGGGTATTTTACAGAAGGTGTTTGATGAATTCTTTCAATGTCTATTTTCCCTTCTGTTTCTATTATCTCTGGACAGTTCTCTTTGATGATTTCCTGTAAAATAAATTCTAGGCTCTTTTTTTGGTCATAGTTTTTGGGAAGTCCAATGATCCTCAGATTATCTCTCCTAAATCTATTTTACTGGTCTATAGATTTTCCCAGTAAGTATTTGATGTTATTCTCCAGCTTTTAATTTCTTTTTCGACTTATTCTTGGGTTCTCAATGAAGCATTCATTTTTAATTGTTCCGTCCTGATTTTTAATGAGTTATTATCTTCCTTCACATTTTTTAGTTCTTTTTTTATATGCCCAATTGCGTTTTTAAATGAATTATTTTGCTGTATTGATCTTTTTTTCTGTTTCCCTAATTTTTTTAGAGAGTTATTTTCTTTTTCCAATTCAGAAATCCTACTTTCTTTAGACTTTTTTATCTTTTCCAATTCAGAAATCCTACTTTCCTGTGATTTTTTTAACCTTTTCTCATTCACAAATTTTGTTTCTCTGTATCTCCTTTGAATTCTTTATTTTTTCCAACTCAAATTTCAGAATGTTGTTATTCTCTATCATAGTTTCTCTTTCCCTTCCCCATTTTTCTTCAAACTCTCTTAACTTTTTAATAGTCTCTTCTAGAAGTGATTTATGTGATGGGGGGCAGGTATTGTTCCCTTTTAGAGTGTTATCTGCTGACTCTCTGTTGTTAACTTCAGTAGCTTCTCTGATCCCAGAGTTCTCACCAGCCCAATCAGCACAGTGTGCTAGCACCTAACCCTGTCTGTGCTGGCCTTTTTTCTTCCTCACCTCAGAACCGATCTTTTCTTTTGAAATTCCAGATTCTCTTCAGCTGGTACGTTGTTCTTCCAATCCTTGTGGTTTCTATCAGTCCAGTATTATTTTTGAGGCTGATTAAACTAATTGGTAATGAGGGAAGAAGGGAGCTTACAGATTCGCGTGTATGTTCTCCACCATCTTGGCTCTGCCCCCCTTGTGAATTATTTCTAATAACTTTTTATTAGAATCTCTGGGGTTCTCTACGTATACCATCATATCATCTGCAAAGAGTGAAAGTTTGATTTCCTCATTTCCTACTCTTATTCCTTTAATCTCTTTCTTGACTCTTATTGCTGAGGCTAGCATTCCTAATACAATATTGAATAGTAATGGTGATAGTGGGCAACCTTGTGTCATTCCTGATCTTACTGGGAAAGGTTCCAGTTTATCTCCATTACATATTATGCTTACTGTTGGTCTTAAATATTTTAAGGAATAGTCCATTTATTCCCATACTCTCAAGTGTTTTCAGTAGAAATGGATATTGGATTTTATCAAATGCTTTTTCTGAATCTATTGAGATGATCATATGTTTTTTATTAATTTGATTATTAATATGGTCAATTATACTAATTGTTTTCCTAATATTAAACCAGCCCTGCATTCCTGATATAAATCCTACTTGATCATAATGTATTATCCTGGGGATGATTTTCTGAAGTCTTTTTGCTAATATCTTATTTAAGATTTTAGCATCAATATTCATTAAGGAGATTGGTCTATAGTTTTCTTTCTCAGTTTTCAACCAGGTAGGTATCAGTAACATGTCTGTGTCATAAAAGGAGTTTGGTAGGCCTCCTTAATCCCCTATTTGAAACTTAATTTTAAGTATATTACTCCACCCCATTACTTTTTTCTCTATGTGGCTCCCTGCTCTATGGATTAGTTCATCTCATTCACATCCGAAGATATAATTACTAATTATACACTTGTATCCATTTTATTTTTCTCCTCAACATTCTCTCTTATTTTCTCCTGACTCTTGTTAAATGTGGTCTTCTGACTATTGACCACCCAAAATGTACCTTCTTTTTTATCATGTTTTTAATCTTTTATTACATACCATCCTACCTCTTTGTACAGTGGTCCTCAAACTTTTTAAATAGGGGGCCAGTTTATTGTCCCTCAGACTGTTAGAGGGCCATACTATAGTACAAACAAAAACTCACACTCTCTCCCCAACTCTCAGCCCATTTGCCATAACCTGTTGGGCAACATAAACATCCTCAGCAGGCCACATCTGTCCTGCAGGCCATAGTTTGAGAACCCCTGTCCTTGGAGAATAAAATATATTTTATACCCAACTGAATGCGTATCTTATTCCCTCCTTGAGTTTGTCCAAGAATTATTTTGAGTCTGAGACCAATTCACATTTTAAAAGCATTGACATGGAGCTGTTTTGACACTTGTCATTTTGTGATTTTGTGTTTGCTCTTTCATGACACCACAGTAATTGCTAAAATTGGCCTCTATATCCAGGGTCAAGAGGTACTTTCCCAACTTCAAAAATTTTGTTCTATTCTTTTCCAAGACAATGAGGATATCTGAAAGTTTTTTGTTTCTTTCAAAGTGGTATACTCTAAGAAAAGGGATAATTACTGTTCTCTTAGCCTTTGCTCTGATCTGAATGACCAAAGTCAGTATTTTGAATCTTGAGACTGTGTCCAGAGACCTCAATGCTGCTGATGCTCTTCCTTGTTTTGGGATTATGACTTTGGTCCCTTTGTATGGACAATGTGAACAAATTTTGAATCTAGTGCCAGTAAAGAGTACTTTGTAATCTCCTTCTGACCAGTTATAAACTTTATATTGTCTGTAGGAAGAAATCTCTGGAACATGCCTTTTTTTTTTTTTTTTTTTTTTTTTTTTTTTGCTGCTGGCCTCTTACATGATCTGTGCTGAACTATTCTCCATGTTCATACCCACCCATATGAGAGGCTTTCATGGATTGGAAAATTTTTCTATCCCATTGTTTTGTTCATTCTGCCATTCTTCAATCCATAGGCATTATTTTATTATTGTTTGTAGGGAAATTTGGGGTGATTTCCTGGCTTTACTCTGCCATCTTATTTCTAACTGAAGGGGGGAGTTTGTACTCTAATGGGAGGAGGAAAATAAAATAAAATGAGTCATAATTAGATGGGAGTTAGAATAGGAAGATATATAAATGTGTGCACATAGTGGCCTGATTTGAAAATGGATAAGAAATATAAAGATAACATGAATCTGAGTAAGCTAATGTGACTTCAGGGTTCTGTAGATAAAAAGTTAAACTACAGTGGATGTTATATATTACATTTTATGTAAATCAACCACAATATGCAATAAATCTTTAACAAAATGAAAATCTTCCTATAATTCCTTAGGCATTGATCATCTATCTATAATAGATCATTCAGATTTCCAATCTGTTATTCACTCTGACCACATGAATGAATCATTAGCTTATACATCTTTTTCTGATATCCTTTCCCTTGGTGCTAAGGATCCTCATTTATATGTGTAGTAGCCTTTCTAGGCTATCAGACTCATCTCCAATGAACTCTGGATGGCAGTGAGTTTGATTCTTTTTAAGATAATTATATTTCAATACGTGCAGGCACATGGTACCATAGAAAAATGTGCCTTCACTTCAGAAAAAAAAAAAAAAAAGTTTAACATCATTAAAACCACATTTTTCTGAGTACAATCTAGCTTATTCTTCCATCCACTTCTGAGCACAAATCTTCACCTACTTACTACTGAACATGATCCATAAATTCTCAGTTCCAGTGCATATTATTCTTTCCCTCCCTCCCTCCCTTTCTCTCTCTCTCTCTCTCTCTCTCTCTCTCTCTCTCTCTCTCTCTCTCTCTCTCTCTCTCTCTCTCTCTCTCTCTCTCTCTCTCTCTCTCTCTCTCTCTCTCTCTCTAAATATGTATCTATCTATCTATCTATCTATCTATCTATCTATCTATCTATCTACATACATACATACACTATTTCCATAATAAGAAATTCTTCTAAGGCTTTAAAGATTTCATTTAGGAACGTCTTCACTGTTCTGCACATGAATGACCAAGAGCATCTTGGGGAACTCTTTTATGTGATCATTGACTATACTGGATATTCTTGAGCTCAGGGAAAAAACAAACAAACAAACAAACAAAAACAAAAAAAAACTTTAAGGAGAATAAGCATTAAGCATCCAGGATTTATATTTTGCTTTACATTAGCATGTATAATAATAATAATAATAATAAGTTATCTCTTATCACATCTTTCAAGAATTATATATATGTAATTTTAAAATGTTTTATTTCTCTTAATCAGCTAAAGAAGGAAATGACAAACCACTACAACATATTTGCCAAGAAAACACCAAATAAAAATTAAATGAAGAACAATCAATCCCCCTTTCTACTACTTTGCAAATCCTCCATCCAACTGAGAACTACAGAAAAACAAAATCTACTACAATCATGTAGACATGAAGACATTAACTGCTTCTTAAAAATATGACTATTTCATCCCATTTTGAATTCTTAATCTTTGGGTAACATGTTCCTTAACTAGTTCTCTGAAATCTTGTTTCATTATTATGCTAAGAATTCCCCGACATAGTATTCCTTCGCTTTCATATGTCATAATTTATTTATCTTTTCTTTAATTTATAGCCTCTTCCATAGATTCCCATTCTTAGACACTTCCAACATGCTATAAATGTTATTCCATATACTTTATGTAGCTACTACTAGTATGACTAATCCATCCCTTAATCTACCCTCCTTCTAATTCCTCCATCCTCCTTTTCACTTTACCTTCTGTTTTTCTATTAAGTAAAATTTATTTCTATACCAAGATAAATATGTATATATTTCCTTTTTCTGACAAATTATGTTACAATTAAGTTTTGATTATTAAAATGTTTCTCTCAAATCCCTCTCTCTTATTTGTATAGATATTTTCTTGTATACCACAATTATATGACATAATTTTCCCTAACACTTCTTTCCTCCCCCACCCAGGAGTATCTTCTCTATTTGCATTCTTTTCTTAAGATTATAGTTGGGGAGCTAGTTGGTAGATAGAGTTGGTGGATAGAGCACCAGTCCTGAAGTCAGGGGGACCTGAATTCAAATCTGACCTCAGAAACTTAACATGCCCTAGGCGTGTGACCTGGGCAAGTCACTTAAGCCCAATTGCCTCAGGAAAAACAAAAACAAAAACAAATTGATTATCAAGATATAAGTTATCAAGCCATAACTATTTCTAATTGGATTCCCTCTATAATTACAATAGTTTACAGGGGATAAATGTGCCACCTCCCACATTTGAATTTAAGCTATTTATCCTTAATTAATCCTTTATCATTGGTCACTCATGTTTAAATTTTTGTGTTTCCCTTCACCCCTGTGTTTGAACCTCAAAGCTTCTACACACCACTAATCTTTTCATCAAGAATACCTAGAAGTCTTCTATTTCATTAAAGGTAAATTTTCATTAATATCTAATTATATTCAATTTTGTTGATAAATTTTTCTCAACTTTAAGCTGATAACTCTGCCTTCAAGCCAACATATATTGTAAGTTTATCAGACAATGAATTAGAACAGCCAAGATCACCTCTGTCACATAATGATGATGATGATGATGATGATGATGATGATGATGATAATATAGCTTAAAAGTTGACATGTTGTATTAATAAATAAACAGCCTCAGAATATTAAACTTGCAAACCTAACCACCATTGTTGGTTCACTACAATTTTTATCAATAACAGAACATAATAAAGTATTCATATTTTTCACTACATTCATATTTATATGGTGTGGGATACTATAGGGTAAGGGAAAAGACCAATTTTACAACATAGAACTAATAAGGCCACGATTGTTGTTCAACTTCCTCAGTCACAAACTTCATTATAACCCTAGTCCATTGATTTATAAATTAAAGTATCTAATCACAAAGAAGATAAAAAGTACAAACTTACATTACAGGCAAATAGAAATTAAGAGCATACTGTTTTGAGAGTAGGTCAGCTGCAGCCTTTGTAATGGAGATGACAAACTTTAGATGTCACAAGTGAGAATATTTCATCATAGTTGTACTTTCCTTCCCAATCTGGACTTGCATTCTTATAATTGTGATAAAATGTTTCTGTGTGCCACTAAAGCATTCTACAACAGCATTGCACTTAAGGAAAATGATCATTTTAATGGCAAACCCAGGGTAGAAACAATTAAACCCAAAATAAATTAACAGTGGTAAAAGCAATTTACATACACTACATCACAAAACAATCACAGAATGAATAGGAAGCAAAACAATACAATATTTAGTCCTTCTGAACTTAATTAGGAAAAGTTTTTGATGTCAGACATCTCACGTGGCAGCATTATGCCATTTATTAAAGTGCCCTAGATCCAAGCAAGATTCCATACTGCAAGTGATTATGATGTGCAGGCCACCAGGGCAGCAGGATCCTCTGGTCTATCACAGACAAATGTTACAAACATTGCTATGAGCCTAAATCCCTGCTGCTATTATCATCTGATGATAGTTGCTACTGGGATGAAGGGATTTTACTAGCAGCCAACAACTCTGGAGGTAGTGAGTTAAAACATTTCATTTTGCTACTAACCTAAATTTCTTCTTATATTAGGTACATGATATGGAAATCCTGAAGCAAAACATGCTACAGATAAAAACCTGGGTTGTGCTTATTTATTTTTAATTTCTCTGATAAATATTATGTATAAGATCCCAAGGTCTCATAATTCATTCATTATGTAAATATGACTGTGATTAATTAAGG
Source organism: Sminthopsis crassicaudata (assembly GCF_048593235.1). NCBI lineage: Eukaryota > Metazoa > Chordata > Mammalia > Dasyuromorphia > Dasyuridae > Sminthopsis > Sminthopsis crassicaudata. The sequence continues at coordinate 363,773,553 of NC_133617.1, forward strand.
TCAAATGAGGGTAAACATCACCCACTGGCACTTCTGGTTTATCACTTGCTACTTACAAAAGAATATGAATTTGGATATTCAGGCAGAAAGATATGAGAGCTGTATACTGATCATTCCTCATGATGAGATATAAAGAGAAAAGATTGCTGTTTTCAAATATCTGAATAGCAGTTATGTGGAGTAAGAAAGTGGACCTTTTATGGTTGCACCAAAAAAAACAAAAAACAAAAAACAAAAAAATGGGCAAATGGAAGTTTCAAACAGGTATATCACAGCTATACCTAAGGGAGACAGAAATCAAAAACTTAACAAAAAGATTGGTTTAAACATGGAAAGGATTTCCTATTGAAATACTGGATTATTTCATTGGAGCAATCTCTCTCTCTCTCTCTCTCTCTCTCTCTCTCTCTCTCTCTCTCTCTCTCTCTCTCTCTCTCTCTCTCTTTCTCTTTCTCTCTCTCTCTTTCTCTCTCTCTCTCTCTCTCTCTCTCTCTCTCTCTCTCTCTCTCTCTCTCTCTCTCTCTCTCTCTCTCTCTCTCTCTCTCTCTCTCTCTCTCTCTCTCTCTCTCTCTCTCTCTCTCTCTCCTTGTCTCTTTTTTTTTCTCCCTCCCCTCACTCACTTCTAGCCTACCCCTTCTATCTCCATGTTTTTCTCTTGTCTCTGTCTCTGTCTGTCTGACTTTTCACCTTTATCATACCTTATCCAATTTTTCTTTGTTTGTTTGTTTGTTTTGGTATTTTATTTTTCTTTTCCAACATGTTGACAAGTATGACAGATTACAAGTATTTTTCCCTCTATTTGCCTTAGAATCAGCCAGAGTCAGGAGAAGCAAAAATCTTTATTCTAGGTCTTTAGCGATAGAAATGAAGAGAGCTGATGAGTAGGATCTCTGCAACCTCACCGTCTCTCTCCCAGAAATGACCCTGGCTAGTCTCACTGCACCTCCCAATCCCTCCCATAATTCTCTGTATACACCAAATGATTGGGCCAGCACAGGATAGTGGGAAGGGCCATTTTCCAAGTATATTCTTATAGAGTATTGTCCAATCAATAATTAGCTTCAAGTGCTAGATTGTTTTACCCCAGTGCATTGACTCAAAAGTTTCAACCCTTTACACAGTTGTCTCTATCCATTACAATCTATTGCAATTAATTATGCCATAGTTTTATTAATATATATATATATATGTATATATATATATATATATATATATATATATGTATATATATGAAGTCTTTAGGCCAAAATATATATTTTTTTCCTTCACAAATAATGTATCTTTTATTTCATCTTTAACTGAAATCCTCCCAGTCTCCCTCTTTTCTCTCTATCTAATATAAATATCTTCACAAAATACCTTCTTTTCTATGTCTGTCTTTTAATTCTTTTTGCTGAAGTACAGTTCATTCACAGTATTGTCAATAAATTTAATTTATTTAGTACAAAGTAAAAAGCTTTGTCTTGTGGAAATAAAGACATGACTGAAAAATTAATATATGACAATGAACATTTCTTTGAAATTTTTGCACCTGCAGAATAGATCCATATCTCTCTGGTTCAGATGAGGGCATTTTTTTCCTTATTCTCACAAAGTGTAAAACTGAAAACAATGTGAATAGAAGCCCAATCCCTCTAAATTTGTCCACCTGCATTTTCAATTTCCTTCACAGGCTAATTGTACACTATTTCAAAGTCCGATTCTTTATGTACAGCAAAACAACTGTTTCGACATATATATATATATACATATATACATATATATATACATATATATATATGTATATATGTATATATATATGTATGTATGTATGTATATTGTATTTAATTTATACTCTTAACATATTTAACATGTATTGGTCAACCTGCCATCTGGGGGGTGGGGAAGGAGGGGAAAAATTAGATCAAAAGTAGTGCAATTGTCAATGTTGTAAAATTACCCATGCATATATCTGGTAAATAAAAACTATTAAAATTTTTTAAAAAGTTAATTAGAATTGTTAATAATTTCTCTATCACTTTCTCAATCTAAATAATTAACAATTTATCAAATCATAAATTGTAGAGCATACCAATCCCTGAAGTACAATTATTTTTTCTTTTAAATTAATATGAGGGTCTTACAAGTTGGTATGAATTGGCTTTTATACAATTATTTCTATGTAGGTCAGTTTCTGTAGCAATAAAAAGACCTCCATATCTGGAAATATTACATTAAATTTAATCAATGATAACTCATTCTTTTAGTTAAAGAATTGTCAATATTATTTTTTTTCTTTAGTTTGTTTTCACAACTGATATTTCACAAACTGATTTTTGTGCTCAAAAAGTTAATTATCTTAAGGCCAATGTGGTGAAGAAAGTTTTTTTTTTTTTTTTTTTTTTTTTAACTTGGTTGGGTTAGTACTCTGACAAAGGTCATATATGAAGATCCATACATACCACTAATCTGAAATGATTTCAGCTTCATGTCAAGCAAGCTGCCTTTCACTCCTATATTAAAATGTCTTGCATAAATAAAAGGGGATAAGCTTAAAAAAAAAGATGAAATCTGATCTAATTCTTGCCTCTGACTCAAGAAAATAATTTTGCTTCACTATGCCTCAGTTTCTACTATGCAAAATGAGGATAATAGTATGTTATAATAACTTTACAAAGTTATTACAAGAAGTAAATTGCATGTATATACATATGTGAATGTGTATATATATGCACATCTATATTACATATATATATATATAAATGTATATATGCATATATGCACACACACACATATATATATATATACTAATACACAAATAAACACAAAAAGGGTATGTTTTAAATTCTTGAATACACTATATAAATATATGTTATAATTTGAAAGTTAGATCTAGAATGTGGGACAGTAGGAATGGTGTCAAGGAAAAAATCAGTATGGCAGAATGGAAGAAGGGCTAATTTTGGTATTAGTAGAACTGAGTTTGTATACAAATTCTACACTTGTTCTGTGACATTGGGCAAGGTACTTAAACTCCTATAATCCCTTAATTCTCTTTTCCACTAAATGTCAGAATTTGCCTTAGATGAACTCTAAAAGTTGTATTGCTTTCAATTGTAATTACCTATGAAAATGACACTACAATGGATATTCTTAGTTAGCAAGGTAGCAGCTAAGAATATGAAAGTAGAAAGTACCTAGAATGTGAAGGAAAGAAAGGCAGGAACACTTCAAAAACTGATTCCCTACATATTTGTAATTGGAAGAGTTTTTTCATGTTGTTGTATACTCAACAGTAGCATTTTAATATCAATAACAAGAAAATAAGAAGTATAAAATAATACAAAATCCAATTTACATAATGCTTTATTATTAATATTAATGCAAAATACTTTATTGATATTTATCTCCTTTGATAGAATAAACAATTATCTTCTTCCCTAAAACAAAACTATCTTCATGAATTAGCACCTTCATGGCTTTTCCTGTTAGATTGAAAAGGCTCCTCCTCAATCAATCAACCATTCAACAAGTATTTCTTAAGTATTTTGTATCAGATACTTTGCTGGTTCAGAAATGGAAATCCTCCAAAATGACCAGAATACCCTTTTGCACTTCCTCCCCCTAACGAGATGCATACATACTAAAAATCTGTCAGTTTGTCTAGATTTTCTACTATCAGACAGCTTCTAAATTATGAATCCCTATATCTCTACCAAAACAGTCTCATGCTTATTAGTTCTAATAAAATGGAAGGATTTCTCTATGATAGGCTTCACTGGAGGTTAAAAGTATTAAATATGGTGTGAATATGAAGGACCTGACTATACTTGGACAGTAAGCATCCTTGTGATGAGCAGAATTTAAATAAACCTAAATATATTTTGAAAAAAAATCTGCCTATTTATAAAATCATGAATGCTTCCTCTAAAAATGGGAATTTTTTTCTAGATTCAACCTGAAGAGAATGCAGATTTGATAGAGTATTACTATTCCATCTCCTATATCAATGAAAAGCCTCAAGCATTCAGTTCAGATTTCAGAAGAGAAAATTTCTTTTGAAATACAGATCAATCAAGTGATAAAAAAATTTATATTGCTACCTCTAAAATATCATAGGGTTTGATCTCAGTTTTTCTTACAATGGATGGTTAAACATTAGAGCTGTTTCATGGCATCATGTGTTTACCTCTTTTTGCTGGAAAATTATTTAGTGTTTAATTTTCTAAGTTATTTGTTACATAACATTGTCTCTATATATCATTCAAATAACAAGAAAACATTATAGACACTAATAATATTATAATGATGATCAACTTGTAAAGTCTTATTTTCTCTAATACAGAGAATAGTCCAAGATATTTTGAAGGATCCATAGTAAAAGTGCCATGTATCTCTAGAGAGAGAGAAAACTCTGATGAAACAGTTGTGTCAATTTATGTTTCTTATTTCTTATATATTTTTTTCATCTTTGCAACTTGCCTTATTGGAAAGTTTTTTCATGAAAAAAAGACAATCATAAAAGTTCCAAAAATGGATACATTTATATTTATGTTTTCTAGGTGCTTTATGTACTTATTGAATCTCTGTGTTACTAGCATATCCAAGTCAGAGACATAATATCCTTGAGCCATAATCTAAGAATTATTAATAATTCAATGCACTGTCCCTTTCTGCTAAATCATTCTTTTTCTTAACAAATCTATGAGGTAGAACTCATTCAAACTCTGATTCTTTTCCCTACTAATTGCCACAAAGATTCCTTGCATATATTCTGTATCATTAAAATTCCTGCAAAGAATTCTTACATTATTAAGGACCCTACTTACATTAGTCAAAAGAATTAAAATAAATGGACAAAAATAGGAAAGGACATATTTAACAGCAGTAGTATTTAACTCAATTTTCCATCCCCAACACATTTAGATGGATATTCATTACATTACAACCATATTCTTAATTTTGAAAACATAGTCAATAATGGCCATATGTGTCTTGGCTTTAACTATAGCCTGGCACCTAAGGAAATTAAACTAAAAATCATACTATGTGTTATGATTCAAAATCTGAGTATTTTGTCATTCTCCTAGAGCCCGAGGAAAATAATGAATAGAGGAATGGGCATGAGATCAAGAAAACCTTATTTCAAATCTAGCCAGAAACACTTAACTACTTCAGTTTCCTCATATTTAAATGGGAAGAGGCAGTGAGACCTCCCTTTCAGAATTATTTTGAGGTTTAAAAGAAATAATAAGTGCTTTGCTAACCTTAAAATACTATATAAATGAAATGAGTTATTCTTAAACTTCAACACCATCAAATTGAAATTCTTTATTTTACTTGTAATCAGTGGAACCACACAACTTAGCTCTGGAACTTACTTATTCTAGTAACCCTAACTTTGTGAGGAAAGATTGATATTTAAAGATCTTCTGGATAACATGGCCTAAGTAAAAGAAAAGGAGCCCAATGGGCTTATATTGTCAGGGTTACCATTTTCCACATTTCTAAACATTGACCTTCAAGTTTTCATTTAATTGTCTTACATATTTTTCCTATCTTTTACCTTAGAAGCAAAACATGTAGCAAAGTTTTATCTAGATTCTAGAATCCAAAAAGAGAGTTAGAAGACCCCTTCATATATATATATATATATATATATATATATATATATATATATATATATATATATATATCCATCTGCAGACATAAACATATTATTTTTTAACTATAGCCTGCTTGTGCATGAGAGTGAGAGATGAAAGAAAAAAGAATACAGTAAAAAAAAGATGCACAAAAAAGTAAAAGAACAATACACAGTAAAGAAAAAATAGACACCTATGAAATAATTTCTTCATATATATATGCATGTGTATATATTATATATTTACACACACATAATACATTTTCTTGAATTAATAATTTTTGTTATATATTTTGAACCCTCCCTTATGTTCTGTTGGGCAAATGACAATGTAAATAATTTTTAAAAGGAGAATAAAGAAATATGTTGAGTCAAGCAAAACAAATTCATTTAATTGTATATACATATTTATACATGTGTATATGTCAATATGCACCTACAAACATAAACATTTTACTACAAATATGTACATATTAAACCCACCACTTCCCACAACCCTACATATATATTCTATTTATGTATTTATCTATATGTATGTTACAACACATATATTTAGATATATTATAAGTATCTTCTACCCTCTGAATTCATTGCCATCATCTCTCTGTAATAGATATAATGTTTTATCATCAATCCTATGGAATTTTGAATGGTCATTGTTTTTTAACATAATTCTTATAAATCTCACAGTTGTCCTCATTCCTCCTACCTGTCTGACCATCCTTTCCTTTTCTACTTTGCTAGATTTCAGGTAAGAGTGGGTATTCTCTATGGCTGTGTCAAATGTTTTGGTTTATAGGATGTAATCAGGAAAGACTTGAATCTCTGGTGGGAGAGCTGTCAAAACTTCTTTAGGATTCCTTTCCTTATTCATGTCCACTTGATCTACCCAGCTCTCACCTATGACTCTAAGAAACTGTAGCAGTTTGGCTGCCACAACCTAGTAAATCTTAACAGATAAACTAAACCAGGCTGAGAGTAACTGAAGGATCTCCAAACTTTTAGTGATTTAGGGGGTTTCTCTCCCAAGCTTGTGAAGACTTCTAAATGGGTATATGAAAATGACTTTTTCCAGTAGCCATGAAGATGGCTCAAGTAGATATGATATAGTACTAAGAGCTTGGTTAAACTCTGAAAGTGCCAAGATCATCTGCTGCATTTCAAGCCATCACTAGTTGTCTTGACTTTTTTTTTTAATACTAGCCTTTCATAATTCTGGAAGTGAGAGTCATGTCAACAGCTTTGCACAAATCTGCTTCACTTAAATAAAATTTATTTGTGAAACAAAAGACATTATACCATTTTTAACTATCTCAAAATCATGTGGCAATAGGCAATTGATGTAACATCGGGTAGGTGTAATTGTAGCCTTATATGTAGGTGGGCCAGACTATAAGATCATCTTCTCATTGGAAGCAGAATAAGATTTGACATCTCCCTAAGTATTAGAGCAATAGAATCACATTGCTCATCTCCTGGTATGAGGAAAGGGCTAGAAAAGGTCCATAAAGGTTGTCTGCTTCACCCAATCCTGTTCTGCTTACCATGGTAAACAGGGATTCTCTTATGATTGAAACACAAACAAATATATAAAAAGTTTCTAAAGGTGGTTGCAATCACCATTGGTACATAGAATGTCCACACCCTTAAGTACAACACTAAATCCAGTAGAACTGAAAGAAAAACTCTTCTTGTTGCAAGATAAACTGGAAAGTTCTTCATTGAAATAGCAGATCAAAATGACAAAAGGCTGGCAAAGGAAGGCCAACCATCCAAGCTGGAAACATGATTTTCTGAAATGACTACATACAGCTCTATAAATCTGGTGAAGATTTTGTAATCAAAATTAATCTAGTCAACAAGCTTATACACTTATAAAGTCAGTAAATGACAGAGATATGACAGTGGAATTGCACTTGCAGCAAAGTATCACAACACCATCATCAGTGAGTATGCTCTCACCATGACAAACCTAATGAGGTCAAATACATATTTATAAAAACCTGGAGATCCTCATCATCAAAATGCTCAAAGAGGTAAAACTTATAATTTTGGGTAATTTTAATGCATAGTTAGGCATAGTCTACTCAACATGCCAGGAAACACTTGGGAAGAATGAAATTGAAAACAGTAATAGCAATGGCCATTTACTACTGAAATTTAGTGCATCTTATGACCTTTTCATTTCCTTAAACACTATAAAACTATATGCATAAATCTCACACTAAACATTAACGTTTAATAAACTCATTATAAGAAGAACAAATAAGAATGTAAGAGTGATGAATGTAATGTGTAGCACACAACATTGAATTGGTCATAGAATTATCCTCTCCAAACTAAATATTAGCACTCAACAAAAGTGGCAGCCTCAAGACAAGATGACTACCAAAAGAAATAATGTGCACATAGAGTGCTTCTTTGAAAGGAATAATTAATTGCCAACTTAGAAGGAAAATTAAGCCAACATATAGTTGGCAACAATGAAGGAAAAAAAAAAGTGGACAGCTTTCAGAAATGTGGTATACAACACTGCATTTATTCATCTGTCTCAGAAATAATCTCAAACATTAATATTGGTTTCACGATAATGATGAGAGAATTCACAAGTGACTAAACAAAAAATGAAAACTTCATAGAGTTTGCCAAAAGGACACTTCATCTTTAAGAAGTTAGCATTTAACTCTCTCACAAGTAAAATGCAGTAAAAGGAGGCACTTGACAATCTCTCCCCCAAAACACTCCAATTCCTTTAAATATTTAGGAGCAACAAATGTTAACACATGAGAACACAGAAAATGAAACATTTTCCAGCCAAAGACAACATAGAAGGTCAGCAGGTAAGATTTATGGTACCAGCGTTAGTCCAACATGCTTTGTTGCATACAACAGTGCAGCCTCCACCTTGGTCTTAGATATAGCCATGGCCCAATGCCAACGAAGTAAGATGAATGGACTTTGGGTCTCTGAATCAGCAATAGTACTGGCGATTTCTAGATTTCTCAGCCAAGAGACACATACAACACATGAAAAGTCAGCAGGAAAAATTTGTCAGTAGGATAAGAGAGCCTTGAGAATTCAGCAAAACAGGAATGGAATTGGGCAATGGCTACAGCTCACAAAATGTTTCTTTACTCACTCTGAAGAATAACTATTGCTTTGCAATAGAGCCATAGTGGAACAGGGATTCTCCTCATTGTTCCAGGGTACCTGATCCCTAGAAGAATCTCTGAAAACAGCTGCACTAACTCCATGAAACTTAAAATACTGCACTCTGCACTCTAGAAATGGAGCTCTATTTTATCAAAGAGTTAAATGCTTAGGAATAGACTGGGAAAATGAGCAAACAACAGAAAAGGATTCTGATGATAGAAAGTTACTATGAGCATAAGGAAGTTCAAAACAGGTTAACAAGGTCAAAATTCCTACATCCAAAGCCTCCCTCACCTCTCTCATGAAAGGGAAGAGCTCAAAAATATTTTGAAAATCAAGTAAAAGAGAGAGGAAAAACTAGGAAGAGAAATGAGAGGGGTGCAAAAGAAAATTCAAAAAGCTAATGAGAAGAACAACTTAAAAAGCAAATTTGTCCAAAAGGGAAAGGAGGTACAAAAGCTCATTGAAGAAAATAAATTCCTTTTTTTAACATTCTTTCTTTTTAAAATCCAATATGTATATTTATGCAATTTTTGTTGAAAAATCAGATAAATAAAAAAAAGAAAGTAAATGAGTAAGAAAACAAAATGCAAGTAAACAACAAGAAAAAGTGAGAATGTTGTGTTTTTATTGACATTTACTTCCCACAGTCCCTTCTCTGGGTGTAGATGGCTCTCTTAATCACAAGATCATTAGAACTGGCATCAATCATCTCATTGTTGAAAAGAGTCACATTTATCAGAATTGACCATTGTATAATATAGATATTGCTATGTATAATGATCTTCTGGTTCTCCTCACATCACTTAACATCAGTTCATGTAAGTCTCTCCAAGTCACTCTAACATCACTCTCCTTATCATTTCTTATAGAACAATAATATTCCATAACATTCATATACCATAATTTATTCAGCCATTCTCTAACTGATGGGCATCCACACAGTTTCCAATTTTTTGCCATTATGGAAAGGGAATTTTTGCACACGTGGTTCCCTTTCCTCCTTTTAAGATCACTTTGGGATTTATCCCAATAGAAACATTGCTAGATCAAAGAGTATGCACAGTTTGATAACTTTTTGAACATAGTTCCAAATTGCTCATCAGAATGGCTGGATTCCACCAACAATGTATTAGTGTCAAAGTTTTTCCACATCCCATGAGTCTATCACTCATCATTATCTTTTGTGTCATCTTAGCCAATCTGTAGTGCCATCTCAGAGTTGTCTTAATTTACATTTCTCTGATTAATAGTAATTTAAAGTACCTTCTCATATAATTAGAAATGGTTTTAATTTTTTCATCTGAAAATTCTCTGTCCATACCCTTTGACCATTTATCAATTGGAGAATAGCTTGAATTCTTATAAATTTGAGTCAATCCTCTATATTTTAAAAATGAGGCCCTTTTTCAGAATGCTTAAATGAAAAAAAAAAGATTTTCTAATTTATTGCTTCCCTTCTGATCTTGTCTGTATTAGTTTTGTTTGTAAAAAAATATAATCAAAATTATCTATCTGGTGGTCAATTATGAGTTTCCAAATCTTCTTTGGACACAAATTTCTTCCTTCTCCATAGATCTGGGAGGTAAACTATCCTATGTTCTTCTAATTTGCTTATAATGTTACTCTTAATGCCTAAATCATAAACTCATTTAGATCTTAATCTTGGTATGTAATTTTGGGTGTGGATTAATCTCTATTTTTTTTTCCCATTCTGGTTTCCAACTTTACCAGCAGTGTTTATCAAATAGTGAGTTATTATCTCAATAGCTGCAGTCTTTGGGTATGGCAAATACTAGGTTGCTATAGTTATTGACTAGAAAATAATGCCTTAAATTAGAATTGAGTAAATGGAAGCTAATAACTTCATGAGAAATTAAGACACAATAAAGCAAAATCAAAAGAATGAAATACACACAACATGAAATATGTAATATTAAAAAGAACTGACCAGAAAAAATAGGTTAAAAAGAAATAGTTTTAAAATTATTAATCTATCAGAAAATAATGATCAAAATGCCTAAATGTCATCTTTCAAGCATTATTAAGGAAGATTCTCCTGTTATTCTAGAATCATAATGTAAAATTGAAGTTTAAAGATTACACTGATCATCTCCAGAAAGAGATCTCTTTTTTCCCCCAAGTATGTATTTTGATATTTTTTACATATATATATATATATATATATATATATATATATATATAAACTTTTAAAATAAATGTTTCTTTATCAATCGTATTGGAAGAGAATAATCAAAATAAAAGGGAAAATCATGGCAGGAAAAAAAAAGAGGAAAAAAGTGAAAAATAATGTGCTGATTTACATTCAATTTCTATAGTTCTTTTTTCTGAATAGCATTTTCTAGCCAAAGTTTGTTTGGATTATCTTGGATCACTGAATCACTGAGAATAATCAAGTTTTCATAGTTGATCATGGCACATCTTGATGTTACTGTGTACAATGTATTACTAGTTCTGCTTGCACTCAGCATCAGTTCGTGTAAAACTTTCCAGGTCTTTCTAAAAATCAGTTTATGCATCATTTTATGGAACAATAATATTCCATTACCTGCATATAGCACAACTTATTCAGCCATTCCCCAATTGATGGACATCTACTCATTTTCCAATTCTTTGCCACCATCAAAGGAGCTGCTACAGATATTTTTGTACATATGGTTCCTTTTGCCTCCTTTATGATTTCCTAGGGGTACAGTTGCAGTAATAACATTGCTGGGTCAAAGGGTATGCCCGGATTTATAGTTCTTTGGGCATGGTTCCAAATTGCTCTCCAGAATTTTTGAATCATTTCATAACGCCACCAACAATGTATTAGTGACTAAGTTTTCTCATGTCCCCTCAAACATTTCTAATTATCTTTTCCTGTCATCTTAGAAAATTTGTGAGGTAAGGAGTGGTACCTCAGAGTTGTTTTAGTTTGCATTTCTCAAAATGATAATGATTTAGAACATGTTTTTGTATGACTATATGGCTTTCTCATATGATTAGAAATGGTTTTAATTTCATCATCTGAGAATTGTTTGCCCATATCCTTTGATCATTGATCATTTGGGGACTTATATTCTTATAAATCTGACATAATTATTCATATATATTAAATATGAGGCTTTTACCAGAAACACTGACTGTAATTTTTTTTTTCCCCAGCTTTGCACTTCCCTTTTAATTGTGTTTGCATTGGTTATGTTTGTGTAAAAAAACATTCTAATGTAATCAGTTATCTATTTTGCATTTCACAAGGTTCTCTATTTTTCTTTGGTTATAAATTCCTCCACTCTCCAAAGATTTGATAGGTAAATTCCTTTCTCTATTAATTTGTTTATGACATCATTCTGTATGCTCAAATCATCATTTTGACCTTATTACAATGGAAGGAAAAGAAAAAAGAGGAGGGAGTGAGCAAACTTTATTTTCATCAGAATTGTCTCAAAAATAAAATAATATACAAACCCAATATGGGTATAGAAATCTTTCTTACTCTGCAGGAAAGTAGGAAGGAAAGGTAATATGGAATAAAGGGAGAGTGATAGAAGAGAGGGCATATTGCAGGAGAGGGTGGCCAATACCAAAACATTTTTGAGGAGGGTCAGGATGAACGGAGAGAGAGAATAAAATAAATAAAGATGAAATACAGTTAGAAATAGTAAGTAGGAAAGGAATTTTGAAGCAAATTTCTCTAATGATGGCCTCATTTCTCAAATATATAGCAAAGTTAGTGAAATTTGTTTAAAAAAATAAAAACACTAGGTCCCCAGTTGATAAATGAATAAGAAATAGGAACTACGCCCCAAAAGATATAATCTCCAGCTTAACAATATAACTATTAGCCAAGAATTACAAAATATTAAGAAATTAAGAAAGGGAACTATATGTACAAAAATTTGTAGCAGCTCTCTTCTCAGGGCACAGAATTAGTAACTAAGGGAATGCCCATCAATTCGAGAAATGGCTGAATAAAATGTGGTATGTGATTATGATGGAATATTCATGTCCTATAAGAAATGATGAGCACTATTCTCTCAGGAAAACCTTGAAAGTCCTCCATATCCTCAAGCAAAGTGAAATGTACTATGCACAAAATAATAACAAAGTGGTAAGATATTCATTTGTGAATAACTTCCAAATCCAAAAATCCAAAACTACTCTGAAAGACTTATAATGAGAAATGTTATTCACATCCAATGAAAGAACTGATTCTCCCTGAGTGTAGATAGAAGTGTATATTGTGTTTTTTTTTTTGTTTTGTTTGTTTGTTTGTTTTTTCTTAATAGTTTTTTGGGGGTGAATCTTTGTTTTCTTTCACAACATGACTTTTATGGTAATGTTTTGGATGACTTCACATGTATCATCTGAAGCTCTGTACTATTTTTATGCCTCAGCTTATATTGCAAGCTAGAATGCAAATAAATGATCTTTAAAATTTTCCTGTTCAATTCAAATGGAGTTCAAATTCAGTTTCTTGGCAGGGCACTGTGTTTTATATTCATACAACAATGAGATCAGTACAATGAAAGGACCTCAGAGCCTATCTATTCCATTTGAAAATTTATAGAATGTGTGTAATATATATATATATATATATATATATATATATATATATGTGTGTGTGTGTGTGTGTGTGTGTGTGTGTATGTGTATGTGTATTTATGTATGCATATATACATACTAAGGCCCAGTGAACTTAAGTGAAGTCCTCAAGATCACAAAGGTTGTGCTAAGAATGGATTTAAGCTAATCACATGACTTCAGTGTCAAGAAACTTTATATTATATTATGCTGCATAACTACTTTTTGCCTTAGTTTCATCTAAAACAAGGAGATGACATGAAAAGCCCCTGCGCATATATTCACTTAAGTTCTATTATACTCAATTCAAATGGAATTCAAATTCAGTTTCTTGGCAGTGCACTGTGTTTTATATTCATACAACAAGGAGATCAGTACAATGACTCTGTAAAGTTTTAGTTTGTTAGTCAGTCTAATAACTTTCTTCTTCCACAATTTCCTATAAAGCCTCCCAAAAACTGACCTAAGACTGGCAATTCATATGTCAACCTTATTTTCAATGTGGACATCCATGGAAAGTATATTGCCAAGGTAAGGGAACTTATCTACAGTATTCAAAACTTCACTATTTACCATAACTAATGGTTGCACATATGGATGGTGTGGTGCTGGCTGTTTATTACAAATTAATGTCTTGTATTCTGAGAGAGTGAAATATGAAACAATAGTTAGCAGTTATAATTGGAACTAGAAATCGTTTAAAAAGTACCCTAACAAATAAGAATGGAGATGGTAGGCTGAGTAAGACTGTGCCTAGAGGATAAAATAATAAGATAAACTTTTTTTATTTAGAAAGGAAAAACTTCCACTACATTAACTTTGATACATATTTTTTTGTGAACTATATTTTTGTCTAAGAAGTGTGGGAGTTGTCATTCCTCTTGGCTCACTATTCCATATCATTAATCCCATTGTGATGGAGTGCAGTCATATGCAAGACCAAAGACCAGGCTTATAGACAGAGCATATGATAATGAATGATACTAAATTTAAGTGCTCTCCAAGGGATCAAGCTCCTGACCTTGCCTTCACTAGAAATTTACACAAATCAATTGATATAATAAGCAACCTAGAGTCAGACTAGAATATTTTACATGTACATAATAATTTCTACCTAAGTCCTCAAACCATCTTGTAGTTCTCCATTTCTCTAATCTTTAGAGTTGCCCTAGAGAAACCAACATAAAAAATAATATTTCCTTCAATGTGATCAAATCAAAGACACACAAACATAGGATGAAAGTTAACACATCCCAGTCCATCTTCTATGAAGAAAAATAAACAATTGCTCTGAATTATAAAAAAAAACAATTGAAATGGAAAATATTAATTTTAAGAGATTAAAAAAGCCTTCTTAGAGTCACATATAGACACACATTCCAAGTATATTTTATTTCAAAAGAATCAAAGATATGACAAAATATATAAAACAACACTTGAGCAATTAGGTAGGCATCATGATTGCTAGTGTGCTTACTCCATATATCATGTTGGTGAACTTGGGCAAGTTATTTTAACTTTGATATTTTGTTTTTTCACCTACAGAATCAAGTGGATTATAATATCTTTTCCATTTGAAATGTTTAGTTAGGTTGTTAAATGAATATCTAGATCTAGAATTAGGAAGACCTCATACTTTTACTAGTGGTATGACTGAGAACAAGTCACTTATCCTCCAGTTGCCTCTTTTTCCTCATCTATAAAATGGAAATCACAATAGCACCTAAATTCACAGAATTGTTATGAAGATCAAATGATTTAATGATTGTAATGTGCTTAATATAGTGCCCAGAACATATAAGGCACTATATAAATTGTTACTTTTATCATTCTCTTCCTCCTTATTTTGTCATTCTCTTCCTTCTTATGACTTCATGTTATTTTTTTTAAGTTTTCCTTGCAATTAACCTGTGAGATAGAAATTGTAATGTTTTTTTTTCCTCTGGTTTGACAAAGGACAAACTAAAGCTCAGAGATGTAAAGTGATTTGATCTTAGGTAGACTCACATTGCTAATAACTATTAGTATAAGGACTCACATCCAGGATTACTGATGCAAAGTGCATTGTTCTTTCTATTGTTCTACACTGTCCTTCTAATATGTATTAGGAATTTTTTTTTATGACTCCCTCATCTTCCATCCCCTAGTCACATGGGGAAGCAAAGGCATTTCCTTGTACAAGGTAATTTTTTTTCAAGTTAGCCCCTTTCTTACTTCTTTGTTGAACCTGAAAAGCAAATTTAAGTTCCCCGTTTCTCTTGATGAATTGAACTACCCATGAGTCAGTAATGGAAGCCAAAGGCATTGTTCACAGAATGAAAGCATCTAGAATCTCAGGAGACCCTTACAGAAGACATTTTCAAAGAGACCAAGAGTAACTTAATCAAAGCTCCCCACCATTATCTCTTCAGGCAATTCTCCTTGTTGCTGGCTTGAACATATTAGAACAAAAGTGAGTGAAGAGTTTTAGAGGTCAAGAAATTATTCTGATCTCAGGGGCCCAGATATTCCCCTCAGTCACTTTTGCTTATATAGATAATTCACCCAAGGCAAAATGGAGTCTTCTGTGAAGTTGTTCTCTCTTGAACTTGACTGTCCTCATAATACAATGCCCTTACAAAGTATTCTGGAATCCTTGGGGACCTTGGTTACTTCATTTCCCCTTTCTCTAGTACTGTCATCAGCAAGATCTTTCTCTAAATTCCTCTATTCTTCTTATTCTTTTTTTAAAAGAGTTCTGCTCTCTCCCATAGTATATTAGATGAATTAGTTTCCTTATATTAACAGCTGAAGTTTGACTTGATAAGTAATGGAAAGGTAGAATATAGAGGAAAGAATCCTAGTTCCATAGTCAAAAAACCTGTGTTCTAATTCTACTTCTGATAAAATGGACATTATGAGGTAAGATGAATCATTTAAGCTTTTTGTATCTTGGTTTCTTCATCTAAAAATAGAGACAAATAACTTTGTATTTCAACATTATGATTCTTTCAAATTATGCTAACTTTAAATTTACTGACATTTAGTTTTACTTTAAGGATCATTAGCCTTGATTCTAATTAGGCTAATTCTGGAGCCCTGAGAATTACAATGCATGGATGACAGGTGGTAGTAGAACAAAAGTAAACTTTCTCTCACACAAACTATGTAGCTAATTTATGACTCAATCCTCATGTGTATGGCAGCTCCTAGTTATGACACAGATTAAAATTTGTATGTATCCCAAATGTCTATGCCCTTCATCCCTCTATTGTTTTAAAAAAAGTTCTACAGCCTTGTTACCCAATTCAAGGGGTCATTTAGAAAGTAAACACATAGAAAAAATAATTCTTTACTAGCTACCTGAATGTATTTTCATTTGGTGGCCAAGAGAGACAGAATTTGAAAATATGATTGAATAATGAAGCTAACACAATATGTATAAAATAACATAAAATGAGCAATGATTTGTGGGTCTTATCAAAAACACAAGTTTGAAAACCATTAGAGTTGTCACTTTGGATCATTTACTTGTCCTTTTTCACTGTTTAGTCCTTGGCATGATAATTTTTCCTTAACTCAATGGTAGATAATGATTTTATTTTGGTACAATCACACATTATTAAAAATTATAGGCTAGTTTCATCTTTAAATTATTATTTTTTTTTGTCATTCAATTTATCTAGTTGAGATAAAGCTAGGTTGAGAACCTGCACTAGTATAGTTTTGATGGCTCTTTTTTCTTGTTGATCTCTTAACTTCTTCTCTAGGAATTTAGGTGCTATACCACTTGGTACATATGTGTTTAGTATTTAGATTAGTTCATTGTCTATGGAACCTGTTAGCAAAATATACTTTCCTTTCTTTTCTCTTTTATTAGATCTCTTTTTGCTTTATATGAGCACAGAATTGTTACTCCTGCTTTTCGTTCAAAACTTTAATAGATTCTGTTCCAGCTTTTTACTTTTACTCTATTATATATTGCTGATTTATATGTGTTTCTTGTAAACAACATATTATAAAATTTTGGCTTTTAATCCAATTAATTTTAATTAATAGAATAAAAACAAAAAAAATAATAGAAAAATATTTGCTTCTATTTTGTGGATGAGTTCATTCCCTTCATGTGTACAGTTCAAATTATAAACTCTGTATTTCCCACAATTTTATTTTCCCTGAGTTATACTTTTCTCTTTCCTTTCCCCCTTTCCTTCCTCCCCAGCATTTTGTTCTGACTATCAACAAAAGTAGTATTATTTTTTTTTCATTTCACCAATAGTAATTTTCAAGAGGTGTGTTCTTTTTTCATTTTAACAAATCTATTTTAGTTTTCTTCAGATAATTTGTTTCCTTTTAAAACCCTTCCCCTATCTCTCTCCTACTTCCCTATGTGATGATAAGTTTCACTATCAAACTAAATATGTCTGATATTTTATTTTGAGTCAAATCCAATGAAATTAACATCCACACAATGCTTATCTCCCTTTTTTCTTTCCCTCAATTGTGCCTCTTGTGTGCCTCTTCATGTGATGTAATTTACCCATTTTATCTCCCCTTTCCCGTTCTTCCAATACAATCTATTTTTATCCCCAGTTTCTTTTTTTATATCATCACATTAAATTAATTTATATCTACACTCTCTTAGTATACCCCTAACAAAGATAAAATTCTCAAAAGTTAAAAACCTATTATCTTCCCATATAGGGATATAACCTTTTTAACTTTTAAAAACATATTTTTCCCTTCCATTTTTACTTTGTTTTGTTTTGTTTTGTTTTGTTTTTTGAGTTATGTATTTGTCCAGTTCTGAGCTTTTCATAAAAAAATAAATGAAATTCCCCTATTTTCTTGAGTGCCCATTTTTTTTTTTTTTTTTTTTTTTTTTTTTACAAAAGATACTGCTTAATTTTGCTGTATAATTTATTCTTGGCAGCAGTCCATGTTCCTTTGCACTCTATGATATCATAGAGATCCTTTGATCCTTAAAAATTGAAGCTGCTAAGTCTTGGGTAATCCTGATTGTGACTCCTCAATATGTGAATTGTTTCTTTCTGATTGCTTGAAATATTTTCTCCTTGATCTGATAAATCTAAAATTTAGCTATGATATTTTTTGGAGTTTTATTTTTTTCATCTTTTGCAGGAGGAGATCAGTGGTTTCTTTCACTCGTTATTTTATCCTTTGGTTCTAGCATATCAAGGCTGTTTTCCTCAATGGTTTCTTGAAAGATATTATCTAGTTTAATTTTTTTAATTATGGTTTTTCTGGTAATCCAATAATTTTTACATTGTCTCCCCTGGATCTATTTTCTCAAACAGATGATAAGGTATTTTACATTTTCATCTATTTTTTTTTCTTTTTTTGTTTGTGTTTTTGACTTATGAGTCTTTCATTTCCATTTGTTCAATTCTAATTTTTAGTGAATCATTTAATTCAATTATCTGTGTGTTTTTTTTTTTTACCTTATTTTGCATTTAGTCTATTGAACTTTTAAATAAGTTGTTTTGTTTACTGATTTTTTTTTTTTTTTTTCATTTCACCAATTCTACCAATTCTATTTTCTGGGGAGTTGTTATCCTTTTCCATTTTGTTAATTCTCTTTTTCAAGTAGTTTTTTTTTCCAATTCACCAATTCCAATTTTAAAGAGTTGTATTTTTTTTTCCATCTCACCAAATCTATTTTACATTTTTTCTTCAAGTAATTTCTGTTTCATTCGCCAAACTCTCTAGCAAAGCTGACATTTACTTTCCCCACTTTCTTTTAACTCTCTTTTAAAATCGCTTTTGAATTCTTCCAAAGAGGCTTATATCTTGGAAACCAATTCATATCAGCCTTTGAGGCTTCAGCAGGAGATGCTTTGTCTTTAGTGTTTTCAGGACTCAAATAATTAAAAAAATAAAATAAAAAGCTATTGATTGTCAAAAATGTCTTTTGCTTTTTTTTCCCATTTCTAAAGATTGAGGTCTTCTCTTAGGGCAAAGGGTAGAATATCCCAAGCTTCCTCAACAGGCAACAATGGCTTCACACTGCCATGAATCCAGTGTTGCCGGCTTCCTTCCTGTCCTGGATGAGCATGGCCAAGTCCTGTTTTTTTTATGCTGAGATGTATGGGCTCACTATTTGCATTCTATACTTGCATTAGAGGTCTCAAAGCTAGTTTACTGAAAAAAACTGATTTCTGAAGCAGGACAGAATAGTAAATACTGCTGTTTTTTGGCTAAGAACCTCCCTGTAGATTCCCTGGCACACAGATATCACACTTTACTTGGTGCCCGCCCCATGCCTGCCCATAGCCATGCGTAATTGAAACATACATTTTTATAAGCGCCTCCAAAATTTCTTCTGCTGGAAATTTGTTATACTCCAAACATTTGTGGGTTCTGTCACTCTGAAACCTATTCATAGAATGATGTGGTGTAGATCTGAGGGAATCCAGGAAGATTTCAGACAATAACCTGTCTACTCTTTGCCATCTTGGGTTTGCCCCTCTGTGCTATTTTTTAAATGAATATTTAAGGCAATTTCAAAACATATGAATATCACACAAGGTGAAATGTTTAGTAGGTAATTTGCATAGCATGAAATCATTACAATATTGGTGAGAAACTAGAAGGACTATGAATACTAGAAAAATTAGATTCTGGAGATCCCCAAGAAAACTAGCATCTGAACCAGTGTGATTAGACTGCTGATATAAAATCTAGGTAGATTGACATAGAATTGCAAGTCAACATTGCTAAATATTAATTTAATGATCCAGTTCTCAAGAAAAGAAAATGACAGAAGAGCAAATGTTGCTCACTGATATTCTGGTTTCTTAAGAAGATAAAATAAATTTGAACAATAACACCAGAAATGATACTGTCTCTCATAATAATGCTTTAAAAATGATGACATATTCACTAAGCAGGTCACTAACATGTACCAACTTTGAGTAAAACTGGAATGGATTGAAAATATCTTTTATTATTTTCTAATATAATATCATAAGAAATTAGGTAAATTCAAGTTATGAAAAAGTGCTTCATATTGCTTTTTTGTCTCTGTAATCCTTAGCTTCAAGAAGAAAGCAATTCATAGCTGACTCTATTAATTTTTCAAAAAGTTTATATTTTTAAAATTTGGTAAGTTTAAAAAAACTTGATAAGAAAAAAGGGAAAACTGAAAATACCTAACTTCTTTGAAAATCTGTAAAGAGGTAGTGGAACCAATATGAAGAGAGAAGTCAAAGAGTTTCTTTATACAGTTTCTCTCAGAAACAACTTGAAATCAAGCCTCTGAACAGATTCTGAAGCGATAGAACCTACAAAGAAATGGAATGAAACAATTTTACAGTTTATGTTAGCTTGGAAAAACTTCAAGAAAATGTTTGAGGGTCTTAGCCAAAGCACAGATTAACTAGTAAAAAACCTCTGTCATGGCTCAATAGGAAGATAGCAGACTGGACCAGTTGAAGAAACTCCAGAGCCGGTATATAAGGCCAACTGATAGTTGGGAACCAGGAACATCAGGTGTGACTATGTTGGACTACCCCAGTGCTATAAGCAAGTCACCAAACACCAGAGGCCTAAGCATTCAAAGCCAAACTTCGAAGTTCCCCAAAGCTTAAAGCCACACTTGGGATATCATTCCTGTGTCCCAGAAGCAAAAATGAACTTTAAAAGCCACAAAATATGCATAAAAAGAGAAAAACAAAGGGAAAATAAATAAAGGGAAGGTTAGGGAAAAGAAGGGAAAGGAAGGGAAGGAAAGGAAAAGGAAGGGTAGAGTAAGAAACAACAACAACAGCAAAAACAACAAAAAAACCCTAACAAATAAAGCTACTAAGATGACTGGGAGGAGCAAAACACAAAGTCCATAAAGTGGTAAAGTGCAAATACTTTACATCCAAAATTTCAAAGGGGAGAATAAAATTGTCTTAAGCTCAAAGGGTTTTCTTGGAAAAGGTAAAAAAAAAAAAGAATTTTAAAAATCAAAGAAGAGAGATAAAAGAAAAAGTTGGGAAAAAGAATGAGAGCTATGTAGGAGAGACAACAGCTTGGAGAAGGAGAAACAAAAAATGACTAACAAAAACAACACTTTCAAAAATAGAATTAGTCAAGTGGAAAAGGAAGTACAAAAAAAAGCTAACTGAAGAAAAGGTACATCAAAAACCAACAATGGGGAGATACTGGACTGCCAAGGGTGGAACCAGATGGCAGAATAAAGTCAGGAAACTGGGGTCTTCGAGTTTCCCTCGTAAAGCACATGAAACCAAGCCTCTAAACAGAATCTGACAGAATGAAATGACTCTGCATATCAAGATAGAGTGAAAAAGAAATTAAAGCAATTATTAGGAACTATTTTTCCCAATGGTATGGCAGCAAGTCTGGCAATCTAATTGAAGTGGATGAATATTTACAAAAATATAAATTGCCAAGCTTATCAGAAGATA
Source organism: Sminthopsis crassicaudata (assembly GCF_048593235.1). Lineage (NCBI taxonomy): Eukaryota > Metazoa > Chordata > Mammalia > Dasyuromorphia > Dasyuridae > Sminthopsis > Sminthopsis crassicaudata. Next base: position 363,795,330 of record NC_133617.1, read on the forward strand.
ATATTACTTATATAGTGCCATTTTAGAAAAAAAAAAGTGACAGATTATTAATAAACTTCTTTTTTTTTAAATTATATATATATATATATTTTATAATATTATCCCTTGTATTCATTTTTCCAAATTACCCCCCCTCCCTCTATTCCCTCCCCCCGACGACAGGCAATACCATACATTTTACATGTGTTACAATATAGTCTAGATACAATACATGTGTGTGAATATCATTTTCTTGTTGCACAACAAACATTAGAATCCGAAGGTACATGCAACCTGGGCAGACAGATATTAGTGCTAACAATTTTCATTCCCCTCCCAGTGTTTCTTCTCTGGGTGTAGCTACCTCTGTCCATCATTGATCAACTGGAAGTGAGTTGGATCTTCTTTATGTTGAAGATTTCCACTTCCATCAGAATACATCCTCATACAGTATTGTTGTTGAAGTGTACAGTGATCTTCTGGTTCTGCTCATTTCACTCAGCATCAGTTGATTTAAGTCTCTCCAGGCCTCTCTATATTCCTCCTGCTGGTCATTTCTTACCGAGCAATAATATTCCATAACCTTCATATACCACAATTTACCCAACCATTCTCCAACTGATGGACATCCATTCATCTTCCAGTTTCTAGCTACAACAAAAAGAGCTGCCACAAACATTTTGGCACATATATGTCTCTTTCCGCTCTTTAGTATTTCTTTGGGATATAATCCCAGTAGTAGCGCTGCTGGGTCAAAGGGTATGCACAGTTTGATAACTTTTTGGGCATAATTCCAGATTGCTCTCCAGAATGGCTGGATTCTTTCACAACTCCACCAGCAATGTATTAGTGTCCCAATTTCCCCACATCCCCTCCAACATTTGTCATTATTTGTTCCTGTCATCTTAGCCAATCTGACAGGTGTGTAGTGGTATCTCAGAGTGGTCTTAATTTGCATTTCTCTGATCAGTAGTGATTTGGAACACTCTTTCATGTGAGTGGATATAGTTTCAATTTCTTCCTCTGAGAATTGTCTGTTCATATCCTTTGACCATTTATCAATTGGAGAATGGTTCGGTTTCTTATAAATTAGGGTCAGTTCTCTATATATTTTGGAAATGAGACCTTTGTAAGAACCTTTACTTTTAAAAATATTTTCCCAATTTGTTACTTCCCTTCTAATCTTGTTTGCATTAGTATTATTTGTACAGAAACTTTTTAGTTTGATGTAATCAAAATCTTCTATTTTGTGATCAATAATGATCTCTAGTTCTCCTCTGGTCATAAATTCCTTCCTCCTCCACAAGTCTGAGAGGTAGATTATCCTCTGTTCCTCTAATCTATTAATTATCTCCCTCTTTATGCCTAAATCATGGACCCATTTTGATCTTATCTTGGTATATGGTGTTAAGTGTGGATCCATATCTAATTTCTGCCATACTAATTTCCAGTTTTCCCAACAGTTTTTTCCGAATAATGAATTTTTATCCCTAATGTTGGAATCTTTGGGTTTGTCAGAGATTAGATTGCTATAGATGTACCCTTTTTTGTCCTTTGTATCTAATCTGTTCCACTGATCTACCGGTCTATTTCGTAGCCAATACCAAATGGTTTTGGTGACTGCTGCTATATAATATAGCTTTAGATCAGGTACACTTAGACCACCTTCCTCTGAGTTTTTTTTTTCATTAGTTCCCTTGCAATTCTTGACCTTTTATTCTTCCATATGAATTTTGTTGTTATTTTTTCTAGGTCATTAAAATAGTTTCTTGGGAGTCTGATTGGTATAGCACTAAATAAATGGATTAGTTTGGGGAGTATTGTCATCTTTATTATATTCGCTCGGCCTATCCAAGAGCACTGAATGTCTTTCCAATTATTTAAATCTGATTTTATTTTTGTGGCAAGTGTTTTGTAATTTTTCTCATATAATTCCTGACTTTTCTTTGGTAGATGGATTCCCAAATATTTTATACTCTCAACATTTGTTTGGAATGGAATTTCTCTTTGTATCTCTTGCTGTTGCATTTTGTTAGTGATATATAAAAATGCCGAGGATTTATGTGGATTTATTTTGTATCCTGCCACTTTGCTGAAATTTTGAATTATTTCTAGTAGCTTTTTAGCAGAGTCTTTGGGGTTCTCTAAGTATACCATCATGTCATCTGCAAAAAGTGATAGTTTAATTTCCTCATTTACTACTCTAATTCCTTGAATCTCTTTCTCGGCTCTTATTGCCGAGGCTAGCGTTTCTAGTACTATACTGAATAGTAATGGTGATAGTGCGCAACCTTGTTTCACTCCTGATCTTACTGGGAAAGGTTGCAGTTTATTTCTATTGCATATTATGCTTACTGACGGTCTTAAATATATACTCCTGATTATTCTAAGGAATAATCCATTTATTCCTATACTCTCAAGAGTTTTTAGTAGGAATGGATGTTGGATTTTGTCAAATGCTTTTTCTGCATCTATTGAGATGATCATATGGTTCTTATTAATTTGATTATTAATATGGTCAATTATATTAATAGTTTTCCTAATATTAAACCAGCCCTGCATTCCTGGAATAAATCCTACTTGATCATAGTGTATTATCTTGGAGATGATTTTCTGAAGTCTTTTTGCTAATATCTTATTTAAGATTTTAGCATCAATATTCATTAAGGAGATTGGTCTATAATTTTCTTTCTCAGTTTTCGATCTACCAGGTTTAGGTATCAGTACCATGTCTGTGTCATAAAAGGAGTTTGGTAGGACTCCTTCATCCCCTATTTTTTCAAATAATTTATATAACATTGGGGCTAATTGTTCTTTAAATGTTTGGTAGAATTCACATGTGAATCCATCTGGCCCTGGGGATTTTTTCCTGGGGAGTTGATTAATAGCTTGTTCTATTTCTTTTTCTGAAATGGGACTATTTAAGCAATTTATCTCCTCCTCTGTTAATCTAGGGAGCCTATATTTTTGGAGGAAGTCATCCATTTCACTTAAGTTATCAAATTTATTGGCATAAAGTTGGGCAAAGTAACTCCTTATTATTTCTCTAATTTCTTCTTCATTGGTGGAAAGATCCCCCTTTTCATTTGTAAGACTATCAATTTGATTTTCCTCTTTCTTTTTTTTGATCAAATTTACCAAAGTTTTATCTATTTTATTGGCTTTTTCATAAAACCAACTCTTGGTTTTATTTATTAATTCAATAGTTTTTTTACTTTCAATTTTATTGATTTCTCCTTTTAATTTTTGTATTTCGAGTTTAATTTTTGGTTGGGGGTTTATAATTTGGTCTTTTTCTAGCCTTTTAAGTTGTAAGCCCAATTCGTTAATCTTCTCTTTCTCAATTTTCTTCAAATAAGCCTCTAAAGATATAAAATTTCCCCTTATTACTGCTTTAGCTGCATCCCAAAGATTTTGATATGATGTCTCATCATTATCATTATCTTGGGTGAAATTGTTAATTGTTTCTATAATTTGCTCTTTCACCCAGTCATTCTTTAAGATGAGATTATTCAGTTTCCAATTACTTTTTGGTCTATTTACCCCTAACTTTTTACTAAATGTAGCTTTTATTGCATTGTGATCTGAGAAGAAGGCATTTATTATTTCTGCCTTCTTACATTTAATTTTGAGATCTTTATGTCCTAATATATGGTCAATTTTTGTATAGGATCCATGAACTGCTGAGAAGAAAGTATATTCCTTCCTATTGCCATTCAGTTTTCTCCAAAGGTCTATCATACCTAGTTTTTCTAATGTTCTATTTACTTTTTTAATTTCTTTCTTGTTTGTTTTGTGGTTTGATTTGTCTAAATCTGAGAGTGCAAGGTTGAGAGCTCCCACTATTATAGTTTTACTGTCTATTTCTTCTTGCAGTTCTCTTAACTTTTCCTTTAGAAAGTTAGATCCTATACCACTTGGTGCATATATGTTTAGTATTGATATGGCTTCATTATTTATGCTACCTTTCAGCAGGATATAGTTTCCTTCCTTATCTTTTTTAACTAGATCAACTTCTGCTTTTGCTTGATCTGAGATAAGGATAGCTACTCCTGCTTTTTTGGCTTTACCTGAAGCATAATAGGCTCTGTTCCAACCTTTTACCTTTACTCTATATGTATCTCCCTGCTTTAAGTGTGTTTCCTGTAGGCAACATATTGTAGGGTTCTGCTTTTTGATCCAATCTGCTATCCGTCTCCGTTTGATGGGATCGTTCATCCCATTTACATTTACAGTTAAAATTACTAATTCTGTATTTCCTGCCATCGTATTATCCCCAGATTATACTTTTTTCCCTTGACCCCCCTGATCCCCCTCCCCGATATTTAATTTACAGACCCCCCTTGTGACGCGCAACCCTCCCTCTTTTTTTTTTTTTTTTTTTTTAGGATCCCTCCCCCCTCCCTCCACGTCCCTTCACTTATTCTCCTTTTCCTTTCCCCTTTTCCTCTCCCCCCTTTTAATGAGGTGAGAGAGAATTCTCTGAAAAACAAATATGTTAATTATTTACTCTTTGAGCCTCTTCTGATGAGAGTAAGATTCACACAATGATTCTCCCCCTCACTAAGTTCCCTCAGATATGGTGTATTTTCTATGTCTCTTCCTGGGATGTGGTTTCCCTCTTTTTATCACTCCTTCCCCTTTTTCTGAACTGACCTCCTTCCCTTTACTACACCCCCCTTTTTTTCTTTTATATCAGTAAAATCAAATTATCCTTGAGTATTTTTTATATACCCACAACAGAGTTACAGTTCTCAAGGGTTCTGTGTACCTTTTTCTGTTTCTCTTCAGTCTTGTGGATGTAGATCAAATTTTTTGTTTAAGTCTGGTTTTTTTCTTAGAAACATATAGAATTCCTCTGTTTCATTGAATGACCATCTTCTTCCATGGAAAAAGATGCTAAACTTAGCTGGGTAGTTCATTCTTGGTTGCAGTCCTTGATCTTTTGCCTTTCGGAATATCAGGTTCCAGGCCCTTCTATCTTTTAATGTGGAGGCAGCCAGATCTTGGGTGACCCTTATTGTGGCACCTTGGTATTTAAATTGTTTTTTTCTAGCTGCTTGCAGGATTTTCTCCTTTGTGTGGTAATTCTGCAGCTTAGCCACAATATTCCGTGGTGTTCTTTTTTTAGGGTCTATTTCAGAAGGAGTTCGATGAATTCTTTCCACATCTACTTTCCCTTCTGTTTCTATTATCTCTGGACAGTTCTCTTTGATAATTTCCTGTAAAATAGAATCTAGGCTCTTTTTTTGGTCATAGTTTTCTGGAAGTCCAATAATCCGCAGATTATCTCTCCTAGATCTATTTTCCAGGTCTATAGATTTTCCCAGTAAGTATTTGACGTTGTTCTCCAGCTTCTCATTTTTTTTGTTTTGTTTGACTGATTCTTGGGTTCTCTGTGAATCATTCATTTCTATTTGTTCCATCCTGACTTTTAAGGAGTTATTTTCTTCTTTCACAGTTTTTAGTTCTTTTTGTAAATGCCCAATTTCGTTTTTAAATGAATTATTTTGCTCTATTGAATTTTTTTCCATTTCCCTAATTTTTTTTTTGAGAATTATTTTCTTTTTCCAATTCAGAAATTCTATTTTCTTGAGACTTTTTTATCTTTTCCAATTCAGAAATCCTACTTTCCTGTGTTTTTTTAACCTTTTCTAATTCACTAATTTTGTTTCCCTGCATCTCCTGTGAATTCTTTATTTTTTCCAACTCCAATTTCAGGACGTTGTTATTCTCTATCATAACTTCCCTTTCCTTTCCCCATTTTTCTTCGATCTCCCTCAAATTTTTAAGAGCTTCTTCTAGGAGAGAGTTATGTGATGGGGGGCAGGAATCGTTCCCCTTTAGGTTGTTGTCTGCTGATTCTCTGCTGTCAACTTCCTCGGGGTTGGACACCCGCTCTTTCTCTGTATAGAAGGAATCTATGTTTTTTCTAGCTTTTTTGCTCATACTTAAAAAAATCTTTTGGGGTCTGTCCCTGGGGTAGGAAATTATTTACTTCTTTACCAGCTTCCTCCCAGACCAGATGGATGCAGCAGCTCCTGAGCCTGAGCTAAGAGAGAGCTCTGGGAGAGAGTTCCCCACCCCCTCCCTGGAAGTGCCTCAGAGGTGATTAGCACTACTGTGCTTCGAGGGCGTAGAATAGTGAAGACAGCACGAAGCCCAGCCTATGTGTCCGGTTGGGGAGTGGATGTCTGCAGCAGGTGACGTGAGAAGCCCCTGCGCTCAAACTGGAAGTGTCTGCCAGAAACCGTGGTCCCTAGTTCAAAGGTTCCGCTTCTCTGGGACTTCCTGGAGCTGAGTTCCACTCCCTCCAGCTAAGCTAGGCAGTGTGTGTTGCCTTGGGCCGTATCCACCCACTTGTCAGTCTCTTAACTATTCTCAGGAGGTAGCTGAGGCCACCCCCCCTGGTGCCAAGAGTTCTGCTGAGTCACCCCCAGGGTCCAGGGGGGAAAAATCTAATCTGAGTTTTAAAATATTTTGGCTTTCTCTTCTGAACTGCTAAATAATTAGCAGAGAAGAGCTAACAGCCTGTGCCAGATTCCTTTACCTCAGTGGCTTCTCTGATCCCAGAGCCCTTCCCAGCGCAATGGGCGCAGTGTGCCCCTACCCCACCGTCTGTGCTGGTCTTTCTTATTCCTCCCCTGAGAACTGACCTTTCCTGTTGAAACTCCAGATTCTCTTCAGCTGGTAAGTCGTGCTTCCAGTCCTTGTGGTATCTATCAGTCCTGAGCTAATTTTGAGACTTAATTTATCTAATTGGTTGTGAGGGAGTGAGGATGTTCACTGAGTCGTGTGTTTCTTCTCCGCCATCTTGGCTCCGCCCCATTAATAAACTTCTTAAGAAAAAAATCTACTGGATTATATGGTTCACAAGAGTATTCTACCAAAATATCAATTATTCATGGATTTGTATAGCTAATATAATAAAAAAATCAAAATTCGGCCTAAATTTGTCTACTTGTTCACTGTCATATCAATCAAACTGGAAGAAAATTATTTTATACAACTAGAAAAACAACAATTCATCTGGAAGAACAAAAGGTCATGTATATCAAGATAATTAATGAAAAACTACAAATGATAGTGGCTCTTTATAATATAAAGCAGCTGTCATGAAAATCATTTGGTACTGGCTAAGAAATAGAATGGTAGATTAGTGGAATAGACTAGATACATGTGACACAATAATCAAGGCCAATAGCAATCTAGTATTTGATTAACCCCCAAAGTTCAGCTTCTGGAATAACAACTCAATATTTAACAAATACTTCTGGTAAAACTGGAAAGTAATATGTCAAAAACTTGGCACATCTCATGCTGCATACCAAAATAAGGTCAAAATCGATACATAATTTGGACATAAAGGATGATATTCTAAAAAATTAGGAGAACAAGGAATAATTTATTTCTCAGATCTTTGGAGAAGGGAAAAAGTTATGACCAAAGAAGAATTAAAGAACAGTATAATTTGATTACATAAAACTAAAAAGGTTTTGTACAAACAAAACCAACATTAAACAAGATTAAGAGGGAACTACAAAGTTGGGGAAAAAACATCTATACAGCCATTATTTCTGATAAATGTCTCATTTCTAATATATATAAAGAAGTGTGTCAAATTTATAAAGATACAAATCATTGCTCAATTGATAAATGGATATGATGAAAGGATATGATAAAATTAAAGCCATCTATAATCATGTGAGAAAATGATTTAAATCACCTTTGATTAAAGAAATGCAAATTAAAACAACTCTGAGATACCACTTCACATCACTCAGATTAGCCAAAATGACAGGAAAAGATAATGATAAATGTTGGAGAAGATGCTGGAAAACAGGGATATTCATGCATTGTTGATAGAATTGTGAAATGATTCAACAATTCTGGAGAGAAATCTGAAAACATGCCCACAGTGCTATAAAATTGTGTATACCCTTTGATCCAGCATTGCTATTACTGGGTCTGTATCCTGAGCAATAATAAAAGAGGGAAAATGTTTTTAGCAGCTCTTTTTGTGGTAGCAAAGAATTGGAAAATGAGCTCATACCAATCATTTGAGGAATAGCTGAATAAGTTGTGGTATATGAAGTGAATGGAATATTATTGTTCTGTAAAAATGATAAATAAGCTGATTTTCAAAAGGTCTGAAAAGATTTAGTTCAACTGATGCTAAGCAAAATGAAGAGAACCAGAAATACATTGTACACAATAACAGCAAGAATGAGCGATGATCAACAATGAAAGACTTGCTTCTTCTCTGTAGTTCATTGAATGAAAGCAACCCCAATAGATTTTGGACAGAAAATGCCTTCTGATTAAGAAAAAGAACTAAGGAGACTGAATATAAATCATTTTTCTATTTAAAAAAATATCTCCTATAGTTTTTTTTTCCTTTTGCTCTGATTTTTCTCTCCCAACATGATTCATAAAGCAATGTATGTTAAAATAAATCGATAAATATTTTTAAAATGAAATGAGTCTTAAAATTTAGCACTGCATAAATAGAAATTAATGAGGGAATAATATATATATATGTGTGTATATATACATATATATATATGTATACACACACACAAACACACACACACACACACACACACACACACACACACACACACACACACACACACACATATATATATATATACACTGGATTTAGATATTTATCTTAACCTATGGGGAAGTAAAAGAGGAAATGTTAAAGTAAAAGGAATAGAGAAGGCTGAAAAAAGGGTGAGAAAAGGGACAAGGGAAAATCAAAGTGAGGACATACAGAGAGAGGTTTTGTTCAAAACAACAGTGATAAAGAGGCATGTGTGAAAACAAAGAAAAAAAAATACAAACAAGGGAGAAAATAGGATGGAGCAAAATAAACAGCTGGCAATGTGAATAGGATAAACTCTCCCATAGAGCATGAGTATATAGCAGACGTGATTAAAAACCAGAACCCTACAATATGCTATTTACAAGAAAGGGAAAAAAAAAAAAAAACATTTAAAGCAAGAAATATAGAGTAAAGGTAAAAGGATAAAGCAGAATATATTATGCTTCAGCTAATGTACAAAGAGCAGAGATTGCAATTCTGATCTCAGGCAAAGCAAAAGCAAAATAAGATCTAACTTAAAGTGATAAGGAATGAAACTATATCTTGTTAAAAGGAACCATAACAGTGAAATAATATCAATATTAAGTATATATGCACCAAGTAGTGTAGCATCCAAATTCTTAGAGAAATAATTCAAAATCTTAGTCTCTCTCTCTTAGCATTAGATAAATCCAACTACAAAATAAGCAAGAAAGAAATTAAGGAGTGAACCAAATGTTAGAAAATTTAGATTCAATATACTCCGAAACAAAATGAATGAGGATAGAAAAGCATACATCTTATGCTCAATTATATATGACACACAAAAACTGACCATGTAGAAAGGCATAAAAACATTACAATCAAATACAGAAAAGCTGAAATATTACTATAGCTTGTTCAGATCAAGATACAATTAAACTTATATGCAAAAAAGATCACAGAAAGATTGATTAAAAACTAATTAGATATTAAATGATGTATTGCTAGAGAATGAATGGATCAAAGAAAAAAGACAATAATTTAATCCAAGAGAATGACAATAATAAAATAACATACTAATCTATGAAATGCAGAAATGAACTCAGCAATTCTTAGGGAAAAATTCAAATTTATATTAGTTTACATGAATAAAATAGAAAAAGAAGAGATCAGTGAATTGGACAGGCAAATAAAAAAGCTAGCTAAATAAAAATTAACAACCATCAAAAAAAATTACCATATTAGAAATTCTGTAAATCAAATGAGAACTAATAATATGGTAAGTAAGAAAACTATTGAAGTAATAAATAAAACAAAAAGCTGTTTTTATGAAAAGAAATAAGATACACAAGTCAATGGTTAATTTTAAAAAAGAAGTAAAAAAAATTCCATAATAAAAATGACATGGGTGAATTTAGCTCCAACAAAAAAAGAAATAGAATCAATTACTAAGAGTGATTTTTCCCAACTGTATGCTAATATATTTGATAATCTAAGTAAAATGGATGCATATTTACAAAAATATATAAATTGCCCAGATAATCATAGGGGAAATGAAATATTCAACTACCTGCATTCTAGAAAAATAAATCAGGCCATTGAAGTACTTCCTAAGAAAATATCTCCAAAGCAAGATGGATTCACATGTGAATTCTACCAAACATTTAAAGAACAATTCATTCCAATATTACATAAATGAGTTGAGGAAAAATGTGAAAAAGAGTCCTATCAAATTATTTTTATTATACGGATATCTAGCTGATAATAGAGAAACAGAGAAAAAATTATAGACACATCTTTCTAATGAATATTGATGCTAAAAAATCTTAAATAAAAAAAGAGATTACAATAATTTATTACCAGGATAACACACTGTAACAAAAAGAATTTATACCTGGAATGTAGGTGTGCTTTAATATTAGAAAAACTCTCAGCATAATTCACCACATAAAAACAAAGCTAACAGAAATCATATGAGTATAGGTGCAGGAAAAAAATTTGACAAAACAACACCCATTCCTAATAAAAACACCCAAGAGCCTAGACATAGATTGTGTTTTCCTTAACATGATAAGTAGCATCTATCTAAAAAAATCAACAAGCATTATATGTAATGGGGATAAGCTAGTAGCATTCCAAATAAGATCAGGGCAGGGGCGGTAGATGGTACAAAGAGGAGAGTACTGATCCTGAAGTCAGGAGGACCTGAATTCAAATCAAGACTTAATACTTAGTATTTTTATGAACCTGACAAGTCATTTAACCCACTTATCTCTCAGAAAACAAAACAAACAAATAAATCAAATAATATCAGAGATGAAGTAAGAATGCCATTATCACCACTATTATTCACTTCAGTGCTTGAAATGATAGCTTCAGCAATGAGAAAGAAAACAAATCGAAGGAATTAGAATAGGCAATGAAGAAATAAAACTATCATCTAGAGATGGTACACAGAGAATTTCAAAGAATCAAGTAAAAATCTATTTGAAATAATAACACCTTTAAAAAAGTTAGAGAATATAAAATAAACCTACCTAAATCATTAGCATTTCTACATATTATCAACAAAACTAATGAAGAGATAAAAAAAGAAAATATAAAATATTTGGGATTCTACTTGCAATGATAAACCCACACCTAAAAATGAACACTTTTCACTAAAATAAAGTGAGATCTAAACAACTGGAAAACTATCAATTGCTCATAAGTGGGTTAAGTTTATATAATAAAAATGATATTTCTACCTAAATTAATTTTTTATTCAGTGCTATGCTTACCTAACTGCCAAAACATTTTCTCTAGATATTAATAATAGTAAATAGTTATAGTAAAATTCATCTGGAATTGATAAAGTCAAGAATATCAAGGGAAGTAATTTAAAAAGAAAGTTACAAAGGAAAAGGGCCTAGATGTAAAAATGTATTATGAAGCAGCAATTATCAAAATTAGTTATTATGGCTTAAGAAATCAAATGGTATATCAATGGAATTACTTAAGTACATAAAGTACAATAGTCAATGCCTTTAATGAGCTACCATTATCAAACACAAAAAACTCCAGTTTTTAGAATAAAAGTTCACTTTTAACAAAAATCATGGGAAAACTGAAAGTACTATGGCAGAAACTAGGCACTGCCAAACACCTCACAACATATTTCAAGATCAGGTCAAATTTTCTACATGATGTGGGAATAAAGAACAATACCTTTAGGATAAAAAGTAGAAAAGCTCCCACACTTACAAAAAGCTCTCTTTCTGGTAGCAAGAAATTAGAAACCAAAGGGGTATCAATTAATTAGGAAATGCTTGAACAAGTTGTGGTATACGATTTTAAAGGAATGGTATTGTTCTATAAGAAATGATAAGTAGTTTGAATTCAGAAAAACCTGAAGAGACCTACCTGAACTGATGCCGAGTGAAATTAACAGAACCACAAGAACATTGGAAACCATGACCACTACATCGTGTGGATGTTCAACAATAGTCTTTGCTCTTCTCAGCAATTTTATGATCTAAGACAATTCTAAAAAATTAATGGTAGAAAATACTATTTATATCCAGAAAAAGAACTATTGATTATGAATGCAGATTGAAACATACATTTTCTCTTTTATTATTTTTATTGTTTTCTTTCTGATGGTTTTCCCTTTTGTTCTGATTCTTCTTTTACAAGACGATTAATCTAGAAATATATTTACTATGATTGTATCTGTATCATGCTGGTTGTCATCTCAGGAAGTGGTGAGGGAAGGGAGGGAGAAATAAAAGGAATAATAAAAGAAATAAAAATATTATGAAAGTCAGTTTCAGAAGCTAAAACAAACAAACAAATAAAAGGAAATAACACTATCAAATGCAGGGATTTCAGATATTTCTTTTGTTGGCCTTTTATTAGAGCATGTCCAAGATAACTCAGCTGTATACATATGTTGCAACAATTCCTTTATTCTTCATGAAAACTCCCAAATTGGATTATACATTATCCAGGTTTAGATAATGACAAAGGTTTCAACAGTTCTAATAATGAAGAGGCAGCAATGGCAGTCATTTTGAGTCTATTGAAAGCAGATCATGTTGATCCTATTGATTTCCTTTTTTTTTTTTTTTTAATTAATTCTTTTTTTTTTTAATTCATTTTTCCAAATTATTCCCTCCCTCCCTCCACTCCCTCCCCCCCGATGGCAGGTAATCCCATACATTTTGCATGTGTTACAATATAACCTAGATACAATATGTGTGTGTGTAAATACCTTTTTCTTGTTGCACATTAATTATTAGCTTCCGAAGGTATAAGTAACCTGGGTAGATAGACAGTAGTGCTAACAATTTACATTCGCTTCCCAGTGTTCCTTCTCTGGGTATAGTTATTTCTGTCCATCATTGATCAACTGGAAGTGAGTTGGATCTTCTTTATGTTGAAGATTTCCACTTCCATCAGAATACATCGTCATACAGTATTGTTGTTGAAGTGTATAGTGATCTTCTGGTTCTGCTCATTTCACTCAGCAACAGTTGATTTAAGTCTCTCCAAGCCTCTCTGTATTCCTCCTGCTGGTCATTTCTTACAGAGCAATAATATTCCATAACCTTCATATACCACAATTTACCCAACCATTCTCCAACTGATGGACATCCATTCAACTTCCAGTTTCTAGCTACAACAAAAAGAGCTGCCACAAACATTTTGGCACATAGAGGTCCCTTTCCACTCTTTAGTATTTCTTTGGGATATAATCCCAATAACAGCAATGCTGGGTCAAAGGGTATGCACAGTTTGACAACTTTTTGGGTATAGTTCCAAATTGCTCTCCAGAATGGCTGGATTCTTTCACAACTCCACCAACAATGTATCAGTGTCCCAGTTTTCCCACATCCACTCCAACATTCATCATTATTTGTTCCTGTCATTTTAGCCAATCTGACAGGTGTATAGTGATATCTCAGAGTTGCCTTAATTTGCATTTCTCTGATCAGTAGTGATTTGGAACACTCTTTCATATGAGTGGAAATAGTTTCAATTTCATCATCTGAGAATTGTCTGTTCATATCCCTTGACCATTTATCAATTGGAGAATGGTTTGGTTTCCTATAAATCAGGGTCAGTTCTCTATATATTTTGGAAATGAGACCTTTGTAAGAACCTTTACTTTTAAAAATATTTTCCCAATTTGTTACTTCCCTTCTAATCTTGTTTGCATTAGTATTTATACAGAAACTTTTTAGTTTGATGTAATCAAAATCTTCTATTTTGTGATCAATAATGATCTCTAATTCTCCTCTGGTCATAAATTCCTTCCTCCTCCACAGGTCTGAGAGGTAGACTATTCTCTCTTCTTCTAATCTATTTATGATCTCATTCTTTATGGCTAAATCATGGACCCATTTTGATCTTATCTTGGTATATGGTGTTAAGTGTGGGTCCATATCTAATTTCTACCATACTAATTTCCAGTTTTCCCAACAGTTTCTTCCGAATAATGAATTTTTGTCCCTAATGTTGGTATCTTTGGGTTTGTCAAAGATTAGATTGCTATAGATGTACCCTTTTTTGTCCTTTGTATCTAATTTGTTCCACTTATCTACCGTTCTATTTCTTACCCAGTACCAAATGGTTTTGGTGACTGCTGCTATATAATATAGCTTTAGATCAGGTACACTTAGACCACCTTCCTCTGACTTTTTTTTTCATTAGTTCCCTTGCAATTCTCGACATTTTATTCTTCCATATGAATTTTGTTGTTATTTTTTCTAGGTCATTAAAATAGTTTCTTGGGAGTCTGATTGGTATAGCACTAAATAAATAGATTAGTTTGGGGAGTATTGTCATCTTTATTATATTCGCTCGGCCTATCCAAGAGCACTGAATGTCTTTCCAATTATTTAAATCTGACTTTATTTTTGTGGCAAGTGTTTTGTAATTTTTCTCATATAATTCCTGACTATTCTTTGGAAGATGGATTCCCAAATACTTTATACTCTCAACATTTGTTTGGAATGGAATTTCTCTTTGTATCTCTTGCTGTTGCATTTTGTTGGTGATATATAAGAATGCTGAGGATTTATGTGGATTTATTTTGTATCCTGCCACTTTTCTAAAATTCTGAATTATTTCTAATAGCTTTTTAGCAGAGTCTTTGGGGTTCTCTAAGTATACCATCATGTCATCTGCAAAGAGTGATAGTTTGATTTCCTCATTTCCTACTCTAATTCCTTGAATCTCTTTCTCAGCTCTTATTGCCGAGGCTAGCGTTTCTAGTACTATATTGAATAGTAATGGTGATAGTGGGCAACCTTATTTCACTCCTGATCTTACTGGGAAAGGTTGCAGTTTATTTCTATTGCATATTATGCTTACTGAAGGTCTTAAATATATGCTTCTGATTATTCTAAGGAATAATACATTTATTCCTATACTCTCAAGAGTTTAATAGGAATGGATGTTGGATTTTGTCAAATGCTTTTTCTGCACCTATTGAGATGATCATATGGTTTTTATTAATTTGATTATTAATATGGTCAATTATACTAATAGTTTTCCTAATATTAAACCAGGCCTGCATTCCTGGTATGAATCCTACTTGATCCTAGTGTATTATCCTGGGGATGATTTTCTGAAGTATTTTTGCTAATATCTTATTTAAGATTTTAGCATCAATATTCATTAAGGAGATTGGTCTATAATTTTCTTTCTCAGTTTTCGATCGACCTGCTTTAGGTATCAGTACCATGTCTGTGTCATAAAAGGAGTTTGGTAGGACTCCTTCATTCCCTATTTTTTCAAATAGTTTATATAGCATTGGGGCTAATTGTTCTTTAAATGTTTGGTAGAATTCACATGTAAATCCATCTGGTCCAGGGGATTTTTTCCTAGGGAGTTGATTAATAGCTTGTTCTATTTCTTTTTCTGAAATGGGACTATTTAAGCAATTTATTTCCTCCTCTGTTAATTTAGGAAGCCTATATTTTTGGAGGAAGTCATCCATTTCACTTAAGTTATCAAATTTATTGGCATAAAGTTGGGCAAAGTAACTCCTTATTATTTCTCTAATTTCCTCTTCATTGGTGGAAAGATCCCCCCTTTCATTTGTAAGACTAACAATTTGATTTTCCTCTTTCTTTTTTTCTGTTCAGATTTACCAAAGGTTTATGTATTTTATTGGCTTTTTCATAAAACCAACTCTTGGTTTTATTTATTAATTCAGTAGTTATTTTACTTTCAATATTATTGATTTCTCCTTTTAATTTTTGTATTTCAAGTTTAATATTTGGTTGGGGGTTTTTAATTTGGTCTTTTTCTAGCCTTTTAAGTTGCAAGCCCAATTCGTTAATCTTCTCTTTCTCTATTTTCCCCTTATTACTGCTTTAGCTGCATACCACAGATTTTGGTATGATGTCTCATCATTGTCATTATCTTGGATGAAATTATTAATCGTTTATATAATTTGCTGTTTCACCCAGTCATTTTTAAAATGAGATTGTTCATTTTCCAATTACTTGTTGGTCTATTTATCCCTAACTTTTTACTGAATGTAGCTTTTATTGCATTGTGGTCTGAGAAGAAGGCATTTATTATTTCTGCCTTCCTACATTTAATCTTGAGATCTTTATGTCCTAATATATGGTCAATTTCTGTATAGGATCCATGAACTGCTGAGAAGAAAGTATATTCCTTTCTATTGCCATTCAGTTTTCTTCAAAGGTCTATCATACCTAGTTTTTCTAATGTTCTATTTACTTTTTTAATTTCTTTCTTATTTGTTTTGTGGTTTGATTTGTCTAAATCTGAGAGTGCAAGGTTGAGATCTCCCACTATTATAGTTTTACCATCTATTTCTTCTTTCAACTCTCTTAACTTTTCCTTTAGAAAGTTATATGCTATACTACTTGGTGCATATATGTTTAGTATCGATGTGGCTTCATTATTTATGCTACCTTTTAGCAGGATATAGTTTCCTTCCTTATTTCTTTTAATTATATCAACTTCTGCTTTTGCTTGATCTGAGAAAAGGATAGCTACCCCTGCTATTTTGGCTTTACCTGAAGCATAATAGATTCTGCTCCAACCTTTTACCTTTACTCTATATGTATCTCCCTGCTTTAAGTGTGTTTCCTGTAAACAACATATTGTAGGGTTCTGATTTTTGATCCAGTCTGCTATCCATCTCCGTTTGATGGGAGCGTTCATCCCATTCACATTTACAGTTAAAATTACTAATTCTGTATTTCCTGCCATCATATTATCCCCAGATTATGCTTTTTCCCTTGACCCCCCTGAACCCCTTCCCCAATATTTAATTTATAGACCCCCCTTGTGACGCACAGCCCTCCCTTTTTTTTTTAGTATCCCTCCCCCCTCCCTCCACGTCCCTTCCCTTATTCTCCTTTTCCTTTTCCCTTTTCCTCTCCCCACTTTTAATGAGGTGAGAGAGAATTCTCTGAAAAACAAATATGACAATTATTTACTCTTTGAGCCTCTTCTGATGAGAGTAAGATTTACACAATGATTCTCCCCCTCTCTAAATTCCCTCAGATATGGTGTATTTTCTATGCCTCTTCCTGGGATGTAGTTTCCCTCTTTTTATCACACCCTCCCCTTTTTCTGATACTACCCCCTTCCCTTTACTACACCCCTTCCTTTTTTTTCTTTTATATCAGTAAAATCTAATTATCCATGTGTACTTTTTATATACCCACAACAGAGTTACAGTTCTCAAGGGTTCTGTGTACCTTTTTCTGTTTCTCTTCAGTCTTGTGGATGTAGATCAAATTTTTTGTTTAAGTCTTGTTTTTTTCTTATAAAAATATGGAATACCTCTATTTCATTGAATGACCATCTTCTTCCATGGAAAAAGATGCTAAACTTAGCTGGGTATTTTATTCTTGGTTGCAATCCTGGATCTTTTGCCTTTCGGAATATCAGGTTCCAGGCCCTTCCATCTTTTAATGTGGAGGCAGCCAGATCTTGTGTGACCCTTATTGTGGCACCTTGGTATTTAAATTGTTTTTTTCTAGCTCCTTGCAGGATTTTCTCCTTTGTGTGGAAATTCTGCAGCTTAGCCACAATATTCTGTGGTGTTCTTTTTTTAGCGTCTATTTCAGAAGGAGTTCGATAAATTCTTTCAACATCTACTTTCCCCTTTGTTTCTGTTATCTCTGGACAGTTCTCTTTGATAATTTCCTGTAAAATAGAATCTAGGCTCCTTTTTTGGTCATAGTTTTCTGGAAGTCCAATGATCCGCAGATTATCTCTCCTAGATCTATTTTCCAGATCTATAGATTTTCCCAGTAAGTATTTGACATTGTTCTCCAACTTCTCATTTTT
The DNA here is from genome assembly GCF_048593235.1 of Sminthopsis crassicaudata. Lineage (NCBI taxonomy): Eukaryota > Metazoa > Chordata > Mammalia > Dasyuromorphia > Dasyuridae > Sminthopsis > Sminthopsis crassicaudata. The sequence goes on from NC_133617.1 coordinate 363,813,205, forward strand.
TTTGTTTTGTTTGACTGATTCTTGGATTCTCTGTGAATCATTCATTTCTATTTGTTCCATCCTGATTTTTAAGGAGTTATTTTCTTCTTTCACAGTTTTTAGTTCTTTTTGTAAATGCCCAATTTCATTTTTAAATGAATTATTTTGCTCTATTGAATTTTTTTCCATTTCCCTAATTTTTTTTTTTTTGAGAATTATTTTGTTTTTCCAATTCAGAAATCTTATTTTCTTGGGACTTTTTTATCTTCTCCAATTCAGAAGTCCTATTTTCCGGTGATTTTTTTACCTTTTCTAATTCACTAATTTTGTTTCCCTGCATCTCCTGTGAATTCTTTATTTTTTCCAACTCCAATTTCAGGATGTTGTTATTCTCTATCATAGCTTCCCTTTCCTTTCCCCATTTTTCTTCAAACTCTCTTAACTTTTTAATAGTCTCTTCAAGGAGAGAGTTATGTGATGGGGGGCAGGAATCGTTCCCCTTTAGGTTGTTATCTGCTGACTCTCTGCTGTTAAGTTCCTCGGGGTTGGATACCCGCTCTTTCTCTGTGTAGAAGGAATCTATGGTTTTTTTGGGCTTCTTGCTCATACTTAAAAAATCTTTTGGGGTCTGTCCCTGGGGTAGGAAATTATTTATTTACTTCTTTACCAGCTTCCTCCCAGACCGGATGGATGTAGTGGCCCCCACACCTGAGCTAAGAGAGAGCTCTGGGAAAGAGTTCCCCACCCTCTCCCTGGAAATGCCTCAGAGGTGACCAGCACTGCTGTGCCCCGAGGGTGCTGTGTTTTAGCGGCTTCCCTGAGGTTGAGACTGAACAGCAAAGGTGACTCAAAGCCTAGCCTATGCGTCCCGGTGGGGCGTGGATGTCTGCAGCAGGTGAAGTGAAAAGCCCCTGCACTCAAACTGGAAGTGTCTGCCAGAAACTGTGGTCCCTAGTTCAAAGGTTCTGCTTCTCTGGGACTTCTGTTCCACAGCCTCCAGCCTAGCCAGGCACCAGAGTTACCCTCCCGCCCACTCTTCAATATCTTAACTACCCCGAGGCGAAAGCCTGGATTGTCTATGTCCTGGTGCCTAGATCTGCTGAATCACCCCTGGGATCCGGGAAGATCCAATCTAGTTTCAAATTTTAAAGTGGCTTATATTTCTCCTCTGATCTGCTATTTTATAAGCAGAGAAGAGCTAACAGCCTGTGCCAGATTCTTTTATGTCAGTGGCTTCTCTGATCCCAGAGCCCTCCCCAGCGCGACCGGCGCAGTGTGCCACTACCCCACCGTCTGTGCTGGCCTCTCTTCTTCCTCCCCTGGGAGCTGACCTTTCCTGCTGCAACTCCAGATTCTCTTCAGCTGGTAAGTCGTGCTTCCAGTCCTTGTGGATTCTATCAGTCCAACGCTATTTCTGAGGCTGATTAAATCTAGTTGGTTGTGAGGGAAGAAAGGAGCTTACACAGTGGCGTGTATCTTCTCTGCCATCTTGGCTCCGCCCCCTCAAAGATTTCGACCCTATTGATTTCAATTACTTATTTTGGCCATTTAAAACATCTTTATAGTATTCTTTTGCAATATCTGCTCTATAAATATATTAAAGATACTACTTTCTATATCCAAATTTCACAGAAGTCATCTCAAAGTCATGGATACTAGTTGTACTTTGTGTAACTTAATACAAGTGAAACTAAAACTGCCAGAATTATGCCTTATTGAATAATTGAGAATAATTTGCATTGATTGGATTTTTTTTTTAATTCAGTTTGTTTTGAACCTTTAAATCATTATGCATATAAGCATCATTGGTAACTTTTATAAGCAAAGTAATTTCAGTTGTACGGTGTTTTCAGACTACAAAGAATGCCCATATATGAACATTTATAATACTAATTCTATTATGGAACTATTTATTCTTTCTTATAAAAACATTTACTACAGATACGGATTAGAATACAAGATATTAAACATTAAAATATTTTAAATAAATGTTTGCCTTGTTCCATTAAAGAAAGAACATGATTATAAAACTTTTCTTTATAAATAAAGTTATATTTAAGCAATTGGAAAAATGGTAATTTTCATGAGTGGACCAAGCCAATATAATACAAATGTCAATTCTACCTAATCTAATTATTCAGTGTCATTCCAATTAAATCATCTCCCAAAATTATTGAATACAAAAAATAGCAAGTTAATTTGGAAGAATAAAAGCTCAAGGATATAAAATGAATCAATGGAAAAAGAAAATATGAAGGAAGGAGAACTAACAACATTATATTTTAAGTTGTATTATAAAATGCTAATGATCAAAACTTTCGTAATGGCTAAGGAATACAATAGTGGAATCAAATAAATATGTGATATGCGGCAGAAAATAATAGTAGCATTATGTTTGATAAATGTAAAAATTTATGTTTAAGGGATAAGAATTCACTTTGGTAAACAATCGTTGGGAAAGCTGTAAAACACTAAGGTAAAAATTAGTTGCAGACTAATACCTCACATTATTTACTAAGATAAGATCAACTTGAATACATGACCTAGACATAAAAGGAGACATTGTAAGTAAATTAGAACATGGAATGTATTTTATGTCAGTCTTACAGACTGGAGAATAATTTGTGAAAAAAGCAAGCGATACAGCATACAGAGATATAAAATAGGTAATTTAAATTACATTAAATTAAAAATTATAAATAAGTCCAATGGAGTTGAAATTAAAAGGAAATTAGAAAATGTTAAAAAAAAATTAGATATTTTCTTGGATAAAGATCTCATATGTCAAATATACAAAAACTCTCAAATTCATAAGAATATAAGCTATTCATCGATTGGTAAATAAATAAAAAATAAATAGGCAATTTTTGGAAGAAAAAAATCAAAAAGATATATACATACATATGAAAAAATGCATAAAATCAATATTGATTAGAAAAATACAAATTAAAAAACTTTGAGATACCATGTAACACCTATCAGATTGGCTAAAATTATAAATGGTGAAATGTCAAATGTTGGATGAGATATAGAAAAATAATGAAATTTATACACTGTTGGTGGAACTATAACTGATTCAACTATTTTATAGAACAAAATGTAATTATGTCAAACAGTTATAAAACTATGTACACCCTTTATTCCAGAAATATTGCTATTAAATCTGTTTCCCAAAGTGACTAGAGGAAAAGAAAATGAACTTATATGTTCTAAAATATTTATAGCAGCTCTCTGTGGTGGCAAAAAAAAAAAAAATTGAAGGTGTGATAGTCTGTTCAGAATGACTAAAAAAGTTAAGGCATATGGTTTTGATGGAATATTGCTGTGTTATAAGAAATAATAAGCAGGATGATTTTAGGGAGGAAAAAGGAAAGATTTGCATGAAATACTGAAGAATGAAATAAATAGAAGAAAACATATACAATATAGCATATACATAAAAATAATAGCAATATTTTTCAAAGAGTAATTTTGAATGGCTGTAATTTTGACTATTTAAGATATTAAATAGAAAACTTAAATGTCACATTTCCAGTTAAAGATAACGTGTAAAAAAAGAATCCTGAAAACAAAAGATGAACAGAATTTTGAGATTTCTTCAATTAGTAGTTAAAAGCAAAAATCAACCTGACATAGTGAAATTAATAAAAAACACAATTATACGCTAATTAATAATGTTTATACAGAGGCCATAGAAGCTCAGAAATTGTAAAGAAAAATGTAGTAGAATGCTTTGAGTCATCTTGATGATTATTAAAAGTCCAATAAAATGAAAAATTCAACTAGGAAAAATATCTTGAACACCATTAACTTAACGAATTTTCAAAGAGTTGTTTTAAAAGAAAGTAGTCAAATTCTAAGGTTCCCAGTATATAATATAGTTCACATTCTTTTGACTCAACACTTTACCATGGTTTATGAATTATTAGCAAATTAAAGTGAAATAAAATATTTTCTCAGGTTCTAAAATGGTCCCATTGCTCTTAACTGAAGACTACTACTAATATTATAATGACATATTAAATCTATATGAAATTATATAGAAATTTATAAACAAATACATACAAAAACAAGTATTTGTTGAGGAACAAAAATAGTGCGTCATTACAGTAAGTACTTCTAGAGGGTTGAAACTCTGAAAAGGTGTGCTTGAATCAGACAGCAGGAACATTTAAGGCTAATTATATTTTTGATGTGAGATAATGGTTCTATAAGCATAAACTTAGATGATATGGTAATGTGATGGCCCATGATTGGCACTTGCTGAGTGTGTGGTGGTGAGGTAATTGTAGGCAAAGATTGGAGGGCTGAGGGAGAGAGATTGGGATCACTTGGCTGCAGGATGAGGAGGAGAGAGGCTGCAGACACCCTACTCCAGAATCCAGGATATATCTTTGGCAAGCCATGGCAGCTTGCCTGCCTCCTTCACTTCTCCCCCTAAAGACCAAGGACTTTGATAGATCCTGACTCTGACTGATCCTGAGGCTTTCCAGGGAGCTAGTCTGGACATTATAAGTACTTGTAATTAAAGTTACCCATTACAAATTTGTAAATGTTTAAACAAACTTTCTGAAAGTCATCATTTTTATACTCTCTTGTTCAATCAGCAAAATGTTTTTGACATATCTGTATACTCATGCATTATTTATGTGCTGAGAATCTATAAAAGTATATTGAAAATGTTTAATGTTCACAAATAATAGTGTTATATTTTAATATATAGTCATACAATAATGTCAAAAGCAATTAGTATAAATTATGGTGACTTTAAGGCCCCCATTTATTAATCTATACTTAATTATTTTATCAATACTACTATGTAGAATTAAGAAGCTATTTCTAATTAAATTTGAAATTATAAGAAAATATTTTAGTAATCATTTGATATCATAGATCGAAACAATCAATAAGATTACACAGGAAAAACATTGTTCTTTTATTTCATATAGTCTCTAATTCTATTGAAGCATAATTTGAACAATATGCTTTAAGTTCTGATTACTGCATAAAGAAATATTGAGTCTAAAAGTGTTGAGTTCCTATCCAGAAATCATATTGGACTAATGAAGAATGGTGATATTTATAAACAAAATTTTCTCCTGCTCCAGAAATGACATGAAACATTAAGCGATCATAAAGAAGACTGCCTAAATACAAGTTTCCAAAATCATACCTAAATATGAAGAACATGTCTAAAGCAATGAACATATATATTATTATACATTTGAACTACAAAATAGATTATAACAATATTGGAAGGCATCCCTGAAAAAATCAGCAGAATATCAATGAAAAGGAAAATAAATCCAAGGCAGATACAAAAAAATTATTTCTATGCCTACAAAAAAAAAAAATGAAGTGGTATGAGGGAAAGAATAATTAGACAATTTCAGTACATGCTTTTGAAATAAATTTAAATCCTTTTATTGAGCAAAAGCAAAATCTTATAATAGCTGCAGATGATTAGATTTTCAGATGTAACTTTTTTTTTTTAATTCTGAATAATATCTATGAAATAGTTAAGCAAAAAGAATGGAATCCCAAGTCCTCCAAAGGAAATTTGGCATGAACTAAGCCAAACACATGAATAAATTGTTGTTAAAATATTTTAAACATAAGGATTTGTGGAAACGTAGAGTTTATGTTATCTATTAAGAAATATGCTATGGAAATTTCAAGAGGATTATCATTCAGAATCCTGCACTAAATGATCAATGACACATTTCAAAATACTGTAAAAAACTAGCATCTCATGAACATCTAGCTAGAACATCTAGCTAGAAATTTCCTGGCTGAGACAACAAATGGCACTATTGCATATATAGACAAATGAAAAGCTATATAAAATGAACCAATAAGGAAGGAATCAGGAAAACAAAAGCTATGAATAATTCATACTTCCTTTAATCAGCATTTGAAAGCAAAAATTAAAAGTTTAAGATGACACAAAGTGTGTCAGCAAAATGAACAATTTAACATTAATTGAAAGTTTACTACTGAAGCTTTCAAAGCAATTAAATTAAAGCAGAAAGATGTAGAAAAAGGAGGAAGCATTACATTTCTATTCATCTTTGGTTCATAAGAATTCCAGCAACTCATAAAAACACTAGATGAATCAAAAGGAAAACAAAACTTGCATCATATAATACAATGAAAGAATAATTATGTTAAAAGACATAACACACTAGTTTCTTTGCAAAAGTAGAAAATGAAAGAAATAGATAAAAGTCATAATTACTGGCTAAAACTTTCTTATGAATTATCAGTGAAATATTTTACCAGAATCTCTCCTTACCTACACACGATTCTACCTTTTTTTACCAGAAGACATCATATATATTCTACCAAAAGAAAATTACCAAGGGTTTACTTATCCAACTGTAAACAAACTATGATTATACTTTTTATACAAAATCTTCACAGTTTGTATACCTTAAAAATCACATTATTCTCTTCCCCTCCCCAATACAAAATAGTTTTTTATTTATTGAAGTAAAAAAAATTGTGTTATAGTATATACAAAAAAAAAAAAAAACCTCATTGGCAATATGGTCATCAACAAGTTATCTGACAATATCATAACAGTTGTGTTGCTTTTATTGATTATTACAAATATTTTACTCAGTTTCACATTTCTTGTTTTTTCAAATACCGAAAATTTGTAAAAAAAATTCAACCATCATATGTATAATAGAATATTGGATGTTCAAATGGGAAATGCCTCTATTTAACATACATCATCAAAATAATAACTTCAAAGACAAAAAACATAAATGCAGCATTTTATAGGAAGGCAATTTAAGCAACTTAAGGTTTAAAATCAATTGAAAAATAGAAAAAAATATGAAAGTGATTATGATGATTAAATGATGATGATGATGATGAAGATGATGATGATGATGATGATAGTGCTTATTATGAAATGAATAGTTATCAAATAAAGTTATTACAGGCTTACTAGCAAGATAATACAATTTGAACATAATCCAATTAACTTTACATTTTTTTTAATTTCCTGGAGAGGAAACACAGTATCATGTAGTATGCATTGATCTTAAACTTTCTTTTCATCCAGATAACAGGCTTTTAAAATAGCTGACTAGTTGTGTGAAAATTGGCTGTCCCTCTAAAACTTCTCATCTAAGTTTCTTTATCTGAAAAGTGATGGAAATCTTCATGAATTATGTCTGGAGTTACTTCTACTCTGGAATTCTAAGAATTCATATTAAAGTGTAAAATTAACATGATTTTGTATAATAAAATGCAAAAAATGAAATGAATTTCATGTAGACAGGGAAATTAATTGGCACATGCATAATGCTTTATGGCTAACAAAATGTTTCTCAGGTAAAGAAATTAATATAGATTATGTAGACAGAGAATGCTTCATAGAGGAGTTTGTACTTAATCTGGGTATTAGAGTATGAGAAGAAATTTAATAGAGAGGATGCTGGAAAGAATATTTCAGGTGGAATATTAAAAGAAAAATGTAATAATTAATGCTTCCAGAAATTACAAAGGTTCAACTTCATCTCTTCTTGCTTAATACTTCATTTTATAGGATTTCTATGAAAAAAATTATTCTGTAAACTTATGTCATGACACAAACAAATATTACCTCATACATATTGCAGTTATGGGTTCTTTTTGACTTTTTTTCACATTATGTACATTAATATAGCCAAATTAAATACTTGTTTCTTTTCTCTTCATGACCTTTCTCTCTTTCTTACATTATGCATTCGAACAAGTCTTGGGTTGGTTTTTAGGAAATCAGAGCTATGCAAAGTCATCAGCTTCACTTTTTCCTCCATAGTTATTGAAGGAAAGTAGCAAGACAAAGGTTAAGATTAGTAATGGCCCATAATGCAGTGGGTGACCTTGACTGTTCTAAACTAGATCTTTTCCAGGTCTATTTGTCTGAGGTAATATCCATACAATGACAATGACTCTGGGTTAGGTAAGATTTAAAATAAAACTTGAACCTACAATATGTAGGCTTGCCTGATTATACAATACTAAGGACTTTTTACTTTATTTTGGAGGCAATAAGAATCAGTGAAAGTTTTAAAGGAGGGGTTTTGATTATCTATTGTATTCAATTAGTCAGATTGGTAAGGACCTGACCTAGCCTGGTTGCCATAGTAGTGTGGAGGGAAAAAAGACTAAGATAGACATTTTGCAAAAAGAAAAATGATGTGGTTATGGTGTAATGTCATTTCAATTCAGAGATCTGTGTCTGAACTTCTACTACGCTATTTATTACCTGATTGGTTGTTTATGCCACTTCTTTTTATGATTCTTGTTTTCTTCACATATGTAAAGAGTGGGTCAAATTTATTGATTGTTAGAGTTCTCTTCTAAATTGTAAGGTCTCATGAAGTAGCAATGCAAGATTACTTAATTGAACGTGGAATATAATAATAAGGAAAAGTCAAGGATGGCTTCAAATCTGGTTTTAAATTAGGACATCTAGAATAATGCTAACACCATTAAAAATAGAGAAAGTGGTACAAAGAGATAATTTTGAAGGAGGATGATTCTTTAACACAGCATAATGCTTTCTGATTTCACAACTGCATTCAAATAAGTTATCCAATTTAAGCCTCATATTTAAAAACTATGTCATAAAAGAGAAGCAGATCAAAAAGGAGAAGGGAGTAAACATGAGCACAGGTCCATTATCTTTATTTTTTTTTCCAACTGTAGTATTACTTAATTCTTTTCAACTACAAAAATATGTTTGAAGTTTGAGGAAGAAATATTTGCTTTTTTAATGTTAAAATATTTGGAGGAAGTAAGAAAAATTTATTAGAATTTCTTTATCAGTCAGTGGGGAAGGTCAAGCTGTTATACATGGAGTCCTTTTCTATAATTTTGAAATCATAACATAGAAAACTATTATCAACTCCACCTCCATCTCAGGATAATTTGAATAAAAATACTCATTTGGTTGCTATTAATCCTTTATATTTTATTTGGTGCTTCCTTTAAAAAATCCTTTTAACTTGTCTCAACCTAAGATAACCCTATGTCTCAGAGAGTTTTCCTTGATTATATGAAGTCTCTCTTTTTCCCAAATCAAGTCCTTAGGATGTTGCTGCCACCTAGAGACATAGAGTATCAATAGTTCTACTCAGATCATACTGATGGGAAGAAGAAACAAAATCACAGCCCAGAATTGTTTGTTTTTAGTATTTGCTTTTTTATCTGAAATGAGTACAATGACTCCTTACTAGCACAAAACAGCCCCAGAAATAATCTAATGATTTCAAAATTATTTTATTATAATTTAAATATGGAACATGGAATTGTTGGTTTATTTTCTGTAGTCTTGAGAATTAAAAGCCTCTACTTATTGAGTTGATGCTGAGTATATATAAAATATATTAAATTGTATATACACATATATATATATATATAAAATATGTGCCCATAAATGTATATATGTATGGTTACATATATATGTAACTTACACATATATCTTTGTATGTATGTACATATATACAAACATATATTTATATCTATCCAACTATCTATGTATCTATCTATATGTCTATGAACATTCAGAATTTTGAGCTGAAAAAGATTTTAGAGATCACTGTGTCTAATCACTTCTTTTTAAAATTTATAATTTTGGCATACTTAAAAGAATTCTGGTTTTCTATGATGTAGTGAAAGTATACATTATTACCAATAAATATTAATAACATTTTAAGTTAAGATTACCATCAATCTGGAAATATTGTGCATTTATAATCATTAATATTGAATTTTTTTCCTAAATCACACCTTTGTATTAATATTGTTTAGAAGGAAAGATTTTCACAAGTTGAATAGGAATTAGGTTAGCTAAATATTATTTGAATTTGAATATTATCCTGAAAATGAATGGCCTGGTATTTACTTAAATTTCTTAGCCTGGAATTTATACTGGCTTGTCAGTGAAGTTGGATAAAAAGGCAAAAAGCAAAATACCATCCCAAATCTTTTTCTTTTAAGAAGGCACAGGGTGAAAGGAAAAGAGCATGATAGTAGTGGAGTATAATTTACTGATAAGAACTGTTATTTTTATTCCTATTATTTTAAAACCTAAGTTTACTTCATATATGGCCATAATAGTTATGAAAACCCCCAGGAGTTCTTAGTATTCTAAAAGAGTTAATAAACAGTTTAAACGATTAAGCACATTAAAAAAAAATAATAAACATTATATATAAAATCTAAATGGCAGGATTCAAAATGTGTTTTTGTAATGTAAAATCTCTGAAGTCTTTCTTACAACTGTTCCAAAGTTGTATATGAGAATAATGGAATAAGACTGTTCTATAAAAAATGTTGAATAAGCTGATTTTAGAAAGGCCTGAATAGATTTATGTGAACTAGTGCTGAGTGAAATAAGCAGAATCTGGAATAAATTATATACAAAACAGCAAAAATGTACAATGATCATCTATAAAAGATTTTTGTCTTTTCAGGGGTCCTGTGATGCAAGGCAAACCCAATAATCTTTGGATAAAAAATTCCAATTACATCTAGAAAAAGAACCATGGAGATTGAATGTAAATCAACACAGACAATGTTCACTTCTTTTTTTTTTTTCTGGTTTTTTCCTCTCTCTTGGTTTTTCCCTTTTGTTCTGATTTTTCTTTCCCAACATGATTTATAAAGGAATGTGTATTTTAAAAATAAATTTAAAAAAAAACAAGAAATCAGAAATACAAAAGTTGGAATTAAAGAAAACCCCCCAGCAAAATAAAAGATTCATTCATTCATTTGGTGTGAGTTATTATCATCAATAATATGCAAATTCTCCAGATGTAACATTTGGAAATTTTTTCAGCTCAATGTAAACTAATCTATCAAATTATTTCCTAAACTTTAAAAATATGTTTTGTTTAAGTGAAGAGATAAAACATTATGGGAACAATAAGTGTTTAAAAGAATTGAAAGTAAGGTGAGATTGTAGGAAATAAACCAGTGCCTAACTTACTTCTCCTGCTTTTCAGCTTTTCTAAAGAGAGAACTTAGTGATTGACAACCAATCACACCATTGGTCTTCAAGGATTTTTAGCTAACCTTTTGATGTCCAGAATGGAAACTGGCAAAATTTGATTATTTTATTTTATATATATATATATATATATACATATATATATATATATATATATATATATGTATATATATATATATATATACATATATATATATATATATATATGTATATATATATATATATATGTATGTATATACTTAGATTTTAATTTAGCAACCAATAAGCATCTGTTAGGAATCTACATATCAGCTTCTGTGTTAGATGTAAGATATGCAAAGTAAAAGGGGAAAAAAAGAAAGAAGGGGAAAAGCTCCTCAAGGAACTTATTTTACTCCAATAATTTGACAATGAGGAACAGACACATCCAACTTAAAACCTCTCCCCACATTCACCCATAGACTCATGAGCATTAGAGATGCATCAGTTATTTTAGAATTCTTTCGATAGTAAAAAAAAAAAATAGAAATAGTTAGTGTTATTCAAGAAAGAAAAATAGTTATGAAATAGTGAGGACATGGATTTAAATTCCTTCTTGCTTTTTTTTTTTTTTTTTTTTTTTTTTTTTTTTTTTTTTTTTTTTTTTTTTTTTTTTTTTTGCTTGTTGGTTGTTCTTGTTTTTGAAGAAAACCAAAATTATATAATAATGTTAGAGGCAGGATATAGTATCTGATTCTGCATGATCAAATCAATAAGCATTTAGAATATTCTACTGCACCCTAAGCACAAAACCATGTTGTAATAAGTTAGTTAGCCTTTCAGATATCAGTTTCACCATTTCTGTGGTGAAAGGTTTGGACTAGATGGATTCTGAGATGCCATCCAGATTTTGAACTATGATCCTATTAAAGATGCTATTCCAGAAAGCAAGAAGAAAATTAATTGGTTCAGCAGGGCATGAAAAGCTGAGTCAATAAAACATGTTGATGTCATATGTGTTCTTATTTAATAGACAATTATTGAAACAATAATGCTTATGCATATTGGAAGCAATTATGTTAACACCAAAGTGCCAAATTAGTAAATGGAAAAGAATATTTTGCATGATTTTATTTTTCATATTTCTGAAAAGGCAGTAGAACGTAAATAAATTTCATAATTCTTGTAATTTTAAATCTAGAAATGAATTCAGGTAATATAATCCAAATTCGCCATCTGAAAGTAAAGAATGGGGATGGAAATCCATAGATAGGAAGGAACTTTTAAAAAGTCACTCCAAAAATGAATTATCCTTAGTCCTACCTCTGGAGCTTTATCACTTCAAAACTCTTGCTGCTGAGTATGACTGACAAAATGGTGCAGAGTGCTGGACTGATCTTAGACTTATTCTCTTCAAATTAAGTATTCACATTCCATTAAAGTGATGATCCCCAAGGCAAGGCAATTAGCAGAAGACTTACTGTGAAAAGATTAAAGCAGGAAAAGTTAGTTGCTAATTTAGAGGGAAAACTGATTCAACACATGGATGACAGTACTGAAGCAGAAAAGGAATGGAGCTTTTAGAAATTTTTTAGAGATTTGGTGTACAACATTGCATTTACTCATATGGACAATAATATTTGCAACCATCAAGAATGGTTGGATGACAAAGATAGGGAAATTCAGAAGCTACCAAACAAAAATACTAGAATTGCACAAGATTTACCAGTAGAATAATTAATCTGTTTCTAAGAAGATAGCATTTAACTTCATCAAAAATAAAATGCAAACAATTTAGAAAGATGCAAGATGATTGACTCAATAAGAAGGCAGATGAAATTCAGTTTTACATTCAGTAACAATCCAAGGAATTTTTATGATGCCCCAAAGCTTAATTATGAATCAATAACTTATGCTGAATCTCAGATATTTAGTTTTCTTGGTGCCATATTTATTAACAAAAAAGATATGATACTGGCGACATGGTATGAACACTTACAAAGTGTTCTCAACCAGACTTTATCGATCAATATTGAAGACATTAACCATATCTCTTATCTTGAAGTAAGCTTCTTCTAGCCAAATTTACAACTGAATAAGAAGTTCCATATACTATTAACACCAGATACAGATTCTATTCCAACTAAGGTTAATAAGGCAGGGGATTCAATAGTCATACTAAAGCTGATGGAAATGTTCTAATTATCTGGCAAGAAGAGATTATTCATAAAACTTCAAAGATACCTCCAAAGATTCACTAGAGATAGCCCAGTGTTTGGGAAGTTCACAGAGATACTGTATTAGATAAGAAGTGTTGGCATGCCTATCAAACTGAAAGTCTATAGAGCCATTGTGTTAATCTCTTTGTTACATGCCTGTGAATCCTGGATGATATAACAGTACAAATACTCTACAAGAATATTTGTAATACAGAAGCCAGGATACTGAATCACTTCCATTTGAATTGTCTCAGGAAGATTCTGCAGATCACCTAAGAAAATAAGGTACCAGACATTGAGATTCTTTCTTGAGCTAAACTTCCACTCAGTTAAACACTACTGCATAGAGTACAACTTCAATGTGTATTTCATATTGTTTGAATCCCAAATGTACATTTGATTAAAATATTATTTTATTAGAAAGTCACAAAAGAAATCACTCTCAAAATCTCTATGAAGAATGTGGATTCAATTGTGTTGCAATTAAAAAGGACTACTCAGCAGAGTATTCCCACATTAAAAAAGATACTTTGAGTGAAGTAAAATTGCAGGAGGTCAAAGAAAACATGAGCTGCACAAATTTATAGACACCTCCAATACAAATGTTCTTGTGTCTCTTTTTAAATTAAATTTATGTATTTCTCCCAATTGCATAAAAGAATGTATTTCCCTTCACTTATATATAAAAACAATTTCTAATATTAATTTTGAAAACTTTGCAGTTCAAAAAGAATTGCTCTTCCTTCCTCTTTTTCCATCCACCTTCCAAATTAGAAGGTGAGTAATTTGATATATCTTATACATGTATAATGCTACAAAACATTATCATATTGAGATCTAATAGTAGCATTGTTAAGTCAAAGGGCATAAATGGTTTTATAGGAATTTTATGGACATTTGGACATATTTACAATTTGCTTTACAAAATGCTTCAGTCAGTTCACAACTTCACCAAAAACGGATTAATATCCATTTTTCTCCACATCCTTTTCATTTGTCAGTTTTCTTTACTGTCCTATGAGTTGGAGATAATACCTCAGAATGGTTTTAATTTGCATTTCTTTACATTAAAAATATGGTTATAGTTAGCTTTGGTTTTATCATCTGCAAACTATGAATACTTTTTTGATCATTTATCAATTGGAAAATTTTCCTAGAAAATTTTCTTATTTTTATAAATTTGACTCAGTTATCTATATACTTAATAAATAATGTCTTTATCAGAGAAATTTGCTTCAATTTTTTCAGTTACTATTGCTAACTGCATTTCCCTCCATATTATCCTCTCATTTATTCTATTTTCTCTCTTCTTTCATTCGCTTTCTGACTGCCTCCTATGCAATCTGTCCTTCCTCCTATCACTCTCTTTCTCTTATCCCGTTGCCCTACTATTGTTTCTATAGGATAAGATAGATTTCTACACCCAATTGAGAGTCTTTTGTATTTCAATTTTAAGCCAATTCTATTGAAAGTAAGGTTCATTCACTTTCTTTCACCTCTTCTTTCTTCCCTTCAACTCTAAAGGCTTTTTCTTGACTCTTTTGTATAAGATAATTTATCCCATTCCACATCTATCTTTCCCTTTTATCAAGTACATTCTCTTCTTCAATTTTTTAAAAGATATAATTACTTTATATTAAACTCCTAGTGGTGCCCTCTATTCATGTGTACTCATTTTAACAGCCCAAATGAGAAAGTTCTTATGACTTAGAACTTTCATCTTCCCATGTAGAAATATTAACAGCTTAAAATTATTAAAATGTTTATGGTTTTGTTTCCTATTTACCTTTTTATGGTAAACTCTCCCCAGTCTTGTATTTAAAAACATTTTTATTTTATTCAGCTGTGGGATTTTTTGTTCATAATCTTTGTAAATCCTCTATTTTATTAAAGTTCCTTTTTCCCCATCAAGAATTATTCTATTTTTGCTGCGAGGTTGATTCTTGGTTCTAATCCTAGTTCCTTTGCCCTTTAGAATATCCATATCCATTAATTCTTTAATGTAGAAGCTGTTAAAATTTTATGTTATCTCGATTTTTGATCATGGCTTTCAAGTAGACCACTCTTGGTTACATTCTCCAGGTTAGTTATTTGTGTAATGAGATATTTTTCATTGTCTTCTATTTTTTTTTTACTCTTTTGATTTTATTTTATTGTTTCTTGATTTCTTATGAAGTAATTGTCTTGAATTTGCTCAATTCTAATTTTTAAGACATTATTTCTTCAGTGAGTTTTTGTGACTCCTTTTCCACTTGGCCAATTCCACCTTTTAAGATATTTTCCCCCCTTTCTTCAGTGAGTTTTTGTGTCTTTCCGTTCAGCTACTTCTACTTTGCAAACCTTCTACTCCTCATCAATTTTCTCTACCTCTTTTACCTTTTGGTATAGTTTGTTTTTTCAGGTGTTATTTTTTAAGTAATATTTTTGTGTCTCTTTTACCAAGTCCTTGACTTGTCTTTTCCCATAATTTTCTTATATCATCCTCATTTCTCTTTACAATTTTACTTTTACTTTCTTTAGTTGATTTTCAAAATTCGTTTTTGAGCTCTTTCATGACCTGAGACAAAATCATTTTTTTTTTTCTCTTGGAAGCTTCGTGTGTAGAAGATTTGATTTTCTTTTTTTTTTAGTCTGTATTTTGATCTTTTTTTTTCACCATTCTTACTATCTGAGGTCAGATTACTTTTTTTCTCTTGTTGGCCAATTATCCAGTCTATTACTTAACTTTTAATTTTTTTTTTTTAAGTATGGTTCTGATTTCTGGGTGGAGAGGCTTCAAAGCTTTATGCATTTTTAGAGATACTTCTAAGGATTTTAAGTTCTCAGTTCTTCTAAGTTAGTTTGTTCCTCTATTGACTTATGTTATAGTCTGTGAGAGCCACTAGAACTCTTTTCTGACATAAACTGCTTCATCCTGTGATAAAAATCTCTGGTATGCTAGTGCTCCTTCTGACCTTGGCAATGCAACCCATGACTGTGACCATAATCCAAGTGTGGGTAATAAAGAGTACTGCTTCAGGGATAGCAAAGAAATCTCTGTAATCTCCTTTTGAATAGTTATTCTACATCCACTTATCATGTGTTTTCTGAGAGTTCTAAAAAACGTGACACTCCTGATTAACTGGATTAACTAATTAAGTCATGCATTTTATTTTCTGTATCTAAAGCTTTGCTAGTACAGAATACATTGGACTGTGTTTCACTTTCAACCTGGTATGAAAGATCTTCACTGCTGAGCTTCTAAATTGTCTTCTGCATCTATGGTCTGAGAGAGCTGGAAATCAACATTGTTGCTACTGATTCAACTACCCTGAGTCCTGCTTCTTGTTTGCTAAGACTTGTTCCATTCTCATACTGGTAAAATATACCTTTTGTTTGGACCTCCTAAGTTTTGGGGCTGGAAATTTGTGTTTGTCAAATAGTAGATTGCTATAGTTATTGACTATTCTGTCCTGTGACCTATTCCACTGATTGACTACTCTATTTCTTACCCAGGACCAAATGGTTTTGATGACAGCTGATGTATAATATAGTTTTAGAGCTAGAACAACTAGGCCACTCTTATTATCATTTTTAGTTTCTTTAATTCCCATGAAATTCTTGACCTTTTGTTCTTCCATATAAACTTTGTTACTATTTTTTTTCTAGATCTGTAAAATAACTTCTTGGAGTTTGATTGGTATGGCACAGAATAAGCAGATTAATTTAGGTAGTATTGTCATTTCTTATTATATTTGCTTGGCCTTTCCATGTGCACTTGATATTTTTTGACTGATTAGATCTGACTTTATTTTTGTGAAAAATGTTTTGTAATTGTGTTCATATAGTTTCTGAGTTTCCCTTGGCAGATAGACTCCCAAATATTTTATACTATTGACACATATTTTGAATGGAATTTCTTTTTTATATCACTTGCTGTTGGATTTTGTTGTGACCAAAGAAGAACTGGAACTCATAATTGATCAACAAATCGATAATTTTGATTACATTAAATTTTAAAAAATATTTTGTAAAAACAAAACTAATGCAGAAAAGATAAGTAAGGAAGCATAAATTAGGAAACCATTTTTTACATTTAAGGGTTCTGATAAAAGTCTCATTTCTGAAATATATAGTATATTGACTCAAATTTATAAGAAATCAAACCATTCCCTAATTGATAAATGGTCAAATAATATGAATAGACAATTTTCAGATGAAGGAATTAAAATCATTTCTAATCATGTGAAAAAGTGCTCTAAATCAGTATTGATCAGAGAAATGCAAATTAAGACAACTCTGAGACATGATTATACACCTCTCCTATTGGCTAAGATGACAGGAAAAAATAATGATGAATGTTGGATGTGGGAAAACTGGAACACTAATACATTGTTAGTGGAACTGTGAATGGATCCAGACATTCTGAAGGGCAGTTTGGACTATGCTCAAAAAGTTATCAAATTGTGCATACCCTTTGATCCAGCTGTGTTTCTACTGGGCCTATATCCCAAAGAAATCCAAAAGGAAGGAAAGGGACCCACATGTGAAAAAATGTTTGGGTAGCCCTTTTTGTAGTGGCAAGAAACTGGAAACAGTGGATGCCCATCAAATGGAGAATGGCTGAAGGAGTTATGGTATATAAATGTTATGGAATATTATTGTTCTGCGAGAAATGATCAAGAGGCTGGATTTAGAGAAACACACACACATACACATACACACACACACATACACAGAATCAAACAAAAAGATGATAATTTTGATCCTCATTGTTCTCTCTGTAGATACGAACAGCATTTTACATTTCTAGTATGTTGAAATTGTCTTCAATCACCACATTACTGAGAAAAGAAAACTCCATACAGTTAATTATTATATAAGTTTGCTCTTGCTATGTACAATGTTCTCTTGATTCTGCATTCTTCCCTCAATATAGTTCATAGAAATCTTCTCAGGCTTTTCTGAAATCAGCTTCCTCATCATTTTTTAATAGAACAATAATACTCCTTTAAATTTACATGGCAGAAATTATTCAGCCATTCCCAAACTGATGGACTAAAAATTTAATTATCTTGTCAATACAAAAACAGCTCCTATAAACATTTGTGCACATGTAGGTTCTTTCCACTTTTTTTTATGATATTTTTAGGATATAGATACACACTGCTTATCATTTCAAGGAAAACTCATTTTATTCCTATTCTTTCTAGAAATGGGTATTCTATTTTGTCAAAAGCTTTTTTCTGCATTGGCTGAGATAGATGAGCATATGATTTATGTTAATTTTGATATTTATGTGGTCATTTATGCTAACAGTTTTGAAGCAGCCTTTCATTTTTGGTATAAACCCCTCCCCCCCTGAGCATAGTGTGTAATCTTTTTGATAAATCACTGTAATTTCTTTGCTAATATTTTGTTTATTTTTTGCATGGATATACATGACATATTCTATGTCTAATTTGACTCTTCTTGATTTAGGTATAAGCCTCATACTGGTTATAAAAAAAGTATTTGGTAAGATTCCTTCTATGCCTATTTCTTCCCAAATAGTTTATGTAGTATGAAACTAATTGTCTATAATTTTTTGACAATTTATCAATTGGAGAATTGCTTGTATTTTTATACATTTGAGTCAATTTTCTATAAATTATAGAAATGAGTCCTTTATCAGAAAACTTGAACATAAAATATTTGTATTGGTTTATTGTTTTTCTTCTAATCTTATTTGAATTATATAAAAACTTTTTAATTTAAGATAATTAAAATAATCCATTTTGCATTCCATAATATACTACAATTCTTCTTTGGCCACACATTCTTTACTTTTCAAAACATCTGAGATTTAGACTCTTTGTTCTAATTTGCTTATAATATCACTCTTTATGTCTAAACCAAAAATCCATTTAGATTATTTTAGCATAGGTTGTTAGGTGTGGATCAATGCCTAGTTTCTGCCATACTAATTTCCAATTTTCCCATCAATTTTTGTCAAATAGTGGGTTATTATCCCATAAGCTGGCTTCTTTGGGTTTTTCAAACACTAGATTACTGTAGTCATTGACCATTGAGTCTTGTGAAAGTAACTATTCTGTTTATTGACTATTCTATTTATTACCCAGTACCAAATGAATATAATTTTAATTCTTGCACAACTAGACTATCTTTATTTGTATTTTTCCTTTAATTCCCTTTAAATTCTTGACCTTTTGTTTTTCCAGATGAAAATTATTATTTTTTGTCTAACTGTGTAAAGTAATTTCTTAGCAGTTTCAATGAAAGGGCACTGAATAAGTAGATTAATTTAGTTAAAATTGTCATTTTTATTAATTAGGTCAGTCTAACCATGAGCACTTTTTTTTTTCAGTTGTTTAGATCTAACTTTCTTTGTATGGAAGGTGTTTTGAAATTGTGTTTATATAATTCTTTGCCAAATAAACTCCCAAACATTTGTATTTCTTGCTGCTGGACTTTGTTGGTAAAATATAGAAATGCTGATGACTTATATAAATTTATTTTGAATCTTGAAACTTGGCTATTTTTTAATGGTTTCTAGTAGTCTTTTAATTGACTGTCTAGGATTCCCTAAATATATCATCATATCATCTGCAAAGAGTGATAATTGGGTTTCTATAATCTATTCTAATTCCTTTAATCTTTTTTCTTCTTTATAGACAAAATTAACATTTCTAATACAATATTGAATAGTAACAGTGATAATGGGCAACCTTGTTTCACCCTGATCTGATTTTGAATGGATCTAACTTGTCCCAGTACATATGATGCTTGCTGATGGTTTTAAATAAATACCCCTAATTGTTGTAAGGAGAACTCCTTTTATTCCTATAGTACATACTATAGTATATCCTATACTATATACTATATTTAATGAGAATGGGTGTTGAATTTTGTCAATTTTTTTTATGAAACTATTGAGAAAGTCAATAGATTTTGACTTTTGACCCTAATTGATTTAGAATTCAACACCATATCTATGTCATAAAAGATATTCTGTAGGTCTTCTTCTTTTTCCACTTTTCCAAATAATTTGCATAGTATAGGAATGAATTTTTTTTTTAATTTTGGTAGAATTCACATGCAAATCCATCTGGCCATTTTTTTCCATAGGGAGTTGTTTATTCAGTTTCTTTTTCTAAAATGGGACTATTTGAGTAATTTATTTTCTCCTTTGTTAATCTGGGCTATCTATATTTTTGTAAGTAGTCATCCATTTTACTTACATTATCAGATTTACTGGCATGCTGTTGGTTAAAATGGAACCTAATTATTGCTCTAATTTATTCTTAATTTGTGGAAAATTCACTCTTTTCATATTTTTATACTAACAATTTGATTTTTTCTTTCCTTTTTCTAATCAACTTAGCTAAAAGTTTGTCTATTTTGTTGGTTTTTTCACAAAAACAAGTTTTTGTTTTATTAGTTCATTCTCTTACTTTCAATTTTATTAATCTTTTTTTTTTATTTTCAGAATTTCAAGTTAGGTATTTAATTTGGAGTTTTTAATTTATTCTTTTTCCAGCTTTTTTGGTTGCATATCCAATTCATTGATCTTCTCTTTCTCTATTTTATGCAAATAAGGGGTATACAACTTCCCCTAAGAACTACCTTGCCTGCATCCCATAAATTTTAGTATTTTGTCTTATTATTGTGATTCTTTTAGATGAAATCATTCTGTTGAATAAAATTGGATGAAAACTATTCATTGATTGATTATTGATAATCTATTTTCCAGATCAGCTGTTTTTTAGTGAGGTAGTTTACATTTTATTCCATTGTTTTCATTTTTTAAAGTTTGTTTGATCATACATATCTTGTAGGATCATTACCATCCATTTACTCAGTTCTAGTTTTAAATGTAGGATTTTATTAAATTAGCTATTGTATTTTCTTTTTCCACTTGATTAATTCAACTTTTCAAAGTGTTTCTTTCCAGTGGATGTATTTTTTTTGCATTTTACTAATTGTATATTTTAAGAAAAAAATGTTTTTTCTAATCTGTCATTTCTCTCTTACCTTTCATTTCTTCTCCCAATTTTTCTTCTAAATCTCTAATTTGTCTTTTAAAATCTTTCATAAATACTTGCATGGAGTCTCTTTGGTCTTGAGAACAATTCAGATTATCCATTGAGATTTCCTATGTAAGCATTTAATCCTTGTATTAGTTTGTATTAGTTTTGGTTTTTCCCTGTCAGCAAAGTAGCTTTCTATGGTTGTTTCTTTTTGATTTCTTGCTCATTTCTTTCTTTCTTTCTTTTGTGAATTTTAAGATGATTCTCTATTCCTGTGACAGAGTAAGTGCTGTTTCAAGTTTCTTGTACTTCTACTTGTTCTGAAAATAAAAGGAAAGATTAATAAAATTGAAAGAAAATAAACTAATAAAACAAAGAGTTGGTTTTGTGAAAAACCAACAAAATAGATAAACCTTTAGCTAAGTTTATTAGCAAAAAAGAAAGAAAAATCAAATTGTTAGTATAAAATTATGAAAAGGGTGAATTTTGCACAAATGAAGAGCAATTATTAGAGCAATAATTAGGAGCCATTGTGACCAATTACATACCGATAAATCTGATAATGTAAGTAAGGGGTAGTCTTACCTTCTCTCTCAAAAACAGCTTGGTTTTGCATTTTGGCAATTAACCTTTTGTACTGTTACTGCTCCTCTGGTTCAGCTCTACTAATAAGGCAGTTGCTGATCAACTGTAACTCTCTCAATGACTTTTCCAGATTGTCTGAGCTATGCTGAACACCCATTTCATCCTAGTGAACCGACCTTTTCTAATATATCTTGATCTGGAAGATAATTTCATTAGATTAGACTCTGTTTAGAAGTTTGATTTCATTTTATTTTCTAGGAATTTTGGGAAAGCTGGAACAGTTTCATGGTTTCACTTCACCATCTTGGCTCTTCCCCCAAACTCATGCATGCTTTAATATAATAAAGTTTGACTGGCTCGAGCTCTACTTCTGTCTTTTTTATTGTAGGTTGAATAAATTTAATTCTCATATACGATTTGATATTGAAATATCACTACTCTGTCTCTATCCAAAAAACAAACAAACAAACAAACAGAATAGGACATAGATATTAAAAAAAAAATGTAGTGGCTCTTTTTGTGGTGGCAGAAATTTGGAAATTGAGCAGTTACTCATCAATTAGGAAATGGTTTGACAAGTTATGGTATATTTGTGTAATGAAATACCACTATTCTATAAGAAATGATGAGCAGGAAGATTTCAGAAAAAATATAGAAAGACTTAAATTAACTGATTCTGACTGAAATGAGCAGAATCAAGGGAACATATATACAGAAACAGAAACATTTTGTAAAACTCACTATGGAAGACTTACCTCTTCTCAACAAAATCATGATCAAAGACAATTCTAATAGATGTGTGATTAAAAACAGCCATCCATATCCAGAGAAAGAACTATGGAGAATCAATCTACAATGAAGTGTACAATCTTCAGTTTTGTTAGCTTTTTAAAAATTTCTTGTATTTTTTCCTCCTTTGTTCCAATTTTTTCACAATAGAATTAATATGGAAATAATATATGTTTGTGTATTGTGTGTGTAATAATGATGACTTAGTAAAAGAAATAAATTAAGATGTATTTATTAAAGATTTGTTTTGTGCTAGAAATTATACTAAATCACACACACAGTCAAGGATAGTTTCTACAAAGAAAGACACCGTAACTAGGTCTACAAAATATTTCTGGGAGGTGATTGAATCGTGTAATATCAAAATCTAACAGAAACTCAAAAATTATCTATTCTAAGATATGTCTTAATAGATAGATAATTAATGCAGTTGATATAATACTAGAAATTGGATTTTAAACCCAGCCCCCACACAGTGGATGTATTGCTTTGGGTAAATCACTTGAACTTTCTCTGACTCAGTTTTCTTATCTGTAGAATTGAAGCCTATACCTTCAAGAGGTGTTAATGGGATAAAAAAATGGAATGTTAAAATTCTATGTAAATGTCAGTTTTTGTCATCATTAATAACAAAGATCTCCTTTACAACAACTGGTAGATGGTCAGCTCAACTGCATTCGAATGTCATAATGGACTTTCCTAATTTCTAAAAATCTTTTAAAGTAACATTTCTTTTGGATATCATATATGTGAATAATTTCTATTAACATCTTCATGTTTATAATTACAATTCTACTTTCAAATCTACTCTTTTTACTTGATCTTGTGTCTATCATTTTTCAACCTCTTGTTTGAATGATGGGATGCCTTTATTCAACAAATCTACATTGTATGTAGAATAATGTGATAACCAATGCTGAAGATATCAAATTGAAAGAAATAACATTCTGCCTTGCTCAAGATAACTCAGTTATACAAAGAACTCAATATATTATATAAAAATGTATTATAAAAGTCAAGAAAAGAATTCCCTTCACAGTAGGGAGAAATTCTATCCAACTTATAACAATTTTGTTGTTTCTATATTTTGTTTCATATTTACTACAATATTGCAATGTTCTACCTGTTTTTTTTTTCTTTTTAATCTAAATTTTCCCTGTTTCAATATTCAATTTTTAAACAGCTATTCAGCTATTACAACACTCATTTGATTAACATTTCAATGCCACTTTAATTGTATCATTCTCTAAATCAAAATCTTGAATGCCTCCATACATTTTAGAAAATGGAGCTTAAACTCATAGGCTTGGCTTTCAAATTAAAGTAGTGCCATTTTATAACATCACAATTATTTTTTACAATTTCTAAATGTCCAATCTATTTTGTAAAAATATTTTATTTCTACATATATTCCTTTATTTATGATTTTTTTCCCTAACTTATAATTTCTTAACACTCACTTTTTCTACTACCTTTAATGCCTATGTTGAATTCTCCTGCATTCTCCAGGAAGGGATTTTTTTTATAATCTTCTATAATAATTCCACAAGCACTCAGTATATGCTTGTTGTGATATTTCTAGTCATTTATTTTATATTTTTATGAATTCTGAATCATTTACAATCTATAAAACAAACCTATAATATTTAAATATATACTGTTATTCAATGTTTGCTATTCTTTATTTTTATTCACTATTTTCACAAACAATATAAATTCTATGAAAGTAAGGACTGTGAATGCAACAAATTGTTTTATTTAGCACAAGACTAATTAAAAAATCTTATAATAAATAAGTAAGGATAGATTGTATTCAACTCATTTGTAGATATTTCAACATATTTGGAATATTATTAATATCTTCATTCAAGGAAAAGCTATGCTTATGAGAGAAAGGAGGAAAAGAAGAACTAGGAAGAGAAGAGAAAGAATGATTCAAAATGGAAAAGATGATGAAAAGGATAGTGATTCCTGATAATAGTCTTGTTCATTGAAGTAATGACTAGCATAGATATTTGTGTATGATATTATGAGGAAATTATATCCATAGATAAATATGCAGAATTCTAACAGAGTGAAAGGTCATACCAGTGGTTAGAATTTATTTTTAAGATATAGGGAGAGATATAGGTGCATCACTGGATTAGAAAAAAATAATTTTGAAAACATATGCTTATATGTAATGTGAAGAATTTACTCTTAAAAATCACTAAGCTTTATGAAGCTCTCTAGGAATGAGTTTCCTAATCTACAAACTATATAGTATTTATGCAACTTAAATTACAAACTTCCTCTAATTAAAATACTTTTTAAGCATTAAAGTTTAAATAGGGTCAAGAAACAACTGTTATTTTTAAGCATGTGTAGATCTTTTTTTAATTAATTTTATAATTATAATTTTTTGACAGTACATATGCATGGGCAATTTTTTTTAACAACATTATCCCTTGTATTCACTTTTCCAAATTTTCCCCTCCCTCCCTCTACTCCCTTCCCTAAATGACAGGCAATCCCATACATATTAAATGTGTTACAGTATATCCTAGATACAATATATGTGTGTAAAACCAAATTTCTTGTTGCATGGTAAGAATTGAATTCCGAAGGTATAAGTAACCTGGGTATAAAGGCAATAGTGCAAACATTTTACACTCATTTCCCAGTGTTCCTTCTCTGGGTATAGCTGTTTCTGTTCATCATTGATCAACTGGAACTGATTGGATCTTCTTTATGTTGAAGATAACCACTTCAATCAAAATATATCCTCATACAGTATCATTGCTGAAGTGTATAATGATCTCCTGGTCCTGCTCATTTCACTCAGCATCAGTTCATGTAAGTCTCTCCAAATCTCTCTGTATTCATCCTGTTGGTCATTTTTACAGAACAATAATATTCCATAACATTCAGATACCACAATTTATCCAACCATTCTCCAAGTAATGGGCATCCATTCATTTTCCAGTTTCTAGCCACTACAAAAGAGCTACCAAGAACATTTTGGCACATATAAGTCCCTTTCCCTTCTTTAGTATTTCTTTAGGATATAAGCCCAGAAGTAGCATTGCATGTGAAGATCTTGCAAGAGAGAAATTAGATTTCATTTACTTGACCCTAAAACTCAGGATTGATATGCAATAGTTGTATTAAGGTAAATATGATATGATATTGATATACTAATAATTTCTGATAGCAAATATCATCCAAAAAGAATGAACTATCTCAGAAGAATCTTTCCCCCTCTCCTAAAACAAATCTCAGATAATCAATTATTTATGGCATTTTAGTGGATTTTCTTTTATTGAAGTATGAGTTTGACTGTATAATCTTTGGGAATCTTTTCAATCTTCAGATTCTGTCATCTTGTTGAGATCCAAATCATAACTATTGTTAATATTAACAATATGTTTATTAAACAGGGGTAACATGGAATAATTATTTGCATACCTTCAAACTGGTGGAACATGGGTTAAAATTCCATTTTTAAATCATACTGGTTGTGTGAATCTCAGCAAGTCACAACTTTTCAGTGATGCAGTAAATTCAAAGACTATAAACTACAGAATAATTGTTGAAGTTAATTGGTGCTGAATTGAGAGTTTACTTTATTAATGAAAAAACAGTTATATTTTCCCCCAGTTGCTACTGAAGAAAAATTTACTAGGACAATGTCAGGATTAGTCATTGAAAATCGAATATCTACACTATACCAGGCAGATAAGTACTAACTAGACTACAAAATGTATCCAATATAGTATACTTAAATGAACTCATTTTGCCTTGTCTCTAAGTAGAAAGAATAAGATAGAAACATTTTCTCCATTTTGAATAGTGATTATCATTTCTATACCTCAAAATTGTTATTGTAGTTTCCTATGGTTCCCAAGCAATGAATTTATAAGAATAGAAGTTTAGGAGAAATGAAAACAAACAAGCAAAACAAAACAAAGTAACAGTCAGACCAAAAAAACCACATAAGTAATCTCATTCCAGCAGGATGACATTATAGTGTAATTCAAAAAGAACTAGAATAATCTCAGCAGTTTTAGAATCTTAGTTATAATAAAATTCACCAGCAATTCAATTATGTAATATAATCTGTTTGAACATAGAATTCATATTTAAAGGTAAATCTGTTTTTATTTAACAAAAGTCATCTACTTGGGATTTGTCCTTAATTATTTTTAATTACTAATCTCATCAGACCACTTAAACATATACATAAGCAATGCAAATATGCATATATAATACATATACACATATACATTCACATACACACAACTATGTGTGTAAATTGCACCTGCACAATATAAGTAGGACTTAAACCTATAATTATCATCACTATTTGCTACTGATATATAATTTCCTATGTCTAAATTATAGTGATTTGAAATAAGGATTTAACAACTACTCCATTAATAATTAAGTTTTTAATCCTTTACTGAGTTTATGCCTATTTTATCAATGAATAATAACTAGGAAGAAAATTTAAAAAATCAAAGATGTTAAGAAGTTGCCTAATGGAAGGGGCTGGCTTCAATAAAGTTTATAGTTTAAAGAGAAGTTTCATTTTTATAGCTTGATTTATTTCTACAAGTAAAGAATTCCAAATCTTTATTCCCATTTATTGTATTTTATCATCAGTAATGAAAAAAAAATCTCTATCAGGATATAACAAGCACTTACAAAGTCACTACAGTAATGCTAAGCATTGTCAGAGTAGGCTTTTACAAAAATTGAAATATAAGGGAAATTTATTTCTATTTTTTTTCCTTTTAAGAACAATATTTTGCAAGTTTTTTTTTTCTTTAGCCGAACCCCTAATCTACAAGACTCAAAAAAAATGACAAAGAGAACTTTATTTTTCTTCTCTCCCCCTCTCCCATCCCTTCTCTTGCATGTTTGGGAAATGTGAATTCCCAAACTCTTTCACATTAATCACCACCATGAGTAGAAGATGATGTTATATCCACATAATAATTCTTAGTCTTCTTGAATATAATTTTAAAATAATCCTATAGGAAGAAGGAAATAAAAATGTAAAGATATAAAGACTAGACAACATAATAGAATATGTATTGAGTTTGAAAATAGCAGAACCAAGTTCAAATATTCACTATAAGTGTCTTAGTCTCAGTTTCCTTCCCTTTAATATAGGAATTATAATGCCTGTTGCACCTTCATCACAGAGAAACAAATTGAGATAATGCTTGGAAAAATGTTTCATGTACATTTAAGATTTAAAAAAATTCCTTTTAATAAACATTTTACTGCTTTTTCTATTCAACATATTTAATAGTACTTAATAGATGTTGAATAAATATTATAAATGTTTCTTCACTGATTGGCCAAGAAAAATAGCAAGGAAACCTGGATTACTAAGTAAATCATACCGAAAATATTCTGTAAATTTCCATGAACTCCTTCTTCTAAAATAAAACTTTACTCTTATTATGTAGCAACTGTTGGAGTCAAAGACAGGAATTCTTCTGTGTGATAGAATCAATAATAGGAATACCTATGGAGAATTCTCTAGAAATATGATTAATAATTAGATTCTCCAATACTAGAGCTGAAAATAAACTAATACAAACAGAATGACATTTTCAAATTAGCTTTATGCCAATCTGTGAAGGAAAATTGGGAAACACAAATAAGCAGTTTCATCAAAGGTAGCCCAAGCTGCAAAATGTAGGGTAAGTCTTGTACATAAACATGCTATATGATTGTCCATCAACCTCTATAATTCATATTCTTACTCACATCAATATTCTTAGTTTAACAAGCTACAAAAGTTCTCTATTTCATTGCCAATGATTTGTTCTGCCTGGCTTTCAATGAGCTTCATAATCTTTTCCTACTTGTTGACATAATAGTCCCATACATTCACCTTATGTCCCTTATGCAAAATTTCCATATTATGCTGATTAATGTGCTTATTTTCCCTTCTTCCCCATCTCCTACCATGTGTCATGTCTATTTTTGCTTTTTTCCTATGTGACCATTTCAGAAATTGCAAATGACATGAAATTTCTCCCATTCTGAAATTATTTCCCTTTCTTTGCCTACTCAGTTCTACTCATTTTAAAATCTTAGATCAATTCCTAAATTCTATAACATTTACCACAGTGCCTGGAATATAGAAGAGATTTAATAACTGTTTGTTGATTCACTGATTTTGCATCAAAGAAGTCTTGACTATAAATACTGTCAAGTTTTTAAAACATAATGTTTCTGTTGATCTTACATTTAACTGGTTTATTAATCAGTTTTGTTCTTTATATAAACATATATGAAAGGTAATATGGTATGGAAACAATTCTCATCCTCGAGTCTAAGAAACCTACACCCTAATCCTTAATTTTATATTCACAAATTTGTGTGAACATGGGTAATCAGGTGCTCCTAGTACTCTCAGGAAACTTTTTTTAAAAATCTCATTAAATGTTCATAGCAGCCTTTTTTTTAGAGGCAAGGAACTGGAAACTGAGTGAATGCCTATCAGTTGGGGAATGACTAAGTGATAGTATGTGAATGTAATGAAATATTGTTTTATAATAAATGATCAGTAGGTTGATTTCAGAAAGACCTAGAAAGATTTACATTAACTGATGCTAAGTGAAGTGAGTAAAACCAAAAGAAGATTGTACAAAGAAACATTTGTTGATTTGATTATCAGCTGTGATGGTCTTGGATCTTTTCAACAATAAAGTGATTCAAGGAAATTCCAGTAGTCTTGTGATAGAAAGCGCCATCCACCTCCAGAGAGAGGACTATGAAGGCAGAATGTGAATCACAACATAGCATTTTTACTTGTTGCTATTGTTGTTTGCTGTTTTTTTTTCTCATTTCCCCTCTATTGATCTGATTTTCCTTTAGCAGTATATGATAAATGTGAAAATATGTTAAGAAGAATTCCATATTTTTCCTATATTTGATACTTGCTTCTGTGGGAAGAGGCAAATGGGGAGAAAAGGAAGAAAAATTTGAAACAATGTTTTTC
Organism: Sminthopsis crassicaudata; assembly: GCF_048593235.1. Lineage (NCBI taxonomy): Eukaryota > Metazoa > Chordata > Mammalia > Dasyuromorphia > Dasyuridae > Sminthopsis > Sminthopsis crassicaudata. Next base: position 363,842,761 of record NC_133617.1, read on the forward strand.
AAATAATGGATGTTGAAAACTTTTTTTGCATGTGATAATAATAATATTATTTGTATAGAACCTACTAAGTGTCAAGCATTTTTTCTATGCTTTAAAATATCATCTCATGTAATACAGTATATACAAATCATTGTTTTGAAGCCTAAAGAGTTCTATATTAATTTGGTCAAACCAAATATTAATCTGAATTTTGTCTCTTTGATATGACTTTAAAGTCATTCTTCTCAGAAAATATCAATTAATACATCCTGTTACAGGATGTATCAAAATTGCACGGAATATTTTCACTACTAATATATTAATTTCACCTAAAATTTGCAAGTGATCTCGCATAAAATGGTGTATTTTTCTATATTAAATCATTTGAATTTTATTGTTGTTCTGGAGTAGCATGAATCATACGGTAAGTGTATGAGTGAGAGTATAAAAGTTCCTTATCTTTTTTTTGTCATGCCAGTGGTGTGTGGCTGCCCAATGACATAATGAGTACCCTTTAGTTTAATGAGTAATGAATCCTCCTCCAACAAGTTCAACAATGATAATTCAATTAATCAAAAGCTATTACATTATATAAAAAGGATTTTTGTAAATAGCTGATTGTTTACTGTCATCAAGGATGTAGAGTAGGAAGTCATTCAGACTCTGTCACCAGAACAGTTCTATTATTGTCACACCTCCCCAATTTTAGCAAATCCTATTAGTTTCACAATCTCAGAGAAAGTCCTAACATTCATCAGAAAAAAAAATATTTTTTTTAACTTAGTTATATCCAAAATTTTGTTATCAGAGTGAAAAGGGGGAATCTTTCCTTCTAGGCATCTCTCAAGTCCTCTGAATAGATTTCAAGAACAAAGTAGAAACCTTACTTCTCCTGGCCACCTAGTGAATGAAAGCAGCTAAATATATGAAAATTGCTTTGTCTCAATCCTCCTTCTCCTCCATGTTGTCTCTCTAGCACCAAATAGTACAGTTGCAAATGTGAAAAGAAAATATTTCAAAACAAGGTTACAGAAAAGAATCTGGTTGAAGAAAAATCTATACAGTATTAACCATATGTAATGTGAGTTTGGGAATGGAGGAAAATGTGCAAAATTATGAAGGAGAGGTTATTTTTAATCTTAGCTTGCCAGAAGTGAACTAAAGGGATTCCCTGAACACTAGCATCAGCTTCAGGATTGTGCATACAGGACTGTCAATTGCTATTTATAAAACTGTTTAAAACTAATAAGGTAATAGATAATATTATAGATGACTTTAGCAATAATTTTACAACTGATATAGTTTTAAGTGATATAGTTCTCCTGACAAATATTTAAGCTTTACTTCTCTCTTAAATGTTGTTGTAAATTCAATATATTAGAGAAAAATGGTATGTAAACTACATCATATCATAAATAAGTGTTCTTTTCAGATATTGAAAGTAATATAATGTAAATGAAAATTTACTTTACAAATTTAATGGAGTTGAGAAACTTGCTGTTTAGTATGTCTCTGACAGAATTCAAAAGTGATGCAGGTATATGATGCATTGTTTGAATGTTCAGATATACCTTCACATGAAGTAAAAAACAAGTAATCATTTTTACCTTGAATATGTTTCTGCTCAGTGGGCAATTGTAATAATTCATCTGCAACTTCTGTCATATGTAGGTATAGATATACAAAGAAAAATATAACTATATAACTATATATATATAACTATAACTATATAACTATAACTATATATATATAACTATATAACTATATATATATATATAACTATAACTATATATATATATAACTATATAACTATATATAACTATATATATATACTAACTATATATATATATGAGAGAGAGAGACAGACAGTGACAAAGAGCAAACAACCGTACGCTTGTTAGGAAAAAAATAAATGTTTTCTTTGCTTAACAGAAGTCAGTATGCTAAATATTTCTCTTGTATGTACATATAACAAACCTTTCTAAGGTTCTTTTTGTTATTTATATTATATCTTATAGTTTCAATTTTAAGAGATTAACTTCAATTTGTAGATAAATTAATAATTTGGAGGGTTTTTTTGGGGGGTATTGGAATTTATATGTTTGAAACATGCTGTTTGATTCTGAGCAAAAATAATAACAAAATGACTCTACTAAAGTTATTCAATGCATTACTTAATGAATATCATCAATATGATAAGCCCTATACTAATAAATAAATAGAGTATATACTAATAACTAAAAGGAACATGGTGACATGATCCCTGAATTTTGGTAAGTTAGAATTTAATTGTGAAAATAAGAGTAATACATAAATGAAAATATTTTAGCGGACAAGCTTTAACAATGTACAAGAAAACCCTATTTAGACAAGGCAATTATAGTTATCTGTGATTACTTTGGAATATTCCATATATCAGAGTAATGAACATACAAATCACAAAAAGTACAATAATGTTAAATTGAAATTATTAATTATCATGAGTAAGCTTCAATATTAAATTTTGGTGCTCAAATTAATATAAAATTATCCATCTAAATAGCTGCTTACCATATATTCTCATTTTTATTCTGTCTTTTAAATAGGTATTGATTTTTTCTTTTTTCTCACAAGTCAATATTATTAATATACACAGACAGCTTATTCAGAAATTTTCCACAGAAATAATAAGTAATTTATCATCTATTAAATGTGCTCCTTATTTTTCTGTTATTTGATATTTATCATACCCATTGTATCTCAAATTTCTTGTGGAATAAAATATTAATATACAATAGAATTAGACTTTGCATAAGTTTTGTATTCAGATTTTTGAATACTTAATTTTAATCTGTGTTTTTCTACATATTTTACATTAACTATATATACATTTTATGGCTCTCCCTTATGTCAAAATTTGTATTAAATACCAAATATAAATGTGTAAATTAATTTGATTTGGGATATCCAGTGAGGTCATTTTTAGATTTTATTAACTTCTTCATTTTTTTCAACCACTGATGATGCAAAAATCATGATTCTCATCATGGTACATCATTCCCTAATTGATATGTAGTTCCTCAATTTTCAATGTTTTGCTCCTAGAAAAGAGCAATTATGAATTTTTTGAAAAGGGCCCTTTTCCTTTTTTAAATCTCTTTTGAGGATCTAGACTTTATAGTGGTTTGGAATGGGTCAAATAGTTTGCATGATTTTATAGCACTTTGAATAGACTTCCAAATTTTTCAATAAGAATGGGTGAATCAATTAAAAATTCTACTAACAGTGAGAACCAATTTCTCATTGGTCATTTTTGTTTTCCATCTTATTATCCAATCTAATAGGTATGTGGTAGTACTGTTAAATATCCATGTTTCCAATCACTCATGAGCTAAAGCAGTTTTATGTTAAATAGTAAAAATAATATTTATTATGAAATTACTGTATTGCCAAGAAATAATAGAAAAGTTAAAGAAATTTAGAGTGATATTAGCAATTATTTTTTTTAAGTATTTCAGCAAAATCCTTCTGATTTTAAGAACTGCCATTTCAGATTCACTTTGTTGGTTGAATTCCATTGAATGTTTTTTGAAAACAATTTTATAAATAAATTATTTGTCTATTTGAATCACTTTCTCTTGAGTACAGTTTTGTTTTTAATTAGTATTTCATTTTCTCATTTACATATAAAATATTTTATATTAGTTTTTAAAACATTGTATTCCAGTTTCTTTCATTGCCTCTGATTCTACACTCCAATCCATTGAAAAGGCACATGTGATGGCAGGTAAAGCATATTCATACAATGAGATGATTCAGGGCAATTCCAATAGTCTTGTGATAGAGAGAAATCTGCATGCAGAAAAATACAGGGGGACTGCATGTGGATCACAATATATTATTTTGTTTTTCTTTGCTTGCTTTTTTTCCCCCTCACTTTTTCCTTTTTGATCTCATTTTTCTTATGCAGGAAGATAAATGTGGAAATATGTTCAGAAAAATTGCCCATGTTTAAACTATATTTGATTATTTGCTACAATAATAAATACACAGTTTTGAATGTAATCAAATGTGTGCAAGAGAAGTATTATGAAATTAACATAGAAAGCAGACTATCTGGAGGCAATGAAGAGATTTAAATTTCAATTAGAAAGTAATATTCTTTTCTACAGGCAATGGAAAAAATCCTGAAGATTATTGAGCAATGGTGTAGTGGAGGGAAAAAAAAATTGGAATATGATATTTTGTAAGAGTGAATGTTGAAAAATATCTTTGCATGTGTTTTGAAAAGAAAAATCCATTGTTATTTTTAAAACATATCCATAAAATTTATGTTGTGGGGGAAAAAAACATAGATACTCCCATCAATAAATAAATAAAATAGTAACTTCTCAAGAAAAATAAAGGTTAAAAAAAAATCATTCAGACACAATCAAACTGTTATTAGTTCTTTCTCTGGGTGCAAATAGTATTTTTCCTAAGTGTTTTAGAATGGATTTTAATCATTTTATTGTTGAGAGTAGTACTCGGGGGGCAGAGCCAAGATGGCGGAGAAGATACACGGGATTTTGTGAGCTCCTTTCTTCCCTCATTACCAATTAGTTAAATCAGCCTCAAAAATAAACTGGACTGATAGAAACGACAAGGACTAGAAGCACAACATACCAGCTGAAGAAAAGGTCGGTTCCCAGGGGAGGAAAAAAAAGAGGCCAGCACAGACGGTTGGGTGCTAGCACATTGCGATGATTGTGCTGGAGAGAACTCTGGGATCAGGGAAGCCACTGAGATAGAGGAATCTGGCACAGGCTGTTAGCTCTTCTCTGCTTATAAAACAGCAGATCAGAAGAGAAATCAAGCCACTTTGAGATATAAAACCAGATCCTAGAACCACCCCAATCCGGAAGTGACTCAACAGATCTCAGCACAGCTGTGTGCACCGGTTTCTGCTGCCTGGGGCTTCATCTGGGGGTAGTTAAGAGCTTGAAAAGCAGGGACATGGCCCAAGTCAACATCTAATTCACACAGTGCCTGGCTTGGAAGGAGGCTGTGGAACTCAGCCATGGAAGTCCCAGAGAAGCAGAACCTTTGAAATAGGGACCACAGTTTCTGGGCAGACACTTCCAGTTTGAGTGCAGGGGCTTTTCACATCAGCTGCTGATATCCACACCCCACGGTACGCATTAGCTGGACTTTGTGTCCCCTTTACTGTTCAGTCTTAAACCTCAGGGAAGTCTCTAGGACACATAGCGCCCTCACAGCACAGCCCTGCTAATCACCTCTGAGGCACTTCCAGAGAGGGGGAGGGGAACTCTCTCCCAGAGCTCTCTCCTCTCTCAGGCGCAGGAGCCACTGCATCCATCCAGTCTGGGAGGAAGCTGATAAAGAAATAAATAAATAAAATTCTTAGCCCAAGGGCAGACCATAAAAGATTTTTAACCATGAGTAAAAAGCCAATAAAAACTATTGATTCTTTCTGCACAGAGAAATAGCGGATATCCAACCCCGAGGAAGTTAATAGCAGAGAGTCAGCAGATAACAGCCTAAAGGTGAACCATACCTGCCCCCCATCACATAACTCTCTCCTAGAAGAGACTATTAAAAAATTAAGTGAGTTTGAAGAAAAATGTGGAAAGGAAAGAGAAGTTATGATAGAGAATAAAAATGTTCTGAAATTGGAGTTGGAAAAAATAAAGAATTCACAGGAGATTCAGGGAAACAAAATTTGTGAATTAAAAAAGGTTAAAAATCACAGGAAAGTAGGATTTCTGAATTGGAAAAGATAAAAAAAGTCTCATAAAAATAGGATTTCTGAATTGGAAAAAAAATAATTCTCTAAAAAAAAATTAGGGAAATGGAAAAAAAAATAAATAGATCAAAATAATTCATTTAAAAACAAATGGGCATTTACAAAAAGAACTAAAAAATGTGAATGAAGAAAATAACTCATTAAAAATCAGGATGGAACAAATTGAAATGAATGATTCTTTGAGAACCCAAGAATCAGTCAAACAAAACCAAACAAAAAACCAAAACCAAACAAAAAAAAAAAAAAAAAAAAAAAAAAGAAAAGAAAAGCTAGAGAATAGCATCAAATAATTACTGGGAAAATCTATAGACCTGGAAAATACATCTAGGAGAGATAATCTGAGGATTATTGGATTTCCCGAAAACTATGACCAAAAAAAGAGCCTAGATTCTATTTTACAGGAAATCATTAAAGAAAACTGTCCAGAGATAATGGAAACAGAAGGGAAAATAGGCGTCGAAAGAATTCATTGAACTCCTTCTGAAAAAGATCCTAAAAAAAGAACACCATGGAATATTGTGGCTAAGCTGTAGAATTACCACACAAAGGAGAAAATCTTGTAAGCAGCTAGAAAAAAACAATTTAAATACCAAGGTACCACAATAAGGGTCACTAAAGATCTGGCTGCCTCCACCTTAAAAGATAGAAGGGCCTGGAACCCGATATTCCAAAAGGCAAAAGATCAAGGATTGCAACCAAGAATAAACTACCCAGCTAAGTTTAGCATTTTCTTCCATGGAAGAAGTTGGTCATTCAATGAAACAGAGGAATTCTATTTGTTTCTAAGAGAAAAAAAAAAAAAAAACAGACTTAACCAAAATATTTGATCTACATCCACAAGACTGAAGAGAAACAGAAAAAGGTAAACAGAACTCTTGAGAATTGTATCTGTTGTGGATATGTAGAAAGTCAGCATGGAAAATTTGATTTTATTGATATAAAAAAGGGGGGAAGTAGTAAAGGGAAGGGGATAGTATCAGAAAAAGGGGAAGGAGTGATAAAAAGAGGGAAACTACATCCCAGGAAGAGGCATAGAAAATATACCATATCTGAGGGAATTTAGAGGGGGGAGAAACATTGTGTGAATCTTACTATCATCAGAAGAGATTCAAAGAGTAAATAATTGACATATTTGCTTTTCAGAGAATTCTCTCTCACCTCATTAAAAGGGGGGAGAGGGAAATGTTGTTATTTTTTCTAGGTCATTAAAATAGTTTCTTGGGAGTCTGATTGGTATAGCACTGAATAAATAAATTACTTTGGGGAGTATTGTCATCTTTTATTCGCTCGGCCTATCCAAGAGCACTGAATGTCTTTCCAATTATTTAAATCTGACTTCATTTTTGTGGCAAGTGTTTTGTAATTTTTCTTATATAATTCCTGACTATTCTTTGGTAGATAGATTCCCAAATATTTTATACTCTCAACATTTGTTTGAAATGGAATTTCTCTTTTTATTTCTTGCTGTTGCATTTTGTTGGTGGTATATAAAAATGCTGAGGATTTATGTGGATTTATTTTGTATACTGCAACTTTGCTAAACTTGTGAATTATTTCTGATAGCTTTATAGCAGAGTCTTTGGGGTTCTCTAAGTATTCCATATATCATCTACAAAGAGTGACAGTTTGATTTCCTCATTTCCTACTCTATTTCCTTGAATCTCTTTCTCGGCTCTTATTGCTGAGGCTAGCGTTTCTAGTACTATATTGAATAGTAATGGTGATAGTGGTCAACCTTGTTTCACTCCTGATCTTACTGGGAAAGGTTCTAGTTTATCTCCATTACATATTATGCTTACTGATGGTCGTAAACATATGCTCCTGATTATTCTAAGGAATAGTCCATTTATTCCTATACTCTCAAGCGTTTTTAGTAGGAATGGATGTTGGATTTCATCAAATAATTTTTCTGAATCTATTGAGATGATCATATAGTTTTTATTAATTTGATTATTAATATGGTCAATTATACTAATAGTTTTCCTAATATTAAACCAGACCTGCCTTCCTGGTATAAATCCTACTTGATCCTAGTGTATTATCCTGGGGATGATTTTCTGAAGTCTTTTTGCTAATATCTTATTTAAGATTTTAGCATCAATATTCATTAAGACAATTAGTCTATAATTTTCTTTCTCAGTTTTCGATCTACCTGGTTTAGGTAGCAGTACCATGTCTTTGTCATAAAAGGAGTTTGGTAGGACTCCTTCATCCCCTATTTTTTCAAATAGTTTATATAACATTGGGGCTAATTGTTCTTTAAATGTTTGGTAGAATTCACATGTAATTCCATCTGGCCCTGGGGATTTTTTCCTGGGGAGTTGATTTATTGGCATAAAGTTATTATTTCTCTAAGGGGGGAGAGGAAAAGGGAAAAGGAAAAGGGGAATAAGGGAAGGGACTTGGAAGGAGGCGGGAGGGATACTAAAAAAGGGAGGGATGTGCATCACAAGTGGGGTCTATAAATTAAATATTGGGTAAGGGGTGCAGGGGGGTAAAAGGAAAAAGCATAATCTGGGGATAATATGATGGCAGGAAATACAGAATTAGTAATTTTAACTGTAAATATGAATGGGATGAATTCTCCCATCAAATGGAGACAGATAGCAGACTGGATCAAAAGTCAGAAACCTACAATATGTTGTTTACAGGAAACACACTTAAAGCACGGAGATACATACAGAGTAAAAGTAAAAGGTTGGAGCAGAATCTATTATGTTTCAGGTAAAGCCAAAAAAGCAGGGGTAGCTATCCTTTTCTCAGATAAAGCAAAAGCAGAATTGATCTAATTAAAAGAGATAAGGAAGGAAACTATATCTTGCTGAAAGGTAGCATAAACAATGAAGCCATATCAATACTAAACACATATGCACCAAGTGGTATAGCATCTAACTTTGTAAAGGAAAAGTTAAGAAAGTTGCAAGAAGAAATAGACAGTAAAACTATAATAGTGGGAGATTTCAACCTTGCACTCTCAGATTTAGACAAATCAAACCACAAAACAAATAAGAAAGAAATTAAAAAAGTAAATAGAACATTAGAAAAACTAGGTATGATAGACCTTTGGAGAAAACTGAATGGCAATAGAAAGGAATATACTTTCTTCTGAGCAGTTCATGGGTCCTATACAAAAATTGACCATATATTAGGACATAAAGATCTCAAAAATAATTTAGGAAGTCAGAAATAATAAATGCCTTCTTCTCAGATCACAATGCAATAAAAGCTACATTCAGTAAGAAGTTAGGGGTAAATAGACCAAAAAGTAATAGGAAAATGAATAATCTCATATTAAGAATGACTGGGTGAAACAGCAAATTAAATTAATAATTTCACCCAAGATAATGACAATGATGAGACATCATACCAAAATGTGTGGGATGCAGCTAAAGCAGTAACAAGGCGAAATTTTATATCTTTAGAGGCTTATTTGAACAAAATAGAGAAAGAGAAGTTTAATGAATTGGGCCTGCAATTTCAAAAGATGGAAAAAGACCAAATTAAAAACCCCCAACCAAAAATCAAACTTGAAATACTAAAATTAAAAGGAGAAATCAATAATATTGAAAGTTAAAAAAAAAAAAACTATTAAATTAATAAATAAAACCAAGAGTTGGTTTTATGAAAAAGCCAATAAAATAGATAAATCTTTGGTAAATTCGATCAGAAAAAGGAAAGAGGAAAATCAAATTGTTAGTCTTACAAATGAAAAGGGGGATCTTTCCCACGAATGTAGAGGAAATTAGAGAAATAATAAGGAATTACTTTGCCCAACTTTATGCCAATAAATTTGATAACTTAAGTGAAATGGATGACTTCCTCCAAAAATATAGGCTTCCTAGATTAACAGAGGAGGAGATAAATTGCTTAAATAGTCCCATTTCAGAAAAAAGAAATAGAACAAGCTATTAATCAACTCCCCGGGAAAAAATCCCCAGGACAAGATGTATTTACATGTGAATTCTACCAAACATTTAAACAACAACTACCCCTAATATTATATAAATTATTTGAAAAAATAGAGAATGAAGGAGTTCTACCAAACTCCTTTTATGACACAGACATGGTACTAATACCTACACCAGATAGGTTGAAAACTGAGAGAAAAAACAATAGACAAATCTCCTTAATGAATATTGATGCTAAAATCTTAAATAAGATATTAGCAAAAAGACTTCAGAAAATCATCCCCACTATACACTTTGATCAAGTTGGATTTATACCAAGAATGCAAGGCTGGTTTAATGTTAGGAAAACTATTAGTATAATTGATCATATTAATATTCAAATTAATAAAAAACATATGATCATCTCAATAGATTCAGAAAAAGCATTTGATAAAATCCAACATCCATTCCTACTAAAAATACATGAGAGTATAGGAATAAATGGACTATTCCTTAAAATAGTTAGGTGCATATATTTAAAATTATCATTAATTATCATATGTAATGGAGATAATATGGAACATTTTCTAGTAAGATCAGGAGTGAAACAAGGTTGCTCACTATCACCATTACTATTAAAAAGTGTATTAGAAATGTTAGCCTCGGCAATAAGAGTCGAGAAAGAGATTAAAGGAATTAGAGTAGGTAAGAAGGAAATCAAACTATCACTCTTTGCAGATGATATAATGGTATACTTAGGGAACCCCAGAGATTATATTTAAAAAGTTATTATAAATAATTGACAACTTTAGCAAAGTTGCTGGATACAAAATAAATCCATACAAATCCTCAGTATTTTTATACATCATCAACAAATCCAACAGCAAGAGATATAAAGAGAAATTCCATTCAAAACAACTGTTGAGAGTATAAAATATTTGGGAATCCATTTACCAAAGAAAATTCAGTAATTATATGAGCAAAATTACAAAACATTTGCCACAAAAATAAAGTCAGATTTAAATAATTGGAAAGACATTAAGTGCTCTTGGATAGACCAAGTGAACATAATAAAGATGACAATATACCCTAAACTAACTATTTATTTAGTGTTATACCAATCAGACCCTGAGGAAACTATTTTAAGGACCTAGAAAAAACAACAACAAAATTCATATGGAAGAACAAAAGGTCGATAATTTCAAGGGAATTAATGAAAAAAAAAATCAAATGAATGTGGCCTAGCTGTACCTGATCTAGAACTATATTATAAAGCAGTCACCAAACCATATGGTATTGGCTAAGAAATAGACTAGTTGATCAGTGGAACAGGTTAGGTTCACAGGACAAAATAGTGTTCAACTATACCAATTTAGTGTTTTTCAATCCAAAAGATCCCAACTTTTGGGATAAGAATTCATTATTTGACAAAAACTGTTGGGAAAACTGGAAATTAGTATGTCAGAAACTAGATATAGACCCACACTTAACACCATATACCAAGATAAGATCAAAATGGGTCCATAATTTAGGCATAAAGAATGAAATCATAAATAGATTAGAGGAACCTAGGATAATCTATCTCACAGACTCATGAAGGAGGAAGGAATTTATGACCAAAGGAGAACTAGAGATCATTATTGATCACAAAATAGAAAATTTTGATTACATCAAATTAAAAACTTTTGTTCAAACAAAACTAATGCAACCCAGATTAGAAGAGAAGTAACAAATTGGGAAAATATTTTTACAGTTAAAGGTTCTGATAAAGGCCTCATTTTCAAAATATAGGGAGAACTGACTCTAATTTATAAAAAATCAAGCCATTCTCCAATTTATAAATGGTCAAAAGATATGGACAACTTTCAGATGATGGAATTAAAATTATTTCCACTCATATGAAAGTGTGTTCCAAATCACTATTGATCAGAGAAATGCAAATTAAGACAACTCTGAGATACCACTACACACCTGTCAGATTGGCTAAGATGACAGGAAAAAATAATGATGAATGTTGGAGGGGATGTGGGAAAACTGAAACACAGTTGCATTGTTGGTGGAGTTGTGAAAGAATCCAGCCATTCTGGAGAGCAATATGGAACTATGCCCAAAAATTACCAAACTGTGCATACCCTTTGATCCAGCATTTCTACTAATGGGCTTATATCCCAAAGAAATACTAAAGAAGGGAAAGGGACCAGAAAGAAGACTATGGAGACTGAATGTGTATTACAACATAATGACTTCACTTTTTTGTTGCTTATTTATTTTTTTATTTCTCATTTTATTTCTGGTTTGACATGATTTTTATTGTGCAGCACGATAAATGTGGAAATATGGATAGAATTAATTGTACATGTTTAATATATATTGCAATATTTGCTTTCTAAGAGAGAGATGAGATAGAAGGCAGAAAAATTTGGAATACAAGTTTTTCCAAGGATGAATGTTGAAAAGTTTCTTTACATGCATTTTGAAAATAAAAATCTATTAATAAATAATTTTGAAGAAAAATATTTGAACTTATGCATATTTAAGAACAAGTATACTAATTACAAATATTTTCTTAAAATTCTAGCTTAGCTACTTAATAGTTATGTGATCATGATAGTCAGTTGTTTTCTGAAGTTTTATGTCCTGAACAGGAATTTAGCAATAATAATACTTGCAGGGCAACTAAGTAGTGCACTGAATAATTGGTTTTGGAGTCAGGAGGCCTTGAATTATAATTTGGATTGAGATTCTTATCTTGGGAAAGTCATGTAATTCTGCTTTCCTTCATCATCATCATTATCATCATCATCATCATCATCATCATCATCAAACAACATCACATACATTTTTGTATTGTCCACAATATTTCAAATAGCATTTGTCTTTCTGTTTGTAATATATGGAGATGTTGATGATTTGTATGGATTTATTTTGATGAAATAGTTAATTTTCTGTACTTCTCTACATATGCCATTATATCATTTGCAAAGAGTGATAGTTTTTTCTCCCTATTAACTATTCTAATTCCTTCAATTTCTAATCTTTTTTTTTTTAATCTGATGACTATAGCTGTTGTTTATCCTTCCTTCTCAAAGAGGACCATTGCATCAGTGAATGCCAAGACATGCACCTGAATTGGATTTAAATAAGGGAGGGCTCTTAAAGGTCACTTGCCTCACTTTCCCCTCTGGAGCTATCTTGGTTCAGTGGCCAGATATAGTTCAAGATGATTTGAGATGGCCCTGGATAGTATAGGAGACCTTGGCCTTTTTAAGCTAAGATATTCAGCAGGTCTCAGTTTAACTGAGGCTGTGACCCATTCATTGATTAAAACTACATAGCATTTGAGAAAAAAGATTCTCTTCTTTCACCTAGTCCAAAAAGATCTAAATAAATAGATGAATCTGGGAGGGGAAAACCCTCAGGCTTTCTGGCTAAAGCAGAAATGACTGCTATTTACATTCTATCTAACTCAATGACCAAATGGGGACTTGGCCTGAGACCTATTATTGTCCATTAGAATCAATGAATGTTTGATTCAAGGAAAGGTCCTTATTTTAACTTTATTTGGATATAGCTAACATTTGAGGTAAAATATTGAATAATTATAGTAATAAAGGACATGTTTGCATTCCCCTCTGATCTTATTAGAAAAGATTCTAGCTTATCTTTATTATAGATAATGTTTACTGAAAGTTTTAGATAGATACTACTTATTTTCGAGGAATTTCTATTTATTTCTTATGTGGTTAGGGAATCAAATGATTCAGTTAGTGTCAGTGCAGAGAGCTGTGGGAACCACTCTTTGGCCGGTGCAGGTTCAATGTGAAAGAATTCATGAAACTGAAAGTTTGATTGATAATAGGGAAGCTTTATTGGCACTGAGAAGTCACTCCTGGGAGAAAGATAAAGGTCCTAGTAGAGAAATCCTGGAAGAGAGATAAACTGAGAGGTTAACACTGAGAAGAGGGTGTCTCTTCACAGCTGGTTGTGCCACTTCCGACCTCTGCAAATTATGACTTTAAAATTGCCTTTTTTATAAGAGATCAATTGAATGAGATTAGTGTCCCCAGGCCTAGATTTCCAATAGAATGAAACCATTTAAGTTCCAGCTAATTCGCAGTGTCCTGGACTAATTTTCAATTCAATTTTGGATGGAGCTAGTCCCACCAAGATAACAAAATGAAACCTCTTTATCTTGATTTCCTGAGGAGGACCTCTCCTAGAGAAGAGTTACTCAAGAGTTCAAGAAGAGTTTCTCCCACCCAAAGGAAGGTTTCATGGTTCCCCCCTATCATTTCTTTGTATTATAGTGTATTTAGTAGGAATGTTTTTTGTATTTTTTTCAAAAGCTTTTTCTGTATTTATTAAGATGATCATGAGATTTTTGTTGGCTTTGTTCCTAATATGGTCAATTATGAAAATACTTTTCTAAAACTGAAGGAGCCCTGCATTCCTGGCATAAGTTTCATTTGGTCATAGTATTTGATCTTTTGGTATATTGGTGCAATCATCTTGGTAGTATTTTGTCTGCTATTTTAATATCTGTATTCATTGGGGAAGTTGATTTATATTGTTCTTTTGTTTCTGTTCTTCCTGATTTAGGTATTAAGATCATATTTTAAACATAGATAGAATTTTACAACACTCCTTCTCTGCCTATTTTCCCCTCCCAAATAGTTCAAATAGTTGGTTTAATTGTTCTTTACATGTTTAATGGAATTTATTTGTGACTCTCTCTGATCCTGAGGGTTTTTTCTAAGAGATTTCATAGATGGTTTCTTCAATATCTTTTCCCCATGAAAGACAGGGATATTTAAGTATTCTAGTTTTCCTTTGAATCTGGGGAACTCTATATTTTCAAATATTTGTCCATTGAACCTTGGTGGCATATTTACAGTTTCATTTTTCATACTGATAATTTTTTCTTCTTTTTTAAAAAATCAAATTAACCACTGTTGTTTTTGTTCATAATGCAGGTTCTTATTTTTAATGTATTTTCCAATGGTTTTCTTAATTTGAATTTTATTTATCTCATCTTTGATTTTCGTATTTTATGTTTAATTGGGGTTTTTCACTTGCTTTTTTCTATTTTTTTAGTTGCATGACCTATTCTTTTTCTATTTTATTGATATATGTGTTTTGAGATATAAATTTTCCCCTCATTACTGCTTTTCCCATATTCCTAAGATTTTGGCATATTACTTCATTGTTGTCCTTCTTTGGGTGAATTATTTATTGTTTTACTCACTCATTATTTAGGATTATATTATTTACTTGCAATTAATTTTAATCTATGTTATCAAAGTCCATTGTGAATGGAATTTTTATTTTATTATGATCTGCAAATGATGCCTTTAATATTTTTGTTTTTTTTTTTTTTTTTTTTTTTTTGCATTTTGTGAGGGCTTTATCTCTTAATACATAGTAAGTTTGGGTGTAGGTGTCATTGACATATGAGAAAAGTTATACTCTTTATTTCCATCAAAATTTTCCAACATATCTATTTTCTTAAATTCTATTTATTTCCTTAATTTTTTAAAATTTATTGTATCATTAGCTAGTTGTGAGAGAGGGAATTTGAAATTTCCCATTTCTCCAGTTTTACTGTCTATTTCCTCCTGTAACTTATTTAACTTTTCTTTTTAAGAATTTGGATGCTATGCCGTTTGATGCAAATGTTTATTATGGATTCAATACATTGTCTATGGTATATTTTACCAAAAGATGGTTTCCATGTTTTTCTCTTTTTAAATTAAGGCATTTATTTATTTCCTTTTACTTTGTCTGAGGACATGAGATCTACCTATGTTATTTTTTTTCTTCTTTAGTCTAAACCAGATCACAATAGATTGCACTCCAGACCCTAATTTTTATACTGTTTTATTCAGGGTCTACATCAAAAAACTAAAGTTCTTCAAAATTATATCCCTACACAATTCACCTGCAAAGTACAGATTCAAGTTCTTTTTCACTGCACAATTGAGCTTATTGATCCTTTGCAGGTTAGTGTGATTTACTTTTAATAAATAATCAGAAACGGAGTCTATCAGTGATCAGAAAATTGCCATTTACCTCAGCCAACCATGGGTTCCAGTGTTGTTTTTGCCACATAGAGACTTTGTGATTATGGGAATCACTTCACTTGTCAATATTTCTAAAAATACTTTCTAAAAATTACAAAGAAGCTTCTTCTCTCTATTGAGGAAGGTAATTCCTCATCTACACTGAAAGAATCACACATCTGCCCACCCAAAAATATTACACACAAAAATAACTCAAGATAAAATGTCTTTGATTAGATGATCTTTAAAGCTCCAACATAATTCAACTTGAGCAAGGAGAAGTTCAGTGAATTGTATGAAGACTAAGAAATTAAAAAAAACAACAGATTATTATAAATGAAAAACACAGAACATAAAACATCTTATAAGAAAAATGAGAGATCTAGAGAACAGATCAAGAAAAGAAAATATAAGAATAGTTGTACTTCCTGAAAGCTGTGATAAAGAAAACAACCTTGACACAACAATTCAAGAAATAATCCAAGAAAATTGTCCTGGAGTGAGACAACAGGATGGGAAAGTAAAAATAGAAAAAAAAAAAAAATCCATTGATTCCCACCCCAATTAGACCCTTTGTGGAAAAGACATAAGAACATTATTGCCAAATTTTGAAATGCCCAAATTAAAGAGAACATTTTGCAAGAAACTAGAAAAAGATTCAAATATCCTGGAGCTAAAATTAAAATTGTACAGGACTTATCAACAGCCACAAGAAAAGATCATAGGTGCTGGAATCATAGCTACCCACAATCAAAAGAATTAGGACTGTGGCCCAAAATATATCCAGCAAAATTGCCTCTATTGCTGAATGAGAAAAAAATGGATATTCCATGAACTTGCAGATTTTCAGAACTATCAAACAAACCCAAACCCATTTTTTTTTTCATTTTTATTAAAGCTTTTTTATTTTCAAAACATTTGCATAGATAATTTTCAACATTAACCCTTGGAAAACTTTTATGTTCCTTTTTTTTTTCTCCCTCTCTTCTTCCCACATCCTTACTTAGACATCAAGTAAATGAATGCTAAAATATGCAATTTTATATGTATTTCCACAATTATCATGGTGCATAAGAAAAATCAGATAAAAATGAAAAAAATAGGTAAAAAAGAAAGCACAAGGAAATTATATCAAAAAAGTGAAAATACTATTGTATTAAGAATGAAATATATGTAGGTATAATCATGCAACATACAAACTTAAAATATTTCTCTAAGTTTCTTGAACATTGACATTTTAAAAAATTATATATATATATATATTTCAAAGTGTCTAATAGTGTTATACACATAGTAAGGCCTTAGAAAATGTTGTTTCAGTAAAATTAATTTATTTTAGACAGGTTTAACTATTTATGGCAAACTCTAAACGTATAATCTAGTAATTTTGGGGAACTAAGAAGCTGCTTTTTTTTTCCCATTGCTTTTCCTGTCCTTAAAACAATAGAATTCCTAAGAAAGGAAGGGAACCTTCATAGAAGTAATATTATAGATTTTTTCCAATGAAACTTAACTCTAAATTTCTGAAAGGGTAAATCCTGATCTTCTAATGTGTAACAAATTCCTGCTAGAAAAGTAAAACTATCCAAGTAAAAATGATAAGATAAAGATTTCAAAATCATTCAACTTCATCATCAGGGATATTGCCAAACCATAATGTAACACTTTGCCAGTCACGCAGTTTAATAGAAGAGTATGGGAGTTGTTATATGACATCCAATGAAGCTGAACGAATTTAATTTATCTCTCTAGTGATTGACTCATCAATAAATAGGTTAATAGAAGAGAGAATAAAATTGTTCCTATAAATCTCAGTTATGATACTATTAAAATATTTAATTAATTTGATAAAATAATTTACTTATCACCATAATATAACCAGAGATTTATAAATAATTTCACATTGCAGCCTTACTGAACTAATAAGAATTCTTGTAATCAAGGCAAAATCTCAGGGAATAATATAAGGATACAACAAAAAAATTGTGATAATAAAACAGAATCACACTATGCATTAAATTTATGGATAAGTATTAGTTCATACTTTTCTTCAGTTGGGTACTGCAGATGACACCAGTGAATTTATCAAAATAATGATACTTTAAATAAAATGTGAAATTACAAAATGACATATTAATACTACTAGTAATTTAATTGGAAATAACTGTATATAATCATGTGCTAGGTTATAGATAGAGACTAAGCATGAGGAAGATTTTTATCTCTTAGAATATATAAGGATATATACTAAGTTATATAAGCCTAAGATTCAAGATTGAGGAGTGACAGGAGAGGAAGACACAGCAATGGGTCAAAAGCAACTCTGTATGGAATGTTTGAGGAGAGAAACAAGTGAAGCAATCAGTTCCGGAAAGAAATAAAGAAGATATAAAGAAGCTTCCTGTTCTTAGTGAGTATGTCATCTGAATCATAAGATATGAATAAATGTAAATTTAACTCAATTGAGGATTATACAAAATAGTATTTTCAATACAAGCTTTTTCAGTTCAAATTTAAAGGAAAGAGAATGTGAAGTGGAGGAGTTTAGAAAGGACAGTGAATCTTGGAGAAACCCTCAACAAATGTATAAATGACTGAGTGGTATGTCCAAGGAAAAATTGCAAGCCTTGTCTGCTAGGAACAGACAATTCACGTTAGCAAGGAGTAAATGAAATGGCTGAAGAGATATTGCATGTGTAGATATTATAACACCTTTTCTTAGGATAAATTTGTTGAATTGTTATATTAAAATCAAAAGTGATTTGAGAAATAGAAGGTTTTGATTTAGCTTATTGAAAACTAGGATATATAAGACTAAGACTGAATACTGAGGAATGACAGGAGAGGAAGATAGAGCAATGGGTCAAAAGCAACTCTGTATGGAATGTTTGAGGAGAGAAACAACTGGAGCAATCAGCTGACTTTTGTTCCAGAAGGAAGGAAGGAAAAAGAAACCAAATAAGGAAGAAAGAAAGGAAGAAAAGAAAGAAAAGGAAGGAAAATAAGGAGAGAAGGAAGGAAGCAAAAGAGGAAGGAAAGAAGAAATGAACAAATGAATGAAAAGAATGTAAGGAGAAAATAATTGAAGGAAAGAAGGGAAGAGAAGTAAGGAGAGAAGAAAGAAGTAAAGGAAATAGGAAAGAAAAAGAAGATAAGGAAAATATGACAAAAAGAGAAGAAAGAGTGCATAAAGAAAAAGAAAAAAATAACACTAATCACAAGAACTTTCTACTCAATGCGTTTAAATGTATAATCTTATAATAACATGCATTTATTTTATTCTCACAGAAGATAGAAACAATCACAGGCTATCAAATGAAATCAAACTTTCCCAAAATCATTTTGACTTCTTAACTGTTGAAACACACCAAAAAAAAAAAAAAAAAAAAGAAGAAAGGGATAAAAGTTTATGATGTCTCACTTTCCTTCAACTTTTAATTCTTTTGAGTGAAAGTGAAAAGAAATCAATAATAGTATCCATAAACTGGAGAAAATTCTTATAAGCCACCACTGGGGGAATTAGTCAGCGGGAATTTATTACAATTAAGGATTATAATCAAATCCTGAAAGACAGATGCTAAAGGGGACCGAGATCCATCTAGGACAACTCTCATTTTTTCCCATAAGAAAACTGATGTTTAGAGAGAATAAGTAACTTGTTCAGTAAAGACCCAAACTGGAATTTTCTTTTCCTCCAATTTCTACCTTTGTCGATATAGGGAAATAACAAAAGCCTAGACACACAATATTGATAACTGATAGAATTTTTAAGGTTTATGACATTTCTTCTATGCCTTTATCAAGTAGATCTATTAATTGGGATCATTAAGTTTCAGTATTTCCACTGTATAGTAAAGGAGGCTGTCTGGTTTGCCTGAGATTATACTTATTAAGAGTCAGAAATATTTGAGTTCTCAAGCCACATATGGCATGTTTTTCATTAAAGTTAGAAGAAATACACATAGATAGAGAGAAGGAATGCTAATTGATGAAGAATGGAGAAAAATAAGGGATAAGTGAAAAAAGAGCAAGAGAGTCCAAAAAAAGAATCAGTATGAAAAAAAAGGATGGGGGTTGGCTTTTGTCAACATGGGAACATAGGGAGAACTGTTGCCAGTTTTTTTTTTCATATAATGTGAGAAACCATGTATTGTAAAAAAGGCATTCTATGGAGCTTGTGAGTCATAAAAAATTAGTTCTACTAGTGTGAATATTGTCTAAATATCTACATCACTGCATTGTCCAAATGATTCACAATAACACTTTAGAACAAATTAAGTCTTTCTAGGCTTTTCTGAAATCAGCCAGCCCATCATTTTTTTTATAGAAAATGTTATTTCATGCAAATTAAGACAACTCTGAGATTTTATAAGAAATCAAGCCATTCTC
Organism: Sminthopsis crassicaudata; assembly: GCF_048593235.1. Taxonomy (NCBI): domain Eukaryota; kingdom Metazoa; phylum Chordata; class Mammalia; order Dasyuromorphia; family Dasyuridae; genus Sminthopsis; species Sminthopsis crassicaudata. The sequence goes on from NC_133617.1 coordinate 363,862,860, forward strand.
CAATTGATAAATGGTCAAAGGATATGAACAGACAATTTTCAGATGATGAAATTAAAACTATTTCCACTCATATGAAAGAGTGTTCCAAATCACTATTGATCAGAGAAATGCAAATTAAGACAACTCTGAGGTATCATTACACACCTGTCAGATTGGCTAAGATGACAGGAACAAATAACGATGAATGTTGGAGGGGCTGTGGGAAAACTGGGACACTGATGCATTGTTGGTGGAGTTGTGAAAGAATCCAACCATTCTGGAGAGCAATCTGGAATTATGCCCAAAAAGTTATCAAAATGTGCATACCCTTTGACCCAGCCATACTACTACTGGGCTTATACCCCAAGGAACTACTAGAGAAGGGAAAGGGTCCTGTATGTGCCAAAATGTTTGTGGCAGCCCTTTTCATAGTGGCTAGAAGCTGGAAGATGAATGGATGTCCATCAATTGGAGAATGGTTGGGTAAATTATGGTATATGAATGTTATGGAATATTATTGTTCTATAAGAAATGACCAACAGGAGAAATACAGAGAGGCTGGGAGAGACTTACATCAACTGATGCTGAGTGAAACGAGCAGAACCAGAAGATCATTATACACTTCAACAATGATACTGTATGAGGATGTATTCTGTTGGAAGTGGATTTCTTAAACATAGAGAAGAGCTAATCCAATTCCAATTGATTAATGATGGACAGAACCAGCTACATCCAGAAAAGGAACACTGGGAAATGAATGTAAACTGTTATTTTTACCTTCTGAATCCAATTCTTCCTGTGCAACAAAAAATTCGGTTCTACACACATATATTGTATCTAAATTATACTGTAATATATTTAACATATATAAGACTGCTTGCCATCTGGGGGAGGGGGTTGGGGGAGGAAGGGAAAAAATCTGAATAGAAGTAAGTGCAAGGGATAATGTTGTAAAAAATTACCCATGCATATGTACTGTCAAAAAATGTTATAATTATAAAATAAAATAAAAAATTAAAAAAAAAAAGACAACTCTGAGATACCTCTACACACCTGTCACATTGGCTAAGATGACAGGAACAAATAATGATGAATGTTGGAGGGGATGTGGGAAAACTGGGACACTAATATATTGTAGGTGGAGTTGTGAAAGAATCCAACCATTCTGGAGAGCAATCTGGAATTATGCCAAAAAAGTTATCAAACTGTGCATACCCTTTGATCCAGCATTACTGCTATTGGGCTTATATCCCAAAGAAATACTGAGGAGGGGAAAGGGACCTGTATGTGCCAAAATGTTTGTGGCAGCTCTTTTCATAGTGGCCAGAAACTGGAAGATAAATGGATGTCCATCAATTGGAGAATGGTTGGGTAAATTATGGTATATGAAGGTTATAGAATATTATTGCTCTGTAAGAAATGACCAGCAGGAGAAATACAGAGAGCCTTGGAGAGACTTGCATCAACTGATGCTGAGTGAAATGAGCAGAACCAGAAGATTGCTGTACACTTCAATGCTGTATGAAGAGGAGCTATAATAAAAAAAAATTGTCCAAGATAAAAAAGAAACAGAAATCAGTGCTTATCTATCTATCTATTCATCTACCTACCTACCTTACTATCTATTGATCTATTGTTGTGACTGTCATAATAAAAAAAAATCACAAGAAATAAAAAAAAAATAGTTGTCCAATGAACAAGGTATGTCACTTTTTGCAATTTAATTGCTGAGAATCAAAAAGTACTAAAACAAAGTAAAATGATTGATAAAAAATTAACTAAAAATTAGAATTGAACAAATAGAAAAGAAAGCCTTAACGAGACATCAAGGATCCATCAAACAAAACCAAAAAAAATTGATGATAAGTGAAACATGAGAACTAGATCAGTGTATATAGCATGAGATTATATGATGAGCAAATCTGATGGATATGACAATGGGATGATTCAGGCAAGTTTCAATGATCTTGTGATGATGAGAGCCATTTTTTTTTCCAAAGAGAGGACTGTGGAAAAACTGAGGGTAGATCACAGCATAGCATTTTCACTCTTTTTTTTGTGGGGAGGGAGGAGGGCTGCTTGAATTTTATTTGCTTTTTCATTTTTATATGATTTTTCTCAAATATATTATATATTGGATATAACATATATATGAACCATGTTTAGCTTATATTAAATTACTTAAATTAAATTAAATTACTCCCATAGGTATATGGGAGGGTGTGGAGAGAACTGGAGGAAAATTGGAACAAAAGATTTTAAGAGTCAATTTTGAAAAATTATCTTTGTATTTGTATTAAAAATGAAAAATGTCAACATATTTTTTAGAAAATTATATTTCTGAAATTTTTAACAAATATAATTAAATAAATATAGAATCATGAGGATTGATATTTTATTAGTTTACATTAATACTTATTTGATAAGAAATATTCATAAATATAATATTTATTTTCAAATTTTTGTTTCATTCTTATTAATGTTTCAAAAATTCAAACAAAAGCCAGTGATAAACTTAAAAGAGTATTCTTTCCAGTTATTATTCCAAAAATTAAAGTATTTTAATCTTTGTTCCCCACCCAGGACTTCCTGTTGAATACCTAACTTCTCTTTGCAGATGCCAAATTAGATTTTTATGACTGCATAGCTAATGAGCTGTATTTATCATTTGGTTAGTTAACTGTAGTAGACAGAACAGTGCCAGTACAGATGGAACAAAATATGGAAAGCACTATTCTGGAAAATCATTTGTTACAATACATATTTTAGCCATGGAACATAAAATGTTATAATTATAAAATAAAATAAAAAGTGGATATTTGTTAGCCAGCATTCAGAAACCTCAATGACATTTGTTCTGAGTCCCACCATATTCACATTTTAATATTAAAATTTGCACAGATGTAAAATCCTCTACTGGCTTCATGTGCCCCCTATGTAAAGATCCCATGTATGTCTTAAATAATTTGTTTTTATTAATTTTATAATTATAACATTTTTGACAGTACATATATAGGGATAATTTTTTACAACATTATTACTTGCACTCCCTTCTGTTCCAAATTTTCCCTCCCTTCCCTCCACCTCCTCCCTTAAATGGCAAGCATTCCCATATGTTATATGTTAAATATGTTATAGTATATCCTAGATACAATATATGTGGTTATAAATGATTTTTTTGTTGTTGTTGCACAGGAAGAATTTGATTCAGAAGGTAAAAATAACCTAGGAAGAAAAACAAAAAAAAATGCAAACAGTTTACATTCATTTCCCAGTGTTCCTTCTCTGGGTGTAGCTGATTCTGTCCATCATTGATCAATGAGATCTCAATTAGATCTTTTGTTGTTGTTGTTGTTGTTGAAGATATACACTTCCATCAGAATACATCCTCATACAGTATTGCTGTTGGAGTGTATGATGAAATCCTGGTTCTGCTAATTTCACTCAGCATCAGTTCATATAAGAATGTCCAAGCCTCTCTGTATTCATCCTGCTGGTAATATATTACAGAAAAATAATATTCCATAACATTTATATAACAGAATTTACCCAACCATTCTCCAATTGATGGGCATCTATTCATTTTCCAGTTTCTGGCCACTACAAAAAAAGGCTGCCACAAACATTTTGGCACATACTGATCTCTTTCCCTTTTTTAGTATTTCTTTGGGATATATTCCCAGTAGAAGCACTGCTGGATCAAAGGGTATTCACATTTTGATAACTTTTTGGGCATAATTCCAGATTGCTCTCCAGAATGGTTGGATTCTTTCACAACTCCACCAAAGATGCAGCAGTGTTGCGTTTTCCCACATCTCCTCCAACATTCATCATTATTTTTTCCTGTCATCTTAGCCAATCTGACAGGTGTGTAGTGGTATCTCAGAGTTGTCTTAATTCGCACTCCTCTGATTAATAGTGATTTGGAATACTCTTTAGTATGAGTGGATATAGTTTCAATTTCATCCTCTGAAAACTGTCTGTTCATATCCTTTGAGCATTTATCAATTGTAGAATGGCTTTTATTTCTTATAAATTAGAGTCAGTTCTCTATATATTTTGTAGATGAGGCCTTTATCAGAACCTTTAACTGTAAAAATGTGGGAAAACATTTTTACAGCTAAAAGTTATGACTCCTCTACAAAATATTAGAGAATTGACTCTAATTTATAAGAAATTAAGCCATTCTCCAATTGATAAATGGTCAAAGGATATGAACACACAATTTTCAGATGAAGAAATTAAAATTATTTCTAGTCATATGAAAAGGTGTTCCAAATCATTGTTGATCAGAGAAATGCAAATTAAGACAATTCTGAGATATCACTACACAACTGCTAGATTGGCTAAGATGGCAGGAAAGGAAATTTTGAAAGTTGGAGGTATGTGAGAAAATTGGGACACTGATGCATTTTTGATGGGGTTATGAGCATATCCAACCATTCTGAGGAGCAATTTGGAATTGGACTCAAAAAGTTATCAAACTGTGCATACCTTTTGATCCAGCAATGTTACTACTGGACTTATGTCCCAAAGAGATATTTAAAAAGGGAAAGGTACCCACATGGGTAAAACTGTTTGTGGCGGTGCTTTTTATAGCGGCTAGAAACTGGAAATTGAAGTGGTATTCACCAATTGGAGAATGGCTGAATAAGTTGTGGTATATGGATGTTATTGAATATTATTGTTCTATAAGAAATGACCAGCAGGATGAATACAGAAAGGCTTGAAGAGACATACATGAAGTGATGCTCAGTGTAATGAGCAGACCCAGGAGATCATTATACATTTCAACAACAATACTACATGATGATCAATTCTGATGGATGTGGCTCTCTTCAACAATGAGAAAAGCCAAATAGTTCCAATTGATCTGTAAGAAACAGAACCAGCACACCCAGAGAAAGAACATTGGGAAAGGAGTATGGCACACAACATAACATTTCCACTCTTTCTGTTAATGCTTGCTTGCATTTTTGTTTTTTTTTTCTTCTTAAGTTATTTTTATCTTTTTTTATAAATCTATCTTTCCTGTGCAACAAGATAATTGTATAAATATGTATACATATATTGTATTTAACATATATTTTAACATATTTAACATATGAGACTACCTGCCTTCTAGGGAAGGAGGTGGGGAGGAGGGGAGAAGTTGGAACAGAAGGTTTTGCAAGGGTCAAAGTTGATAAATTATCCATGCATATATTATTTAATATAAAAATATAATAAACATATTTTAAATAATTTTGGACAGGATCTTACTGTCCAAATTCCTCCTATTCACCCATATTGGATTTGTCACTATCCCTTCATTTTCCTTGGAAATAAATGTTCTGAAAAGTATAATATTCTTACAATGCTTTTTTGTATGCTATGAAATTCACTGTTCTTTCAGTTATTTTTTTTAAATCACAATATCCTACCTCTCTTTAGCATAAAATGAGGACATTAAAATAAGTCAAAGAACTGAAAAACGTTTGTTTTGTTTAGGATATTAAAATGTGAATATGGTGGGACTCAGAACAAATGTCATTGAGGTTTCTGAATGCTGGCTAACAAATATCCACTTTTTTTGCAAATGATAGGGAATCATTTCTGCTTTAAAGAACAGGGCTGTGACAATTAAATGATATTTTAAGAAAATCCAGTTTACAATGTTCTGAAAATATAGAAAAGATAATAGCATGATAAGTGATAAGGGCTTGAGGTAGAGTAATTGAAATGTAACTATATTCAGTGAGACCATTTATAATGTTTCCATTTAACTTAAATCATGCAAAATGATGATCAATTGTTGAAACTGAAAATGTTAAAACTGGACAATATAAGACTTATTGAATATATTTTTAAATGCTTTGATATTTCATGTCACCCTGTGGAAGAGAAATTCAGTTGCATCTACTTTGCTACAGGCATAAGAACAAGGAACAATGAGTGAATTGTGTAAAGACAGATTGTATCTTAATGGAAGGAAACACTTCTTAATACCAGAGATCTTTCAAACTAGAATGGCTTCCTACCCTGGCATATTCTCCCCTAATACAAGGTCATCAGAGAAATCCTGGTTGATCAATATTAGTATATTTTAGAGATGGAAAAGTTAGACTAGATAACCTCTAAGAACCTTTACAATTGTGATAATTCATTCTTAATCCTACCGCCTCCACTCCTTTAAATGCTGTTTCCCTTGTCCTTACTACTTTGCTATTAGTGTAATTTCTGATCACATCATCTCGCTTGTTTTCATCTAAGATATTTAATATGAACAGAATCATAGATGTGGGGAATTTTAGACAGTTTTATTATAATGGTAATCATAATAAAATGTGAAGATGATAATTCAATGAATATTTATTTGTTCAGGTTATCAAATAAGCTGAGAATAATTTGAACAGTACTATAAAATGAGCTATGAGCTATTGAAATGGAATATTGCTTTTTATAGTCCAACATTTATTTCACACAATTCCTATAATTGCATAGTGTTGAATTTTAAAAACAAATTACTTTGATCTATCAGATAGTCATGTTATTAAGGTAAAGTTTCTTAATAATATGAAAGTTGAATGCAAAATTTTAGTTGTAATGACTAAGTTTGGATGTGAAATAAAGATGTGTTTTATTGCATATAAGAACAGAGTGAGATGTATTTCCCTCATGAATTATGCTAGGATCATGTCATCAAGATTAGGAATTAGACCCTCTAAGATATCCTGTCTATAAACTTAGCCAGTATAATGACAATTTATTCTATTCTTCTGAAAGTCCTCCTTCTGAAATGTATCCTATAACTAATTCTACTGTCTTTCTTCAGAATGTTTTTTTTTTTCCCTTCTACTTAACTAAAACAACTTCCAAGCACCTGAGTCAGTTTCTTTCCCCTACCACCTACATATTTTTCAATATAGATAATAAAAAAAAATTGCTCATAATACATGAGTCAATCCAGATGAATTCCTTAAATTTTCAAATCAATGAATTGCATTAAAAAAAAAAAAAACTCTTACAAGCCTTTTCAGGTACCCTTTAAACTATAGTTATCTAAATAAGAGGTTTTAACCAAATCAAAGCAATAGGGCTTTGTCCTAGGTGAAAAACATTATAGGACAACACTTATACAGCTTCAACAAGTAAAAATTCAGGTTAGCATTTCATTAGTAAGAATAATTAAAATAGAAAGTTGGCAGATGTTTAACCATATCTATGGTGTACTTTTCCCAAGGTCATTGTCTTAGTACTTATGAAATAGCCTCTCTAGCATGTAACTCTTGTGTCTTAAATTACTTTTTTTTCCCCCTAACTCCATTACAAGAGACAATATCTCAAGATATTTTTTTTAAAGGCATATGTCCTGAAATCTGAATTCTCATGCTAAGATTATTAATTTGCTTTTAATAGGCACCTTTTTTTTTTTGCTGCTTTCTCTGGATATACTTTGTGATTTTTGCCCTGGGCAAAAAACATGCTAATTATTGATCTTCCTGTTCTTACACATAGATATGTATCAACAGCAGGGAACCAAGAAAATATTCAAATCAATTAAGCCTAAAAAAAAGTAATTTCACCCCAAACATCTAGATACTAGATACTAAATGTTTTTTTTGTCCTACAGTACAAAGAATTATTTCTATCCCTAAATTCATTTTTCTTAAATAAGTTGGCTAAAAGAACTGAGTCAAAGCTCAAGTACTTCATTTAAAAATCCCTTTAAAAATCAATGTTATAGTAATGTTTGTAAAGAAAGAGAATTATGGAATGTTGTTGTAGATATTTTTTTGATTTGCCAAAATAAAATGTATATGCATATAGATAGTGTAATTTACTTTCCTGTTTCCCACAAATAGAAGATGTAATGATCCCAAATACTTTGATTCAAGTTAAGAATCTATGGATATCTGTTTTTTTAAGCAATCTCTTTATCTGAAGGCAAAAGAAGTGTAACTTGTATATTAAAAAAAAAAATCCTTTTTTTCTTATGTAAGAACAAATTTATTGTCTGATAGTAGCACCAAATTACAATCTCCTTACTGTTATGTTAATGATCAGCAAGGTAAATGCCTGAGGCATGGCCCAAAGGCCTTAAGCAAGCTAACTAAAATTCTAGCCATTCTAAAATATTCAAAATGGAAAATTATTTTTACTTTATGAAATTTAGTGATTCTATTTAAAATAATGCCCCATGTAAAGAGCCATAGGCTATTGAAATTTCTTTTTTTTTTAATTTTATTTATAAATTTTTGACAGTATATATGCATGAGTAATTTTTTTTTTATATCATTATCCCTTGTATTCATTTTTCAACATTATCTTCTCCCTCCCTCTACTCCCTCCCCTTGATGATGGGGAACCCCATATATTTTATATGTGTTACAACATAACCTAGATACAATATATGTGTGTAAATATCATTTTCTTGTTGCCCATTAAGTATTAGATTCCGAAGGCATAAGTAACCTGGGTAGATAGACAGTAGTTCTAACAATTTACGTTCACTTCCCAGTGTTCCATCTCTGGCTGTAGTTGTTTCTGTCCATCATTGATCAACTGCAAGTGAGTTGGGTCTTCTTTATGATGAAGATATCCACTTCCATCAGAATACATCTTCATACAACATTGAAGTGTACAGCAATCTTCTGGTTCTTCATTTCACTCAGCATCAGTTGATGTAAGTCTCTCCAAGCCTCTCTGTATTTCTCCTGCTGGTCATTTCTTACGGAGCATTAATATTCCATAACCTTCATATACCATAATTTACCCAACCATTCTCCAATGGATGGACATCCATTCATCTTCCAGTTTCTAGACACTACGAAAAGACTTGACTCAAACATTTTGACACATATAGGTCCCTTTCCGCTCTTTAGTATTTCTTTGGGATATAAGCCCAATAGCAGCAATGCTGGATCAAAGGGTAAGCACAATTTGATAACTTTTTGGGCATAGTTCCAAATTGCTCTCCAGAATGGTTGGATTCTTTCACAGCTCCACCAACAATGTATTAGTGTGCCAGTTTTCCCACATCTCCTCCAACATTTATCATTATTTGTTCCTGTCATCTTAGCCAATCTGACAGGTGTGTAGTGGTATCTCAGAGTTGTCTTAATTTGCATTTCTCTGATCAGTAGTGATTTGGAACACTCGTTCATGTCAGTGGATGTAATTTTAATTTCATCATCTGAGAATTGTCTGTTCATATCCTTTAACCATTTATCAATTGGAGAATGGTTTGATTTATTATAAATTAGGGTCAGTCCTCTATATATTTTGGAAAGGAGACCTTTATCAGAACCTTTGACTTTAAAATTATTTTCCCAATTTGTTAGTTCCCTTCTAATCTTGTTTGCATTAGTATTGTTTGTACAGAAACTTTTTAGTTTGATGTAATCAAAATCTTCTATTTTGTGATCAATACTGATCTCTAGTTCTCCTCTGGTCATAAATTCCTTCCTCCTCCACAGGTCTGAGAGGTAAACTAATCTCTGTTCCTCTAATCTATTTATGATCTCATTCTTTATGCCTAAATCATGGACCCATTTTGATCTTATCTTGGTATATGGTTTTAAGTGTGGATCCATATCTAATTTCTGCCATACTAATTTCCAGTTTTCCCAACAGTTTTTTCCAAATAATCAATGTTTATCCCTAATGTTGGTATCTTTGGGTTTGTCAAAGATTAGATTGCTATAGATATACCTTTTTTTGTCCTTTGTATCTAATCTGTTCCACTGATAGACTGGTCTATTTCTTAGCCAATACCAAATGGTTTTGGTGACTGCTGCTATATCATATAGCTTTAAATCAGGTACACCTAGACCACCTTTATCTGACTTTTTTTTCATTAGTTTTTTTGCAATTCTCGACCTTTTATTCTTCCATATGAATTTTGTTGTTATTTTTTTCTAGGTCATTAAAATAGTTTCTTGGGAGTCTGATTGGTATAGCACTAAAGAAATAGATTAGTTTGGGGAGTATTGTCATCTTCATTATATTCACTCAGCCTTTCCAATTATTTAAATCTGACTTTATTTTTGTGGCAAGTGTTTCATAATTTTTCTCATATAATTCCTGGCTATTCTTTAATAGATGGATTCCCAAATATTTTATACTCTCAACATTTGTTTGGAATGGAATTTCTCTTTGTATCTCTTGCTGTTGCATTTTGTTGGTGATGTAAAAAATGCTGAGGATTTATGTGGATTTATTTTGTATCCTGCAACTTTACTAAAATTCTGAATTATTTCTAATAGCTTTTTATCAGAGTCTTTGGGGTTCTCTAAGTTTACCATCATATCATCTGCAAAGAGTGATAGTTTGATTTCCACATTTCCTACTCTAATTCCTTTAATCTCTTTCTCGGCTCTTATTGCCCAGGCTAGCATTTCTAGTACTATATTGAATAGTAATGGTGATAGTGGGCAACCTTGTTTCACTCCTGATCTTACTTGAAAAGGTTGCAGTTTATTTCTGTTGTATATTATGCTTACTGATGGTCATAAATATATGCCTCTGATTATTCTAAGGAATACTCCATTTATTCCTATCTCTCAAGCATTTTTAGTAGGAATAGATGTTGGATTTTATCAAATGCTTTTTCTGCATCTATTGAGATGATCATATGGTATTTTTATTAATTTGGTTATTGATATAGTTGATTATGCTAATAGTTTTCCAAATATTAAACCAGCCCTGAATTCCTGGTATAAATCCTACTTGAGCATAGTGTATTGTCCTGGGGATGATTTTCTGAAGTCTTTTTGCTAATATCTTATTTAAGATTTTAGCATCAATATTCATTAAGGAAATTGGTCTATAATTTTCTTTCTCAATTTTCGATCGACCTGTTTTAGGTATCAGTACCATGTCTGTGTCATAAAAGGAGTTTGGTAGGACTCCTTCATCCTCTATTTTATTCAAATAGTTTATATAGCATTGGGGCTATTTGTTCTTTAAATGTTTGGTAGAATTCACATGTAAATCCATCTTGTCCTGGGAATTTTTTCTTGAGGAGTTGATTAATAGTTTGTTCTCTTTCTTTTTCTGAAATGGGACTATTTAAGCAATTTATCTCCTCCTCTGTTAATCTAGGAAGCCTATATTTTTGGAGGAAATCATCCATTTCAAATTGGCACAAAGTTGGGCAAAGTAATTCCTTAGTATTTCTCTAATTTGCTCTTCTTTGGTGGAAAGATCCCCCTTTTCATTTGTAAGACTAACAATTTGATTTTCCTCTTTCTTTTTTCTGATCAAATTTACCAAAAGTTTATCTATTTTATTGGCTTTTTCATAAAACCAACTCTTGGTTTTATTTATTAATTCAATAGTTTTGTTACTTTCAATATTATTGATTTCTCCTTTTAATTTTAGTATTTCAAGTTTGATTTTTGGTTGGGGGTTTTTAATTTGGTCTTTTTCTAGCTTTTTCAGTTACAGGCCTAATTCATTAAACTTCTCTTTCTCTATTTTGTTCAAAAAAGCCTCTAAAGATATAAAATTTCCCCTTATTACCGCTTTAATTGCATCCCACAGATTTTGGTATGATGTCTCATCATTGTCATTATTTTGGGTGAAATTATTAATTGTTTCTATAATTTGCTGTTTCACCCAGTCATTCTTTAAGATGAGATTATTTAGTTTCCAATTACTTTTTGGTCTATTTACTCCTAACTTCTTACTGAATGTAGCTTTTATTGTATTGTGATCTGAAAAGAAGGCATTTATTATTTCTGCCTTCCTACATTTAATTTTGAGATCTTTATGTCCTAATATATGGTCAATTTTTGTATAGGATCCATGAACTGCTCAGAAGAAAGTATATTCCTTTCTATTGCCATTCAGTTTTCTCCAAAGGTCTATCATACCTAGTTTTTCTAATGTTCTATTTACTTTTTTAATGTCTTTCCTATTTGTTTTGTGGTTTGATTTGTCTAAATCTGAGAGTGCAAGGTTGAGGTCTCCCACTATTATAGTTTTACTGTCTATTTTTTCTTGTAACTCTCTTAACTTTTCCTTTAGAAAGTTATATGCTATACCACTTGGTGCATATGTGTTTAGTATTGATATGGCTTCATTGTTTATGCTACCTTTTAGCAGGATATAGTTTCCTTCCTTATCTCTTTTAATTAGATCAACTTCTGCTTTTGCTTGATCTGAGATAAGGATGGCTACTCCTGCTTTTATGGCTTTACCTGAAACATAATAGATTCAGCTCCAACCTTTTACCTTCACTCTGTATGTATCTCCCTGCTTTACGTGTGTTTTCTGTAAACAACATATTGTAGGTTTCTGACTTTTGATCCAGACTGCTATCCATCTCTGTTTGATGGGAGAGTTCTTCCCATTCCCATTTACAGTTAAAATTACTAATTCTGTATTTCCTGCCATCGTATTATCCCCAGATTATGCTTTTTCCCTTGACCCCCCTGGTGTTTTACAACTTACATGTACAATTCATGTTTATTATACTTCATTGAGCCTACACTGACTGTGGGGAGAGTCATCACTAATAGCCTCTGTGTTATTGCTATGTGCTTGTGTAATACCTCCTATGCTGATGGGTTTTTGCATACTTGTCTCTAATAAGACTCTTCAGCCAGAAACCTGCTAGCAATCCCCACTTCCCTTTGGTGCTTTTCATCTCCCTTCCTGAGAAGGGAAGGCATGATTATCTCCTTTTTTGTGCTTTCATCTCCCTTCCTGACAAATCAGAGGGGGCACGATCACTTCCTTTTTGGGTTTCTCACCTCCCTGAGAAGTCAGGGATGGTGTGACAACCTGTGTTCTAAAAAAAAAAAGAAAGAAAGAAAGAAAGTGGGAGATGTAAAGGGCAAGAACTGAACAAATGCACTTGGATAATGGAGCACGTGAGACTAATTGCCAATTGGACAATTCTCTATTAACATGTTTGAAAGATGAGCCTTCCCAACTATTCTGTGATGGCTGGATTGTTGGGTGTGGACAAAGAAGAGGAAGTTACATGAGTGGGTGGAGTAGGAGGAGGAAATTGAAACATTCTTCTGGCCTTGGGGAGAGAGGAAGGAGGTGAGGAGATTGCTAGATCTAATCCCCTGACCGAGAGTGCAAAAGACCAAAAATTAAAGACTTTTAATTATCCTGACTCCTGCTGATTCTAAGAGATCCAGGGTCCTAACACTGTATGAGGATGTATTCTGATGCAAGTGGATATCTTTGAAAAAGAGAAGATTTAATTTAGTTCCAATTGATCAATGATGGACAGAATCAGCTACACCCATTGAAGGAGCATTGGGAAATGAATTTGGGCTACTTGCATATTTTGTTTTTCTTCCCAATTTATTTTTACCTTCTGAATCCAATTCTTCTTGTGCAAAAAGAGAACTATATAGTTCTGCACACATATATTGTATCTAGGATATACTATAACATATTTAACATGTATAAGACTCCTGCCATGTAGGGGAAGGGGTAGAAGGAGAGAAGGGAAAAGTCAGAGCAGAAGTGAGTGCAAGGGATATAATGTTGCAAAAATTACCCAGTCATATATTCTGTCAATAAAAAGGTATAATAATAATAAAAAAAAAAAAAAAAAAAACTATTGTCAGAATTTTTGCTTTTTTACTCAATTAAAAAAAAAAATAAAAAAAAAAAAGTTTAGACCTATTTTAGGGCAATAGGGAGATTGTCCAAACTTCCTCTGCAGGGGACAGTGGTTGAACTGAGCCAGTGCTAACTTCTGGTGGTGAGTGGCAGGGCCAAGCCCTGATATTCTGAGGTTTAGGGGCTCACTGTTTTCCTTTTGTATTTGTGTTGGTTTCCTTATAGCTAATCTGCTGACCTACTGACTTGCAATTTGGACAGAGTTTCCAACACCATTGTAAATTCCCCATATAAATTCTTTGACATTCAGAGCCCACACTGCCCCGGGACTCTGTACTGCTTTCCATGGGCTTGGGAGCCTCTGGTCAGCTGCCTAATCTTGGCTCACCTCCTTCTATGCCTGACTGAAGCAGACTTTTTGTGAAAATCTTCCTTAATATCTTCTGATGGGAATTTTTTACACTCAAAATATTTATGTTTCTACCATTCCATAACTAGTTCAGCAACTTAATTTGCTGTTAATTTGATGGATATGGGGAGAGCTCAGAAAAAGACATGTCTCCTTTCGGCCATTTTGGACCCTCCTCTTCCTAGTTTTCTCAAACCACATACGGATAGATCACACTTTTAAAATGCAGAAAGAAGACAAGCACTTTTACATCCCAAATGGTAAATTGTTTCCTTTGTAATTTAGTTGACCGAGAGAAATATCAAAGACAAATCATGCTTTCTCTCTCTCTCTCTCTCTCTCTCTCTCTCTCTCTCTCTCTCTCTCTCTCTCTCTCTCTCTCTCTTTCTGTCTCTGTCTCTGTCTCTTACACACACACACACACACACACACACACACACACACACACAGAAACACACAAGCTGCTTTTTTCTTAAGTTCCCTCCTAACAATATCATGAGGAGAGGGAATCAATCATACAGTGGTTTTAACTCAATCATTCTTCTGTTCTCAGGCCCTCTTTGGGTCAGAGGCAAGATTGGGATTTCCAGAGCTACAGCCATAGAAGTGGCAGCAGCAGGCTGGGGCACATAGGAAGGAGAGGATGTCAAGAAGACGTTCCAAGGATAGGGTTTCCCTGGTTCTTTTTTCACTTTCTTCAATTCAAATTGTCACACATTTACCAGCCACAGTGGTATACTCTCCTCCAAAGGCTCCTTTCCATTTAATTATAGTTTCAATTGTTGGCACACCCAAATCTCTGGGAATTCAGCACTTTTGTAAGAAGACATTCCTTCTGAATGGGGCACATGCTCAAACAAAAAAAAAACAGTATTTACTTAATCCCAATTCTTAAGCCTATTTCCTAAAGGGCTATCTTCCAGGACACTAGATAGGTTTTTAGAGCCAGCTACCTTAAGTTGTTACTTTCCCATGATTCACAGTATCTTGTCCCCTTTGATGAAGGAATCATCTAATCTTACCAAAAGGAAATAGATATACTCTTAGGCACCCAGGCTGTTTACCAGTTCCTACCAAAGAGAAAGTACTACTATGGACTCTAACCACTTAGAGTTCCCCTTGCTCACTAATTTCTTGTCTGCCTGGGTTGTTCACAGAACTTATATTACTGATTTCAATCTGTTCTCCACTGGCTTTTCAACTGAGCCAAATTATTCCTCTAACATTGCTAGCTCATTTACTTTCATTTCTGCTTTCTCCAAGTGTCTCTCTTTGGGAATTTACCTGATCAGACTAGGGGTTCCTGAGCTGAGTCTAAAGATTACCAGAGAACTCTTGAGAGGGTACCTTCAAGGATACAGTACAGGAAAGAACCCTAATGAACAGGAAATATCCTAGAATAAGTCCCCAAAGCTCTGTGGTACAGCAGTCTTTACCCAGATTAAAAGCAGAGATTCTCCAGGTAAAGAAGCAACAAGGATTTACTACTATTTTATGAGAAAGACCAACTCCCAACAAAGTGTCATCAGTAGATGAGTGCAAATGAAAGCAGCAAATCAGTATTATATCCCTAATTTCAAATCCACACCCCCTTCTGACTTTTTCCTCCCATTTACTGGGGAATCTAGTCTTACACTCTAACCTACCCAGAGACAAAGAATAATAGTTAATGACACACTATTTACTACATTAGGAACTTAATGCTGATTGTGGGAGAAAAAATAGGGAGGACAGGAAAGAAATGAATGTTTATCTAAGATAAGTGAACACTTGGGGTTTTGGTATAGTCCAATTTGTTATTGCAAAGCTGACTTCCGGCCAAGATGGCGGCGTGGAGGCAGACAGCTGCTTGAGCTCCTCATTTTCTCTCAGAACTTACTTCATGACAAGCCTCACACTTGATGCTTGACCCAGAAAGAAATCCACGGATGATCACCAAGAGAAGACATCCTTGAAAGTCGCCAGAAAAGGTCTGTGTTTGCTCGGGGGAGGGTCAATCAGACTGGGCACAGACTGAAGGCAGGCAAGCCAGAGCTAGACAGGCAGCTCACATAGCTCAGACCGGAGGGGGAGGGGTACGATCTCTGCCATTTCTGCAAAAAGACTTTTTTCCCCAGTGTGGATACTCCATCTTGGCAGCAAGCCAGGAGCAGCGGAGAGGGTATAAACACTGGAGGTGAAGATTAAAACCCCAAAAAGCCAGCGTCTCTCAGAACCCAGCCATCCCCAACCCCCACCTGAACTGACTCAGCGAGTTCTCAGAGCCTCAGAGCCCAGACTCAGTACAGTCATTGATGTTCTGTTAGTGGCTCTCTGCTGCCCTACCCCCAGTGTGTAGAGGAAGCCCATTAATACAATCCAGCCCCATCCCCCCAAAAATAGACCTATTGTTTCTCTTGTCAATTTGCATCCATCGATCTGGGAGGAAGCTGCTAAAGAAATAAATAAATAATTTCCTACCCCAGGGACAGACCCCAAAAGATTTTTTTAAGCATGAGTAAAAAGCAAAAACGAAACATTGATTCCTTCTACACAGAGAAAGAGCGGGTATCCAACCCCGAGGAAGTTAACAGCAGAGAGTCAGCAGATAACAGCCTAAAGGGGAATGATTCCTGCCCTCCATCACATAACTCTCTCCTCGAAGAGACTATTAAAAAGTTAAGAGAGTTTGAAGAAAAATGGGGAAAGGAAAGGGAAGCTATGAGATTGGAGTTGGAAAAAATAAAGAATTCACAGGAGATTCAGGGAAACAAAATTTGTGAATTAGAAAAGGTTAAAAATCACAGGAAAATAGGATTTCTGAATTGGAAAAGACAAAAAAAAAGTCTCAAGAAAATAGGATTTCTGAATTGGAAAAAGAAAATAATTCTCTAAAAAAATTAGGAAAATGGAAAAAAATTCAATAGAGCAAAATAATTCATTTAAAAGTGAAATTGGGCATTTACAAAAAGAACTAAAAACTGTGAATGAAGAAAATAACTCGTTAAATTCAGGATGGAACAAATAGAAATGAATGATTCATTGAGAACCCAAGAATCAGTCAAACAAAACAAAACAAAAAAAAAAAAATGAAAAGCTGGAGAATAACGTCAAATACTTACTGGGAAAATCTATAGACCTGGAAAATAGATCTAGGAGAGATAATCTGCGGATCATTGGACTTCCTGAAAACTATGACCAAAAAAAGATCCTAGATGCTATTTTACAGGAAATTATCAAAGAGAACTGTCCAGAGATAATAGAAACAGAAGGGAAAGTAGATGTTGAAAGAATTCATTGAACTTCTTCTGAAATAGACCCTAAAAAAAGAACACCACACAATATTGTGGCTAAGCTGCAGAATTACCACACAAAGGAGAAAATCTTGCAAGCAGCTAGAAAAAAAAAAAAAAAAACAATTTAAATACCAAGGTGCCACAATAAGGGTCACAGAAGACCTGGCTGCCTCCACCTTAAAAGCTAGAAGGGCCTGGAACCTGATATTCCAAAAGGCAAAAGATCAAGGATTGCAACCAAGAATAAACTACCCAGCTAAACTTAGCATCTTTTTTCCATGGAAGAAGATGGTCATTCAATGAAATAGAGGAATTCCATATGTTTATAAGAAAAAAACCAGACTGAAACAAAAAATTTGATCTACATCCACAAGACTGAAGAGAAACAGAAAAAGGTACACTGAACCCTTGAGAACTGTATCTCTGTAGTGGGTATATAGAAAGTACGCATGGATAATTTGATTTTACTGATATAAAAGAAAAAAAGGGGGGGTATAGTAAAGGGAAGGGGGTAGTATCAGAAAAAGGGGAGGGAGTGATAAAAAGAGGGAAACTACATCCCAGGAAGAGGCATAGAAAATAAACCATATCTGAGGGAATTTAGAGAGGGGGAGAAACATTGTGTGAATCTTATTCTCATCAAAAGAGGCTCAAAGAGTAAATAATTGACATATTTGTTTTTCAGAGAATTCTTTCTCACCTCATTAAAAGGGGGGAGAGGAAAAGGGAAAAGGAAAAGGATAATAAGGGAAGGGACTTGGAGGGAGGGGGGAGGGATACTAAAAAAAAGGGTGGGCTGCGCGTCACAAGTGGGGTATATAAATTAAATATCAGAGAAGGGGTTCAGGGGGGTCAAGTGAAAAAGCATAATCTGGGGATAATATGATGGCAGGAAATACAGATTTAGTAATTTTAAGTGTAAATGTGAATGGGATGAACGCTCCCATCAAATGGAGATGGATAGCAGACTGGATCAAAAATCAGAACCCTACAATATGTTGTTTACAGGAAACACACTTAAAGCAGGGAGATACATACAGAGTAAAGATAAAAGGTTGGAGAAGAACCTATTATGCTTCAGGTAAAGCCAAAAAAGCAGGGTTAGCTATCCTTATCTCAGATCAAGCAAAAGCAGAAGTTGATCTAGTTAGAAGAGATAATGAAGGAAACTATATCCTGCTGAAAAGTAGCATAAGTAATGAAGCCATATCAATACTTAACATACATGCACCAAGTGGTATAGCACCTAACTTTCTAAAGATTGCTGTACACTTCAATGTTGTATGAAGATATATTCTGATAGAAGTGGATATCTTCAACATAAAGAAGATGCAACCCACTTCCAGTTGATCAATGATGGACAGAAATAACTACACCCAGAGAAAGAACACTGGGAAGTGAATGTAAATTGTTAGCACTACTGTCTATCTACCCAGGTTACTTCGGAATCTAATACTTAATGTGCAACAAGAAAATTGTATTTACACACATATATTGTATCTAGGTTTTATTGTAACACATGTAAAATGTACGGGATTGCCTGTCATCGGGGGGAGGGAATGTAGGGGGGGGGATAATTTGGAAAAATGAATACAAGGGATAATATTATAAAAAAAAATTACTCATGCATATATACTGTGAAAAAAAAATTCTACAAAAAAAAAACTAAAAATAAAATTTCTGTAAAATAAAAAAAAAAAAGAAGTAGTAATGGCACAGGGGATCAGAGTCAAGATCATGTAGAACAGACAGTTCTTGTCTGAGCTTTTCCAGGTTTCCCTCAGGTCAACGCCGAATCAAGACTCTAAACTGGTTTGGAATGGTAGGACCCATAAATACGTGGAAAATAACACATTTTCAGCAGAAGATATGTTTCTCTTTTGGAAAGGGCTGTCTCAATCAGTCACAGGGGGAGGTGGCTAGGTGCAGGTCAAGGGCAGGGATCCAGGGTAGGGAGGATTCCATATGCTGGGTAATCTGATGGGAAGTTTTCAACAAAAATTAAACATCATCTGTTATTCTGTCCTGGTTCAAAAGCTAGTGGACAAGCAGACTAGCTGTGAACCCTCCAACATAACTACAGAAGGTAAATAGTGAAATTCTAGAACCCATCATGATGTGTGACTTGGTCAACCTTACCTGAAAAGAGGAAATCAGTAGCACTAGTCCCAGGAACAGTGTGAAACTGCTGTCACCTGTAGAGGAAACTTGGGACAATTTCCACTTTACTCTAAGAGCAGACATCAATCTTATAAAATGAACAACAACAATAATAAAAAAGAAATTTGGTAATAGATAGCTTTTGGAGACAGGGAAGAATAAAACTCAAACCCTAAGAACACTAAAAGAAATATCTCTAGATGAAACCTCAAAGGGTAATATAAGTTTGAAGACTAAGGAAGAATACAAAAACTATGTTCAAAAAGAGTCAGAAGAAAAATGGGAGGTGTTAGCTAGGCCGCAACGAGTAGGAGGGCCGCCGCGGTGGGCCTGGAAGCCTAGGGCGTGGGCCCGGGTGGAGCCGCCGCGGGTGCAGATCTTGGTGGTAGTAGCAAATATTCAAACGAGAACTTTGAAGGCCGAAGTGGAGAAGGGTTCCATGTGAACAGCAGTTGAACATGGGTCAGTCGGTCCTGAGAGATAGGCGAGCGCCGTTCCGAAGGGACGGGCGATGGCCTCCGTTGCCCTCGGCCGATCGAAAGGGAGTCGGGTTCAGATCCCCGAATCCGGAGTGGCGGAGACGGGCGCCGCGAGGCGTCCAGTGCGGTAACTCGACCGATCCCGGAGAAGCCGGCGGGAGCCCCGGGCTTCTGGGAAGAACCACCCCAGCCAATGAGCTTGCCCCCTCTATCAAGTCAACCTGAGTTCTCACCTTGTAATTGTCCAGAAAACCTGAATTCTCACCTTGTCACCATCCAGACAACCCGAGTTCTCACTTAGTAATCCTAACAGGGAGGGGCAAAAGGAGCTCTGGAAAAGGAAACAAATTGGCTGAAGAAAATCACTCTTTAAAATTACTTCTGATAAAATGAAAAATAACAACTCCTTGAAAAACAGAATTTGTGAAAGGGAAAAAAAAAAAGCTCCTGAACAAAACAACCTATTTAAAAATTCAATTGACCAAATGCAAGAGATATGAAAAATCAAAAAAAATCAAAATAAAGAAAATTAATCACTAAAATTAGAATTGAAGAAATGGAAGTGAATAAGTGAATGAGACATCAAAAATTAGTCAAGCAAAACCAAAAAAAATAAATAAATAAAAAAAGAATAGAAGAAAATGTAAAATACCTCAATGAAAAAACAAATGACTTGAGAAATAGCTCCAAGAAAGGTAACATAAAAATTGTTGAACTGCCTGAAAATCACAATGAAAAAAATAACCTAGACAACATCTTTCAAGAAATCATCAAGGAAAACCACACTGATATCCTAGAATCAGAAGGTAAATTAGCCATTGAAAGACTCTATCAATTACCTCCTGAAAGAGACCCCACAAGAAATTGTATGTCAATTTCAGAATTGTCTTATAAATGGGAAAATACTGCAGCAACTCTAAAGAAACAATTCAAATATTAAGGTACCACAATCAGCATTATCCATGACCTAGCAGCTTCCACTTTAAAGCATCAAAGGGCCTTAAATATAATATTTCAAAAAGGAACGTGGACTGCAGCCACTAATAAAAAATCCAGCAAAATTAAGCATTGTTTTTCAAGGAAAAAAATGCAATCTATTTTTGATGGGGAAAAAAAAAGCTAAACAGAAAATCTGATCTTCAAACACAATAGTCAAGAAAAGCCTAAAAAGGTAAAAAGGAAAGAAAAAAAATTGTTCTTTTTAAAGTTTAAGAAGTTGGTATCCATATATGGGAGAATGATATGTTTAATTCTTGAGAAGTTCATCATTATTAGGAGTATACTTAGAGGATGCATGTACAGTTTGACATTATTATGATGATATAAAAAGGAACTATGAGTGAAAAATTATTATACTGGAAGAAGAGGAAAGCGGAGGTAAATTGAGGTAAATTACATCACCTGAAAAGGCAAAAGAGACCCATTACAATTGAGGAAAAGAGGGTAAAGGGATGAACATTATATGAACATTACTGTCATCAAATTTGGATCAAAGAGAGAAGAAAAAAACATATTGTATCACCTTATAGGATAATAGAAGAAGAAAGGGGAAAGAAAAGAGGGAGTGTAATAGAAGGGAGAAAAAGAAGTAGAAGAGAAGAGGGATAAGAAAGTGGGGAAGAACTGTAAAAGACGATAACAGATTGAGGGAAGTGATGATCAGAAGTGAAGCACTGGAGATGAGGGAAAAGAGGAAAGAAAAGACAAAAGTATATCTTGGGGAAATAAGAGGGTTGAAAAAACAGAATCAATATCAACAGTAAATGTGAATAGGTTGAATTCTCCCATAAAACTGAAAAAAAAAATAATAGAAGACTGGATTAAAAATCAGAATTATACAATATATGGCTTACCAAAAAAAAAAAAAAAAAAAAAAAAACATTTAAGGCATAGTAATATATACAGAGTAAGGATAAAAAGCTAGAGCAAAATCTATTATGATTCATTGAAAAAAACAAAGCATTAATAATCCTGATCTCCATGTATTATACTGCAACGACATTATATGATGACCAATTCTGATGGAAGTTTCTCTTTCCAACGAGGGGACTGCAATGATTTTGTGATGAATACCAAGAGAGAGGACTGTGGGAACTCAATGTGGATTATAACATAACATTCTCACTCTTTTTGTTGTTGTTCATTTGCATTTTTTGTTATTCATTTTTTTGTTGTTTTTTTATCTGATCTTTCTTGTGCACAAGAGAATTGTACACATATGTTTACATATATTGGATTTAGAATATATGTTAACATGTATAACATATATTGGGTTATTATCATCTATAGAAGGGGTTGGGGGAAAGGAGAGGAAAATTTGGAACACAAGGTTATGCAAGGATCAATGTTGAAAAATTATCTGTGCATGTTTTAAAAATAAGAAAGCTTTAATTAAAAAAATCCTGATCTCAAATCAAGCAAAAGCAAATGTAGATTTAATTAAAAGAGATAAGAAGGAAAACTACATTTTGCTAAAGTGTACCATAAATAAAGAAGTAATATCCATACTAATCATATATACATCAAGTGGTATAATATCCAAATTTCTAGAAGTTAAGAGAACCTTATTAAATAGACGGAAAAATATACTAGTGGGAAATCTCAACATTACTTTATCAAAAATAGATAAATCAAACCATAAAATAAATGAGAAGTTAAAGAAGTAAATAGAATATTAGAAAAGTAAGTTATGGGGCAGAGCCAAGATGGCAGAGAAGATAAATGCAAATTTGTAAGCTCCTTTCTTCCTTCATTACCAATTAATTAAATCAGCCTCAAAAATGCTGACTGATAAAAACCACAAGGATTAGAAGCACAACTTACCAGCTGAAGAGAATCTGACACAGGCTGTTAGCTCTTCTCTGCATAAAAAAACAGCAGTTAAGAAGAGAAATCAAACCACTTTAAAATATGAAGCCAGATCCTAGAACCACCCCAATCCAGAAGTGACCTAATAGATCTTGGCACTGCTGTGCAGATGCCTTCTGTGGCCCAGGGCTTCTCCTTGGGGTAGGTGAGAGCCTGAATAGCAGGGACACAGCATGAGGCAGTCTCTAATCCACATAGTGCCAGGCTCAGCCTGAGGCAGTGGAATTCTAGCAGCAGCAGAATTCCCAGAGAAACAGAACTCACAGAGAAGCAGAACCTTAGAAGTAGGGACAGCTGTTTCCGGGCAGACACTTCCAGTTTGAGTGCAGGGGCTTTTCAAGACAGCTGCTGATATCCACGTGCCCACAGGAGGCATTGGTGGGATTTGTGATGCTTTCACTGTTAGGCCTTAAACCTCAAAGCAGTCACTAGGCCACACAGCGGGGTCGTTCACTGGCCACTCCTCACATGGCAGCCATGCTAA
The DNA here is from genome assembly GCF_048593235.1 of Sminthopsis crassicaudata. Taxonomy (NCBI): domain Eukaryota; kingdom Metazoa; phylum Chordata; class Mammalia; order Dasyuromorphia; family Dasyuridae; genus Sminthopsis; species Sminthopsis crassicaudata. Next base: position 363,886,086 of record NC_133617.1, read on the forward strand.
ACACCCCTGAGGCATTTCCAGGGAGGGGAGAAGGGAATTCTCTCCCAGAGCTCTCTTTTAGCTCAAGCACATTCTATCTCCGGTCTGGGAGGAAGCTGGTAAATAAATAAGTAAACTTCTTACTCCAAGGGCAAACCCCAACAGGTTTTTAACAATGAGTAAGAAGCTGAAGAGAACAATTGACACTTTCCACACAGAGAAAGAGAGGGTATCCAACCCTGAAGAAGCTAACAACAGTTTCCAGATAACATCCTAAAGGGGAATGATACCTGCCCCTCATCACATAATTCACTCCTAGAAGAGATTATTAAAAAGTTAAGAGAGTTTGAAGAAAAATGGGGAAAGGAAAGAGAAGATATAATAGAGAATAACAACGTTCTGAAATTTGAGTTGGAAAACATAAAAAATTCACAGGAGGTGCAGGGAAACAAAATTTGTGAATTAGAAAAGGTTAAAAAATCACAGGAAAGTAGGATTTCTGAATTGGAAAAGATAAAAAATTCTCAAGAAAGTAGGATTTCTGAATTAGAAAAATAAAATAATTCACTAAAAAGATTAGTGAAATGGAAAAGAATCAAAAGAGCAAAATAATTCATTGAAAAACTCAATTGGGCATATACAAAAAGAACTAAAAATTGCAAATGAAGAAAATAACTCATTAAAAATCAGGACAGAACAAATAGAAATGAATGATTCGTTGAGAAACCAAGAATCAGTCAAACAAAACAAAACAAAACAAAAAAAAAAAAAAAAAAGAAAAAAAAAAAAGAAAGAAAAGAAAAGCTGGAGAATAATGTCAAATACTTACTGGAAAAATCTAAAGACCTAGAAAATAGATCTAGGAGAGATAATCTGAGGATCATTGGACTTTCTGAAAACTATGATCAAAAAAAGAGCCTAGATTCTATTTTACAGGAAATCATCAAAGATAACTATGCAGAGATAATAGAAACAGAAGGAAAATAGGCATTGAAAGAATTCATCAAACACCTTCTGAAAAAGACCCTAAAAAAAGACGGAACCTTGTGCCTAAGCTGCTGAACTACCAAAATAAGGAAAAATTATTGCAAGCAGTGAAGAAAAAAAATTCAAATATCAAGGTGCCACTCTGCCTCCACATTAAAGGATCAAAGGGCCTGGAATCTGATATTCCGAAAGCCAAAAGAACAAGGATTCCAACCAAGAATAAACTACCCAGATAAGTTTAGCATTTTCTTCCATGGAAGAAGATGGACATTTAATGAAAAAGAGGAATTCCATTTATTCCTAAGAAAAAAACCAGACTTAAACAAAAAATTTGATCTACATCCACAAAATTGAAGAGAAGCAGAAAAAGGTAAAAAGAACTCTTGAGAATTGTATTTCTGTTGTGAATATACAGAAAGTCCACATGGATAATTTGATTTTACTGATATAATATAAAAAAGGGAAGTAGTAAAGGGAAGGGGGTAGTATCAGAAAAATGGGAAGGAGTGATAAAAAGAGGGGAACAACATCCCAGGAAGAGGCATAGAAAATCTACCACCTCGGAGGGAATTTAGAGAGGGGGAAAAACATTGTGTGAATCTTACTCTCCTCAGAGTAGGCTCAAAGAGTAAATATTTGACATATTTGTTTTTCAGAGAATTTTGTCTCACCTCATTAAAAGGGGTGAGAGGAAAAGGGAAAACAAAAGGGGAATAAGGGAAGGGTACAAGAAAAGGGAAGAGACTTAAAAAGAGGGGCAGGGATACTAAAAAGCAAGGGCTAGGTGTCACAAGTGGGGTCTATAAATAAAATATTGGGGAAGAGGTTCAGGGGGGTCAATGGATTAAAAAGCATAATGCGGGGATATGATGTCAGGAAATACAGAATTAGTAATTTTAACTGTAAATGTCAATGGGATGAACTCTCCCATTAAACAGAGGCAGATAGCAGACTGAATCAAAAGTCAGAAGCCTACAATATGTTGTTTACAGGAAACACATTTAAAGCAGGGAGATACTTACAGAGTAAAGGTAAAAGGTTGGAGCAGAATCTATTATACTTCAGGTAAAGCCAAAAAAGCAAGGGTAGCCATCCTTATCTCAGATCAAGCAAAAGGAGAAATTGATCTAATTAAAAGAGATGAGGAAGGAAACTATATCCTGCTAAAAGGTAGCATAGAAAATGAAGCCATATCAGTACTAAACATATATGCACCAAGTGCTATAGCATCTAGCATTTTAAAGGAAAAGTGAAGAGAGTTGCAAGAAGAAATAGACAGCAAAACTATAATAGTGGGAGATCTCAACCTTGCACTCTCAGAATTAGACAAATCAAACCACAAAACAAATAAGAAAGAAATTAAAAAGGTAAATAGAACATTAGAAAAACTAGGTATGATAGACCTTTGGAGAAAACTGAATGGTGATAGAAAGCAGTATACTTTCTTCTCAGCAGTTCACAGAACCTGTACAAAAATTGACCATATATTAGGACATAAAATTTCAAAATTAAATGTAGGAAAGCAGAAATAATAAATGCTTTCTTCTCAGATCACAATGCAATAAAAACTACATTCAATAAGAAGTTAGGGGTAAATAGACCAAAAAGTAATTGGAAAATGAATAATATCATCTTAAAGAATGTCTGGGTGAAACAACAAATTAGAGAAACAATTAATAATTTCACCCAGGATATTGACAACGATGAGACATCATACCAAAATTAATGGGATGCAGCTAAAGCAGTAATAAGGGGAAATTTTACATATTTATAGGCTTATTTGAACAAAATAGAGAAAGAGAAGATTAATGAATTGGGCTTGCAATTTAAAAAGCTAGAAGAAGACCAAATTAAAAACCCCCAACCAAAAACTAAACTTGAAATTCTAAAATTAAAAGGAGAAATCAATAATATTGTAAGTAAAAAAAAACTATTGAATTAATAAATAAAACCAAGAGTTGGGTTTATGAAAAAGCCAATAAAATAGATAAACCTTTGGTAAATCTGATCAGAGAAAGGAAACAGACATGGTACTGATACCTACACCAGGTAGATCAAAAACTGAAAAAGAAAACTATAAACCAATTTCCTTAATGAATAATGATGCTAAAATCTTAAATAAGATATTAGCAAAAAGACTTAAGAAAATCATCCCCAGGATAATAATCTATGATCATGTAGGATTTATACCAGCAATGCATGGTTGGTTTAATATTAGGAAAACTATTAGTATAATTGATCATATTAATAACAAAATTAATAAAAACTATATGATCATGTCAATAGATGCACAAAAAGCATTTGAGAAAATAAAATATCCATTGCTACTAAAAATGCTTGAAAGTATGGGGATAAATGGATTATTCCTTAGAATAATCAGGAGCATATATTTAAGACTGTCAGTAAGCATAATATGTAATGGAGATAAAGGAGATAAACTGGAACCTTTCCAGTAAGATCAGGAGTGAAACAAGGTTGCCCACTATCACCATTACTATTCAATATTGTATTAGAAATGCTAGCCTCGGTAATAAGCTTCGAGAAAGAGATTAAAGGAATAAGAGTAGATAATGAGGAAATTAAACTATCACTCTTTGCAGATGATATGATGGTATACTTAGAGAACCCCAGAGATTCTAATAAAAAGTTATTATAAATAATTCACAACTTTAGGAAAATTTCTGGATACAAAATAAATCCACATAAATCCTCAGCATTTTTATACATTACCAACAAAATGCAACAGCAAGAGATACAAAGAGAAATTCCATTCCAAACAAATGTTGAGAGTATAAAATATTTGGGAATCCATCTGCCAAAAAATAGTCAGGAATTATATGAGCAAAATTACAAAATACTTGCCACAAAAATAAAATCAGATTTAAATAATTGGAAAGACATTCAGTGCTCTTGGATAGGCTGAGCGAATATAATAAAGATGACAATACTCCCCAAACTAATCTATTTATTTAGTGCTATACCAATCAGACTCCAAAGAAACTATTTTAATGACCTAGAAAATGTTTTGAAGATCAAAACAACAAAATTTATATGGAAGAATAAAAGGTCGAGAATTTCAAGGGAATTAATGAAAAAAAAAAAGTCAGATGAAGGTGGTCTAGGTGTAGTTGATCTAAAGCTATATTATATAGCAGCAGTCACCACAACCATTTGGTATTAGCTAAGAAATAGACCAGCAGATCAGTGGAAGAGATTATGTACAAAGGACAAAAAAAGATACAACTATAGCAAATTAGTGTTTGACAAACCTAAAGATACCAACATTTGGGATAAAAAGTCATTATTTGAAAAAAACTGTTGGGAAAACTAAAAATTAATATGGCACAAATTAGATACGGATCGACACTTAACACCATATACCAAGATAAGATCCAAATGGGTCCATGATTTAGGTATAAAGAATGAGATTATAAATAGATTAGAGGAACAGAGGATAGTCTACTTCTCAGACCTGTGGAGGAGGAAGGAATTTATGACCAGAGGAGAACTAGAGATCATTATTGATCATAAAATAGAAAATTTTGATCACATCAAACTAAAAAGTTTCTGTATAAACAATATTAATGCAAACAAGATTAGAAGGGAAGTAGCAAATTGGGAAAATATTTTTACAGTTAAAAGTTCTGATATAGGTCTCCTTTCCAAAATATATAGAGAACTGATCCTAATTCATAAGAAATCAAACCATTCTCCAATTAAAAATGGTCAAAGGATATGAACAGACAATTGATGATGAAATTGAAACTATATCCACTCACATGAAAGTGTTCCAAATCACTACTGATCAGTGAAATGCAAATTAAGACAACTATGAGATACCACTAAACACCTGTCATATTGGCTAAGGTGACAGGAACAAATAATGATGAATGTTGGAGTGGATGTGGGAAAACTGGGACACTAATACATTGTTGGTGGAGCTGTGAAAGAATCCAACCATTCTGGTGAGCATTCTGGAATTATCCCCCAAAAGTTAACAAACTGTGAATAAATTTTGTCTAAGCAATGCTACTATTGAGATTATATCCCAAAGAAATATAATTTATAATAGTATAATATTATACTTATAATATATAGTATAATTATATTATATAGTATAATTTAGCAATATTTAATTTCCTTTCTTATCTCTTTTAACCTTTTTTTTTTTTTTTTGCTTGATCTGAGATCAGGATCACTACCGCTGCTTTTTTTTTTTTTTTTTTTTTTTTTTTTTTTACTTCACAAGAAGAATAGATTCTTCTCTATCCTTTTATCTTTAGTCTGAATGTATTAGTGTGCAATAAATGTGTTTCTTATAAACAACATATTGCAGGATTTTGCCATTTAATCCAGTCATCTATGCCCTTCTCTTTTATAGGAAAGTTTATCCCATTCACATTCATAGATACATATAATAATAATTATTCTTAGTAAAAAATAAATATTATTACTAATATTAAAATTAGTAAATTTATATTTCCCTAAATTGTGTTTTTCTTTTATCCCCTTTCCCTCCTCACCAGTGTTTTGCTTCTGACCAACACTTCCCTCAATCTACTCTCTCCTTTTAAATCCCCTGCTCCTTTCTTATACATTTCCACTTCCATTTCTGTTTTCTATTCTATTACCTCCTCCCCCCTTTCTTTTTCTCTTTCTCTTCTTACTTCCCTATAGGATGAGACAAGTTTCTATAATAAACTAAATATGTCTAATATTCTATCTGAGCCAAATGAAAATATTTCTTTAGAATAAGATTCACACAATGCTCATCTCTCCCTCTCTTCTTTCCCTCAAGTCTTTTTTTTCTTCTTTGTGTGATATAATTTATCCCATTTTACTTTCCATTCCCTCTTGTTCTAGTACAATCTCTTTTCCACCCATAGTTTCTTTGTCATATCATCATAGTAAAGTCAAATTATACCTACAGCCTCTAAGTGTACCTATAAAAAAGGCACAGTTCTCAAAAGGTAAACATGTCATCTTCTCATATAGGAATGTAAATTTAACCATTAAAGGATAGTATTTCCCCTTTCCCGTTTTTATGCTTCTCTTGAATTTTGAAGATCAAATTTTCTGTTCTGCTCCAGTCTTTTCATTAAAAAAAATGAAAATCACATTTTCTCCTGAAATATTTTGCTTAATATTTTTGATAGTTGATTTTTGGCTGCAGTCCAACTACCTTTTCCTTTCAGAATATTATATTCCAGGCCTTCCATTCTTTAAAATGGAAGGTTCTTGCTACTGCTATTTGCTATTTATGCCTACTTGGTATTTGAATTGTTTCTTTATGGCTGTTTGCAATGTTTTCTCCTTGATCTGATAATTTTGAAATTCAGCTACAATATTTCTTGTGGATCTTTTAAGAGGTTATTGGTAAATTCTATTAATGGCTATTTTACTCTTTGGTTCTAGGACATCAGAGCAGGTTTATTTGATGATTTCTTGAAATACCTTGCTCTTTTTTTGTTGTGGTTTTCAGGGAGTCCAATAATTGTTAAATTGTTAGATTTTTGCTGACAAGGTATTTTCCATTTTCTTCTTTTTTCATATTTTTAGTTTCATTTGATTCTTTATGTGTCACTGAATCATTTACTTCCATTTCTTCAATTCTAATTTTAGTGAATCATTTTCTTCAGTTAGGTTTTTATGTCTTTTTGCATTTGGCAAATTTAATTTTTGAATGAATTATTTTGTTCATTGCATTGTTTTTCCATTTCAGAAATTGTTTTTCAAGGAATTGAGTTTTGTTTCCTATTTTAATAAACCTATTCTTTAAGAAATGATTTTCTTGAGATAATTTCTGTGTTTTTTTCCAAAGTTCTCATTTCCTTTACTTATTTTTCTTCTAACACTCTTTTAAGCTCTCTTTGAATTCTTTCAAGATAACCTTGTGAGGTGTCAAGCAATTTATATCACTCTTTAAAAATCCATCTGGAGATACTTTGCCTTTAGTGTCCTCAAAGTTGGAGGTCAGTTCCTCTTTATCTCCATAAAACCTACTAATGGTCAGAGCTCATTTTGCTTTTTGCTCATTGTTAGAGGTTGAGGTCTGCTCTTAGGGGAAAGTACAGTTTGTCCCAAGCTTTATCTACAGGTGACAAAGGCTTCATATTAGCTGGGAGCTGGTGCTTTTGGCCTCCTTTCCATGCTGGATGGGTGTAGACAAGTCACTGCTATTCTGCTGATCCACTGGGCTTCTGAAGCAGGATAGAGTAGCAAATCTGTTGTATTTTCACTATGAGCCTCCCACTAGATTCTTCCATAATTCAGAAGTCTCTCCACATTAGATGTCCCTGCATTACACTGTGCTGAGATTATACCTATACTGGCTTGCATCTCTCCCTACAGTCTGAAACAGAGTTTTCTTGAAGTTTTTTTCAAAAATATCTTCTACTGGAAATTTGTTACACTCCTAATATTTATGGGTTCTGTCACTCCAAAATCCATTCATAGGCTTAATCTGGTGTTAATCTGAAGAAGCCAGGAAGAGCTCAGACAAAGAACTGTCTACTCTTTCCATCTTGGCCCTGTCTCCTACATGCATAGTCTGAAGACTGTAGGGAAAAAGGTTTTAAATTCTGCTGCACATTCCTTCATTTCCTTTAAGGAAATTCACTTTCTTCTTCCTTAACTTTTCTTACTACTTTATTTCTTATACAGAAGTGCCAGGACAGCAGCTGCAACTTGATAGAATTATTTTAATTGTTTGCATGCTATAAAACTGTTAAAAGCAATTTTAATTTTACTAGTAAATAGGTTTTATTGCTGAGTTATATTGTTGCTCATCACTATCTGATGTAATGGGTACTTAGGAGAATATTTAAATCTGGACTGTTATGTCTCCATACAATGTATACCCAATGAAGTGTTGCAATTTTGCCCACAGGATAACTAAAGAAATGCTAATAGGAACAATCAAATGATATAAATAATATTGACACCTCTTTATTTTCTTCCAGGTATCATTGGCACTGCCCAGCACATTAAATGGTAATGATGCAGTTACTGTTATTTGCCAATTGAAGCTATTAGTTTGAAAGCACAGAGGCATTTATTTCTGGGCTTTGAAGTCTTTTGAACTTCATTACTGGACTTGGAAAATAAAGCAATCCATTTCCAGAATTGTCTAAACTGTAATTGATGATGTTGGGGTCCTCAAAGAATTAAGCTTCCGAGGGGGCTAACTTTTTTACACCAGATAATGAAAATTAAACTCATGTTTCATGATGTCATCTTATACTTTGGTGGAGGGGTTTGTCTTTTCTATTTGTGTCTTGTAAATCTTTGATACCTTTTTGTTTCTTCTAGTACAGTAAAATTTTAATATTAAGCAATGCTTCCCACCATCTTCTTCTTTCTGTAATATATTGAAGCTTCTTTCAAACTACAAGTCGTATTGTAATACCCACACTCCCATCCAATGTATACAATTATGTAAAAAGTTAGCTCCCTATAGCTCAGTGAAAAGATAAGACAGTTGTTTTGTTTTTCTTGTTGTTTTAACTCCTCTTTCCCAAGGCTTGAAATCAGTTGAATTTTAACCACAACAAAAAACTAACATGATGCAGTATTTACTCTGTGAAGTATATGAACTGTGTGAAATACTTTACAAATATCAACTCATTTTACTCTCAGTATATAACTTATAAGCTAGAGAAGAGGTATGGAGAATAAATAATATTTGGCAACATCTCAAAGATGTAGAACAGAGAGAATTATAAATGAAATGGGAGATGACAGCTAAAATATACATTTATTTGCTTTAGACATAATAGAAGTTTTTGTATTATGTACTATGTACAATATACTATTGCCATAATCCTTAGTAAGCAGATTCTATAAAAAATTGCAAGGCACATATCTGCCTAGTCATACCTGATCAATCCTCAATTACAGATGATTATATTTATTACCAAGTATTGTTTATGTGAAAACAAAAAGAACCAAGAGAATTCCTGATAGACACCTAATCCATAAGCAGAATTAGAAAACATACAACCTTGGGTAGTCATTGATAACTGTATCATTAAAAGTTAAGTTAACTCTTCTGTAACACTTCACTTATACTCTCAATTGTTTACAACATACAAAATTAGAATGTAGTCCCAAAGATGCCTATTTACTACACTGCTATTAAGTTATTATGAAGAAAAGAAGATAAGATGAGGAGTAACTATGAGAAGAACTTGGTTAATTACAAAAAGTCTTATTGTGGGATAAAGCTAGCTCATGTGTCCAGGTTTGTATTGGGGAAACATAAGTGCTGGCAGATTCTTCTATGTTGGAAAGGCTTATGAATATTTTTTCCAAAACAGGGCATATATTTTCTGATGATGAGACTAGTCTAGGAAGAAAGGTTTATTCCCAGTAAGTGAATATTTAGTGAAGGATATTTAGTGAAGGATATTTGGCTATGTCAATTCCCAAAATGAGGGGGTTATTGATGAAAAGGACAGAGTTGTGTGGAAAGGGGCAGAGGGTAATAAAAATTGAACCACATCAATAATCATTGATTCAGCCATTAGTATTATTGTATATAAGAGATCCTAGTCCATTGGTCAATGCATAAATTAGCCACTAAGGAAGCTGAAACAAATCAATTTTTGACATTTAGTTTAAATTAAACTTGAAGAAAAAATAAATGGATAGACAGCAAAAAGGACCTCTTGGAAAGACAAAACAAAGAGTTGGGGTTTATTTCATAAAGTATATAGTCATTATTACCTTGAAGAAAATAATATTTGTAAAAATAGGCTGCCACCAACATAATAATGCCTTACCTAAATTTTTTGCTGTAAAGAATTAAAAAAAAAAAAAACAACTTCAAAAAATCCATCTTCCTAATTGATTCAAGTTATACTGTGATAGTATCACAAATATCAAAAGTATTAATTTTTCTCCAGTTTTTCATTTTTTTGGTTTTGCTTTACTGATTCTTGGTGTCTCAATGAATCATTCATTTCTATTTCTTCAGTTCTTATCTTTAATGAGCTATTTTCTTTATTAGCTTTTTTTTTTTTTTTAACTTCTTTTTGTATATGTCCAATTGAGTTTTTGAATGAGTTGTTTTGCTTTATGGATTTTTTTTCCATTTCACTAAATTTGTTTTTTAGTGAGTTATTTTCTTTTTCCAATTCACAAAACCTACTTTCTTGGGAATTCTTTATCATTTCCAATTCACAAATCTTACTTTCCTGTGATTTCTTTACCTTTTTCAATTCCCTAATTCTGCTTCCTTGCACTTCCTGTGAATTCTTTACTTTTTCCAATTCACATTTCAGGAAGTTGTTTACCTTTTCCATTTCACCTACAGGAGGCTGTTACTCTCTTGCATAGTTTCTCTTTCCTTTCCCCATTTTTCTTCTAACTTTCTTTTGAGATTTTTAATAGTCTCTTCTAGGAAAGTGTTATTTAGTGTATTGTCTGGAGGCTGTTTGTTACTTGTCTCCTCGGGGTTAGAAACCCACTCTCTTTCTGTATAGAAGCTATGAATCGTTCTCTTGATTTCTTTACTCATTTTTAAAAAGCCTTTAGGGCAGGAGTTCTCAAACTATGGCCTGTGGGCCAGATGCGGCCCACTGAGAGTGTTTATGAGGCCACCAGGTTATGGCAAATGGGCTGAGGGGCAGAGAGAGAGTGTGAGTTTTTGTTTTTACTATAGACTGGCCCTCCAACAGTCTGAGGGAGAGTGAACTAGCCCCCTATTTAAAAAGTTTGAGAACCACTGCTTTAGGGTCTGCCTTTAGGGCAGGGAGGTTACCAGCTTCCTCTGCAGAGCAAGGATGTGTATATGGACAATAGCTGTCCTCTCAATGGACTGCAACAAGTAGCCAAGCTGTGGGAGTGCTCTTGGAAGAGCTCCACACAGAAGTGGGTAGGTCTGGGTATCAGGGCTGGGCTGTGTAAGTGCCCTGCAAGGAGCCCCACTGTGAGGATTAGCGACTGCCTTGGGGCTAGAGGTTAAGCAAGTTTTGTCTTAATTTGCATTTCTCTGATTAATAATGACTTGGAGCATCTTTTCATATGGCTAGAAATAATTTCATTTTCTTCCTCCAAGAATTGTCTGTTCATATACTTTGACCATATATCAATTGAAGAATGTATTGATTTCTTATAAATTAGAGTCAATTCTCTATATATTTTGAAAATGAGGCCTTTATCGGGAGCTTTGACTGTAAAAATGTTTTCCCAGTTTATTGCTTCCCTTCTAATCTTGTTGGCATTAGTTTTGTTTGTACAAAAATTTTCAATTTGATATAATCAATTTTTTTTAAATTTTGTGATCGATAGCAATCTCTAGTTTTTCTTTGATCATAAATACCTTCCTCTTCCACAGATCTGAGAGGTAAACTATCCTATGTTATTTTAATTTATTTATAATCACATTCTTTATGCCTAGGACATGAAGCAATTTTGACCTTATCTTGGTGTACAGTGTTAAGTGTGCATCAGTGCCTAGTTTCTGTGATATAATTTCCAATTTTCCCAGCAATTTTTGTCAAAGAGTGAGTCCTTATCCCAAAAACTATGGTCTTTGGGTTTCTCAAAAACTAGATTATTAAAGGTATTGACTATTTTGTCTTTTGAATCTAAACTATTCCACTGATCAACTAATCTATTTCTTAGCCAGTACTAAATGGTTTGATGGCCACTGATTTATAATGTAATTGTAGAGATAGTACAGTTAGTTGAGAGTCCTCTCTTTTATTCTCCCAGAGAATGGGCGTGGGATAATGCAAGGGCTTCTGGGAAGAACCACCCCAGCCAATGAGCTTGCCCCCTCTATCAAGTCAACCTGAGTTCTCACCTTGTAATTGTCCAGAAAACCTCAGTTCTCACTTAGTAATCCCCCTTCCCCCCGCGGGTGGGGGCCCCCGGGGATGCGTGCATTTATCAGACCAAAACCAACCCGGCGGCTTCCCCCCAACCCCCCAACCAGGGGCGGGGGTGCCCCGGCCGCTTTGGTGACTCCAGACAACCTCAGTTCTCACTTAGTAATCCTAACAGTTAGTCCCCTACATTTGATTTTTTTCATTAATTCCCATGAAATTCTTGACCTTTTCTTTTTCCATTTGAACTTTGTTGTAATTTTTTCTCGGTCATTAAAATAGGTTTTTTTTGAGTCTGATTGGCATAGCACTAAGTAAATAGTTTACTTTAGGTAGTATTGTCATATTTAAAATATTTGCTTGCCCTATCCAAGAGCATTAAATATTTTCCCAATTGGTTAGATCTGACTTTATTTATGTGGAAAATATTTTGTAGTTTTTCTTATATAGTTCCTGATTTACCTTGGCAAATTGATTTCTAAATATTTTATACTATTGGTAGGTACTTTAAACGGAATTTCTATTTGTAACTCTAAGTGTTGGATTTTGTTAGTGATATATAACAATGCTGATGAGGTATGTGGATTTATTTTGTATCCTGCAACTTTGCTAAAATGTGGATTATTTCTAATAGCTTTTTAGTAGAATCTCTGGGGTTCTCTAAGTAGATCATCGTATCATCAGCAAAAAGGGATAATTTGGTTTCCTCCTTACCTACTCTAATTCCTTTAATCTCTTTCTCAACACTTATTGCCAAAGCTAGCATTTCTGATACAATATTGAATAGTAATGGTGATAGTGGGCAACCTTGTTTCACTCCTGATCTTACTGCGAATGGTTCCAGTTTATCCCCATTACATATGATGCTTACTGATGGTTTTAAATAGATGCTACTGATAATTTAAGGAAAAGTCCATTTATTCCTACACTATCAAGTGTTTTTAATAGGAATGAATGTTGAATTTTATCAAATGCTTTTTCTGCATCTATTGAGATGATCATATGGTTTTTGTTAATTTGGTTATTAATATAGTCAATTATGCTAATGGTCTTCCTAATATTGAACCAGCCCCACATTCCTAGTATAATTCCTCCTTGATCATGGTGTATTATTCCGGGGATGATTTTCTATAGTCTTTTTGCTAATATCTTATTTAAGATTTTAGCATCAATATCCATTAGGGAGATTAGTCTATAATTTTCTTTCTCTTTTTTCAACCAACCTGGTTTGGGTATCAGTACTATGACTGTGTCATAAAAGGAATTTGGTAAGAATCTTTTATTCCCCATTATTTCAAACAGTTTATATAGCATAGGGACTAATTGTTCATTAAATATTTGATAGAATTCATATGTAAATCCATCTGGTACTGGGGATTTTTTCTCAGAGAGTTGATTAATAGTTGCTCTATTTCTTTTTTTTTATTAATTTTATAATTATAATTTTTGACAGTATCTATGCATGAGTAAGTTTTTTTTATAACATTATCCCTTGTATTCATTTTTCCAAATTTTCCCCTCCCTCCCACCAATCCCTCCTCTAGATGACAGGCAATCCCATATATATTAAATGTATTACAGTATAACCTAGATACAATATATATGTGTGTAAATGCAATTTTCTTGTTGCATGATAAGAATTGGATTCCGAAGGTATAAGTAACCTGGGTAAAAAGTAGTGCTAACAGTTTACATTCAATTCCCAGTGTTCCTTTTCTGGGTATAGTTGTTTCTATCTATCACTGATCAACTGGAAGTGAGTTGGATCTTCTTTATGTGAAGATATGCACTTATATCAGAATATATGTTCATAGAGTATTGTTTTTGAAGTGTATAGTGATCTTCTGGTTCTGCTCATTCACTCAGCATCAGTTCGTGTAAATCTCTCCAAACATTTCTGTATTCATCCTGCTGGACCTTTGTTACAGTGCAATACGATTCCATACCATTCATATACCATACTTTATCCAACCATTCTCCAATTCATTTTCCACTTTTTAGCCACTACAAAAAGAGCTGCCACAAACATTTTGGCACATATAAGTGCTTGTCTCAACGTTAGTATTTCTTTGGGATATAAGCCCAATAGTAGCAATGCTGGATCAAAGGGAATGTACAGTTTGATAACTTTTTGGGCATAGTTCCAAATTGCTCTCCAGAATGGGCGGATTCTTTCACAACTCCACCAACAATACATTAGTGTCCCAGTTTTCCCACATCCCCTCCAACATTCATCATTATTTGTTTCTGTAATCTTTGCCAATCTATCAGGTATGTAGTGGTATCTCAGAGTTGTCTTAATTTGCATTTCTCTGAACAGTAGTAATTTGGAACACTCTTTCATATGAGTGGATATAGTTTCAATCTGAAAATTGTCTATTATTATCCTTTGATCATTTATCAATTGGAGAATGGTTTGATTTCTTATAAATTAGAGTCAGTCTCTATGTAGTTTGGAAATGAGGCCTTTATTAGAATCTTTAATTGTAAAAATATTTTCCCAATTTGTTACTTCCCTTCTAAACTTGTTTGCATTAGTTTTGTTTGTACAAAAGCTTTTTAATTTGATGTAATCAAAATCTTCTATTTTGTGATCAATAATGCTATCTAGTTGTCCTTTGGTCACAAATTCTTTCCTCCTCCACAAGTCTGAGAGGTAGACTATTCTCGGTTCTTCTAATCTATATATGATCTCATTCTTTATGCCTAAGTCATGGACCCATTTTGATCTTATATTGGTATTTCGTGTTGTGTGGATTCATATCTAATTTCTGCCCTACTAATTTCCAGTTTTCCCAACAGTTTTTTTCAAATATTGAATTCTTGTCCCAAATGATGGTATCTTTTGGTTTGTCAAACACTAGATTGTTATAGTTGTACCTGATTTTGTCCTGTGTACCTAATCTGTTCCACTCATTGACTAGTTTATTTCTTAGCCAATAAGAAATGGTTTTGGTGACTACTGCTATATAATATAGCTTTAGATCAGGTACACTTAGACCACCTTACTCTGACTTTTTTTTCATTAGTTCCCTTGCAATTCTCGAACTTTTATTCTTCCATATGGATTTTGTTGTTATTTTTTCTAGGTCACTAAAATAATTTCTTGGAATTCTGATTAGTATAGCACTAAATAAATAGATTAGTTTGGGGAGTATTGTCATCTTTATTATATTCGCTCGGCCTATCCAGGAGCACTAAATGTCTTTTTAATTATTTAAATCTGATTTTATTTTTGTGGTAAGTGTTTTGTAATTTTGCTCATATAATTCCTGAGTTTTCTTTGGTAGATGGATTCTCAAATATTTTATACTCTCGACATTTGTTTTGGATGGAATTTCTCTTTGTATATCTTGCTGTTTTCTTGGTGATGTATAAAAATGCTGAGGATTTATGTGGATTTATTTTGTATCCAGCAACTTTCCTAAAGTTGTGACTTATTTCTTTTTTTTTTTTTAATTTTTTATCATATATATATATTTTTATAATATTATCCCTTGTATTCATTTTTCCAAATTATGCCCCCCTTCCTCTATTCCCTCCCCCCGATGACAGGCAATCCCATACATTTTACATGTGTTACAATATAGTCTAGGTACAATACATGTGTGTGAATATCATTTTCTTGTTGCACAATAAACATTAGAATCCGAAGGTACATGCAACCTGGGCAGACAGATATTAGTGCTAACAATTTACATTCACTTCCCAGTGTTTCTTCTCTGGGTGTAGCTACCTCTGTCCATCACTGATCAACTGGAAGTGAGTTGGATCTTCTTTATGTTGAAGATTTCCACTTCCATCAGAATACATCCTCATACAGTATTGTTGTTGAAGTGTACAGTGATCTTCTGGTTCTGCTCATTTCACTCAGCATCAGTTGATGTAAGTCTCTCCAAGCCTCTCTGTATTCCTCCTGCTGGTCATTCCTTACAGAGCAATAATATTCCATAACCTTCATATACCACAATTTACCCAACCATTCTCCAACTGATGGACATCCATTCAACTTCCAGTTTCTAGCTACAACAAAAAGAGCTGCCACAAACATTTTGGCACATATATGTCTCTTTCCGCTCTTTAGTATTTCTATGGGATATAAGCCCAATAGCAGCAATGCTGGGGCAAAGGGTATGCACAGTTTGATAACTTTTTGGGCATAATTCCAGATTGCTCTCCAGAATGGCTGGATTCTTTCGCAACTCCACCAGCAATGTATTAATGTCCCAGTTTCCCCACATCCCCTCCAACATTCATCATTATTTGTTCCTATCATCTTAGCCAATCTGACAGGTGTGTAGTGGTATCTCAGAGTTGTCTTAATTTGCATTTCTCTGATCAGTAGTGATTTGGAAAACTCTTTCATGTGAGTGGATATAGTTTCAATTTCTTCCTCTGAGAATTGTCTGTTCATATCCTTTGACCATTTATCAATTGGAGAATGGTTCAGTTTCTTATAAATTAGGGTCAGTTCTCTATATATTTTGGAAATGAGACCTTTGTCAGAACCTTTGTTTTTAAAAATATTTTCCCAATTTGATACTTCCCTTCTAATCTTGTTTGCATTAGTATTATTTGTACAGAAACTTTTTAGTTTGATGTAATCAAAATCTTCTATTTTGTAATCAATAATGATCTCTAGTTCTCCTCTGGTCATAAATTCCTTCCTCCTCCACAAGTCTGAGAGGTAGATTATCCTCTGTTCCTCTAATCTACTTATTATCTCCCTCTTTATGCCTAAATCATGGACCCATTTTGATCTTATCTTGGTATATGGTGTTAAGTGTGGATCCATATCTAATTTCTGCCATACTAATTTCCAGTTTTCCCAACAGTTTTTTTCCGAATAATGAATGTTTATCCCTAATGTTGGTATCTTTGGGTTTGTCAGAGATTAGGTTGCTATATATGTATCCTTTTTTGTCCTTTGTATCTAATCTGTTCCACTAATCTACCGGTATATTTCTTAGCCAATACCAAATGGTTTTGGTGACTGCTGCTATATAATATAGCTTTAGATCAGGTACACTTAGACCACCTTCCTCTGAGTTTTTTTTCATTAGTTCCCTTGCAATTCTCGACATTTTATTCTTCCATATGAATTTTGTTGTTATTTTTTGTAGGTCATTGAAATAGATTCTTGGGAGTCTGATTGGTATAGCACGAAATAAATAGATTAGTTTGGGGAGTATTGTCATCTTTATTATATTCGCTCGGCCTATCCAAGAACACTGAATGTCTTTCCAATTATTTAAATCTGATTTTATTTTTGTGGCAAGTGTTTTGTAGTTTTTTCTCATATAATTCCTGTCTTTTCTTTGGTAGATGGATTCCCAAATACTTTATACTCTCAACATTTGTTTGGAATGGAATTTCTCTTTGTATCTCTTGCTGTTGCATTTTGTTAGTGATATATAAAAATGCCGAGGATTTATGTGGATTTATTTTGTATCCTGCCACTTTGCTGAAATTTTGAATTATTTCTAGTAGCTTTTTAGCAGAGTCTTTGGGGTTCTCTAAGTATACCATCATGTCATCTGCAAAAAGTGATAGTTTAATTTCCTCATTTCCTATTCTAATTCCTTGAATCTCTTTCTCGGCTCTTATTGCCGAGGCTAGCGTTTCTAGTACTATATTGAATAGTAATGGTGATAGTGGGCAACCTTGTTTCACTCCTGATCTTACTGGGAAAGGTTGCAGTTTATTTCTATTGCATATTATGCTTACTGAAGGTCTTAAATATATGCTCCTGATTATTCTAAGGAATAGTCCATTTATTCCTATACTCTCAAGCATTTTTCATATGAATGGATGTTGGATTTTATCAAATGCTTTTTCTGCATCTATTGAGATGATCATATGGTTCTTATTAATTTGATTATTAATATGGTCAATTATATTAATAGTTTTCCTAATATTAAACCAGCCCTGCATTCCTGGAATAAATCCTACTTAATCATAGTGTATTATCCTGGAGATGATTTTCTGAAGTCTTTTTGCTAATATCTTATTTAAGATTTTAGCATCAATATTCATTAAGGAGATTGGTCTATAATTTTCTTTCTCAGTTTTCGATCTACCTGGTTTAGGTATCAGTACCATGTCTGTGTCATAAAAGGAGTTTGGTAGGACTCCTTCATCCCCTATTTTTTCAAATAATTTATATAACATTGGGGCTAATTGTTCTTTAAATGTTTGGTAGAATTCACATGTGAATCCATCTGGCCCTGGGGATTTTTTCCTGGGGAGTTGATTAATAGCTTGTTCTATTTCTTTTTTTGAAATGGGACTATTTAAGCAATTTATCTCCTCCTCTGTTAATCTAGGGAGCCTATATTTTTGGAGGAAGTCATCCATTTCACTTAAGTTATCAAATTTATTGGCATAAAGTTGGGCAAAGTAACTCCTTATTATTTCTCTAATTTCCTCTTCATTGGTGGAAAGATCCCCCTTTTCATTTGTAAGACTATCAATTTAATTTTCCTCTTTCTTTTTTTTGATCAAATTTACCAAAGTTTTATCTATTTTATTGGCTTTTTCGTAAAACCAACTCTTGGTTTTATTTATTAATTCAATAGTTTTTTTTTTTACTTTCAATATTATTGATTTCTCCTTTTAATTTTTGTATTTCAAATTTAATTTTTGGTTGGGGGTTTATAATTTGGTCTTTTTCTAGCCTTTTAAGTTGTAAGCCCAATTCGTTAATCTTCTCTTTCTCTATTTTCTTCAAATAAGCCTCTAAAGAAATAAAATTTCCCCTTATTACTGCTTTAGCTGCATCCCAAAGATTTTGATATGATGTCTCATCATTGTCATTATCTTGGGTGAAATTGTTAATTGTTTCTATAATTTGCTCTTTCACCCAGTCATTCTTTAAGATGAGATTATTCAGTTTCCAATTACTTTTTGGTCTATTTACCCCTAACTTTTTACTGAATGTAGCTTTTATTGCATTGTGATCTGAGAAGAAGGCATTTATTATTTCTGCCTTCCTACATTTAATTTTGAGATCTTTATGTCCTAATATAGGGTCTATTTTTGTATAGGATCCATGAACTGCTGAGAAGAAAGTATATTCCTTTCTATTGCCATTCAGTTTTCTCCAAAGGTCTATCATACCTAGTTTTTCTAATGTTCTATTTACTTTTTTAATTTCTTTCTTGTTTATTTTGTGGTTTGATTTGTCTAAATCTGAGAGTGCAAGGTTGAGATCACCCACTATTATAGTTTTACTGTCTATTTCTTCTTGCAGTTCTCTTAACTTTTCCTTTAGAAAGTTAGATCCTATACCACTTGGTGGATATATGTTAATATTGATATGGCTTCATTATTTATGCTACCTTTCAGCAGGATATAGTTTCCTTCCTTATCTCTTTTAATTAGATCTACTTCTGCTTTTGCTTGATCTGAGATAAGGATAGCTACCCCTGCTTTTTTGGCTTTACCTGAAGTATAATAGATTCTGCTCCAACCTTTTACCTTTACTCTGTATGTATCTCCCTGCATTAAGTGTGTTTCCTGTAGACAACATATTGTAGGGTTCTGCTTTTTGATCCAATCTGCTATCCGTCTCCGTTTGATGGGATCGTTCATCCCATTTACATTTACAGTTTAACTTACTAATTCTGTATTTCCTGCCATCGTATTATCCCAAGATTATGCTTTTTTCCCTTGACCCCCCTGATCCCCCTCCCCGATATTTAATTTACAGACTCCCCTTGTGACGCGCAACCCTCCCTCTTTTTTTTTTTTTTTTTAGGATCCCTCCCCCCTCCCTCCAAGTCCCTTCACTTATTCTCCTTTTCCTTTTCCCTTTTCCTCTCCCCCCTTTTAATGAGGTGAGAGAAAATTCTCTGAAAAAGAAATATGTTAATTATTTACTCTTTGAGCCTCTCCTGATGAGAGTAAGATTCACACAATGATTCTCCCCCTCACTAAGTTCCCTCAGATATGGTGTATTTTCTATGCCTCTTCCTGGGATGTAGTTTCCCTCTTTTTATCATTCCTTCCCCTTTTTCTGAACTGACATCCTTCCCTTTACTACACCCCCCCTTTTTTTCTTTTATATCAGTAAAATCAAATTATCCTTGAGTATTTTTTATATACCCACAACAGAGTTACAGTTCTCAAGGGTTCTGTGTACCTTTTCCTGTTTCTCTTCAGTCTTGTGGATGTAGATCAAATTTTTTGTTTAAGTCTGGTTTTTTCTTAGAAACATATAGAATTCCTCTGTTTCATTGAATGACCATCTTCTTCCATGGAAAAAGATGCTAAACTTAGCTGGGTAGTTCATTCTTGGTTGCAGTCCTTGATCTTTTGCCTTACAGAATATCACGTTCCAGGCCCTTCTATCTTTTAAGGTGGAGGCAGCCAGATCTTGGGTGACCCTTATTGTGGCACCTTGGTATTTAAATTGTCTTTTTCTAGCTGCTTGCAGGATTTTCTCCTTTGTGTGGTAATTCTGCAGCTTAGCCACTATATTCCGTGGTGTTCATTTTTTAGGGTCTATTTCAGAAGGAGTTCGATGAATTCTTTCCACATCTACTTTCCCTTCTGTTTCTATTATCTCTGGACAGTTCTCTTTGATAATTTCCTGTAAAATAGAATCTAGGCTTTTTTTTGGTCATAGTTTTCTGGAAGTCCAATAATCCGCAGATTATCTCTCCTAGATCTATTTTCCAGGTCTATAGATTTTCCCAGTAAGTATTTGACGTTGTTCTCCAGCTTCTCATTTTTTTTGTTTTGTTTGACTGATTCTTGGTTTCTCTGTGAATCATTCATTTCTATTTGTTCCATCCTGACTTTTAAGGAGTTATTTTCTTCTTTCACAGTTTTTAGTTCTTTTTGTAAATGCCAATTTAGTTTTTAAATGAATTATTTTGCTCTATTGAATTTTTTTTCCATTTCCCTATTTTTTTTTGAGAATTATTTTCTTTTTCCAATTCAGAAATTCTATTTTCTTGAGACTTTTTTATCTTTTCCAATTCAGAAATCCTACTTTCCTGTGTTTTTTTAACCTTTTCTAATTCACAAATTTTGTTTCCCTGCATCTCCTGTGAATTCTTTATTTTTTCCAACTCCAATTTCAGGACGTTGTTGTTCTCTATCATAGCTTCCCTTTCCTTTCCCCATTTTTCTTCAAACTCCCTTAATTTTTTAAGAGTCTCATCTAGGAGAGAGTTATGTGATGGGGGGCAGGAATCGTTCCCCTTTAGGTTGTTATCTGCTGTCTCTCTGCTGTTAACTTCCTCGGGGTTGGATACCCACTCTTTCTCTGTATAGAAGGAATCTATGGTTTTTCTGGCTTTTTTGCTCATATTTAAAAAATTTTGGGGGTCTGTCCCTGGGGTAGGAAATTATTTATTTACTTCTTTACCAGCTTCCTCCCAGACAGGATGGATGCAGCGGCTCCTGAGCCTGAGCTTAGAGAGAGCTCTGGGAGAGAGTTCCCCACCCCCTCCCTGGAAGTGCCTCAGAGGTGATTAGTACTGCTGTGCCTGAGGGGTTGAAAAGTAAAGACAGCACAAAGCCCAGCCTATGTGTCCAGGTGGGGCATGGATGTCTGCAGCAGGTGACGTGAAAAGCCCCTGTGCTCAAACTGGAAGTGTCTGCCAGAAACCGCGGTCCCTAGTTCAAAGGTTCCGCTTCTCTGGGACTTCCTGGAGCTGAGTTCCACTCCCTCCAGCTAAGCTAGGCAGTGTGTGTTGCCTTGGGCTGTATCCACCCACTTGTCAATCTCTTCACTATTGTCAGGTGGTAGCTGAGGCCACACCCCCTGGTGCCGAGATCTGCTGAGTCACCTCCAGGATCCGGGGAAAATCTAATCTGAGTTTTAAAATATTTTGGCTTTCTCTTCTGAACTGCGAAATAATTAGCAGAGAAGAGCTAACAGCCTGTGCCAGATTCCTTTACCTCAGTGGCTTCTCTGATCCAGAGCCCTTCCCAGCGCAATGGGCGCAGTATGCGAGCACCCAGCCGTCTGTGCTGGCCTCTCTTCTTCCTCCCCTGGGGACTGACCTTCTCTGTTGAAACTCCAGTTCTCTTCAGCTGGTAAGTCGTGCTTCCAGTCCTTGTGGTATCTATCAGTCCTGGGCTTATTTTGAGACTTAATTTATCTAATTGGTTGTGAGGGAGTGAGGATGTTCACAGAGTCGTGTGTTTCTTCTCCGCCATCTTGGCTCCGCTGTGACTTATTTCTAATAACTTTTTATTAGAATCTCTGAGGTTCTCTAAGTATAGCATCATAGCAGCTGCAAAAAGTAATACCTTGATTTCCTCATGACCTACTCTTATTCTTTTAATCTCTTTCTCAATGCTTATTGCGGAGGCTAGCATTTCTAATACAGTATTGATAAGTAATGGTGATAGTGGGCAACCTTGCTTCACTCCTGATCTTATTGGGAAAGGTTCCAGTTTATCTCCATTGCATATTATGCTTACTGATAGTCTTAAATATATGCTCCTTATTATTCTAAGGAATAGTCCATTTATTCCTATACTCTCAAGCATTTTTAGTAGGAATGGATGTTGGATTTTACCAAATGCTTTTTCTGCATCTATTGAGATGATCATATGTTTTTTATTAATTTCATTATTAATATGGTCAATTATACTAATAGTTTTCCTAATATTAAACCACCCCTGAATTCCTTGTATAAATCCTACTTGATCATAGTGTATTATCCTGGGGATGATTTTCAGAAGTCTTTTTGCTAATATCTTATTTAAGATTTTAGCATCAATATTCATTAAGGAGTTTGGTGTAGATTTCTTTCTCAGTTTTCAATCTACCTGGTTTAGGTATCAGTACCATATCTGTGTCATAAAAGGAGTTTGGTAGGACTCCTTCATCCCCTATTTTTTCAAATACTTTATATAACATTGGGGCTAATTTTTCTTTAAATGTTTGGTAGAATTCACGTGCAAATCCATGTAGTTTGGGGGATTTTTTCCTGGGGAGTTGATTAATAGCTTGTTCTATTTCTTTTTCTGAAATGGGACTATTTAAGCAGTTTACCTCCTCTCTGTTAAACTAGGGAGCATATGTTTTTGCATTTCACTTAAGTTATTAAATTTATTGGTATACAGTTGGGCAAAATAACTCTTTATTATTTCTCTAATTTCCTCTTCACTGGTGGAAAGACCCCCCTTTTCATTTGTAAGACTAACAATTTGATTTTCCTCTTTCCTTTTTCTGTTCCGATTTACCAAATGTTTATCTATTTTGTTGGCTTTTTTATAAAACCAACTCTTGGTTTTATTTATTAATTCAATAGTTTTTTACTTTCAATATTATTGATTTCTCCTTTTAATTTTAGAATTTCAAGTTTAGTTTTTGGTTGGGGGTTTTTAATTTGGTCTTTTTCTAGTTTTTTAAGTTGCAGGCCCAATGCATTAATATTCTCTTTATTTTATTCAAATAAGCCTCTAAAGATATAAAATGTCCTCTTATTATTGCTTTAGCTGCATCCCTACAAATTTTGGTACGATGTCTCATCATTGTCATTATCTTAGGTGAAATAATTAATTGCTTCTATAATTTGCTGTTTCACCCAGTCATTCTTTAAGATGAGATTATTTAGTTTCCAATTACTTTTTGGTCTATTTACCCCTAACTTCTTATTGAATGTAGTTTTTATTGCATTGTGATCTGAGAAGAAGGCATTTTCTCTTTCTACCTTCCTGCATTTAATTTTGAGATCTTTATGTCCCAATATATGGTCACTTTTTGTATTGGTTCCATGAAGTGCTGAGAAGAAAGTTTACTGCTTTCTATCACCATTCAGTTTTCTCCAGAGGTCTATCATACCTAGTTTTTCTAATGTTCTATTTACCTCTTTAATTTCTTTCTTATTTGTTTTGTGGTTTGATTTATCTAATTCTGAGAGTGCAAGGTTGAGATCTCCCACTATTATAGTTTTGCTGTCTATTTCTTCTTGCAACTCTCTTCACTTTTCCTTTAAAAAGTTAGATGCTATAGCACTTGGTCCATATGTGTTTAGTATTGATATGGTTTCATTGTCTATGCTACATTTTAGCAGGATATAGTTTCCTTCCTTATCTCTTTTAATTAGATCAATTTCTCCTTTTGCTTGATCTGCCATAAGGATGGCTACTCCTGCTTTTTTGGCTTTACCTGAAGCATAATAGATTCTGCTCCAACCTTTTACATTTACTCTGTATGTATCTCCCTGCTTTATGTGTATTTCCTGTAAAGAACATATTGCAGGGTTCTGACTTTTGATACAGTCTGCTTTCCACCTCCGTTTAATGGGAGAGTTCATCCCATTCACATTTACAGTTAAAATTACTAATTCTGTTTTTCCTGCCATCATATTTTCCCCGGATTATACTTTTTTTTTTCTCTTGTCCCCCCTGAACCCCTTCCCTAGTATTTAATTTGTGGACCCCACTTGTGACACACAGACCTCCCTTTTTAGTACCCCTCCTCCCTCCTTTTAAGTCTCTTCCCCTTTCTTGTACCCTTCCCTTATTCCCCTTTTCCTCTCCCTCCTTATAATGAAGTGAGAGAGAATTATGTGAAAAACAAACATGTCAATTATTTATTCTTTGAGCCTACTCTGATGAGAGTAAGATTCACACAATGTTTCTCCCCCTCTCTAAATTCCCTCAGATGTGGTAGATTTTCTATGACTCTTCTTGGGATGTATTTTCCCTCTTTTTATTTCTCCTTTCCCTTTTTCTTATACTATCCTATTCCCTTTACTACTTCCCTTTTTATATTTTTTCAGTAAAATCAAATTATCCATGTGGACTTTTTGTATATCCACAACAGAGATACAGTTCTCAAGAGTTATTTTTACCTTTTTCTGCTTCTCCTTTGTCTTGTGGATGTAGATCGAACCTTTTGTTTAAGTCTGGTTTTTTCTTAGAAACAAATGGAATTCCTCTGTTTCATTAAATGTCCATCTTCTTCTGTGGAAGAAAATGCTAAACTTGGCTGGGTAGTTTATTCTTGGTTGCAGTCCTTGTTCTTTTGCCTTTCAGAATACCAGGTTCCAGGTGCTTTGATCCTTTAATGTGGAGGCAGCCAGATCTTGAGTAACCCTTATTGTGGCACCTTGGTATTTGAATTGTTTTTTTCCTAGCTGCTTGCAATATTTTTTACTTTGTTTGATAGTTCTGAAGCTTAGCCACAATGTTCTGTGGAGTTCTTTTTTTTAGGGTCTTTTTCAGAAGGTGTTTGGTGAATTCTTTCAGCGCCTATTTTCCCTTCTGTTTCTGTTGTCTCTGGACAGTTCTCTTTTATGATTTCTTATAAACTAGAATCTAGGTTCTTTTTTTGATCATAGTTTTCAGAAAGTCCAATGATCCTCAGATTATCTCTCCTAGATCTATTTTCTAGGTCTTTAGATTTTCCCAGTAAGTATTTGACGTTATTCTGCAGCTTTTCATATTTTTTTGTTTTGTTTGACTGATTCTTGGTTTCTCAATGAATCATTCATTTCTATTTGTTCAGTCCTGATTTTTAATGAGTTATTTTCTTCATTCACATTTTTAGTTCTTTTTGTATATGTCCAATTGAGTTTTTAAAGGAATTATTTTGCTCTATTGTGTTTTTTTCCATTTCACTAATTTTTTTTTTTTTTTTTTTTTTTTTTTTTTTTTTTTTTTTTTTTTAGTGATTTATTTTCTTTTTCTGTTGAAATTCCAGAGTCTCTTCGGCTGGTAAGTTGTGCTTCTAATCCTTGTGGTTTTTATCAGTCCAGTGTTATTTTTGAGGCTGATTTAACTAGTTAGAAATTCACATGTATCTTCTCTGTCATCTTGGCTCTGCCCCCCCCCCCCCCACTATTTCTTTTTCTGAAATGGTTCTATTTAAGCTATTTACTTCCTCCACCGTTTATCTGGGAAACCTATATTTTTGGAGGTAGCCATCCATTTCACTTAGGTTATCAAATTTATTGGCATAAATTTGGGCAAAAACTCCTTATTATGGCTCTAATTTCCTCTTCCTTGGTGAAAATTTCTCCCTTTTCATTTTGAAGACTAATAATTTGATTTTCCTCATTCCTTTTTCTAATCAGATTTACCAAAAGGTTTATCTATCTCATTGTTTTTTTCATAAAGCCAAATCTTACTTTTATTTATTAATTCAATAGTTTGTTTTTACTTTCAATATTATTAATTTTTCCTTTACATTTTAGAATTTCAAGTTAAGTATTTGATTGGGGGATTTTAATTTGATCTTTTTCTAGCTTTTTAAGTTGCAAGCCCAATTCATTGATATCCTCTTTCTCTATTTTATTCAAATAGACCTCTAAAGATACAAAATTATGACTTTGGCTGCATCTCAGAGATTTTAGTATGATGTCTCATCATTGTTACTATATTAAGTGAAATTAAGTGTTTATAATTTTCTGTTTCACCCAACCATTCTTTCAGATGAGATTATTTAGTTTCCAATTACTTTTTGGTGTATTTACCCCTAACTTTTTGTTGAATGTAGTTTTTATTGCATCGTGATCTGAAAAGAAAGCATTTACTATTTCTGCCTTCCTGCATTTAATTTTGAGGTCTTTATATCCTAATATGTGGTCAATTTTTGTATAGCTTTCATGAACTGCTGAGAAGAAAGTGTACTCCTTTCTGTCTCCTTTCAGTTTTCCCCAAAGATCTACCATACCTAATTTTTCTAATATTCTATTTACCTCTTTAACTTCTTTCTTCTTTGTTTTGTAGTTTGATTTATCTAATTCTGAGAGTGCAAGTTTGAGATGTCCCACTTTTATAGTTTTGCTCTCTATTTCTTCTTGCAACTCTCTTAACTTCCCTATTAGGAAGTCTTATGTTACCACTAGGTGCATATATGTTTAGTATTGATATTGCTTCTCTGTCTATGCTATCTTTTAGCAAGATATAGTTTCCTTCCTTATCTCTCTTAATTAGATCAATTTATGCTCTTGCTTGATCTGAGATAAGGATGGATACCCCTGCTTTTTTTTTTTTAATTGCCCCTGAAGCATAACAGATTATGCTTTAGCCTTTTACTTTTACTCTGTATGTATCTCTCTGTTTTAAATGTACTTCCTGTAAACAACATATTGTAGGGTTCTGGCTTTTAATCCAGTCTGCTATCTGCCTTTGCTTTATAAAAAAGTTCATCACATTCACATTTATGGTTAAAATGACTAATTATGTATTTCTTGTCATCTTAATATCCCAAGATTATACTTTTCTTAAACTTATGGGCACCACTTGCCTCCCACAGCTCTCCTTCTTTAGAATCCTCTGATCCTCTTTAATTCCCTTCCCTTTTCTTATACTTTTCCTTTATTACTTTTTTCCTTTTCCCTTTTCTTCTCCCACTTTTTAATGAGGTGAGAGAAGTTTCTCTATAAACCAAAAATGTCTATTATTTTCTTTATGAGACAAATCTGATGAGAGTAAAATTCACACAATGTTCCTTCTCCTCCTTAATTTCCCTCAGATAAGATAGGTTTCCTTGGCCTCTTCATGGGATGTAGTCTCCTTCTTTTCATCTCCCCTTTTCCCTTTTTCTGATACTATCCCATTTCTACTTCTACTTCCCTTTTTATATTTTATCAAAAAAAAATCAAATTTTATATGCACTCTTTATGTATGTCCATAACAGAAATATAGTTCTCAAGAGTTCTTTTTATCTCTTATGCTTATATTAAGTCCCATATTTGGAGGTCAATTTTTTTTATTATTGTGGAATGGAATAGAATTTACCTGTTTTAGTGAATGCCCATCTTCTTCCCTGGAAAAAAAATGCTTAGCTTACCTGGGTAGTTTATTGTTAGCTACATTTCAAGTTCTGTTGCCTTTTGGAACATCAGATGCCAGGGCCTTTGATCCTTTAATGTCAAAGCATTAGATCCTGAGGGATCCTTATTGTGTCTCCTCAGTATTTTAATTGTTTTTTGTTTTTTGTTTTTTTTTCTTGGTGGATTGTTATATTTTTCCTTAGTCTGATAGTTCTGAAATTTAACCACAATATGCCTTGGAATTTTTATTTTAGGTTCTCTTTCCAAAAGTGTTCAATGAATTCTTTCAATGACTTTTAACTTCTGACTCTATTACACCTGGGTAGTTCTCTTTGATGATTTTCTGTAAAATAGTGTCTAGGCTCTTATTTCATCATAATTTTCAGGGAGTCCAATAATCCTCACATTATCTCTCCTAGATCTCTTTTCTAGGTGTGTTGTTTTCCA
The DNA here is from genome assembly GCF_048593235.1 of Sminthopsis crassicaudata. Taxonomy (NCBI): domain Eukaryota; kingdom Metazoa; phylum Chordata; class Mammalia; order Dasyuromorphia; family Dasyuridae; genus Sminthopsis; species Sminthopsis crassicaudata. The sequence continues at coordinate 363,914,083 of NC_133617.1, forward strand.
AATAGATATTTAATTTTTTTCTATCTTTTCATTTTTTTTTTAGTTTTGTTTGACTGATTCTTGATGTTTCAATGAATCATTATGTTCTGTTTGTTCAGTTCTGATTTTATTGAATTATTTTCTTCATTAGCTTTTTTTAACTTCTTTTTTTATATGTCCAATTGAGTTTTTAAATTAGTTGTTTTGCTCCATGGAATTTTTTTTCCAATATCACTATTTTTTTAACTGAGTTATTTTCTTTTTCCAATTCACAAATCCTAATTTCCTGGGAGATCTTTATCTTTCCCTATTCACAAATTCTGTTTCTCCAAATTCCCTGGGAGTCCTTTATCTTGTCCAATTCACATTTCAGAAGGTTGTTTTCTTTTTCCACTTTATAAAATTTTATTTTTAGTGAGTTATATTCCTTCTCTGTACTCTCTGGCATAGCTTCTCTTTCCTTTCCTCATTTTTCTCCTAGCTCTCTTTTAAAATCTTTTATAATTTCTTCTAAAAAATCTTTGTGTGCTAGGGACCAGGTTACATCTTCCTTTGCAGTTTTGTCTGGAGACTGTCTGCTATTAGTCTCCTTGGGGTTGAAAACCTGCTCTCTTTCTATATAGAAGCTATCAATAGTTAGATGTTCTCTTGGCTTTTTTACTCATTTTAAAAAAGCCTTTAGGTTCTGCTTTCAGGGAAAGGAAGTTACCAGCTTCCTCTACAGACACGGATATATAGCTAGACAGTAGTTGTCCTGCAAACAGGCTGCAAAGAGTGGCTGAGCTGTGGAAGTGCCCTGGGAAGGGCCCTTCAGCAAAAGCGTCTCTGGCCTGGGAAGTGTGCCCACACTGTGAAAGTTCTATTACCCTTCCTCATGTGCAAATTTGTGCCTGCCCTGGGCAGAACCACCCCTATTCCCCCCTCCCTGCAGATTTGTGGCTGCTCTGGGCAAAAGCTCCAGAATGCAACTACACAGCTATGCTATGTTCCATGCTGAGTCACTTCCAGTGCTGAATGAGTGTAGTTAGATCCTATTAAATTTTAGTGTTTTTTGAAGTACACTCTACCTTTTGTGTAACTTCTCTTTTGTAACTGCTTTGCAACTAAAGCAGCCAATCTGTGGTAGAGTTCTCCCTGCAAACTCTCCACCCCTGGAGACCACCCTCACCCTGATACACTGAATGTGCTAGTCTCTGTGTTCTACCTACCTGCCTTCACTGGCTTGCTCTGGCCAATCAGGACGGACCTTTTCTGGCAATCTTCCAGATTATTTTTGGCTGGTAATTTGTTGTGCTCCCAATATTTGTGGATTTTACCATTCAAGCACTATTTCTAAGGCTGAATTTGATAAGTAGTAGTGTGGGTAGAAAAGGAGGTTATAATGATGCATATGTCTTCTCCACCATATTGGCTTTGCCCTCAATACTAATTTTAGTGTATTATTTTCTTCATTTACCTGTTTTAGCTGCTTTTGTATTTAGTCAATTGAATTTAAATATTTTTGTTGTTGTTGTTCATTGCATTTCTTTTCCATTTCACAAATTCTGTTTTTTTTTAACAAGTTGGCATTTTTTTCCTATCTATTTTGTAAAGAGTTATATATTTTTTTCCATTTAATCAAATTTATTTTTCAAGTTTTCTTCAGAAAATTTCTGTTTTTCCTTTTCCACACCCTTATACAAAGATTTTTTTCCTTTCCCCATTTTTCTTTTAACTCTCCTTTAAGATTCTTTTTTTAAAAATCTTCTATGAAAACCTAATAAAATGGGGACCAACTCATATCTTCCTTTGGGGTTATTTGGAGTTGATTTTCTTGTAGGTATCTCAGGAATTGAGATCTGTTCTCTCATTCCTTAAATGCTGTCCATGTTGAGAATTCTTTTTGTTGTTTTGTTTGTCATTTTTTTTTTTTTAAGATTTTGGTCTGCTCTTAATGCAAGGTAGTGACAGTTGCATTAGTTGCCCTGGGATAGTTCTGATCCTTGGTTAGTTTGGGGGCTTAGTGATTTATAATTTGTCTTTTGTAACAAATATGACAAACCACCTGCTCTCAACCAGTAGAGAGTACACTAAGAGGCTCGTAGAAGATTCCCTGCTGTGGGCTGCACAATGCTCTGACTCTCTGCTCCAGCTCCTTTTCTGGACTCCTTGTGCTGTGGTCTGGGCTGGCAGACTTTCCCATTGTCCATCTGAAAAAGACCTATTCTGAAGTTCTTCCAAAGTATCTTTTTTCTCAAAATGTGTTTTATTACAAATATTAGTGGGTTCTGTCACTTCAAAAACCCAAGTTAGCGGCTCAATCTACTGTTGGTTTGAGATGTCAAGAGGAAGTCACAGAAAGTAATTTCTGTTCTCCACCATCTTGGCTCTACCCCAAAATTCTAACCATGACTTTCAACACATCAGTTCCATTGTTCAAATCAGAAAAAAAGACATATCTTACAAAAATATCCATAGCTTCTTGGTTCACAAGAGCTAAAAATGTAGAAATAACCAAATACAGTATTTGGAAAATGGTGAATGAATTCCAGTCTTCTTTGTTTTATGCTCTTGTATTTAATATAAATATAATGTATTCAATCTATAAATATGAACCATGCAATTGGAAAATATGACAAAATGTTGGGAGCTATTTTATAGGAGAAGATAAATAAATACAAATAGAAATTTTAAAAAAAAGAAGATGACTCAATTGGACAATGAAGCATTAAAAGACAAGTATGGAGTCAAGTAACCCTCATTTCAAATAGATCCTCTAAGAATTATTAGCTATGTCACGTGACCATAGACAAGTCAGTTAATAGTGTTTGACTCAGATTCCTAATTTGTAAAATGAACTGAAGAAGGATAAGTCAAACAACTCCAATAACTTTGCTAAGAAAACGGCAAATGCTTTATGAAGAGTTAGACTTCACTGACTGCTTAACAATGAATTAATAAGATGACTCCAAAGTGTATGTATTGCACCACCAATATTTTCACCTTCAATTATCTATCACACATTTACTGGGTGATGTCCTGTTATATCCTAACCACATTTCTCAAACTGAACTTGTGTTTCCAACCCTAATCTCAATTCTAATTCAAATGTCCGCATATCTGTCAAAGAAATAACTGTCTTTTGAAATACATCTTTCTTCATATTTGTTTATTCTCTTGATATTCTTAAACATTTTTCCTTCCAGATGAATGTTATAATTTATTTTGTCTGGATCTTGAAAATAATTTTTGGTAGTTTGATTATTAAAACCCTTAGTAAATTGATTTTGTTAGAATGGTAATTTTTATTATTTTGGCTCAGCCTACAATTAATATTTTTCCACTTGTTCAGATATTTTGCATGTGTATATGTAAAAAATGCTTTGTAATTTTGTTTATTTAGTTTTGGCATTGTCTTGGCAGGTAAAATCCAAAATATTTTATATTTCCTACAATTTTAAGAGGAATTTCCATTTATACATTTTGCTATTGGACTTTATAGGTAATAACTAGAAATACTGATGATTTATGTGGGTTTATTTTTTAACCTGAAGCTTTATTAATGTTATTGGCTATTGTATCTAATTTTTTTAGTTGATTGGGGATTGAATGCAGATCACAATATAGTATTTTCATGTTTTTATTGTTATTTGCTTGCATTTTGTGTTTTCCTCTTTTTTTCTCCTTTTTGGTATGTTTTTTTTTTCCTTATGCAGCATGTTGTTTGTGGAAGTATGTGTAGAAGAATTGTATGTGTTTGGTATGTATTCCTTGCTGTCTGGGGGGAAGGGAGGAAAACAAATAAGTGTTGAAACACAAGACTTTGCAAGAGTGAATATTGAAGACAATCTTGTGCATGCAATTTGAATATTAAAAAGAATAATTATATAAAATTGATATAATAACTTTATATAGAATATTATGCATATACTTTGAAAATAAAAAATCTCTATATAAAATATTTATATAGAGAGAGGGGTGATATAAAGAATGTAATAGAAAATTAAGGTGACATTTCAAAATAGATATCAAATATAAAAAAATCATGTTGGAATAAAAAGTTAAACTAATAAGATTATTTCTAATACCCCAGGCCTCATATGGTATTGTTCTGTCATACAGTTTATTTTTTTCTCATTTTTAAAAATAGGATTCAGCATTGAAAAAAATGCAATTCAAAAGAACACAAAGTTCTTAAAAATGATTGCTATAACCATTATAAACATAAAGTAATTTAATTAGAAGTTGTAATGTAATAATAAAACATTTAATAAACAAATAAGGATAAGAACACAACAAATTAGCATGTCTACAAAAATAATAACTTTAAAAATATATGTGTTAGGTGATTGTTTTTTTAATGTGAAAGGTCTTTTGGGAAACAGAAAGAGTCATAGTTACAATTCAATTCCACCTGGTAATCAAAGATTAGGTTCTTCTTTTGCTTTAATGTATTACATTAATTCATTGATGTAAGTGCTCCCTCCAGTGGTAAAAATCAAGAAAATAATTGTCCTGATTTTCAAGAAATATCTATGCTGATTATGAGAAAAGCAGAAAGGGTGAAATCTATAGTCTTGTATAGATAGCATGGTATATTGGATAGAATGTTGCACTTAGATACAGGTAGCCTGGTTTACATGCTATCTTGACCCACAAATTGTGGGTCCATTTTCAAATCACTATTTTTATTTGTTTAAGTTTGATTATTTATAAAATGGAAACAAGAGTGCACATAATATCTTATCTCACCAGAAAATCCATATTCAATGTTTCATCTTTGATATTTTTATGGTATTGCTACCTTTCTGACTTTAAAATGAAGCAATACTTAATAGTCTTGGAAGTCATTTGAAGATTTGAAGTTTTTTTTGTTGTTGTTTTATTTTGTTTTTAACTATAATCCTAAGTAAAGTTTTAAAAAATTTAAAAGTTGCAGGTATGTGTTCAATTATATATGTATATATACATATCTATATGTGAACATATATCATATGATTATCTCAAAAAGTACATAAAAAGCATTTGATAAAGTACAACACTTATTCTTAATAAAAACACTAGAGAACACTGAAATAAATGGAGTTTTTCCTTAAAATTGCATCAGCAAGCATTATCTGTAATGGATATAAACAAGAAGCCTTTCTAATAAGAATAGGACTGAAAACAAGCCTGCCCATCATCACCACTGGTATTCCATTATACTAGAAATATTAGCATTAGCAATAAGAGAATAAAAAGGAACTGAAGGAATTAGAGCATTTAGTGAGGAAATAAAACTATCATTTTTTGCAGAAGATATGATTTTATATTTAGAGAATCCTACTAAGCAGAATCAACTAAAGAACTACTAGAAAAATTATCAGCCTTAGCAAAGTTGTAGAATATAAAATAAACCAACATTAATCATAAAAATTCCCATATGTTACCAACAGAACCCAAAAGCAAGAAAGAGAAATAGAAATATCATTTAAAATAATGTAGAGAATACAAAATATTTGGAAGTCTATCTGTCAAGACAAAGCCAAGTACTATATGAACACAATTACAAAGCATTTTTCATGCAAATAAAGTTAGATTTAAAGAATTGGAAAAATATCAGTTGTGAAGCTAATATAATAAAAATGACAATTCTACCTATCTGTCTACCTATCTACCTGTGATTTCAATGAAATTGTTGATTGTAATTTTATAGAGTTAGAAAAAATGCATCTGGAATTATAAAAAGCTTAGCAATTGTAATGTTCTCTATTTCAGTTTTCTTGGAGGTCTCTGAGGGCAGCCTTTGTTTTAGTTAAGTAATTATCACAAGAATAGCCAGGTGTTAAAGTCCAAATTCTTTATTATCTCCTTCAAAGTCCCTTCTCCTTCACTTGGGGCTTGGCTAGTTTTCTTAGAGGCTTCCCGGAGTTACCTTGATTTCAGAAATGCAGGAGGAGAGCCTGACACCAAGGTGCTGTGAGATGGGATGAGTATTATGCTCTGGATTTAAATCCTGACTCTTTCATATCTTGTATAAAGTAATTTGCCTTTAGGACCTCAGTTTCCTCATCCAAAAAACTAAAGGATTGGACTATATAACTTCAAAAATTATTTTCAATTCTAAATCCTACAAGGATTGACAAAGATACAGAAGTGGTTTGTCAATTTCTTCTCTAGCTCATTTTATAAATGAGAAATCTGAGGCCAATAAGATAATATAGTACAAGGAACAACTTCCATTTGGCAGTTGTGAAAAGATTATTTCTGAGCATTGGGCTTCAGTAGTTTAATATCTGATTCCCAGAAGCTCTGCCATGTGTAGTGGTCACGCTCCAATAAAACTGTCTTGGCAAATGTCCTCAATTAGATTGAAAATTATCAGCAAGACCATAAGTGATTTAGGGGGTGTCTTGTGTCTATCTTAAGTATATGAAGAGTTCCCCAATTGGAATGGGCAGATAAAAACACTTAAACTAAGTATTCATAAAGGAAGCTGAAGGCTTTGTGATATTTAAATCTTGGTCATTTACTCCTACCCAGGCTCTCTCATATGGTACATTTAACTCAAGCCTCACCTGCTTCATGAGATTTTCTTGATTATTTTAACCCATGCTATTCTCCTTTTCTCTATTCACCTATGATGCCTTGATCTCTGTTACCCCTTACTACTTAATGCTATAATATGTATATGCCTTAATTCTTCAAATAGATTATAAATTTGTCATGTCACAAAAGTTCCACCTCTAATAATGTGGTCTGTACACTGGAGGACCACAGATGTTATCTATAGTCTCTGTGCTGTGTTTATTTGTATTTCAGAAAATTTGTGGTGTCAAGGTATTTGATCCTTCTAGACAGACACATGAGGCACTACATGGTTCACTTAGCCTAAGATCAGTTTTTCTATTTTAGTTCCAACTTCTGTTTGTCTCTGAAAGATTGGTTTGGCAATCTCAGTAAATTCAACATTTTACTGTTCCTACTGGTAGAACTGCATAGAACTTGCATGGCATTATTTTACTGATTGTAGTTTGACCAAATTTTTGTTTTCTTTGTGCATCTCTTCAGTGAATTGATAATCAGAACAGCTACATTTATATGCTGCCTTACTGTTATAAATGCTTTATATGCTTGAAATGAGGCAAAAAGCAAGAGAAAATCATTCATTAAGCACTTATTTTTTTGTCAAATATTGTGCTGAGTGCTGGGGATACAAATAGAAAGGAAATAAAGTACTTGTTCTTCAGAAGCTCATATTTTAATTAAGGAGCTGACATACATAGGTGAGTAAAGCTTTAGAGAAGATGAAAAAACCCAAGATTCAGGGCTGATTGTAAAATCTGATAGGCTTAGTGAAAAAGGCACGTGATTCTTGATCAATTAATGTCATAAAAGAAGCAATGAGTCTGAAATTTGTAATGAAGGTCTAGGTAGTGCCATAGGAAAGAACAGGGCTAGGGTAGAGAGAGACAGTGTACACTTTTAAGAAGGGGTATCCAGTGTCTGGTGGACAGTGGGCAATAGGAACCTACATTTAATACCGTACACTAAGATAAGATCAAAATGAGTTCATGATTTAGGCATAAAGAATGATATTATAAAGAAATCAGAAGAACATAGGATAGTTTACCTCTCATACTTATGGAACTGGAAGGAATTTGTTACCAAAGAACAACTAAAGATCATTATTGATCACAAAATAGAAAATTTTGATTATATCAAATTAAAAAGGTTTTGTACAAACAAAACTAATGCAGACAAGATCAGAAGGAAAGCAATAAACTGGAAGAAAACATGTTTACATTTAGAGGTTCTGATAAAGGCCTCATTTCCAAAATATATAGATAATTGACTCTAAATTGTAATAGTTCAAGCCATCTCCAATTGATAAATGGTCAAAGGATATGAAAAGAAATTTTTCAGATGATGAAATTGAAACTATTATTTTGTGCTCTGTTTCTAGGGCATCAGGACAGTTTTCCTTAAAAAATTTCCTGAAAAATCTTATCTAGGCTCTTTTTCACATTCTGATTTTCAGGAAATCCAATATTTTTAAAATTCTATCTCCTAGATTGATTTTCCAGTTCAGCTGTTTTTCCAATGATGTATTTTACATTTTCTTCATTTTTTTTCATTGCTTGGTTTTGTTTGACTTACTCTTGATGTTTCATTGAGAAATTCACTTTCATTTGTTAAATTCTAATTTTTATTGAATTATTTTCTTCAATTAACTTTTTATCTCCTTTTGCATTTGGCCAATTAAACGTGTCAATGAATTGTTTTGTTCATTTATTTTCTCCATTTCACAAGTTTTGTTTTTCAATGAATTATTTTCCCATTTTATCAAATATTTTCAATAAACACTTATATGCTTTTTTTATATTTCTCTAATTCTAATTTTAAGAAGTTTTCTTCAGATAAATTCTTTGTTTTTCTTCCAAACTCTCCTGCAAATTTCTCATTTTATTTCCTCATTTTTTTTTTTTGCTTATTTTAAAAGAGTTAAGGCCTATTCTTAGCACAAAGGAGAGTTTGTCCCAAGAGTCTTGTACAAGTGTCAGGACTAATTGCTACATTGAGGTAGGTGCTACATACTTCTTCCTGTGCTAGGTGGGTGTGGCCAAGTACCATACATTTCTAGGTTTCAGGGACTCACTATTTATCTTCTTTAGTGGTGCTGAATGTTAATATGGCAGAATCAAGGCATTGAATAACACTTAACACCATACACCAAAACAACAAAATGGGTTCATATTTGGCCATAATGGGTGATATTATAAGCAAATTAGAACAAAGGATAGTTTACCTCTCAAATTTCTAGAGAAGGCAAGCATTTGTGGCCAAAAAAGAACTAGAGTACATTCATTTCAAGATGAAAAATGCATAATTCTGATAATATTAAGCTAAAATTTTATATAAACAAAACCAATTCAGACAAAATTAAAAGGGAAGCAGAAAACTTTGGAAAATTTTACATCCAAGGTTTCTGATAAAAGTTTCATATCTAAAATATAAAGAGATTTGACTCTGATTTATAAGAATACTAGCCATTATCTAATTGATGAGTTGTCAAATGATATGAAGAGACAGTTGTGAGACAAAGAAATTAAAACCATCTGCAATTCTCTGAAAAAAAAATGCTCTTAATCACTATTGATCAGAGAAATGCAAATTAAAACAATTCTGGAGTACCACTACAAACTTCTCAGATTGCCTGAAACAACAGGAATGTTGGAGGAATTGTGAGAAAACTGTAATACCAATACATTGTTGATGGAGTTGTGATCTGATGCAACTATTCTGGAGAACAATATGAAATTATTCCCAAAGGGCTATCAAACTTTACGTACCATTTGATACAACCAGTGTCTCAACTGCATCTGTATCCCAAAGAGATCATGAAAAATTGAAAAGGATCCATGTGTGCAAAAATTTGTAGCAGACTTTTTTTTAAGTGGCAAGGAACTGAAAACTGAGTGGATACCCATCAATTGGAGAATGTTTGAATAAGTCATGGTATATGAATGTTTTGGAACATTATTTTTCTATATAAAATGATCAGCAGGATGATTTAAGGGATGCCTGGAGAGATTTAAATAAACTGATTCCATTTGAAGTGAGTAGAACCAGGAAAATATTGTACAACAAATTTGTGAGGCAAATGCAAACAAAATCATGTGACAGTCAATTCTGATGCACATGGGTCTTTTCAACTATCAGGTGCTTCAGGCCAATTGCAATGGACTTGTGATGGTACCAAATGTTGATCACAACATAGTGTTTTAAATTTTTTTGTTCTTCACTGGGAAATGAGTATGGACCACACCATAATATTTCCACTCTTTCTGTTATTGTTTGCTTGTGTTTTTGTTTTGTCTTCTCAAGTTATTTTTACCTTCTTTCTAAATCCAATCTTTCTTGAGCAACAAGATAACTGTATAAATATGTATACATATATTTTATTTAACATATACTTTAATATATTTAACATGTATGGGACTATCTGCCATCTAGAGAAGTGGAGGGAAGGAGGGGAAAAGTTGAAACAGAAGTTTTTGCAAGAGTCATTGTTGAAAAATTATCCATGTTATGTTTTGTATATAAAAAAGGTATAATAAAAAAAAAAGAAAATAATAATTTTTGTTCTTGTATGCTTGCTTTTTGTTCTCTTTCTCATTTTCCTTTTTTTTCATCTGAAACAGTATAACAATTGTTGAAATATGTACAGAAAAATTGCACAAGTTTAGTATATATTTATTGGACTACTTATTGTTTAGTTGAGGGGTGGGGTAAACGTAGTGATTACAGATTTGGATCACAGGGTTTTTTAGGATGAATGTTGAAAACTATCTTTTCATTTATTTTGAACATAAAAAGTTTTTTTTATGAAAAATATATGTAATGTAGTGACTGAAGTAACACACCTATAGAGAATGTAATACATACAAAGAGATGTAAAGGGTCCTATTAGTATTCTTAACAAAATATTGTTTTAATCAACAAACAGCAATATGAATAAATTAGTATTTGTTTAATTTTGCAAAAAAAATGGTAGTACGTTTACAAATAGAGAAAGGTTTAGAAGAATTAGTTTTTAATAGATTCACACAACTTATCAATAGATTCACATTTTTTCTACTACATGGAAACTGTTCATAGTATTCAGAAAACTATCTTCTACAGTTCTCAGCTATATAACACCATTAGAAGAATATAGATATTAAAATGATGAGGGATTGTTTCAAGCAAAAAAAAAGGTAAATAAATGTATTTAAAACTTTCTCAAAAGCAGTACAGTCAGCAACTTGCCCTTCTCCTGTGTAAGTAAGATCTGGACCCTCTCTCTCTCTCTCCCTGTCTCTCTCTGTCTCTCTCTCTCTCTCTTCATCTCTCTCTCTCCATCTATTATTTATGTTTAATTCTAATGTGTCACATTTATCTGCATGTATGGATATCTCTGAATATATGTGTGTATATGCATGTGTCCATAAAATGTGTGGTGTGTATATATGTATGTGTACAATAGATATTTTAGGGTTTTTTACCCAGTGACTTCTTAATTATAGCCATTATTGCCCATTTGGTTTATATAGTTAGGAAACACTTATTTGAAAGATGATAGATTCTCTACAATAGTTCATAAGTTGGCGCAAGCAGTAGTGCAATCCAAAAGCAAAAATAAAAACTTAGCCATTGGATAGATCATAGAATTTTTATAGCTAATTTCCAGGGTTTTTTTGGGACTCTGCACTGGCTTTATTTTATGACATTAATGAACTTATCTTTTATATTTTTATTTTATATCTCACAAGACATTATTAAAAAAGAGAGAAATCAAAGATTATTTTTTATTATATATATTTAAAAATATATGGGGATGGTGGAGCCAAGATGTCAGAGAGTGGACACATTTTTCTGTGACCCCCTTTGACATTCTTTAAAAGCAACAGCAGATTAAGCCTCTAAACTGGTTTTGAACTTGAGTAATACTCAAATATTTGGAGCATAACACATTCCCAGAAGAAGATATCTTGGAAGCACTTCAGAAGAAATCTATATCAAACAAGCAGGGAGACAGTCTGCCAAGCCCAGACTGCAACACATGGAGACAGAGTCAAGTAGCTGGGGTGAGGAGTCAGAGGGTTGCAGCTTCCACATACCTGGGAATCTTCTGTGAGCTTGTTAGGTTACTCTGGCCTGGGTTGTCTTAGGCAAACAGGTGGCTTGGCAGATTTGCTACAAAAAGCATATTGTGAATCACTGAGCCTCAAAAGAATGCTGGACCTTGCAGCCATAACCCAGAACTAGAAATCAATCAGCAGAACTGCCCCAGAGCAAATTAAAGGAGCTGGCACTTTAGATTAAATAGATTTCAAGACTTAAAACAACAATAATAATAATAAAAAGAACTAAGGAATAGCTCCAAGATGAACCTCCAAAAGGAGAAATGAGCTGGTCCCCATTTCCTAAGGCTTTCTTTTTAGATTGCATAAAGGATCTTAAAAGAGAGAAGAAAAATGGGGAAATCAAATGAGAACATTACTAAAGGAATAGAAAAGGCATATAATGCCCTACAAAAAAGATACAAAAAAGATACCAATTCATTGAAAAACTAAATGTGTGAAATGGAAAAAGAATGCCATGAACAAAAAATTAAATTGCCCAGTTAAAAAAGGAGCTTAAAAAGGTAACTGAAGAAAATAATAGACAAAATTAGAATTGAACAAAAGTGAATGACTCAAGACTTCATCAAAAATCAGTAAAAAAAATGAAAAATAGGAGAAAATATGAAATTATGAAATACCTTCTATGAAAAACAACTGACCTGGAAAATAGATATAGGAGAAACAATCTAAGGACTATTAGATTTCATGAAAGCCATGGTGAAAAAAAATAAAAACAACACAGAAATCACCAATCAGGAAATCATAAAAGAAAACTGCCCTACATTTTAGAATAAGAAGATAAAATAGCTATTGAAAGAATTCATTGATGATCTCCCGAAAGAGACCCCCCCCCAAATTAAATACTTAAGGAAGATCATGGCTAAATTTCAAAACTATTGAACCAAGGAAAAGATATTGCAAGCAGCCAGAGACAAACAATTTAAAAACTGAGGAGCCACAATTAGGATTACCCAGGACCATGCAGCTTCCACTTTAAAGGATTGAAAGGCCTGGAATCTGATATTCCAAAAGGCAAAGGAACTTGGATTACAGCCAAGAATAAACTATCCACCATTAACTTTCAGGGAAGAAGATAGACATTCAATGATATAAGAGAATTTCATCTATTTCTAATTAAAAGACTATCATTTCAAACAATTTGATTCCAAACACAGAACTCAAGAGAAACATAAAAAGGTAAAAAGGAAAGAATACTTGAAAACTATATTTCTGTTATGGATATATTTAGAGAATGTGGGCATAATTCGATTTTATTATAATAATATGAAAAAGAAACTAGAGATAGGAAGGGGATTGTATTGGAAAAAGAAGAAAAAGGAGGTAAAATAAGGGAAATTACATCTCATAAAGAGGCAAAGAAAACCTATTTTAATTGAGGGAAAGAAGCAATTGGGATGAGCATTGTGTGAATCTTACTCTCATCAGATTTGGCACAAAGAGAGAATATCAGACATATTTGGTTTCACAGATAAATTTGTGTCAATTTATAGGGAAGTGGGAGGGCAAGAGGGAAAAGAAAGTGAAAGAGTAATAGAAGGGAAAGCAAAATATTAGGGAAAAGGTGTAAAAAGAGGGAGGGATTCTAAAGGGGAAGGACTATATGAGGGATGTGGTCATCAAAAGCAAAATGCTAGGTTGGGGGAAGAGTCAAAAGAAAGAGAAAAGCATAACTTAGGGTAAATAACATGGTAGGAAATACGAATTTGTTACTTTAACTGTGAATGTGAATGGGATGAACTCTCCCATAAAATGGAAGTGGGTAGCAGACTGGATTGAAAGCCAGAAATCTACAATATGTCATTTACAAGAAACATATTCAAAGCATAGTTATACATACAGTGCAGGTAAAGGGCTGGAGCAGAATCTATTATGCTCCAGGTGACGTTAAAAAACAACAACAACAAAAACAACAACAAAAAACAGGGGTTGCAATCCTGATCTCAGATAAAGTAAAAGCAAAGAAAGATCTCATTAAAAGAGATAAAGATGGAAACTATATCTTACTGTGTACCATAGATAATGAAGCAATATCTATACTAAACATATATGCACCAAATAGTATATCATCTAAATTCTTTGAGAAGTTAAGAGAAATGAAAGAAGAAATAGACAACAAAACTATCCTGGGGAGTATCTCAACATTGCTCTTTCAGAACTAGAAAAATCAAACCATAAAATTAATAAGAAAGAAGTTAAGGAGTTAACAAAATTTTAGAAAAGTTAGGTATGATAGATTTTTGGAGAAAATTGAGTGGAGACAGAAAGGAGTTTACTTTTTTCTCAATGGTCCATCTAACTTATACAAAAATGTTCAGATCACAATGCAATAAACATCACATGCAATATAAAGAAAATAGACCAAAAGTTAATTGGAAATTGAATAACCTAATCATAAAGAATCAAAGAATGAAACAGCAAATCATAGTCACAATAATTTCATCCAAGAAAATAACAGTAATGAGACAACAGAGCAATATTTGTGGGATGAAGCCAGTAGTTATAAAGGTAAATTTTATATCTCTAGATGCTTATTTGAATAAAATAGAGAAAAAGAATAATGGATCAGGCTTACAACTAAAAAAGCTAGAAAAAGAACAAATTAAAAACCTTCAATTAAATACCAAATTTAAAATTCTGAAAAAGGGGACATTAATAAAATTGAAAATATGAAAACTATTGAATTAATAAATAAAACTAAGAATTGGTTTTATAAAACCCAATAAAATAGATAAAACTTTAGTTAATTTGATTAGTAAAAGGAAAGAAGAAAATAAAATTGTTAGTTTCAAAAATTAAAAGGGAGAACATTACAATAATGAAGATGAAATTATAGCAATAATTAGGAGCTGTTTTGCCCAAGTATGTGCCAATAAATTTGTCAATCTAAATGAAATGAAGGAATATCTACAAAAATATAGATTGCCCAGGTTAACAGTAGAGGAAATAAATTATTTAAATAGTCCCATTTTAGAAAAAGAAATTGAACAAGCTATTAATCAACTCCCTAAAAAAAAAAAAAAAATCTTCAGGGCCAGATGGCTTTACATTTGAATTCTACCAAAAGTTCAAAGAATAAATAATTCCAATGCTATATAAACTATTTGAAAAATAGGGAAAGAAAGAGTCCTATCAAATTCCTTTTATGAGACATATATGTTGCTGATAGTTAAAATAGGTAGAGTGAAAACAGAGAAAGAAAATTACAGACCATTTTCTCTAATGAATATTGATGCAAATATCTTAAATAAAATATTAGCAAAGAAATTACACAAAGTCATCCCCAGGATAATACACTATGTCCAATTAGGATTTGTGCCAGGAATGCAGGGTTAGTTCAATATTAGGAAAACTATTAATATAATCAAATGTATAAATAACCAAATTAACAAAATCACATGATTTTCTCAATAGGTACAAAAAAGCATTTGATAAAATCCAACACCCATTCCTATTAAAAATCTTAGAGGGTAAAGGAATAAATGTACTTTTCCTTAAAATGAAGAGCAGCATCTATTTAAAACCATCAACAAGCACCATATGTAATGGAGACAAACTAGCACCATTTCCAATAAGATTAGGAGTGAATCGAGGTTATTCACTATCACCATTACTATTCAATATCATTATTAAAATGTTAGCTTTGGCAATAAGAGGGAAAAAAAGAAATTAAAGAAATTAGAGTAGGTAATTACAAAACCAAATTATCACTCTTTGCAGAGGGTATGATGGTATACTTAGAGAACCCTAGAGAATCAACTAAAAACAAAAACAAAAACAAAAACACAAAACACACTACAATTTACAACTTTAGCAAAGTAGCAGGATACAAAATAATTCCACATAAATTATAAGGACTTTTTATATATGAATGAAAAGAAATTTCATTCAACATAACAGTCAATGGCATAAAATATTTATGAATCTATCTGCCTAGGGAAAGTCAGGAATTATACAAACACAACTACAAAACACTTTCTCCACAAAAAAAGTGGGATCCATCTGAAAAATATCAGGTGCTCATGGGCAGGCCAAGCGAATATAAAAAAAAATGACAATTAATCTACTTATTTAGTGCCATACCAATACTTAACAAATTTTGTTTAATCATTTGCAATAACATTTTTTTCACTAAATGATTGTCTGACCTCAGATAAATTGATTTGCTTCTCTTAGTCTCAGTAAAGGAGAAATCCTTGTTCTCCCTTACAGAGACCTTGTAAAAAAACATTTGAACAGTAGAGCATTCATCTGAAAGAAATCTAGCAGAAATTATATATAAACAAGCCAATGACATGTAGGGCATACTGTTGTTAATACTTTCCTTCATGTGACACACATAAAATTTTCCTGCACCAGATAAATTCTGTTAATAGGTTATCAGTTTTGGGGGAAATAATCTTTTAAGCTAATCCTCTTATACAGTATGAATGTTCTATCTTTATATAGAATCTGTTTCAATGCTTTCAAATGAGTACCAATTTTTTTTTTTTCTGTAATGAGAAAGGAATTATACTAATTTGGAAATTTTCCTTTGTAATGAGCTTTGTGTAAGACTTAAGTCTTATAATTTTTCCTTTGATATAAAAATATAAGATGTTCTCAATTGCCTGAAATACCTGTGTTCAAGCCCCTATCCATTTTCCAAATATTATGTAAAGATGGAAATTAATAATTATATTTTAAAAATTATTACTAAACTAGTAATTTGCTATTGTTAGATGATATGAATTTTAAAAGTTTACTTCTTTGTCCTCTAAATAGAGTGTAACCTTATCTCTTTAGTTTTTTTTGTTATAGAATACCATCTAGCATTAGCAATCTTCATGTTCAACAGTTGCACATTCTATTTACTTTGCTTTCATTAGTAGATTAATGATTTTAGGAATTTGAAAAAGTCAAAAATAGCTCTTCATGAGAAAATGATTAGAAGCTCCTATAGAGTAGCTGGTCTTTTTCATAATATCCAATCTTTATTTCTACTTTCCATTGTCCCTCTATCATTCTGTTTTCTGTTAAATCTAAAAATATAATTAAGCATAGATATCATACAATCTTACTGACAGTTTAACATGCTGAGCTGTTCATATTGACTGACAGCTCAGCTTGGTAGGCAGCCATTTTGAATGGCAGTTTAGATTTCATGACATCCATTTTGAGTGGTACCCCACATAGAATATATCAAGCTTGAATGATAGCTTAACATACAAGAATTTAATGCTAAAAACATCTCAGAAGCTGAGGAATTGTGAGGAGAAAGAATTTTACTTTGGACTGCTAGTCTCTACTTCCTCATCTTTACATTGAATATTCAGTTATTGATCCTATTAAGATTGTAATATATTTAAATGCAAAAATATGTTACACTTAATTTTTTACAGCTGTGCTGTTAAGTCAATATATTTCTATGTTCTACCACAAAAGTGTGGCTTTCTCTTCTTACTTTTAAAGTTAAATAGAAGAAAATCTACTCATTGAAGACCCCCCCCACACACACACACACTAACATACATTTGCTTCTACATATTTAAAATCACTTGACTGGCATTTTCTTTTTTACAATATGTCTGGGATTCAAGAATAGAAGTTTTCTTTTTTTCTATTTACCTGTGTTGTGTGCACCATTGTATTTCCTATTTTGTTCTCTATATCCTCTCTCTTAAAACATAACAGTATGAGGGGAGTTCCAGCAGATGTATAATCTGAGTTTCTCTGTTTTTGTCTGTATTGGAGAAAGGAACTAGGCACCCTTGAGCAAAATGCTCCTGTGAAATAGCATCTTAATCTTTCATTCCTTTCCTCCCTCCCTTCCTCTCCTTCGCTCTCTCTAACTATCTCTCTGTTAACTTCTGTGTGTCTCTCTCTCCCCTCTTTTCATTCATCCTTTACCTTAACAATCCCTTTCTTCAGCATCCACATTACAGACTTCACATTCCTTTACTAACAAATTTCTCTAGCTATTACTGTCACCTTTGCCTTCTAACATTCACTTTAAGCAATACTCATATCTCTAATTCATCATATTTTGATGGATTTTTGATAACATTGATATGGGTAATTCCTCTAACTGATAAAAAGTACATCTTATTCATACCACCTCATTTTAATCATGGTTTGTTCATGCCATCCAATAAATGCCAAAAGATTTGGTGTCAGAATATTAGCAATCTCTTCTAAAAACTGGTACCATTACACCTAAGATTTTCCATTGTTATCCTTTTTTTTGCTATGTCACAGGGCCCCCTATATATTTTATGCTATATTTTAAACAAAATTCATCTATAGTAATTAATTGGGAGTTTGTTTATTCCTTCCATAAGTTTCTGTCTTCACTGAGTTTTAAATGATGTACAATTTTTATTTTTTGGAGAATCTGTGAACTCATTAATGTAAATTCTTTTCACAATGATATATCTCTGCACCTATCCATAGTTTCTCTTTCATACCTCTTTAAATGTACTCAATATGCTAAATAATGGTTTCTAGTTATTTAATATTTTATGGATATTGATAAAATATTTTGAGCTATCACTCATCCCTGGATCTCCTTTCATGTGATATATATATATCCATGATGAGATTCATTATCTCCCTTTTCTTATAAGATTTTTGGCAATATGGTAGTGCCTATTCAGGCTCACTGAATACCTATAAAACTTCCTTTAGATTAAGTCAATTTGAATTATTAAAAAAATGTAAAACACTATAACTTAAAGTAGTAGTGTTCTTGTTTTCTGGAGGTCTTGGGACCAGCCTTTGTTTCAGTTTAATAATTACCACGAGAATAGTCAGGAGTTAAAGTCCAAATTCTTTCTTTCTTTCTTTCTTTCTTTTTCTTTCTTTCTTTCTTTCTTTCTTTCTTTCTTTCTTTCTTTCTTTCTTTCTTTCTTTCTTTCTTTCTTTCTTTCTTTCTTTCTTTCTTCCTTTCTCTCTCTCTCTCTCTCTCTCTCTCTCTCTCTCTCTCTCTCTTTCTTTCTTTCTTTCTTTCTTTAGCATTTTTTAAAGTTTTTTTGCAAATTTTATCTCATTTGATCCTCACAACTCTAGGAGGTAGTTATTAGCCCCACTATTAGCGTAAAATCCATATTCTTTCTTGTCTTCTTGCCTGGGGTTGGGCAGCTTTCTGGAGAGCCTTTCAGACTGGCCTTGGTCTCAATGAGGGAAGTGCAGGAAGACAGGCTAGCCACCACAATGAAGATGGAATGACTCTCTCAAGAGTCCAAGGGCTTGTGCTTCAATCTCCAGCCACTACGAAAGTGAATAGTAGAATGAATCTCATTCTCTGGGTCCTTGCTGGCTGTTATATACTTTATTATAATTATTATAATTATAATCATCATAGTGTGAATCATGTAGAACTATATTAAGTACTAAGTGCATGTACTGAACTAGAGAACTACTAATCACCATGATAAACTATATAACTATTGTCTTTATCAATTCTCCTGAGTTATCAACTTGTAAGAATCTTTGTTTTAAGTACAAGACTTTTGTCCCATAAAATAAAGTCATAGTCATGGAAAAATATTATTGCTAATAATATATGCATTACTAGGGGGAGCAGAGCCAATATGGTAGAGAGCAGGCAGATTTTTGAGCTCTTCCTGGTTTCCCTCAGATCAATACCAAATCATCCTCTGAATGGCTTTTGAAGTGACAGAACTCACAAATACTTGGAATGCAACAAATTTCAAGTAGAAGATATTTTTGAAGAAATTCTGAAAATATCTGCCTCAATCAGGCAGGGGTAGAGTGGGAAAGGTGAATAGGTGTCCCAATTCAGGCATAGTGTAGGGGCCCAAAGGTGCAGCAGTCTTTGTACACTGGGGAATTTACTGGGAGGTAGTTAGGCAGAATTTGCTACTTTTTCCTGGTTCATAAACCAGTGAATCAGCAGACTAGCTGTGAGACATCCAATATAACCACAGAAGGAAAATAGTGAGTCTTTAAACCCCAAAATAACACAGGACTTGGGCACATTCACCTACCATGGAACCCAAAAGCATCTGTCCCAGGGCAGCATGAAGCCATTGTTGCATATAAAGGAAGCTTGGGACAATCTCTCCTTTGCCCTAAGTGCAGACCATAACTTTAAAAAGAGAAAAAAGCAAAACAGCACTGACTATATATAGCTTTTTTTTAGAGACATTGAAGAACAGACCTCAAGCCCTGAGGACCCTGAAGAAAAAAAAAATGTCTGTGGATAAAATCTCAAAGGGTAATATGAGCTGGAAAGCATATCTTGTTCTGTCTTGGAAGGCTCTCTTGCAACTATTCAAAAAGTACCTTTAAAAAGAGTTAGAAAAAAATAGGCAAAGGGAATGAGAGCTTTGTAAGATAGTTTGGAAAAGGAAACACACAAATTATCTGAACAAAATTTCATAAAATAGATTTGGAAAACTGGAAAATGAATATGTTCTTTAAAAAAGGTTTGGTGAAAAGGAAAAAGAAAACAGCTTGAAAAACCTAAATCATGAAATTGAAAAAAAAAAAAACATGAATAAAACAATTCCTTTAAAAGCTCAATAGGCAAAATTCAAAGAGATAAAAAAGCTAACTGAAGAAAATGATTTTCAAAAAATAGAACTGAACAATTGGAAGTGAGTGACAACGAGCCATCAACAATCAGTCAAATAAAACTAAAAAAATGAAAAAAAAATAGAAGAAAATATAAAATACCTCATTGGAAAAATCAATTTACCTGGAAAATAGATCCAGGAGAGACAATTTAACAATTATTGGACTACCAGAAAACCATGATGAAATAAAGACTCTATACAACCTCTTTCAAGAAATCATCAAGAAAACCTACCCTGATGTGCTAGATTCAGAGGGTAAAATAGCCATTGAAATAATCAACCAATCACCTCCTGAAAGAGATCCCAAAATTAAAACTATAAGGGATATCCTTGCTAAATCCCAGAATTATCAGATCAAAGAGAAAACGCTGCAAGCAGCATAAAAGAAACTTTTCAAATATTGGAGAGCCAGAATGACAATTACCCAGGATCTAGCTACTTCCACTTTAAAGGATCAAAGGAATATGATATTCTGAAGAGTGCATGATCTTGGATTGCAGCCAAGAATCAGCTATCCAGCAAAATTAAGTATTATCTTTCAGAGAAAAAGCTGGACATTCAAAAATAGGATAATTTCATTTATTTCTGATGAAAAAAAACAGAAATGAACAAAATAATTTGATCTTCAAATATAGATCTCAAAAGAAGCATAAAAAGGTAACAAAGGAAAGAAAATAAAAATAAAGGTTAAAAAGTTTACATCCATATATGGGAAGATGATGAGTTTAACTGATGAGAACTGTATCTTTGTTAGAGGTATACTTAGAAGCTGTAGGTATAATTTTAGTTTATTGTGATGAAATAAAAGAAATTAGGAGGCAGAAATGGGATTATCTTAGAAAAAGAAAGGGGAGTTAAATGGGATAAATTACATTACATGAAGAGGCAAAAAAAATCTATTATAATTGATGGTAAGAAAGGAGAGGGATGAACACGTGTGAACCTTACTCTAATTGGATTTAGCTCAAAAAGAGAATATCAGCATGTTAAGATTAATAGAGAAACTTGTCTCAACCTATAGCAAAGTAAAGGGAAAAGGAAAAAGAAAAAGGAGAGGCTAGGGATATAAATCAGATCTAATCAACTGAAAGAATATCAAGTTCTTATAAAAATGACAATTCTACCTAAATTTATATACTTATTCAGTGTCATACTTATCAAACTCCTAAGACATTATTTTACAGAAGTAGAAAAATATTTTACAGATATAGAAAAATAATAACAAAGTTCATCTGAAAGAACCAGAGGGTCAAAAATTTCAAGAGAATTAATGTATAAAGAAATATAAATAATGGTGGCCTAGTGGTAACAGATCTAAAACTATATTATAAATTTTCAGTAATCCAAACCATTTCATACTGCCTAAGAAACAGAATATTAGATCAGTGAAATTCATTATATTCACAAGAAACAATAGTCAATGACTATTGCATAATTGTGCTTGATAAACCCAATTACCTCAGCTTCAGGAATAAGTATTCAGTATCTGACAAAAATTGCTAGCAAAATTGGAAAATAATATAGTAGAAATTAAGCATCAACCCACACCCAATACCTTATACCAAGATACAGTCAAAATGGGTTCATGATTTAGAAATAAAGAATGATATTATAAACAAAATAGAACAAAGAACAGTCTATCTTTCAGATTTGTGGAGACAGAAGGAATTTTTGGCCAATGAGAAGTGTACATTTTGAATTGCAACATCAATAATTTGGATTATATTAAGTTAAAAAGGTTTAGTGCAAACAAAACCAAAACAGAAAAGTTTTAAAAGGAAGGAAAAGGCTGAAGAACACATTTTTACATCCAAGGATTCTGATAAAGGACTCATTTTAAACATATAGGGAATTGAATCAAGTTTTTGAGACTACAAGCCATTTTTAATTGATAAAAATATTCAAAGTTTATCAACAGACTGTTTCAGATGAAGAAATTTAAATAATTTTACTGATATTAAATAGTGTTCTAAATAACTCTCAATCAGAGAAATACAAATAAATACAAATCTGAGTTACCAACACATACCTCTCATATTGCCTAAGATGACAGGAAAAGATAATGCTGAATTTTGGAGGGGATGTGGGAGAACTAGGCCAATAATACATTGTTGGTGGAGTTGTGAACTAATCCACTCATTCTGGAGAGCGTTATGGAACTATATACAAAGAGTTATCAAATTATGCATACTCGTTGATCTAACAGTGTTTCTATTTGTCCTATATTACAAAGACATCATAAAAAAGGGAAAATTATACACATGTGCAAAATATTTGTTGCAGCCTTTGTAGTGGCAAGGAACTGGAAACTTAGTGAATGCCTATCAGTTGGAGAATGGTTGAATAATGTATGATATATGAGTCTTACAGAATATGATTAGCAGTATGATTTTAGAAAGACCTGGAAAGACTTACATGAAGTGATGCTAAATACAATGAGCAGAACCAAGAGAATATTTTATATAGGAATAAGATTATATGATGATGAATTTGGTGGGCATGGATTTTTTCAACAGCAAGGTGATTCAGGCCAGTTCCAATGGATTTATGATGGAGAAAGCCATCTTTATCTAGAGAAAGGACTGTAGGAACTGATTATAGATCACAAAATAGTATTTTCACTTTTTTGTTGTTCTTTGCTTGCTTTTCATCTTTCTTATTTTTTATCCTTTTTGATCCTATTTTCTTGTGTAACATAATAATTATGAAAATATGTAAAGAAGAATTGAATATGTCTAACATGCATTACCTTATTTGTTATCTAAAGGAGGGGTTTAGAGGAAAAGCAAGAAAAAAAAACTCGCAACACAAGGTTTTGTGATGTTGAAAACTATCTATATGTATTTTGAAAATAAAAAGCTTTAAAATAGTTAAAATAAAAATAAATAAAATATGTGCATTCAACATGACAAATAGAAATAATAGAAAACTGTCCAATTGGCAATTAGTCTCATGTGCTCCATTATCCAAGAGCATTTGCTCAGTTCTAGCCCTTTACATCTCCCACTTTCTTTTGTTTTAGAACACAGGTGGTCATGCCATTCCTGACTTTTCAGAGAACCCCAAAAACGAGGTGATCAGTCCCCCCGCCATGACTTCTCAGGAGGGGAGATAAAAGCACTAAAAAGGAGATAATCATGCCCTCCCTGACATCTCAGGAAGGGAGATGAAAAGCACCAAAGGGAAGTGGGGATTGCTAGCAGGTTTCTGGGTTAAAGGATCTTATTACAGACAAGTATGCACAAACCCATCAGCATGGGAGTTATCACACAAGCATATAGCAATAACACAGAGGCTATTAGTGATGACTCTCCCCACAGTCAGTGCAGGCTCCATGTGGTGTAACAAACATGAATTGTACATACAAGTGGTGATATAACAAACAATATAAATCAACACGGTATTGTAAAAGATTTCCAGACATCCTAGAAGGAGGGTATGTAATTATCAGTCACACATACATCTTCTTCAGCAACCAAGAGATATTCTAAAACCAATCTATTGTCCATTGCTTCACATGTAAGGGAATCTAATGATCCCCACAAGTTTTTGAAGTCCTGCATCAATGTTTTTATATGTTAGGGAATCCAATGATCCCTACAGGTTTTGAAGTCTTGCAACAGTCTTATGATGCCTCAGAGAATCCAATGATTCCTGAGGACTTTCAGTCCTGCAATAGTCTTATCATGTCTCAGAGAATCCAATGATTCCTGAGGGTTTTCAAGTCTAACAATTTTTGAAGTCCATGAGTCAAATGCTATAATTCCCAAGTTCTTTCAGTGGTGGGCACAGTCAGCAATGGAACCACCCGATGTTTCTTGGGTCTTCTCCTTTGTTTCAAGCACCTTCTCCGTCTCTCTCTGATGGACAAGGCAAATGCGGCTCATTAGCATCCATCTGATTCCTTCTCCATCTATGGAGATACAAGCAAACCAAGCAGTTAACCTATCTGGTCCCTTCCATTCACCACTTTCTGGGTCTCTCCACATCACCTGGCAATTATCTAAGGACAGTGGAGCTGCTCGCAGTGGACACTGTCCTTCCAGTGGGTTATAAAACCTGTCTGCTAGAGCCAGTGCAGCTTTGTCAAAAATTAAAAAAAATAATGGTATAGACAACTAAATCTAGAAGTTCTCTAGGGTTACCCGTGGCTCCCCCTTTCTTTTTTTTGTGGAGGAGTGTCTTAATATCTCTGTTTCTTCTCTCTACTATTGCCTGCCCTTGAGGATTAAATGGTATGCCAGTGGTATGTAAAAGCTTATACTGTGCACAAAAGTGTGCAAAATGTTTAGACGTATAGGCAGGTCCATTGTCTGTTTTTATTGCTTGTGGCACACCCATAATTGCAAATGCTTGCATAAGTAATTCAGTGACCACTTGGGCTGTCTCTTTTGCTGCTGGCATTGTAAATGTGAATCCTGAAAAGGTGTCTACCACAATGTGGATAAAAGATAGACAACCAAAAGACTTATAATGGGTCACACCCATTTGCCAAATTTTATTAGGTGTCAAACCAATAGGACTCTTCCCTGGAGGGAGTGTAGGAGCATGGAAAGGAAGGAAAGCTGTACAGGCTTTTACTATGCTCCTAGCTTCTTCTCTTGTTATTCCAATTTGTAAAAGCTCAAACAGCCTGATGATATTTAGAATGAGATTCTTGTGCTTCTTGAAATAAAGGAGTATTGGCCAACATGGTTAGAAGACTATCTGCCTTTGAATTACCATCAAAAATAGGATCTGGAAGTCCACTATGGGAGTGGACATGAAAAATATAAATCTTACCTGGATGCTTTCTCACTTGCTCTTGAAGTTCCTTAAAGAGCTGATATATATTGGAGGCTACAAATTTTATTTGGGCTGTGGCAATTCTTTGTACCACACCTACTGAATAGGCCGAATCAGATATTATATTTCTGTCTTTCAGATAGTAAACAAGAGCTAGAATGATTGCATACTATTCATTCTGCTGAGTGGACTGAAAAGGAGTTCTGATTACTCTATAGTTAAGTCACAAAGAGTATACAGTGCAAATGTTAGGTTTGGATGCACCTATAAAGATAGTTGGTCCTTTAAGAGGAACTTTAGAAACCTTTTTTTTCAAGAATCCATCGTCAATTATGTAACAGTCTGGTTATCTTTAATGGAGACCCGTGTGTAAAACTTGGAGCCATGGCTAATAAAATTTGACACTCTGGGATGGTTTCACAGCACACATTAATTTGTGCATTAGTATAAAAGGTATATATCTTGTCAGGTCTTATCCCAGATAATTGTATTGCTCACTTAATGTCTTTTAATAAAATTCTAGCCACAAGCACTGGGTAAGGAATAAGGATTTGTTCTGGTTGTGCTGGGAGGTTCACCCATTCTATCACACTATCTCCTTGATGAAGGACTGCTGTGAGTGCCTCTTGTGTAGCAAAACTGATATTTCCAAGGGTTTTTGAGTGACACTTTCAACCACATTGGATAAAGCCAGTTCAACTTGTCTCAAAGCCTCTTGAGCTTCTTTTGTAAGCTGGCATGGTTAATTTAAAGCATTGTCTCCCCCTTAAAATGGCATGTAATCGTTGCAATTGATAGGTAGTCAAACCTAGCATGGGACACATCCGTTGGATATTTCCTATCAATTTCTGGAAGTCATTTAAGGTGTTTAGCTTCTCTGTTCTTAAGGAGAATTTTTGTACTGTAAGCACCTTAGGATATATTCCATATCCTAAATATTGAAAAGGAGTATATCTTTGAATCTTTTCTGAAGCTATGTGCAATTTATAATTCCTTAGTGTTTCTATGGTTTTTTGTAAACATGCTTCTAACATTTTTTTCTCAGGTGCACAACCCAATATATCATCCATGTAATGCAATAACATAACTTTTGGAAATGCTTTTCTTACTGGAGTAAGAGCAGCAGCAACATACATTTGACACATAGTAGGGCTGTTTTTCAATCCCGGTGGCAAAACTGTCCATTCATATCTTTTATAAGGCTCAGCTAAGTTAACGCTGGACACTGAAAAGGCAAATCTTTTCATATCCTCCTTATCTAGAGGGATAGAATAGAAACAATCCTTAATGTCTATAACCCACAGAGGCCATTCTCTAGGCAATTGATTAGGAGATGGAAGTCCAGGTTGAAGAGTTCCCATAGTTTCTATCTGTTTATTTATCTTTCTTAAATCAGTCAACATCCTCCATTTTCCAGATTTTTTTTTTTTTTTTTTTTTTTTTTGCCGCAAATACTGGGGAATTCCAGGGACTTAGAGAAGGTTGTAAGTGTCCTTGGTCAAGTTTTTCCTGTACTATGTCTAATAAGGCCTGAATTTTATCACTATCTAAGGGCCACTGTTCTATCCATACTGGTGTATCAGTTTTCCATTAGACAGGAACAGGTGAAAGTGGTGGCAGGTCTTCAACAGCAGCCCTGCCTAAAAAAAACTGAAGTACTCATTTTTAACCCTAATTAAAATGTCTCTTCCCCCAGATTGATGGGAATTTTTTCAACTATAAAAAGAGTAAAAACTCCTGTTTCACCTCCAAATATCCATCTTAAAGGGGTAGCATTAATTTCAGCTGTTATTGATCCTCCTACCCCAGACATGTAGGTGTCTGCCTTAGTCTTTGGCCAGTGACTGGGCCAGTTGGCACCTCTAATGACTGTGCGATCTGCACCTGTGTCCACCAGTCCTTCTAATGCTATGCCATTTATATAGATGGTGAGCATAGGTCGGTCAGCTGTCACAGCTACTATCCAGTATATTCCTGGGTTTTGCTGCTTGGAGTCAGAACGTGGGTGACTGTCACCAGATTGCTTATTAGGGTCTATATCAATAAACCCAATGCTACTATTTCCCCTGGTTGATAAGTCACACATTGTCTACCTGTGTTAGTGACTGGGATATTATCTACACATTCCCCAGTTTCCCACATCAGTGTATGAATGAACACTGTTTTGTAAGTACTCTCAGGAGGTGAAATGGTCAAGCCTACTGTCCCTGGAGGCAAGGGATCCATAGGCTGGAGAGGAATAGATTTTACCTCTCCAGGGGGTATCTGAGTTGTCCCAGCTGCATATAACTCTATCCTCCCTAATTGTAGTCCTTTTCTCCCATCA
Source organism: Sminthopsis crassicaudata (assembly GCF_048593235.1). Lineage (NCBI taxonomy): Eukaryota > Metazoa > Chordata > Mammalia > Dasyuromorphia > Dasyuridae > Sminthopsis > Sminthopsis crassicaudata. Next base: position 363,941,397 of record NC_133617.1, read on the forward strand.
TGTTGCTTCCTGGCTGACTGATTGTGTAATCCCTTTCTCCCATCAGATGGCTTCCTGGGTGATTCGTCATGTCTGGGTATTGGACTTGTGGGCACTCTCTGGGTGTGGCATCGGCTGCCATCATGCCCCAAGTGTTTTTTGCCTGGGGCCCTGGAGCTGGGCCCCTCATCCCGTTTCCCTGAATCATTCTACACTCTGATGCCCAATGGAGTCCTCTGTTGCATTTTGGACATGGGGTTTTGTTTCTTGTTCTCCCACCCTGTTTTTTCACTCTGTCTCTATGCCAACATTGAGCTTTCACTTGGCCTACTTTACCACATTGAAAGCATTGATGCATCTCTCTGGAAGTCCCTTGCCAAAAGGGACCCTGTCTTCCCATGTTGGGATCTTGGGAAGTCTGCACCATAGCCTGGCTATAAAAGGTACTTGTGCCCACTGTGGCACAGCATCTTATGATCTTCTCTAAAGTAGTACAAACCTCATTGGCATTTTCTTTAGCAAGTTGCCTTACCAAAGTGTCTGTTACTCTATCTTCACCATTAGTCCATATGACAGCTATCTGCAAACATGCCACAAAATTAGCAAAGGGTTCATTTGGTCCTTGTCCAATTTTTGTGAAGGTCTTACCCTTGTCGTTTTTACTGGGGATTGAAATCCATGCTTTGATAGCAGCAGCAGCAATTTGCTCAAATGTTGTTTTGGAGTAATTAATCTGTACTGAAGTGTCTGCATAAGAACCTACACCTGTTAGTAGGTCACAGGTGATTGAAGTATTAACTCCACTTTGACTATTTTGTTAGGCTTGAATCTTACAGAGCTTACTATGTTCAGAAAGCCACAACAAGTTTTGTCCAGGTTCTAAGTACATCCTTGCAATGTCTTTCCAGTCACAAGGGGTTAAGACTTCATAAGCCAAATTCTGTAGTAACATCTTAACATAAGCTGATGTAGCCCCATAGAGAAGGCAAGCTTTTTTCAGGTCTTTAAGGATGTCCATATTAAAAGGAGCATATCTTCTACTTTCTTGGCCTGCAGAATTATACTATTGAATCACTGGAAAAATTTGAAATTTGAAATTATCACCTATTTCTTTTCCATTTTTAGTAGCTTCAACAATCCCTTTTTGTAATTTAGTTATAGGAGTTATAGGAGTTGGTGATTGCTGGGGGGGGTAGGTGCTGATGATATCACTGCCCCTCCCACTACTCCTCCTCCCTCCCTCCCTGAAGGTGAAGTTGATGTGTGCCAGTCAATAATCTGCTCTCTAGGTGGGGTTGAAGCTTCTTCAAGGGAATCAGAGTCATCACACCCTAATTCCTCATGTGAATCCCCTTGCCCTCCAGGAAGGTTTTGAGATTGCTTATCTTTTATCTTTTTTTCCTCACACTTCCTCCTCTGTTCATTTTTAAAACTTTTTCCTTCTCCTACAACTTGCTCGATAATTTAAGTCTAATTGAACTACGTTGTATATATAAAAAACCTCTGCGGAAATTGAACAAGGCCCATTTTTTGTGTAAAATTCTTTCAGTTGAAGTCTTACTAGTTTCCAGTTATCTATATTTAGTTTTTCTTCCTCTAAGTACCAAGAGGATGCGTGTTTTCATGTGCCCAAGAGTTTATCAATTTGTAGCCAGGTTACAAATAAACTCTTCTCCTCAATTATTTTAATTATACTTTCTATAGCACTAGTACTGGGTGAGGCTGGAGCAGGGGCTGGGGCTGGGTCGGCTAATGTCAAGGGAATGTTTATATCTAACATCTGCCCCATTTCAGCTATAAAAGATTGCTGGTTTAGCCCTTAACAAAGTAAGTTCCTTATTTGTCTATTAGAATACTCACCTAATCTCCTGGTCACTGGAGGACTTCAGTGAAGGTAGGGTGTCTAGCCCAATGATGGATGCCAAATGTTGGAACTTTGTCTTCCCAGAAATCACCCTGAGTCAGGATAAACAAAAGTCTTTATTCTTGGTCAGGAGTTTAGATCTAGTAATCTCCACACCACCCTCTTCTCTCATCTGCCACAAGAGAGAGTGCCTCAATTTCTTCCTCCTACTCTCCCCACACACGTCACTTCCCCCTCTTTGTCCCACCAATCAAGTCAGCACAGAACATCTGGGGCAGGTCAACCTTCAAACAACTTAATAGAGAACCACCCAATTGGCAATTAGTCTCATGTGCTCCATTACCCAAGTGCATTTTCTCAGTTCTAGCCCTTTACACAAAAATTCACAATTAGAAGAAAATCACATTGCTATTTACAACAAAAATGAATTTAATTTAATAATTTCTATAAATAAATTAATAATTTAATAATTTTAATTTACTCTTTATATAAATGAATAATAAATTATTTATTAAATAAATTCTATAAATAAATATATAAATTAATAATTTAATAAATTTAATTTAGTCTAAATTTAATATCCAATTATTAATTATTCAGATTATGTAAAATACTGTTCTAGGTACTGGGATTATAAACAAATTAATTTTGTCTTTCCTCAAAGAATTTATAGCATACTGGAAAATACCACATGCTCATAAATATGCAAATAGTAATACAAGACAATTGTTACTAATAAAAAAAGTGGTAATAACTAAGGAATTCATAAAAAATCTCATGTAGGAACAAATATAGGGAAGTATAGGTAGAAGTGAATGTGTTCCATAATTGGAAGAGTTGCCCATGAAATCATAATAAACAGGGAGATGAATTGCTATGTTCATGTAACATCTATCAGGCTAGTTGAACTAGGCCAATGAATACATTAGAGGAATTAAAATAAAATGATTCTATAAAGGAAATAGCAATTGTCTTTGAAATGAATTCACATTCAAAGTACAAGCACATTTTTAAACTAATAAACAATCTATTGTAGCTTTTCTACATGAAATTAATATAGTTACATACCATGTATTCTATTATCAGAAGTTTGTTCAAGGTCCTTGCTATAGTTTATACTCTTATGAAATATACCTTAAGACCTGAAAGTACTACCTATGCCTAGATGAATCAGAGGAGTCTTTACTCTCTGCAACTAAAGCTGTTAGGAAAAGAGAAGAATAATCCTTCTTAATCCTAAATAAATTCATATTTAATCATTTATTTTTTCTTTCATTGTGCAATATTCTATTGTTTATAATTTCCCAGCTTCCCATATATTTAGTAGATGCACCTCAATGTCTCCTTTTACACCTTCCTTCCCTAAAATCTTTATTGTTTTCTCATAAGATACCTCTGAGGAATAGATACATAAGTGAAATAAATAGAATATTAGACAATAGCCTCTTTTAAAGGTTGATAGCTTTTCAAAATTTGCATGTCAATTCCTCATTAATTTTTTATGATTCAAGATTTTCAGTACTAATAGCACATTTAACATTTAGAATATATCTGTTGCATAACAATATCAATAAAGTCTTATGAAGATATAGAGTCAGGGTTATAATTAGACTAAGACTGTACTTGACAATTTGCTCAAAAAGAAGTCTTTGAAGTGTTTCTGCATAGTGCAATATGACAAGAAATTAAATAGAACGTACCTGCTTAATTAACCCTATCAGATAAAGGCCCATATCAAAAAAACAAACAAAAAACAAAAAAACAAAAACAAAATCAAAGTACCTCCTCAGTAGAACTAAAGTCTCTATATGCATGTATATTTGTGTGTGTGTGTGTGTGTGTGTGTGTGTGTGTGTGTGTGTGTGTTTTAATAGATATTGTTAGACTATAAGGATTGTACTTAAGTTTGACCCTGGGATGAATACAATGGAGCAGTTTTCAATATGAATAAAGAATTATTAGCCCTCCCTTATCAATGAAAAGTTTTTTAGTCTTTGCATTAAGTAAGATAAGAACCATTACAGTCTGCAACATGAGGGAAAAAAACCCAAAACAAAACACACAAAAGATAATAATAAAAAGTGGAATCAGTAGCCTCAAGGCTAAAAGTTAAATAAATACCACTGCCTCACAAGAGAACTAGTAGAGTTTTCACTGTCTTAATAGAACCTGCACAAGTCAACAGGAAGCTGCGTGTTAAAGTCTCTATAGGAACCAGCTTAGCAAGAAAAGTCTACAAAAATACTATGCATATTATGTTATACAAACAAGTGGGAAATAGGTTTATTTAGATTGATCTAAGGACATTATTAGCATATCACAAACATCAATTGCCACTAGGTATGCACGATCTCTTATTTTCTCCCCTTTTATATACTCCTACATGCATGACACTATTTTGACAAGTGGTATGTTTATTTATTGTATTATGTATCTCAGATTTATGAGATCAAAATTATATTAATATTTTCCTTATGCTATTATAAAAATGCATTTGTTTGAATCAAACCATATTAAGAAAAAGGGTGACTGGGATTTTCATAGTAATTAAAATAATAACAAAATTGTCAAAAAAAATGTGAAATGGTTAATCATGATAAAACACAATACATGGCACATGGGAGGCATTTACTATTTTTTTCTATTATTATTTATTGTTTGATTCAGAGAAAAGAATACCTAGTGGTAATATAATAGTTTTCTTTCTAGTATAATTCAAGCCTGTTCCTATCAAAATACTTTTCTTATCATAGTATATTATTCTTTCCAGAGATATTGAAAAAAAAAACTAGTGGTCTTTTTTGAGGACAGTATCAATCCTTATTCCATGGTTGTATGATGTCCTGTAAATGATGTATACTTTGAATTTGAGTCATATTAGAACTATTACATAGGTACACATCGCCATCTAGAGGGGTATTATCTACAATGCTGGAGTAAATTGGAAAAAAAAAATTCTTATAATAAAGGACTTAATTTAGTATTTGACTCATAATTGTTTGTGACTGTATTTTCTCAACCAAAAATCAAGACATATGGTCCAGCAAAATATTTTTCACTGTCTTCACCTAAGCATGGCAGTCAAATTTGACATCTTCAGGGATGTGTGACTGGATTATTTATAGTTGCCAGCAGAATATTTTCAGATTTTATAGCTTTATAGAAATCCAACAAAGAATTTAGTCTTTGGGTAATGATAATCTATATGACAAGCAGCAGATTTTACTTGTAAGTTTCCCTTGGTTTTCCTAGTCTTACTGTTTAAAATATTCAAATTAAGACTTTGGTTTTATTATAATAAATGTTTCTATTCCAGTTGATAAAATGTCCTATGTTTATTTCAGGATTGTTCTAAGGAGTGAATTGATCCCTGGACAAGATTTAACTCTAGCATTTATCTCTTTTTATGAATCTCCCAGATTCTTCACCAGAAATAATAATCTACTTACATGTTTCTTATTAGAGAATAAACCTTTTTGATTCCCATTAAGTTATTATGTGTATTGGTGGGGGGAAGTGAATTTGAAGCTAAATATCTGGGTTTCAGTCTAGTTTTGACTCTTAATGGCTGAGATTAAGGTTGGAGTAGGGAGTATGTTAGTCTTAACCAGCGACCATTTTATTTTTATGAAATTCCCTATATTTGGAAAATAATGGATTCTTCAATAAATACTTGTTGAATTAATTTATCAATTGCAATTTTCTCACCAGTAAAATGGTTGATTAATGCACTATCTACTTCATAGAGTTGTTTTAACTCTAAAGAATTATTTTAATGTTTTATTAGAGAACATTTGACAATTATTTGGGAAATCACTAGTCTAATTAATAACTAATGTTTGGTATGATGATGACCATGATGTCTGATTCACCCAATAAGTCTCAGGAACATTAGAGTTGGAATATAAAGACATGACTATGCTACCACTATATATAATCTGTGTCCAATTTTGTCCAAGTTTCTTCCTTTCCATCTACAGGTTGGATGCCTTCAAAAGAAACTTAAAAATTTTTGAATTAGTAATTATCAGCTTCATAGATGCTTAGTTGTACTGGTCAAAATCTTGTCCCCTACGATTGTAAAAGATAAAACTAATAATAGATACATAATACAGGCTCTGTAAGTAATTCTGAATATTTCCTGTATTGATTGCAGCAAATCAGTCTGGAAGATGGCAGAGAGGAGACATGACTTTTTGTGACCTCCTCAGACTTCTCTCAAACCAACAGTAGATTAAGCCTCTAAACTGGTTTTGGAGTCAAAGAATCCACAAAGAAGATGATGGAGAAAACACATGCTTCATTCTAAGCTCCTCTTCTATCTTCATTATTAATTGCTAAATTAAGCCTCAGAAATAGTGCTTCGCTGGTAAAATCCACAAATACTGGGAGTACAACAAATTACTAACCCAAGATAATATGGAAGATTGCAAGAAAAGGATTGTCCCTGAACAGAGGGACAGGCAGCACAGGCAAGGGAGTAGAGCATAGAGGCTTACACACTGAATGGACAGGGTGGGGGTGGTCACTGAGCAGGTGGATATTTTGCAAGGAGGACTCTATCACAGGTTGGCTTCTCTGCTTTGGTTGCACAATAGTAGATCAGCAAATAAGTTACAGAAAGGTCAAAGGCAGAATGTACTAAAAACAAAATAAAACAAACAAACAAAACAAAAACAAAAACAAACAAAACAAAACAAAACAAAAACAAACAAACAAACAAAAACAAAACAAAACAAAACAAAACAAAACAAAACAAAACACCAGAATATAACAAACAGGATTATCTGGCTACATCCACCCAGGACCAGAAATGACTCAGCATAGACAACAGAACAGTTCCTTGCCCTGAAGGCAGACCTCAAGGCCTTTAAAAAAATGAGTAAAAAAGACAAGCTTAAGCTAACCATTGATAGATTTTATATAGAAAGAGAGCTGGTTTTCAACTACAAGGAGACTAATAGCAGACAGTCTCCAGACAAAACCCCAAAGTGGGATGTAACCTGGTCCCCATCAGACAAGACTCTCCTAGAAGAAATTATAAAAGATCTTAAAAGAGTAAAAGAGAGCTAGAAGAAAAATGGGAAAAGGAAAGAGAAGCTCTGCAAGAGAGTACAGAAAAGGAATATAACTCACTTAAAGAAAAAATTGATAAAGTAAGAAAAAAAAAACAAAAAAACAAAAAAACAAAAAAACCAAGTTCCTGAAATGTGAACTGGAAAAGGTAAAGAACTCCCAGAAAAGTAGGATTTTGAATTGGAAAAAGAAAATTACTCAATATAAAAAAAACAAAAACAAAACATAATGCTACAATAAAATTAGAATAGGGTTTCAATAAGTCTTCAAAAAGACTTCAAGAATCAATGAAAGAGGTGACCTAGCTGTATCAGATCTAAAATTATATTATAAAGCAAGGATTACCAAAACCATTTGGTAATGACTAAGAAATAAACTAGTTGATCATGGAATAGGTTCAAAGGACAAAACAGACAATAATGTCAATAATCTGGTGTTTGACAAGCCCAAAGACCCCAGCTTTTGGGATAAGAATCACTCTTTGACAAAAATTGCTGGGAAAATTGGAAATTAGTATGACAGCTCTAGGCATTAACCCTTACTTAACATCCTACACCAAGATAAGATCAAACTGGGTTCATGACCTAGGCATAATGAATGAGATTATAAATAAATTAGAAGAACATATGATAGTTTACCTCTCAGACCCTGTGAAAGAGGAAGCAATTTATGACCAAAGAAAAACTACAGATCATTATTGATCACAAAATAGAAAATTTTGATTATATCAAATTGAAAAGTTTTGCACAAACAAAATTAATGTAGACAAGATTAGAAGGGAAACAATAAACTGGAAAAACATTTTTACAGTCAAAGGTTCTGATAAAGGCCTCATTTCCAAAATATATAGAGAATTGACTCTAATTTATAAGAAATCAAGCCATTCTCCAATGGATAAATGGTCAAAGGATATGAACTTTCAGATGAAGAAATTGCAACTATTTCTAGCCATATGACAAGATGCTCCAAGTCATTATTAATCAGAGAAATGCAAATTAAGACAACTCTAAGATACACTACACACTTATCAGATTAACTAGAATAACAGGGAAAGATAATGCGGAATGTTGGAGGGGATGTGGGAAAACTAGGACACTGATACATTATTGGTCGAATTGTGAATGCATCCAGCCATTCTGGAGAATGATTTGGAACTATGCTCAAAAAGTTATCAAACTGTACATACCCTTTGATCCACCAGTGTTACTTCTGGGCTTATATCCCAAAGAGATTGTAAAGAAGGGAAAAGGGAAATGTATGTGCAAGAATGATTGTGGCAGCCCTCTTTGTAGTGGCCAGAAACTGGAAACTGAGCAAATGTCCAACAATTAGAGAATGGCTGCATAGATTGTGGTATATGAATATTATGGAATATTATTGTTTTGTAAGAAAAGACCAGCAGGATGATTTCAGAAAGGTTTGAAGAGACTTACATGAACTAATGCTGAGTGAAATGAGCAGGACCAGAAGATCATTATATACTTGAACAACAATACTATAAGATGATCAATTCTGAGGATGTGGCCCTCTTCAATAATGAGATGAACCAAATCAGTTCCAAGAGAGCAGTAATGAACTGAACTAGCTGCACCCAAAGAAAGAACTCTGGGAGATGACTATGAACCACGACATAAAATTCCCAATCCCTCTATTTTTGTCCACTTGCATTTTTTATTTCCTTCACAGGCTAATTGTACATTATTTCAAAGTCCAATTATTTTTGTACAGCAAAATAACTGTTTGGACATGTATACATATATTGTATTTAACTTATACTTTAACATATTTAACAAATATTGGTCAACCTGCCATGTGGGGGGAATGGGTGGGAGGAAGGAGGGGAAAAGTTGGAACAAAAGGTTTTGCAAATGTTAATGATGAAAATTTACCTATGCATATATCTTGTAAACAGCTATAATAACAAAAAAGAATCAATGAGAGTCACAACTATGATTGACTTCTAGGAAACCCACAATCCCACACTCTTGGAGGTAGAAGAAGATTTCATTCCAACATCAACGTTCGTGCTGGCTGGAGACACTTAGACAATAGCTCTTGGGAACCAAAGAGAGAGAGAGAAAGAAGCCTCTAAGAAAGCTAGCTGAACCCCAAATGAAGGAGACAAGACTTGAAGGAGAAAATAAAGGATCTGGAGATAACATTTGGAAAGAGATAGTAAAGGATTTAACTCCTGGCTGAATTTTGGGATTATTAAAGTAAACTGAAAGGAAGGCTGCCTCCAAAAGCTCTCCAAGAAACCTGCTCCAAGAGAAATATTACAATCTAGAGAAACAGAACACTACAATTTGGCATCCAAAGGTGGGACAGACACGATCCTGATTCCAGTGGAAAACACTCCAATCCAGATTTCAGTGGAAAAGTCTCTCTGACCCAGAAATAAGATCTAAACTAGCATTTCAGCAACATGGTGCCAATTTTTAGAAAACAGCCTTCTGGGTCTGTGTGTGCTTGGGGGAGGGTCGAACAGACTGGGCACAGACTGAGGGCAAGCAGCAAGAGTCAGACAGGCAGCTCACACAGCTCAGACCAGAGGGGGGAGGGGTGTGATCTCTTCTGTCTCGGGGAAAAGACTTGTACTCCAGTGTAGATGTTCCATCTTGGCAGCAAGCCAGGAGCATCAGAGAGAGTAAACATCAGAGGTGAAGGAAAAAACTGGGGAAAATTAGCATCTCTCAGGACCTGGCCACCCCAACCCCCACCCGGAGTGACTCAGTGCTTTCTTAGAGCCTCAGAGCACAGACAAAGCACAGCCATCACTGTGCTGTAAGTGCCTCGATGCTGTCTCCTACAGACTGTAGAGGAAGCTCGGTAAAACCATCCAACCCCAGCCCCCTGAAAAAACAGACCAATTGTTTCTCTTGTCAATTTCTTTTCTTCAATTCCTGCTCTGACAAAATGAACAAAAAGTTTAAAAGGTCTCTAACCATTGACAGCTTCTGTATGGAGAGAGAGCAGACTTCAAATACTGAGGAGACTAAAAGTAGATTGTCTCCAGATGAATCCCCTAAGGGGGATATGATCTGCTCCTCAATACAAAAGAATCTCATAGAGGAAAACAAAAAGGCTCTCACAAGAGAGCCAGAAAAGAAATAGGAAAAGGAAAGGGAAGCTTCTGGAGAAGTTATCCAGAGTGGATAAAGAGATCAAATCATTGAGAAATAAAATTAGTGAATTAGAAAAGGCAAATAACTCCAAGGAAAACAGGATTAGTGAGCTGGAAAAAGAAAACAGCTCTCTAAAAAATGAAATTGGATGAAATGGAAAAAAAAAATCCATAGAAGAAAAACTCACTTAAAAAGTCAATTGGACAATTACAAAAAGATATAAAAAAAGTCATTGAAAATTAGACTCGAACAAGTAGAAATGAATGACTCAAGGAGAAACCAAGAAATAGTTAAGTAAAACCAGAAAAACAAAACAATTGAAAAGAATGTCAAGTACCTTATTGGAAAGAAAACAGACCTGGAAAACAGATCCAGGAGAGACAATTTGAGAATAATCGGACTCCCTAAAAAAATGTGAGGAAAAAAAGAGCTTGGACACTATTTTCCAGGAAATTATCAAAGAGAAATGCCAGACGTTTTGGAAACAGAGGGTAAAACAGACATTGAAAAAAAATTAATCGATCACCTACTGAAAGGGACACTAAAACCAAAATGCCAAGAAATATAGTGGACAAGTTTAAGAACCATCAGACAAAGGAAAAAATATTGGAAGCTGCTAGAAAAAAGCAATTCAGATATGGAGGAGCCACAATAAGGATAACCCAGGATCTAGCAGTGTCCACATTAAAAGAACAAAGGGCCTCCGAAAGGCGAAGGAACTTGGTATGCAGCCAAGAATAACTTACCCAGCAAAAATGAGCATTGTTTTTCCAGGGAAGAATATGGACATTTAACAAAATAAATGAGTTCCATCTATTCTTGATGAAAAAAACAGAACTACACAAAATGTTGGATCTTCAAATACAGAACTCAAGAGATTTCTAAAAAGGTAAAAAGAAATCTTGAGAACTATATTTCTGCCATAATGATATGTAAAGAACACATGTAGAATTTGTCCTAGAAACTAGATGTGGAAAGGAAATTATATCATAAAAAAAGGGTAAAGTGTGGTAATACATCTCATGAAGAGATAAAGGTAACCTATTATATCTGAGAGAAAGAAAGGAGGGAGATGAACATAGTGTGTATCAATAAACATATTCGATTTATGGTGAAACTCATTCCACTTCATTGAAAAGTGAGAGGGAAGGAGTAACCTAAGGGGACAGGAATACAGAAATTGTAAGGAAAAAGGGTTAAAATAGGAAGAGGAACCTTAAGGTGGGGGAGGGATACTAAAAAGGGAGGACTGTGAAAAGCAAGGGGTGTTCACAAATTTAATACTGGTTAGGGGGGTAAGAGGGAAGGAAAGGAGAAAATCATAAGCAGGGGTTAACAGGATGGCAAGCAATATAGAATTAGTCCTTCTAACCATAAATGTGAATGGGGCAAACTCCTTCATAAAGAGGAAGCAGTTAGTAGACTGGATTAAAAGCCAGAATCTTACTATATGTTGTTTATAGGAAACACACCTAAAACAGGGTGATACATCCAAAATAAAAGTAAAAGGGTGGAGCAGAATCTACTAGGCTTCAGGTGAAGCCAAAAAAGCAGGGGTAGCCATGCTCATCTCAGATCAAGCAAAAACAAAAATTGATCTAATTAAAAGAGATAAGGAAGGGTATTATATCCTGCTAAAGGGTAGCATCAATAATGAAGCAGTAGCAATATTAAACATATACACACCAAGTTGTGCAGCATCTAAATTCTTAAAAGAGAAATTAAGAGAGCTGCAAAAAAGAAATAGACAGCAAAACTATAATAGTGGGAGATCTCAACCTTGCACTCTCATAATTAGATAAATAAAACCATAAAATAAATAAGAAAGAAGTCAAAGAGGTAAATAGAATTCTAGAAAAGATAGATCTTTGGCAAAAGCTAAATGGAGACAGAAAGGAGTACACTTTCTTCTCAGCAGTTGATAGAATCTATATAAAAATTGATCATATACTAGGACATAAAACCCTCAAAATCAAATGCAGTAAGACAGAAAATAGTAAATGCATCCTTTTCAGACCACAATGCAACGAAAATTACATTTTATAAAAATCCAGGGGAAAATAGGCCAAAAAATAATTGGAAACTAAATAATCTTATAATAAAGAATCATTGGGTAAAACAGCAAATCATAGACATAATTAATAACTTCACCCAAGAAAATGACAATAATGAGACATCATACCAAAATGTGTGGGATACAGTCAAAGCAGTAATAAGGGGAAGTTTTATATCTCTAGAGGCCTACTTGCATAGAATAGAGAAAGAGAGGGTCACCGAACTGGGCTTACAACTAAAAATTCGAGGAAAGGAACAAATTAAAAACCCCCAGACAAACACAAAACATGGAATTCAAAAAATAAAAGGTAAGATTAATAAAATTGAAAGTAAAAAAAAAAAAAAAAAAAAAAAAAAAAAAACTATTGAATTAATAAAACTAAGAGTTGGTTCTATGAAAAAATCAACAAAATAGACAAACCCTTAGTAAATCTGATTAAAAAAAGGAAAGAGGAAAAGCAAATTGTTAGTCTTAAAAACTAAAAGAGAGAACTCACCACTAATGTAGAGGAAATTAGAACAATAGTTAGGAGCTACTTTGATCAACATTATGCCAATAAATTTGATAACTTAAATAAAATGGAAGAATATCTTCAAAAATATAGCTTGCCCAGATTAACCGAGGAAGAAGTAAATAGTCTAAATAGTCCCATTTCAGAAAAAGAAATAGAACAAGCTATTAACGAACTCCCTAGGAAAAAAGCCCCAGGAGCAGATGGATTTACATGTAAATTCTACCAAACATTTACAGAACAACTAACTCCAATGCTATATAAACTATTTGAAAAAATAGGGATTGAAGGAGTCCTACAAAATTCCTTTTATGACACAGACATGGTCCTGATACCTAAATCAGATAGGCTGAAAACAGTTAAAGAATATTATAGACCAATTTCACTAATGAATATTGATGACAAAATCTGAAATAAAATATTAGCAAAAAGACTACAGAAAATCATCCCCAGGATAATACACTATGACCAAGTGGGATTAATACCACAAATGCAGGGCTGGTTCAATATTAGGAAAACTATTACCATAATCAACTATATCAATAGCCAAATTAATAAAAACCATATGATCATCTCAATAGATGCAGAAAAACCATTTGATAAAATCCAACATCCATTCCTCCTAAAAACACTTGAGAGTATAGGAATAAATGGACTATTCCTTAAAATAATAAGGAGCATATATTGAAAACCATCAGTAAACATCATATGTAATGGTGATAAACTGGAACCTTTCCCAGTAAGATCAGTAGTGAAACAAGGTTGCCCACTATCACCATTACTATTCAATATTGTACTAGAAACGCTAGCCTTGGCAATAGGAGCCGAAAAAAAGATTCAAGGAATTAGAGTAGATAATGAGGAAATCAAACTATCACTCTTCACTGATGACATGATGGTATACTTAGAGAACCCCAAAACTCTGCTAAAAAGTTATTAGAAATAATTCAGAACTTTAGGAAAGTTGCAGGATACAAAATAAATTCACATAAATCCTCAGCATTTTTATATATTACCAACACAATCCAACAACAAGAGATGCAAAGAGAAATTCCATTCAAAATATCAATCAATAATATAAAATATTTGGGAATATATCTACCAAAGGAAAGTCATGAATTATATGATCAAAATTACAAAACACTTGTCACAAAAATAAAGTCAGATTTAAATAATTGGAAAGACATTAAGTGCTGTTAGATAGGCCAAGAGAATATAATTAAGATGACAATACTCCCTAAACTAATCTATTTATTTACTGCTATACCAATCAGACACCCAAGAAACTATTTTAATGACCTAGAAAAAATAACAACAGAATTCATATGGAAGAACATACGGTCGAGAATTTCAAGGGAAGTAATGAAAAAAAAAATCAAATGAAGCTGGTCTAGCTGCACCTGATCTAGAACTATATTATAAAGTAGCAGTCACCAAAACTATTTGGTATTGGTTAAGAAATAGACTAGTTGATGAGTGAAGAGGTTGGGTTCACAAGGCAAGATAGTAAATAAAAAATAGCAATCTAGTGTTTCACAAACCCAAAGATCCCAACTTTTGGGATAAGAATTCATTATTTGACAAAAACTGCTGGGAAAACTGGAAATTAGTATGGCAGATACTAGGCATGGACCCACATTTAACACCACATACTAAGATTAGATCAAAATGGGTCCAAGATTTAGGCATAAAGAATGAAATCATAAATACATTGGCGGAACATGGGATGGTTTCCCTCTCAGAATTGTGGAGGAGGAAGGAATTTGTGTCCAAAGTAGAACTAGAGATCTTTATTAATCACAAAATAGAAAAATTTGATTACATCAAATTAAAAAGCTTTTGCACAAACAAAACTAATGCAAACAAGATTAGAAGGGAAGTAACAAATTGGGAAAACATTTTTACAGTTAAAGGTTCTGATAAAAGTTTCATCTCCAAAATATACAGAGAATTGACTTTAATTTATAAGAAATCAAACTATTCTCCAATTGATAAATGGTCAAAGGATATGAAAAGACAATTTTCAGATGATGAAATTGAAACTATTTCCACTCATATGAAAGAGTGTTCCCAATCACTATTGATCAGAGAAACGCAAATTAAGACAACTCTGAGATACCACTACACACCTGTCAGATTGGCTAAGATGACAGGAACAAATAATGATGAATGTCGGAGGGGATGTGGAAAAACTGGGACACTGATGCATTGTTGGTGGAGTTGTGAAAAAATCCAACCATTTTGGAGAGCAATCTGGAATTATGCCCCAAAATTATCAAACTGTGCATACCCTTTGATCCAGCAGTGCTACTACTGGGCTTATATCCCAAAGAAATACTAAAGAATGGAAAGGGACCTGTATGTGCCAAAATGTTTGTGACAGGCCTTTTTGTAGTGGCTAGAAACTGGAAAATGAACAGATGCCTATCAGTTGGAGAATGTTTGGGAAATTTTGGTATATGAATGTTATGGAATATTATTGTTCTGTAAGAAATGACCAACAGGATGAATACAGAGAGGCTTGGAGAGACTTACATCAACTGATGCTGAGTGAAATGAGCAGAACTAGGAGATCATTATACACTTCAACAATGATACTGTATGAGGATGTATTCTGATGGAAGTGGATATCTTCAACATAGAGAAGAGCTAATCCAATTCCAATTGATCAGTGATGGACAAAATCAGTTACACCCAGAAAAGGAACACTGGGAAATGAGTGTAAACTGTTAGCATTTTTGGTTTTTCTCCCCAGATTATTTTTATCTTCCGAATACAATTCTTCCTTTGCAACAACAACAACAACAACAACAACAAAATTCAGTTCTGCACATATATATTATACCCAGGATATACTATAAAATATTTAATATGTATGGGAATGCCTGCCATCTAGGGGCAGGGATGGAGGGAAGGAGGGGAAAAATGCAGAACATAAGGGAGTACAAGGGATATTGTTGTAAAAATAATTACCTATGCATATGTACTGTGAGAAAAAAAAAAGTTATAATTAACAAAATTAATTTAAAAAAAAAAGAAAATAGCCTTCTGTTTCTGTTCAAGGAATATGTTTAGAGAGTATTGTCAATATTATGAAAAGCTAAGGATTGATTATAATTTTGGAGGAGATCACTGAACTTTTAAAAACTGTGCAGTTCATATGTCCTTGTTTTTCTATGGAAAAATATTTGGATCTAGAAAAATGGAAAATAGTAGGAGAGGAATTTTGTTAATACTACCACAAAAATGGGCCTGACTCAATTTCCAAAGACACACTTAATGCATACAATTTAATTCAACTGGTTTTAGGAAATTATATAAATTACAGAATAAGGAAAAAGAAGAGGGAGCAAGAGGGGGAGGTGTTAACTAAATTGGAAGAAAAGGAGGAAGACTCAGATAAGAATTCATAGCAGGAAAGTTAGGTCATTTTCAATCCCCTGAGTTACCTCCCTCAATTAAACCTTCATGGGTGGAGGGAGAAGGAGGAGGGGAAGAGGCAGAAACACAAACAGAATCTCCTGTGAAGCAGCCTATGACAAGATTAGAAAAAGCATTGTTTAAGGCTATGAGAGAAGGACAAAATATAAGTGATTTTATAGATGTATACCCTGTGATTGAAGAGCTTGACTCTTCAGGTCAAAAAAGGAGTAGATACACTCCTTTTGATTTGGATAAAATTAAGGATTTGAAATCCCTAAATGCACTCTTTATGGGGCTACAACCTCTTATGTTAAAATGTTACTAGATAATTTGTCTTATGAAATTTGTCTTATAAGAATATGTCTTATGATTGATAACCCATAGCAAGGACTCGTTTTGAACCTGGACAAAACTTGTTGTGGCTTTCGGAGTATCATGAATTATGTAGGATTCAAGTCAGATGCAATAGGGAAACAGGAGTTAACACACAATTCACTTTTGACCAACTAGTAGGTGAAGGTCAGTATTAAGAGAATTCAGAACAGATTGATTATCCCATAACAGTGTATGAGCAAATTTCTAAGGTTTCAATAAAAGCTTGGGGTTCCCTCCCCAGACAGAAAGATAGAGGGGAAGCTTTCGCAAAAATAGAGGAAGGTCCAAATGAACCTTTTTGTGAATTTTGTGGGACATCTGCAAACTGCTGTCACCAAAACTATTGCAGAGAATACAGCTACAGAAATAATGACCAGACATCTGGCTATGGAAAATGCCAATAAGGTTTGCAAAATAATTATATGGGAACTACACAAAAATGCTTCTTTAGAGGAGATCATAAGATGCTCTGCTACAGTGGGCACAAATGCTTATTATACCCAAACTATGATGAACATGGAAAGACAGGATCACTCCTGGCAAGGAACTTCTAGAGAAACTTATCAATGCTTTCAACGTGGAAAAGTTGGACGTCTTGGAGCTCAGTGTAGATGTGGAGATAGAGTGAGAAGACAGGCTAAGAGAAGACCTAAAACTCTATGTCCAAAACGCCACTGGGCCTCAGAATGTAGACTGACTCAGAGAAATGAGAGGCAGGGCGCAGCTCCAAGATATCAATTAAAAGATAGGTGGGGCATGATGGCAGTTGAGGTTACACCCAAAGAGCCTTTAGAAGGTCAGGACTCTGATGTGATCAACCAGCAGAAAAGCAATCAGCAGAAATGGATTAATCTTGGGGAGAATACAGGCCTTTTAAACAAACAGGACAGTGTCCAGTGCAAAAAGCTCCAATGTAATTGCCAGATGATGGGAAGAGATTTAGAAAGTGCTAAATAGAAGGAAATTAGATAGGTTAACTGCCTGGGTGACAGTGTTGGTTTGCATTTTTAAAGACAGAGAAGGAAACAGACAGAAAAGGAAACATATGGAGAAGGAAACAGATGGGTGGCAACAAGCACCTAAAGAGAGACAAAAAAGAGAAAAATCTAGAAGCAAAGAAGACCTAAAAACCAAATCTTCAGAAATCATTGGATTCCCTAAAACAAGATAAGACCCTTAAAGGACTTGAAAACCAGCAGGGATATCAGTTGATTTAACGGAGTTCCCTCATTGGTCCACACATTAGATTCACACCTTCAAGAGAGCATTTTTTAAAAAATTCTTCCATTGTATTTTTTTTTATTAATTTTATAATTATAACATTTTGACAGTATATATGCATGAGTAATTTTTTTTATAACAATATCCCTTGAATTCATTTTTTTCCAAATTTTCCTCTCCCTCTCTCTACTCCCTCCCCTAGATGACGGGCAATCCTATACATATTAAATGTGTTACAGTATAACCTAGATACAATATATGTGTGTAAATCCAATTTTCTTGGTATAAGTAACCTGGGTAGATAGACAGTAGTGATAACAGTTTACATTCAATTCTCAGTGTTCCTTCTATTGGTGTAGCTGTTTCTTTACATCATTGATCAAATGGATGTGAGGTGGATCTTCTTTATGTTGAAGATATCCACGTCTATCAGAATATATCTTCATACTGTATTGTTGTTGAAGTGTAAAGTGATCTTCTGGTTCTGCTCATTTCACTTAGCATCATTTCATGTAAGTCTCTCCAAACCTTTCTATAATCATCCTGCTGGTCATTTCTTACAAAGGAATAATATTCCATAACCTTCATATACCATAATTTACCCAACCATTCTCCAACTGATGGACATCCATTCATTTTCCAGTTTCTAGCCACTACAAAAAGAGCTGCTACAAACATTTTGGCAGTTGTGAAAGAATCCAACCATTCTGGAGAGTAATTTGGAACTATGCCCAAAAAGGTATCAAACTGTGCATACCCTTTGATCCAGTAATGTTACTTTTGGGCTTATATCCCAATGAATACTAAAGAGGGGAAAGGGACCTGTATGTGCCAAAATGTTTGTGGCAGCTCTTTTTGTAGTGGCTAGAAACTGTAAAATGAGTGGATGTCCATCAATTAAAGAGTGGTTGGGTAAATTATGGTATATGAATGTTATGGAATATTATTGCTCTATAAGAAATGACTAGCAGGATGAATACAGAGAGGTTTGGAGAGACTTACATGAACTAATTCTGAGTGAAATGAGCAGAACCAGGAGAATACTGTGCATTTCAACATCAACACTGTATGAAGATATATTGTGATTGAAGTGGATATCTTCGACATAAAGAAAATCCAATTCACTTCCAGTTGATCAATGATGGACAGAAACAGGTACACCCTGAGAAGGAACACTGGGAATTGAATGTAAACTGTTTGCACTACTGTCTTTCTACACAGGTTACTTATACCTTCGGAATCCAATTCTTACCATGCAACAAGAAAATTGGATTTACACACATATATTGTATCTAGGTTAAAGTATAACACTTTTAATATGAATGGGATTGCCTGTCATCTAGGACAGGAGGGAGTAGTGGGAAGGAGGGGAAAATTTGGAAAAATGAACATAAGGGATAATGTTGTAAAAAAAATTACTCATGCATATATACTGTCAAAAATTATAATTATAAGATTAATTTAAAAAAGAAAGTTTCCTTTTTTTGAACTCGCCTTAATTTCTGGATTGAGGAGACTTTTCCACTGAAACAGGATTAGAGGCTTTTCCACTGAAATCAGGATTTTGTCTACTTCATGCTGGGCACAAAAATGTGATGTTTCTCTAAAATTTAATTGTTCTTTGTAAGCAGGTTTCTTGGGGAGCTTCTGGAGGCAACCTTCATTTCAGTTCTGAGTAATCACTCCAAATGCAGCCAGGATTTAAAAATCCAAATCCTTTATTGTCTTTTCCAAAATCTTCTCTCCTTAACTTGGGGCTCAGCTAGTTTTCAGGAGGCCTTCTGGAACTTGGTTTCAGTGTTCTCCACTGGACAGCCTGCTACCACTTCTATGTCTTTATTATGCCCAGTTGCCATCTCTAGCCTGTGAATCTCCTGAGGTGAATCCTCACTTGTGAATTTCCAGAATTGAATCCTGGTTGAGGCTGCTACCTTATATATGCTCTCTTAAACTTGTGAATCTTGCAGAACTCTAGTAAGCACTAAGTACATAATCATTGACTCTATGAATTGCAGTGACATAGCACATTATAAGAATTCCAATAGAAATTGTTTTGTAATTTTGCTCATATAATTCCTGACTTTCTTTTGCTAGATAAATTTACAAATATTTTATGCTACCAACAGTTATTTAGAATAGAATTTCTTTTTGTGTCTCTTACTTCTGGATTTTGTTTGTGGTATATAAAAATGCTGAGGTTTTATGCAGTTTTATTTTGTATCCTGCAACTTTGCTAAAGTTGTGAATTATTTCTTTTTTTAATTATTATAGCTTTTTATTTACAAGATATATGCATGGGTAATTATTCAGCACTGACAATTGCAAAACTTTTTGTTCCAACTTTTCCCCTCCTTCGCCATCTCTTCCCCAGATGGCAGGTTGACCAATACATGTTAAATATGTTAAAGTATAAGTTAAATACAATATGAGTTTACATGTTCAAACATATTATTTTGCTGTACAAAAAGAATCAGACTTTGAAATAGTGTAAAATTAACCTGTGGAGGAAATCAAAAATGCAGGTCAAAACTAGAGGGATTGGGAATTCTATGTATTGGTTCATAGCCATTTTCCAGAGTTCTTTCACTGGGTATAGCTGGTTCAGTTCATTACAGCTATATTGGATCTGATTTGGTTCATCTCATTATTGAAGAGAGCCACATCCATCAGAACTGATCATCAAGTAGTATTGATGTTGAAACATATAATGATCTTTGGGAGGGAGTAAAGGGAGGGAGGGGATAATTTGGAAAAATGAACACAAGGGATAATTTTATAAAAAAAATTACTCATGCATATATAATGTCAAAAAATTATAAATAAAATTTAAAAAATAACCTAGATAAAAAAAAAAATATATATATATATATATATATATATATATATATATATATATATATATGTGTGTGTGTGTGTGTGTGTGTGTGTGTGTGTGTGTGTGTGTGTGTGTGTAAATACCATTTTTTTGTTGCACATTAAGTATTAGATTCCGAAGGTATAAGTAACCTGGGTAGATAGACAGTAATGCTGACAATTTACATTCACTTCCCAGTGTTCCATCTTTGGGTGTAGTTGTTTCTGTCCATCATTGATCAACTGGAAGTCACTTGGATCTGCTTTATGTTGAAGATATCCACTTCCATCAGAATATATCTTCATACAGTATTCTTGTTGAAGTGTACAGCGATCTTCTGGTTCTGCTCATTTCACTCAGCATCAGTTGATTTAAGTCTCTTCAAGCCTTTCTGTATTCCTCCTGCTGGTCATTTCTTACGGAGCATTAATATTCCATAACCTCCATATGCCATAATTTACCCAACCATTCTCCAATTGATGGATATGCATTCATCTTCCAGTTTCTAGCCACTACAAAAAGAGCTGCCACAAACATTTTGGCACATACAAGTTCCTTTCCGCTCTTTAGTATTTCTTTGGGATATAAGCCCAATAGCAGCACTGCTGGATCAAAGGGTATGCACAGTTTGATAACTTTTTGTGCATAGTTCCAAATTGCTCTCCAGAATGGCTGGATTCTTTCACAATTCCACCAACAATGTATTAGTGTCCCAGTTTTCCCACATCCCCTCCAACATTCATCATTATTTGTTCCTGTCATCTTAGCCAATCTGACAGGTGTGTAATGGTATCTCAGAGTTGTCTTAATTTGCATTTCTCTGATCAGTAGTGATTTGGGACACTCTTTCATATGAGTGGATATAGTTTCAATTTCATCATCTGAGAATTGTCTGTTCATATCCTTTGACCATTTATCAAATGGAGAATGGTTTGATTTCTTATAAATTAAAGACAATTCTCTATATATTTTAGAAATGAGACCTTTATCAGAACCTTTTTAACTTTAAAAATATATTCCCAATTTGTTATTTCCCTTCTAATCTTGTTTGCATTAGTATTGTTTGTACAGAAACTTTTTAGTTTAATGTAATCAAAATCTTCTATTTTGTGATCAATAATGATCTCTAGTTCTCCTCTGGTCATAAATTCCTTCCTCCTCCACAAGTCTGAGAGGTAGATTATCCTCTGTTCCTCTAATCTATTTATTATCTCCCTCTTTATGCCTAAATCATGGACCCCATTTTGATCTTATCTTGGTATATGGTATTAAGTGTGGATCCATATCTAATTTCTGCCATACTAATTTCCAGTTTTCCCAACAGTTTTTTCCAAATAATAAATTTTTATCCCTAACGTTGGTATCTTTGGGTATGTCAAAGACTAGATTGCTATAGATGTACCCTTTTTTGTCCTTTGTATCTAATCTGTTCCACTGATCAACTGGTCTATTTCTTAGCCAGTACCAAATGGTTTTGGTGACTGCTGCTATATAATATAGCTTTAGATCAGGTACACTTAGACCACCTTCCTCTGACTTTTTTTTCATTAGTTCCCTTGCAATTCTCGACCTTTTATTCTTCCATATGAATTTTGTTGTTATTTATTCTAGGTCATTAAAATAGTTTCTTGGGAGTCTGATTGGTATAGCGCTAAATAAATAGATTAATTTGGGGAGTATTGTCATCTTAATTATATTCGCTCGCCCTATCCAAGAGCACTGAATCTCTTTCCAATTATTTAAATCTGACTTTATTTTTGTGGCAAGTGTTTCAATATTTTTCTCATATAATTCCTGACTATTCTTTGGTAGATGGATTCCTAAATATTTTATACTCTCAACATTTGTTTGGAATCGAATTTCTCTTTGTATCTCTTGCTGTTACATTTTGTTGGTGATATATAAAAATGCTGAGGATTTATGTGGATTTATTTTGTATCCTGCCACTTTGCTATAATTCTGAATTATTTCTAATAGCTTTTTAGCAGAGACTTTGGGGTTCTCTAAGTATACCATCATTTCATCTGCAAAGAGTGATAGTTTGATTTCCACATTTCCTACTCTAATTCCTTGAATCTCTTTCTCGGCTCTTATTGCCGAGGCTAGCATTTCTAGTACTATATTGAATAGTAATGGCGATAGTGGGCAACCTTGTTTCACTCTTGATCTTACTGGGAAAGTTTCCAGTTTATTTCTGTTGCATATTATGCTTAATGATGGTCGTAAATATATGCTCCTGATTATTCTAAGGAATAGTCCATTTATTCCTATACTCTCAAGCGTTTTTAGTAGGAATGAATGTTGGATTTCATCAAATGCTTTTTCTGCATCTATTGAGATGATGATATGTTTTTTATTAATTTGATTATTAATATGGTCAATTATACTAATAGTTTTCCTAATATTAAACCAGCCCTGAATTCCTGGTATAAATCCAACTTGATCATAGTGTATTATCCTGGGGATGATTTTCTGAAGTCTTTTTGCTATTATCTTATTTAACATTTTACCATTAATATTCATTAAGGAAATTGGTCTATAATTTTCTTTCTCAGTTTGCGATCTACCTGGTTTAGGTATCAATACCATGTCTGTGTCATAAAAGGAGTTTGGTAGGACTCCTTCATCCCCTATTTTTTTCAAATAGTTTATATAGCATTGGGGCTAATTGTTCTTTAAAGGTTTGTTAGAATTCACATGTAAATCCATCTGGTCCTGGGGATTTTTTCCTGGGGAGTTGATTAATAGCTTGTTCTATTTCTTTTTCTGAAATGGGACTATTTAAGCAATTTATCTCCTCCTTTGTTAATCTAGGAAGCCTATATTTTTGGAGGAAATCATCCATTTCACTTAAGTTATCAAATTTATTGGCATAAAGTTGGGCAAAGTAACTCCTTATTAGTTCTCTAATATCCTCTTCATTGGTGGAAAGATCCCCCTTTTCATTTGTAATACTAACAATTTGATTTTCTTCTTTCCTTTTTCTGATCAGATTTACCAAAGGTTTATCTATTTTATTGGCTTTTTCATAAAACCAACTCTTGGTTTTATTTATTAATTCAATAGTTTTTTTACTTTCAATATTATTGATTTCTCCTTTTAATTTTTGTATTTCAAGTTTGATTTTTGGTTGGGGGTTTTTAATTTGATCTTTTTCTAGCTTTTTAAGTTGCAGGCCCAATTCATTAATCTTCTCTTTTTCTATTTTGTTCAAATAAGCCTCTAAAGATATAAAATTTTCCCTTATTACCGCTTTAGCTGCATCCCACAGATTTTGGTATGATGTCTCATCCTTGTCATTATCTTGGCTGAAATTGTTTCTATAATTTGCGGTTTCACCCAGTTATTCTTTAAGATGAGATTATTTAGTTTCCAATTATTTTTTGGTCTATTTACTCCTAACTTCTTACTGAATGTAGCTTTTATTGCATTGTGATCTGAGAAGAAGGCATTTATTATTTCTGCCTTCCTACATTTAATTTTGAGATCTTTATGTCCTAATATATGGTCAATTTTTGTATAGGACCCATGAACTGCTGAGAAGAAAGTATATTCCTTTCTATCGCCATTCAGTTTTCTTCAAAGGTCTACCATACCTAGTTTTTCTAATGTTCTATTTACTTTTTTAATTTCTTTCTTATTTGTTTTGTGGTTTGATTTGTCTAAATCTGAGAGTGCAAGGTTGAGATCTCCCACTATTATACTTTTACTGTCTATTTCTTCTTGCAATTCTCTTAATTTTTCCTTTAGGAATTTAGATGCTATACCACTTGGTGCATATATGTTTAGTATTGATATGGCTTCATTGTTTATGCTACCTTTTAGTAGGACATAGTTTCCTTCCTTATCTCTTTTAATTAGATCAACTTCTGCTTTTGCTTGATCTGAGATAAGATGGCTACCCCTGCTTTTTTGGCTTTACCTGAAGCATAATAGATTTTGCTCCCACCTTTTACCTTTACTCTTTATGTGTCTCCCTGCTTTATGTCTGTTTCTTGTAAACAACATATTGTAGGGTTCTGACTTTTTATCCAGTCTGGTATCCATCTCTGTTTGTTGGGAGAGTTCATCCCATTCACATTTACACTTAAAATTACTAATTCTGTATTTCCTGCCATTATATTATCCACAGATTATGCTTTTTCCCTTGACCCCCCTGAACCCTTCCCCGATATTTAATTTACAGACCCCACTTGTGACACGCAGCCCTCCCTTTTTTTAGTATCCCTCCCCCCTCATTCCAAGTCCCTTCCCTTATTCCCCTTTTTCTTTTCCCTTTTTCTCTCCCCACTTTTAATGAGGTGAGAGAGAATTCTCTGAAAAACAAATATGTAAATTATTTATTATTTGAACCTCTTCTGATGAGAGTAAGATTCACACAATATTTCTCCCCCCCCCTCTAATTCCCTCAGACATGATATATTTTCTATGCCTCTTCCTGGGATGTAGTTTCCATTTTTTTATCACTCATTCCCCTTTTTCTGATACTACCCCCTTCCCTTTACTACTCCCCCCCTTTTTTATATCAGTAAAATCAAATTATCCATGTAGACTTTCTATATATCCACAACAGAGATACAGTTCTCAAGAGTTCTGTTTACCTTTTTCTGTTTCTCTTCAGTCTTGTGGATGTAGATCAAATTTTTTCTTTAAGTCTGTTTTTTTTATTCATAGAAACAAATGGAATTCCTCTGTTTCATTAAATGACCATCTTCTTCCATGGAAGAAAATGCTAAATTTAGCTAGGTAGTTTTTTTTTGGTTGCAATCCTTGATCTTTTGCCTTTTAGGAATATCAGGTTCCAGGCCCTTTGATCTTTTAATGTGGAGGCAGCCAAATCTTGAGTGTACCTTATTGTGGCCCCTTGATATTTGAATTGTTTTTTTCTGGCTGCTTGCAATATTCTTTCCTTTGCGTGGTAATTTTGCAGCTTAGCCACAATATTCCATGGAGTCATTTTTTTAGGGTCTCTTTCAGAAGGTGTTTGATGAATTCTTTCAATGCCTATTTTCCCTTCTGTTTCTATTATCTCTGGACAGTTCTCTTCAATGATTTCCTGTAAAATAGAATCTAGGCTCTTTTTTTGGTCATAGTTTTTGGAAGTCCAATGATCCTCAGATTATCTCTCCTAGATCTATTTTCGAGGTCTATAGATTTTCCCAGTAAGTATTTGACATTATTCTCCAGCTTTTCATTTTTTCTTATTTTGTTTGATTGATTCTTGGGATCTGAATGAATTATTCATTTCTATTTGTTCCATCCTGATTTTTAATGAGTTATTTTCTTCATTCTCATTTTTAGTTCTTTTTGTATATGCTCAATTGTTTTTAAATGAATTATTTTGCTCTATTGAATTTTTTTCCTTTTCCCTAATTTTTTAAAGAATTATTTTCTTTTTCCAATTCAGAAATCCTACTTTCTTGAGACCTTTTTATCTTTTCCAATTCAGAAATCATACTTTCCTGTTATTTTTTAACCTTTTGTAATTCACAGATTTTGTTTCCCTGCATCTCCTGTGGATTCTTTACTTTTTCCAACTCAAATTTTAGGATGTTGTTATTCTCTATCATAGCTTCTCTTTCCTTTCCCCATTTTTCTTCAAACTCTCTTAACTTTTTAATAGTTTCTTCTAGGAGAGAGTTATGTGATGGGGGGGGGCAGGTATCATTCCCCTTTAGGCTGTTATCTGCTGACTCTCTACTATTAACTTCCTCTGGGTTGGATACCTGCTCTTTTTTTGTGTAGAAGGAATCAATGGTTCTCTTTAGCTTTTTATTCATGTTTCAAAAACCTTTTGGGGTCAGTTCTTGGGATAAGAAATTATTTATTTATTTCTTTACCAGCTTCCTACTAGACCAGATGGATGCAGCGACTCCTGTGCCTGTGCTAAGAGAGAGCTCTGGGAGAGAGTTCCCCTCCCCCTCCCTGGAAGTGCCTCAGTGGTGATTAGTATGGCTGAGGCTGAGCTATGAGGGTTGCCCAGTAAAGGACCCCCACTGTTTGTCCTAGAGTCTTCCCTGAGGTTTAAGACTGAACAGTAAAGGTGACACAAAGCCCAGGCAATGCGTCCTGTGGGGCATGGATGTCAGCAGCTGACTTGAAAAGCCCCTGTGCTGAAACTGGAAGTGTCTACCCAGAAATGGCGGTCCCTATTTCAAAGGCTCTGTTTCTCTGGGACTTCCGTGGCTGAGTTCTACAGCCTCCAGCCAAGCCAGGCACTATGTGAATTAGATGTTGCCTTGGGCCTTGTCCCCACTTTTCAAGGTCTTAACTACCCCAAGGTGAAGCCCTGGACAGCAGAAGGTGGCTTTACAACCTTGCCGATATATGTTAGGTTACTTCCGGATTGGGGTGGTTCTAGTGTCTGGCTTTATATTTCAAAGTGGCTTGATTTTTCTTCTGAGCTGTTGTTTTATAAGCAGAGAAGAGCTAACAGCCTGTGCCAGATTCCTCTATCTCAGTGGCTTCTCTGATCCCAGAGCTCTCCCCAGCTTGATTGGTGCAGTGTGCTAGCACCTCACCCTGTCTGTGCTGGTCTTTTTTTTTTTTTTTTTCCTCCCCTGGGCACCGAACTTTTCTGTTGAAACTCCAGATTCTCTTCAGCTGGTAAGTCGTGCTTCCAGTCCTTGTGGTTTCTATCAGTTCAGCGTTATTTTTGAGGCTGATTTAACTAATTGGTAATGAGGGAAGAAAGAAGCTCACAAAATTGCGTGTATCTTCTCTGCCATCTTGGCTCCGCCCCTCTCTTTAAGATCTCTTTGGGATATAAGCCTAGTAATAACACTGCTGGATCAAAGGGTATGCACAGTTTGATAAACTTTTGAGCATAGTTCCAAATTGCTCTCTGGAATTGATGGATGTATTCACAATTCCACCAACAATGTATCAGTGGCCCAGTTTTCCCACATCCTCTCCAGCATTCCACATGATCTTTCCCTGTCGTTTTAGCCAATCTGACAGGTTTTTAGTGGTATCTTAGAGTTGTCTTAATTTGCATTTCTCTGATTAGTAATGACTTGGAGCATCTTGTCATATGGCTAGAAATAGTTACAATTTCTTCATGTGAGAATTGTCTGTTTATATCCTTTGACCTTTATCCACTGGAGCATGTCTTGATTTCTTATAAATTAGCATCAATTCTCTATATATTTTAGAAATGAGGCCGTTATCAGAACCTTTGATTTTTAAATGTTTTCCTATTTTATTGCTTCCCTTCTAATCTTGTCTGCATTAATTTTGTTTGTACAAAACCTTTTTAATTTGATATAATCAATTTTTTTTCTATTTTGTGATCAATATTGATCTCTAGTTCTTCTTTGGTCATAAATTCCTTTCTCTTTCACAGGTCTGAGAGGTAAACTATTCTGTGTTCTTCTAATTTGTTTATAATCTCATTCTTTATGCCTAGACATGAATCCATTTTGACCTTATCTTGGTGTATGGTGTTAAGTGTGGGTCAATGACTAGTTTCTGCCATAATAATTTCCAGTTTTCCCAGTAGTTTTTGTCAAACAGTGAGTTCTTATCCCAAAATCTGGGGTCTTTGTGTTTGTCAAACACTAGATTATTATTTTTTTTACTTTTTTGCCCTTTGAACCTAACGTATTCCATTGGTCAACTAGTCTGTTTCTTAGCCAATACCAAATGGTTTTGGTAACTGCTGCTTTATAATATAATTTTAGATCTGGTACAGCTATGCTGCTTTCATTTGTTTTTCTTTTTTTATTAATTCCCTTGAAATTCTTGACCTTTTGTTTTTCCATATGAATGTTATTGTTATTTCTTTTAAAGTCATTAAAATGATTTTTTTGCAAGTCTGATTGGTATAGCACTAAATAAATAGAATAGTTTAGGTAGTATTGTATCTTTATTATATTAGCTCGCCCTATCCAAGAGCATTTAATATTTTTCCAATTGGTTAGATGTGATTTTATTTGCATGGAAAGTATTTTATAGATTTGCTCATATACTTCCTGATTTTCCCTGGCAGATAGATTCCTAAATATTTTGTTAAATGGAATTTCTCCTTGTACCTAAACTGTTAGATATTGTTAGTGATATATAAGAATGCTGATGACTTATGTGGGTTTATTTTGTATCCTGCAACTTTGCTAAAGGTGTGGATCATTTCTAATAGCTTTTTAATAGAATCTCTGGGCTTCTCTAAGTATACCATCATATCATCTGCAAAGAGTAATAATTTGGTTTCCTCATTACCTATTCTAATTCCTTTAATCTCTTTCTCAATTCTTATTGCTGAAGCTAATGTTTAAAATACAATATTGAATAATAATGGTGAAAGTGGGCAACCTTGTTTCATTCCTGATCTAAATGGGAATAGTTCCATTTATCCCCCTTACATATGATGCTTACTGATGGTTTTAAATATATGCTCCTGAATATTTTAAGGGAAGTCCATTTATTCCTTTATTTTCAAGTGTTTTTATTAGGAATGGATATTGGAGTTTATCAAATGGTGTAGCGAGCTGTCGTCTCCAGAAGCTGCCGGATCACTCTCTGGGAAGAGATCTGCTGTGTCTTCTACTCAAATCTCTCCGACAGATTCTTCTTCCTGTAACGAACCGTTGTCTCCAGGCAGTTGCTGTTAACTCTTGTCCAGAGAAGTGACTTCCCTTCCTGCAGGGAGCCCCGTCAAGCCTGATGCAATGCAGAGTCTTCTTCTATCTCTGGGAGTCCTCTCTTTTATTCTCCCAGAGAATGGGCGTGGGATAATGCAAGGGCTTCTGGGAAGAACCACCTCAGCCAATGAGCCTGCTCCTTCCATCTAGTCAACCTGAGTTCTCACCTTATAATTGTCCAACCTGAATTCTCACCTTGTCACTATCCAGACAACCCGAGTTCTCACTTAGTAATCCTAACATCTCCCCCTTTCTTTTGATTTAGAACATAGGACAGTCATGATCTTGAAACATAAATCCATCAATATGGGAAGTATTACACATAATTACATAAATTACATAAGCACATAGTAACATAGTAACATAATACATTCTAGAAGTATATGACAAATAACATAATCAAATAATCATAAATTGAAAATTTATAAATGTCCATAAGTCCATTGTCCATTAGTCTCATCTTGTGTGAGGAAGTCCAATGATTCCTGCTGGTTTTTAAAGTTCTTTAACAGTCTTCTTATTATCCATGCTCTTTCAGTGTCAGATGTTTCTTAGATCTTCTCCTTTATTTTGAGGTCTTTCTCTTTTTCTGTCTCTCTCTGATGGACAAGGCGAATATGACTCGTTGGCACCCATCTGATTCCTTTTCCTGCTGAAGAAATACAAGCAAACCCTCTCCCCCAGGCAGTTAACCTATCTGGTCCCTTCCATTCACCACTTTCTGGATCTCTTCTCATCATCTGACAATTACATTGGAGTTGTTTGCACTGGATACAACCCTGTTGGTTTAAAAGGCCTGTATTCTCCCCAAGTGTAATCCATTTTTGCAATCTGATTGCCTTTTGACTGACTTATCAGGTAATCCCTTTCTGCCATGTGATTGCTTTTCTGCTGGTTGATTAAATCAGAGTCCTGGCCTTCTAAAGGTTCTTTGGGTGTAACATCAGCTGCCATCATGCCCCAAGTCTTTTTTGCCTGGGGCCCTGGACCTGGGCCCCTCATCCCATTTCCCTGAATTATTCTACACTCTGATGCCCAATGGAGTCCTCTGTTGCATTTTGGACATGGGGTTTTAGGTCTTCTTTCACCCTGTCTTCTCACTGTATCTCCATACCTACACTGAGCTCTTAGATGCCCAATTTTTCCACATTGAAAACATTGCCGAGTTTCTCTAGAAGTCCCTTGCCAGGAGGGACCCTGTCTTTCCACATTCATCATTGTCCGGGTGTAAAAAGCATTTGTTCCCACTGTAGCACAGCGTCTTATGATCTCCTCTAAAGGAGCATCTTTGTCTAATCCCCATATAATTCTTTTGCAAATCTCATTGGCATTTTCCTTAACCAGATGTCTGGTCATTATTTCTGTAGCTGCATTTTCTCCAATAGTTCTTTTGACAGCAGTTTGCAAACGTCCCACAAAATCTGCAAAAGGTTCATTGGGACCTTGCTGTATTTTAGTGAAAGCCTCTCCACGATCTTTCTGTCCAGGGAGGACACCCCAAGCTTTTATTGCAGCCTTAGCAATTTGCTCATATATTGTCATGGTATAATTAATCTGTTCCAAATTCTCTCCATACTGACCTTCACCAGCTAAGTGCTCAAAAGTGAATTGTGTGTTAACTCCTATTTCCAAATTGCATCTGACTTGAATTTTACATAATTCATGAAATTCCGCAAGCCATAGCAAATTTTCTCCAGGTTCCAGACATGTCCTTGCTATGGATTTCCAATCATTTGGGGTTAGGACTTCATAAGACAAACCATCTAGTAACATTTTGATATAAGCTGATGTAGCCCCATAAAGGGTACAACCTTTTTTCAAATCCTTAATTTTATTCAAATCTAAAGGTGCATATCTTCTCCTTTTTTTACCTACAGAGTCAATCTCTTCAATCACAGGATATGCATGTATAAAATCACTTATATCCTGTCCTTCTCTCTTAGCTTTAACCAATGCTTTTTCTAATCTTGTCATAGGCTTAGGCTTCTTCACAGGCAATTCTGTTTGTGTTTCTGCCTCTTCCCCTCTTTCTTCCTCCATCTCTGAAGGTGGGGTTGATGTGGGCCTGTCAATAATCTGTTCTCTAGGCAGGGTTGAAGCTTCTTCAAGAGAATCATACCATAATTCCTCATTTAAATCCTCTTGCTCTAGGGAAAGATCTTGATCTTTCCTTTTTTCCTCACACTTCCTCCTCTGTTCATTTTTAGAACTTTTCCTTCTCCTACAACTTGCTTGATAGTTTAAGGCTAATTGAACTATGTTGTAGATATAAAATACTTCTGCAGAAATTGAACGAGGCCCATTTTTTGCTTGAAATTCTTTCATTTCATATCCCACTAGCTTCCATTTATCTACATCTATCTTTTCTTCCTCTAAGAACCAAGGGGATGTGCGTCTTAATGCAGCCAAGAGTTTAGCAATCTGTACCCAGGTTACAAGTAAACTCTGCTCCTCAATTATCTTGATTATACTCTCTATAGTACCACTCCTGAATGGGGGTGGAGCTGAGGTTGCTTCTGGGGCTGGGATTGAATCGGCTGAGGTCCAGGGATTGAATATAGCTAACATCTGCCCCATTTCATCTATAAGAGATTCCTGGTTTAGCCCTTAACAAGTTAAGTTCCTTATTTATCTATTAGCATGCTCACTTAATCTTTAACAAAGTTTCCTCGTTACTCACGGTTCTGGGTCAGAGAGACTGAGATCTAGATCAGAAGCTTTTCCACTGGAATCAGGACTGTGTCTGTCCCTGTTCGGGCGCCAAATTGCAAAGGTCTGGTCTAGCTCCTCTTGTCAGGATAAGCAAAAGTCCTTGCCCCACGTTGGCGCCAATTGTAGCGAGCTGTCGTCTCCAGAAGCTGCCGGATCACTCTCTGGGAAGAGATCTGCTGTGTCTTCTACTCAAATCTCTCCGACAGATTCTTCTTCCTGTAACGAACCGTTGTCTCCAGGCAGTTGCTGTTAACTCTTGTCCAGAGAAGTGACTTCCCTTCCTGCAGGGAGCCCCGTCAAGCCTGATGCAATGCAGAGTCTTCTTCTATCTCTGGGAGTCCTCTCTTTTATTCTCCCAGAGAATGGGCGTGGGATAATGCAAGGGCTTCTGGGAAGAACCACCTCAGCCAATGAGCCTGCTCCTTCCATCAAGTCAACCTGAGTTCTCACCTTGTAATTGTCCAACCTGAATTCTCACCTTGTCACTATCCAGACAACCTGAGTTCTCACTTAGTAATCCTAACAAAATGGTTTTTCTGTATCTATTGAGATGATGATATAGTTTTTATTAATTTGGTTATTGATATAGCCAATTATGCTAAAAGTTTTCCCAATATTGAACCAACCTTGCATTCCAGGTATAAATCCTATTTGGTCTTAGTGTATTTTCCTGGGAATGATTTTCTGCAATTTTTTTTGCTAATATTTTATTTAAGATTTTGGCATCAATATTCATTAGGGAGATTGGTCTATAGTTTTCTTTCTCTGTTTTCAACCTACCTGGTTTAGGTATCAGTACCATGTCTTTGCCATAAAAGGAGTTTGGTAGGACTCCTTCATCCCCTATTTTTTCAAATAGTTTATATAGCATTGGAGTTAGTTGTTCTTTAAATGTTTGGTAGAATTAACATGTAAATCCATCTGGTTCTGGGGACTTTTTCTTAGGGAATTGATGAATATCTTGTTCTATTTCATTTTCTATGATGAGACTTTTTAAGCAATTTCCCTCTTCCTCTGTTAATCTGGGCAAGCTGTATTTTTGAAGATGTTATTCCATTTCATTTAAGTTATTGAATTTATTGGCATAAAGTTGGACAAAGTAACTCTTAATTGTTGGTCTAATTTCCTCTTCCTTTGTGGGAAATTCTCCCTTTTCATTTTTAAGACTAACAATTTGAATTTCCTCTTTCCTTTTTTTAAATCAGATTTGCTAAAGGTTTATCTATCTTGTTTTTTTTTTTTTTTCATATAACCAACTATTAGTTTTATTAATTAATTCAAAAGTTTCTTTTTACTTTCAATTTTATTAATCTCTCCTTTTATTTTTAGAATTTCAAGTTTAGTGTTCGACTGAGGGTTTTTAATTTGTTCCTTTTCTAGCATTTTTAGTTGAAAGCCCAATTCATTGAATTTGTCTTTCTCTATTTTATGCAAGTAGACCTCTAGAGATATAAAATTTCCCCTTATTAACACTTTGGATGCATTCCACACATTTTGGTATGATGTCTCATTATTGTCATTTTCTTGGGTGAAGTTGATAATTATGTCTATGTTTTGCTGTTTCACCCAATCATTCTTTAGTATGAGATTATTTAGTTTCCAGTTATTTTTTGGTCTATTTTCCCCTGTCTTTTTATTGAATGCAATTTTCATTACATTGTGATTTGAAAAGAATGAATTTGCTATTTTTGCCTTACTGAATTTGAATTTGGAGTTAAGTCCTAATATATGATCAATTTTTGTATAGTTTCCATGAACTGCTGAGAAGAAAGTGTACTCCTTTCTGTCTCCATTTAGTTTTCTCCAAAGATCTATCATGTCTAACTTTTCTAGTATTCTATTTTCTTCTTTGACTTCTTTCTTATTTATTGTGTGGCTTGACTTATCTAATTCTGAGAGTGTAAGGTTGAGATCTCCCACTATTATAGTTTTTCTGTCTATTTTTTCTTGCAGCTCTCTTAATATCTCTTTTAAGAATTTAGATGCTACACTACTTGGTGCATACATGTTTAATATTGATATTGCTTCATTATCTATGCTACCCTTCAACAAGATATAGTGCCTTTTCTTATCTCTTTTTATTAGATCAAATTTTGCTTTTCCTTGATCTGAGATCAGGATGGCTACTCATTTTTTTTTCTTTTTTTAACTTTACCTGAAACATAATAGATTCTGTCCAGCCTTTTAACTTTACTCTGTATGTATCACGCAGCTTTAAATGTGTGTCTTGCAAACAACATATTGTAGGGTTTTGATTTTTAATCCAGTCTGCTATCCACTTCTGCTTTATGGAAGAGTTCACTCCATTCATATTTATGGTTAAAAGTAATAACTATGTACTTCTTGCTATCTTATGTACCCCCAAATTATACTTTTCCCTTTTCATTTCCCCTTTTCCTCCTCCCCAGTATTTTATTTATGAGCACCATTTGCCTCAAATAGCCCTGGCCCTTTAGAGGCATTCCCCTTTTCCCCTTCTATTAGCCTACCTCTTCAAGTTTCTCCTTTCTTCTCCCACTTTCATATAAGGTGAAAGAAGATTCTCTGTGTAACAAAATATGTCTAATATTCTCTCTTTGATAATGATGAAAGTAAGATTCACACAATATTCATCTCTTTCCCTTCTTTCCCTCAGTGATAATAGGTTTGCTTTGCCTTTTCATGAGGCACAATTTTCCTCAT
Source organism: Sminthopsis crassicaudata (assembly GCF_048593235.1). Lineage (NCBI taxonomy): Eukaryota > Metazoa > Chordata > Mammalia > Dasyuromorphia > Dasyuridae > Sminthopsis > Sminthopsis crassicaudata. Next base: position 363,975,914 of record NC_133617.1, read on the forward strand.
TTTACTTTCCTTTTTTCCCCATAGAATCCCTTTTTCACTTCTACTTTCTTTTTTATATTATAACGGTAAAATTAAATTATACATGCACTTCCTATGTATACTTATAACAGAGATTCAGTTTTCAAGAGTTCTTTTCTTTTTACCTTTTTATGCTTCTCTTGAGTTCTATATTTGGAGGTCAAAGTTTTTGTTCAGCTGTGCTCTTTTCATCAGAAATAAATGGAATTCACCTGTTTTGTTCAATGTCCATTTTCTTCCCTTAACAAAAATGCTCAGTTTAGTGGGGTATTTTATTCTTGGGTGCATTCAAAGTTCTTTGCCTTTCAGAATATCAGATTCCAGACCCCTTGATCCTTTAAGGTGGAAGCTGTTCGTTCCTATATAATCCTTATTGTGTCTCCTCTGAATTTGATTTTTTTCCTGGCTGTTTGCAATGTTTTTCCTTTTCTTTTAGTTCTGAAATTTAGCCACAATAGTCCTTTGATATTTTGAGGTCTCATTCAGGAGGTGTTTAGTGAATTCTTTCAGTAACTATTTTACCTTCTGATCCTAGGACAACATAGTGTCTAGGCTCATTTTTTAATCATGGTTTTCAGGAAGTCCAATAATCTTTAGATTGTATCTCCTAAATCTATTGTCCAGCTTAGTTGTTTTCCCAATTGGGTATTTTACATTTTCTTTTATTTTTTTATCTTTTTTTGGTTTTGCTTTATTGATTCTTGATATTTCATTGAGTCATTAATTTACATTTGTTCATTTCTGATTTCTAATGAATTACTTTTTCCCATTTATTTATTTTTTTTTAGTTCTTATTGTATGTGTCCAATTGAATTTTTAAATGTTATTTTGTTCTGTGGATTTTTTCCATTTCACAAATTCTGTTTTTCAGGGAGTTATTTTCTTTCTCTATGTTATGAAATCTATTTTTAAGGAGTTATATGCTTAACTATATATAGTTAAGTCTATTTTGAAATGAATTTTCCGGAGATAATTTCTGTTTTCTTTTTCAAACCATATTGTAAAGTTATCATTTTCTTTCCCCGTTTTTCTTCTAGCTGTCTTTTATGATATTTTAAAATTTCTTCTAGAAAAGCTTTGTATGATGGGGACCGATTTATATCACCCTTTGGTTTTTAATCTAGAGATCATTTGTTTTTGGTCTCCTCAGGGTTTGAAATCTATTCTTCTATTTCACCATTAAAATATCTATTGTCAGTGTTCTTTTTTGTTTTTTACTAATATTTTTTAAGAGTTATGATCTGCTTTTAGGACAAGGAAAGTTGTCATTCTTCTACAAATGACAGCTACTCCACTGACTCAATCCCAGGGTTGGGTGGGTGTGGCCAGGTCCTGTGAGATTAGAGTTCACTATTTACCTTTTGTGTTTGTGTTCCATGTTTTATAACTTCTCTGGTGATCCATTGGCATGCACCCACAGCAGAGTAGTTGACACTACTATAGATTCCACCCTGTAGATTCTCCAGAGTTCACTACCCTGGGACTCTGCTACCTCTCCACTGTTTTTGGCCCTCCTGTGCTTGGCCCACCTCCCTCCATACCGGATTGAAACAGATTTTTCTGATGTTCTTTGAAATTGTCTTCTGCTGGTAATTTGTCACATTTCCAATATTCATGGATTTGGCCAGTCCAGAACTAATTCAGAAGCTGTATTTGCTAATTAGTCAGAAGACTGTGGGAAAAGGTCAGAAAGAAATGTGTGTCCTCTCTGCCATATTGGCTCTGCCCCTCTGTTTTTCTTATCCTAATGATAATAGAAAACTTTTGCAATTAACTAATCAATTTTAAACATGTGCTGGTACTTTTTTTTTCCTGTATTAAGTAAAGCACTATAATATTGGAAGTCAGGAACCATTCTAATTCTAAGAATAAATTGATATGAGAAATTAATATTCACACAGGGCCAGCCAGCTCCAAACCTTGGTATTTGTTCTTTATCCTTGCTGCATCTACAATGCTTTGGAATTACTATATTTTCCCAGTAAAGGCCTAATTATATTCATTACCTGATCATATGTACTAGGCTGCCAATCCTAAATCTTGAGTTGTTGATTATCACTCATTAATCTTAACAGCTTCTATCACAAACATCAGGATTTTTACATGCAGAAGATTTTAGGGTACATAGATTTTTTGGTACTTGAAAGAATGTATCCCATCCTTTTGCTAATTCAGCAAAATATTGATTTGTATTGCTATTTTGCATGCCTATATGCCTGGGATCATATGAAAATCTTTTGGGCAAAAAGGGCAAATGTAAAAAGTTTAAGAAGCCTTGCTCTAGAAAATACAAGATCATTTTAATGATCAAAGGATTCACCTGGAACAGTACTCTCAATCTTTTGTGTTGGACATTATTCCTGGAGAATATTGCCATCTTCCTGGTGAAGTCTATATTAATTAGAAAAAACCACAAACCTAGGTACATAATCTTGAAAAATGCAGCAGAATACATACATGTAACACGTGAATAGAATAGTTTTTTATTGGAAGGAACTGACTTAGATACTTACTAGGTAAATGAACAAGGCATTAAGTAGTTTAGCAACTCAGTTTTCTTTTTTTGTTTATATATATAAAGAATAATATTTGCAATGCTTGCCTTATGGTATTATTGTAAAGAAAAGAATTTGCATAAATGTGAGATATCCCTATTTCATATTAGGCTAAGCATGTTAAGATACATTGTTGTTAGTTTTGTTATTCAATCATGTGCTTCTACCACAAACATCAGGATCTTAACAGCTTCTATCACAAACATTAAGATTTTTATGTGGAGAAGATTTTAGGGTACACAGATATTTTTTCTGCTTGAAAGAATGTTTCCCATCCTTTTGATAATTTTATTTTTCTAATTGAAAATCAGTTGGCTTTCTCCTAAACTTCAGCTCTAATCTTTGCCCTCTCCAGGAGCATCAGCATTTAATACTGAGAACAGTAGATGGCAGTAGAGCCAAAGAATTGGGTCTTAGTCTCATCTTTTTAGCTTTTTATAACTGCTTGAGATTTGATCCCAACATGGGTAGATATGAGTCTTTAGTCTTTGACCATAGAGAAAAAACAGAAATTTAAAAATGATGAACTGCTCTGAAATCCTAATGACCAGGAATTAATTTTTCAAATATTTCCCATTATATAATATTTGAGCTCTTACCTGAAGCTTGATATGCTCAACTCACCCAAATTCTTAAAAGTCCTGCCTTTTTTTTTTTTTTTTCCTAATCCAATTCTTCTGAGAAAATAGTTAATTTGGAATCAAGGAAACTGGATTTAAATGCAGGTTCTCCAATTTACTGTATCTGTGATCATTAGCAGTGTACTTGTCACTGATTTTCAGGTTCCCAATTTTCAAAGAAAGCATTTAATTAAATCATTTATTGGATCAATACCAGTCTTACATCAAGGACAATATGATCTTTATCCTATTTGGTTTGAACAAATATTGTTCTTATCACAATACATTCCATTTATAACTTTGCAGACAACTTTTACATTTTGTGATGCTGTGATATACTATCTGATGCTATCTTTGTTATTTATGACATAGCCATTGCAGAAATTTTTAAATGCGTTTTATTTTTAACTTGATACCTAAACGAGTTGATCTTTAATACTAGAGTAATTTATGAATTTACTCTTCTGATTAAATGTATTTTAAAAGATTAAGAATCTAAGTCTCAAATCCATTGCTTCAAAACTTTTCATAATTCAGAAGTAAGGATTTGATAGAAAATTCAGATTTTTCTCATTCCCTGGACAAAATGTGTCATTAAAATTCAGCCTTCCTTTGCCCCCTCCAAATATAACCTACGTCTTAACAGAGAAACTTTGATGAACTAATAGAAAGGTAGATATTTTTAAAGGGAATATTTCAATTAATATAAGCTAAGCAAAGTATTGCTTTATGACTATAGGGATTGTCTTGTTACCCTTAAAGTATGTAACTTGAAGGGTAACAAGAGTTTAAAGTTATATATTCATTCTTTGCAAACTGGTCATCATGTTGCTACACATCAGCTTGTAGAAGATAAATGAGGAACACACGAAAGCATATTAGACTTGGGTGAGAGAAGCTTATCCTTTTAAGCAACTCAATTAAGTTTCATAAGCATTTAATAAGAACATATTATATGTAAGGTACTATTTGAAGAATGCTACACAGATGTAGAAGGCACTTAATTTAAGCTCATTGGCTTAAAATTCACATAAAACATTTTATTCCTTGCCTCTACTTAACTCTCTTGGTATGATAGAGTACTACCATTTTATATCAGATTAATTGAGTTAAAATCTTATCTCAAAAGTTTACTACAAGTATGACTTAAGCAAATCATTGAACCTTCCTAAGCCTTAATTTCATCATATATAGAAGGGGCTAGGAGTAGAGATCTTCTGAGTTCCTTCTAATTGTAGATCTATGGTCCTATGATCTTTGTATCTACTCCTAAGTCTCATCATCTCATTTAAAATTTAAACATGTTGAGGGAAATGGATCATGTTCAAATTAAAACACACACACACACACACACACACACACACACACACACACACACACACACACTAATCAAATCAACATAGGGAAAAGAAGATTTTGGTGAAAGCAGTTGTCCTAGGGCTTTAATGAAGATACTTGACAATGTGTGGATCAAATCACCTCAAAAGCTCAAACTCTATGGAAATATTATATGCAATGTCCTTTATAGGAGCTCTTCATTAATATCTCATTGTGATTTAAAGGTTACTCAGTTTTTGCAGAATAAATTAATGGTGTAGCAACACTGTGTGCTCTATTCAACTGGGAATACTATGATTTACAGAAAAAGGATACAGTTTTTTTGTTCAACAATCAGATAAATATCCAAATTCTTCTAATTTCAATGTCCTTCATTAACTAAAATACTTTTTCAGCTACTGAAATTCACAAAACTGTTTATTAAGTTTTAAAGAAACTGAATTTTGATTGGTGGTAGCAGAGGAGTCCATTGACAACAAAAAATTATATATGCTTGAAGCACTTCATTATGTATAAAGCAATATGATAGGTGCTCACATCTCTTTGCCCCCACAAAATTTAGTATAGAGAAGAATATAAGGTACATGCTGCAGAAATAATTGTGGGGTTTTGAGTGATAGTATACATAGCTTTTCACCTTTCAAATTGTTGTGCTGATAAGTTGCTTCCCCTTCTCCTTTTCCCCAAAATTACATTCTGAAATCATTAATACAAAAATCAATTTGTATTAGCAACTGCTCAAATCATATTACTATTTTATGAATATGGTAGAAAAACTTTTCCCTGTTAATGAATTCTGCTTCAAACGCCCTCATTATAAAATTTTCAAAACTCATTAGCTAAACCAGTCATTAAAAATACAATGATAATAAAGTACAATGGAAAACTGCTGATAAGATTAAATTTTGGTAAATTTTATATCTCAGCAAGGGGGAAAATGTGTTTTTAGAGTAAATGTGAAAATACTTTGTAAATATAAGTTGTATAAGATTTTACCTATATGACCAGTGTATTTCTTGGAGAGTCTAACTTACTTTGAAAGCTGAAGGCAAAAATTTTCAATGTGGGTGGGTTCAATTTAGCAAGGAAATATTAATATGAGCATTTTTAAAAGATGTAAAAGATGTTTTCAACCATGATATAGAATGAAACCTACCCAATTCCATGGATGCTTTTATGCACCCCAATAGTAATAATGAGTGTATTAGATTGCAATACATAAAAGCAATCTCTGAAATATTTGCTTATTAAAAACACTAATTTTTCATTTATCGTATGTTTGTTTGACAATCTATGAGATTTCTAACCCTCAATTTATGTTCTGATCAATTTTCATGTATATTATCTCATTTAATTTTCAAACCATCACTATATGGTAAGGGAGAGGAACAGGGAAGTCAAAGCAACAGTCCCATTTTAAGTGGGAAGTAAAAGATCCAAAAAGATCAAATACCATGTCTGTGTATGTATATGTGTGCATATGAGTATAAGCACACACATGTTTATGTATTTACACAACCACATGTATACGTGTATTTACATGTTCATAAATGTATATGTGTATATACTTATTTAGTTATTTTATATACACCACAATTCAGTAAAAGGTATTCACATTAGGATCTTCTAGACAATCTCTGTGTCTTGTTAGCCAATCAGTCTGGAAGGATCACTTAAAATATTACCAAATCAGTAAAATAGGAACAAAAATATTTTCATCACAGACCTCACATTGTTATTGGGGAAATGGAAGAGAGTAGAGTATACTTTATAAACTTTGAATTACTATATTAATATAAGTGCTTTATATGTTAATGTCATTATGTTAAACAGTATTACTGTAAATATTATTTTCAACATCTTCACTATTATTATTGGAAGATCATTCAACACATCATTATTTGAAAGTAAAGTAAGTGGATTTTATTTACCAGTGTTATAGAGATTGACAAATCAAAATGAACAGGGAGGGATTGTTTTTAAGCTCCCCTCACATTAGACCATAGATCATTCTTTTCATAAAATGGGACAACTCCAAGATAAACCTTCTTCAAACTCAGATTTCTTTTACACCAATTTTTACAATGAATTCTTCCCACTTCTCACAAGCTTTGCCCAAATTAGCCACTTAAGCTGCAGGGTTCTCCCTACCTTTCTAAGAAAGACCAATCACATTTTCCTTTTGGAGAGAAGTACTCTGGGAAGGTAAGTGAATAGGCAAAGGTTACCAGCAAATGGCTGCTGGAAAGGAAAATAGGGAAGATTGTTTGTCACTCCAAGTAGTCTTCAGACCATTAAAGCACTTTTTGCATAATGTTGCTCTTACCTCCATTATTCTTCATGCACATTTTCATTTTCTGTCCTTTCACCACTGTTGCCATTATAATTATAAATCCATATTCACTATCTCAATACTGCTTATTTGTGTAAAAGAAGAACACTATGGAAAGGAAGTCAGAGGAGGCTTAGGGACTGCTGGAGAAAAATCACAAATATCCAACTATGTGAGGCTGGAAGTCTGTGATTTTAGTTGTTTCCCCATCATAAAGGAACATTTAATATGAAATGATCATCCTCAGGTGCTGTCTTACTACTGTTTTCATAGGAAGATTAAGCAGTGGTGAATTGGAACATGTTCAATTCCTGGTCAGAGTACAAATCAGAGAACCATGGGCAACTGGAAAGAAAATGTGGATGCATTGCAATAGATTTGTTAAAGCCAACCAATTTAGCATTTAAGAAAAAAAGTCTCACACCTGGTGTAATCTGAGGAGTAGTTCTAAATCTGTTTCCAAATTATATTTATGTATTCCACTGATGTTTGAAACTCTAGAAACATCAATCAATGGGTATGTATATATATATATATATATATATATATATATATATATATATATATATATATATATATATATATATATATATATATATAAAACATTTCCTATCCAAGTTCAAAGTTCAAATGTCTTTTGTAGGCTACTACAGGTATCTTAAATTCCTAATATTTCAATATTAATCCCAGATGAAATATCCCTGGCAAGTCTCTCATTATAATCTAATGTTTTAGAAGCATTGGCCATAGAAGGGGGAGATCAGGAAGGGACACAAGTTTATTAGGAAAACACACACGCAGACAAATATGGAATACATCAAAGGCAAATGAAGTTCATTTCAGCAATCACTTACTAAGGAGCTATCAAATAAGTATCTAGTGCAGAGTCCCATGCTAATATTAGATTAGATATCAAATTAAACTCTAGTTAGGCCTCTGCTCTTGTAGAGTTGGGACACAGTTTATCAAAGTGTCAAGCAAAATTGTAGATTGTCCATTCTATTCCAGTTGCAACAGAAAGAAAGTCCTTTAAATTTTACAGAAAGTTCAACAATGTAGGTTATTTTCTTGGCAGAGAAAACTATGACTATTCAGAATTTAGGTGATTTGCAAGGACTCTCCTTGTTCAGAGGTGTTATGACTCTATGACCTTATAGCAGAAAACAAAACACAAAGGATGATATGAACAAGATGAGTAAAAAAAATGGACAGGGGAAAACAAATAACAAAAACAAAACAAAACAAAACAAAGAAACAACAACACAATACTTTAGCTGATTTGAAGTCCCAAGTGTGCAACTCATGATTTTCTTATGTGACCTGCCCAAGGACCTCTTGGCAGTTAGGAAAAGAATCCCAATTTTCTAAGTATTAGGCCGATATATTTCCAAACATACCATAACTGACATAGTTTCTATCCTAAATTCCTGGCTTCCTTCAAATGCCAGCTTAACTTTCACTTTCTACAAGAAACTTTTTCCCTAGCCCCTTTAATGAGAGTCCCTTTTATCTGTGGATTATTTTCTATATATTCTTGTACATAGGGTTTTTGCATATAATTGTTTTCATGTGTCTTTTCTATTAGAATATGAGCTCTGTGATATCCCCAGCATTTGCACCTAAGATAAAACAGGTAATTAATTTCAAAACTTACAAATTTTTTTCTGGACTATTTTGTCTGAAATGACATTTCAGATCCAAGCTATTCATATTCCATTCTCTTAATTCTCTTAAAAGAATAGATAATTATTTCTCTAAAAATCATAAATTTGTTGTCCTAGTACTTTCTCCATTTCCTCTGACTTAATCTCAAATGGTATTTCTTCATGTATTAGGAGAGCATGAAAAGATTGGCCATAGGATATTAGAGTTCATCTTATCTCCTGAAGGAATATAGTATACTTACAAAACTTTGAAGAACTCAAAAGACAAAGAGGGAAGTTATAAGAAATGCCATCTCATTCTGACCTGAAAGGAGAGTTGTTGGACAACAATAGAGTATAAAGAGAAGAACATTAAGTAAAGAGCTAATGGGAAAGTATTGTCTTTCCTTCCTGTCTGTTGTAACATCACAAAATGATGAGGGCTGTTTCAATGAAGAATTCAGGGAAGTATTTTGATGAAATGAATTAGCCTTGATCATCTAGTAAATATAGTGGTAAGTATTGTAAATATAGTGGTAAGAATTTTGACAATATACTTAACCTTATATTGTCAACCGTATTAAGAGTGAAAATATCTGTAGGAACACAATTGCTTTAAGGTCAATTCAAATTCTCAACTTTGAAAAAAAATTCCTTCTATAATATGCCTCAAATACAATTATTTACCATCTCCTTGAATATATCCCTAATGATGGTGCTCTGGGTTAAATATTTCAAATATATGAATAAAAACTAGATGCATGATTTGATAGAAAGATTCCTAGAATTAAAGTCAGGGGCTCCAGCATTTTCTGTTTCTCTGGATAAGCAAATTCCCCACTATGAGAATCAATAATCTCAATTGTAAGTTGGACCTAAAAATACTTCCTTTATATGTTTTAGAAACATGGCATGGCATAGTGGAAATAGAGCTGGTTTTGAGACCAGAAAGACTGGCATCAATTACTGCCTTAGATACTTACTAACTGTTTGACCCTTAGCAATTCATTTCTCAGGACCGATAAGTGAAACCACACTCTAAACTTTCTTCCAGCTTCTCTCCATCTATCTGAGGAATGATCTTTTTTTTTTTTTCAGCATCCTTGAATATGTGTTGTTGTTGTTGTTGCTGTTGCTGTTGTTGTTGTTTTTTCTTTGCTCCCCCCTCTTAAGAATATTCTTGCCACATAAATATCCAGATACAGTTTTACAGAATCGTAAAAGAAGTGGAGCGATATCTAAAGATATTTGGAATGGCTCCAGAAGTGCAAAACCTGACTCAATAAAATAGGAAGAAAAAAAATGATTGGGGATAAAGTCTAACAGTCAACTGTCTGGGGCTTAAGAAAATTAGAGATCTTATTGTTGTCTGTCCTGATCCTCCCCTTCACAATAACACATTATGCCCTACAATTAGGCAATCAAAGAAGATGGGTAAGATTTTTCTTTCCATGTCACCCTGACTGATCCCAAGCAATAGAAATTAGCTCCTTCCTTCCTTAGCAACCCATTGCAGCTGGAAATGATGACTCACCCTCCATGGCAGGATACTATTTTTTAACCTTCTGATAACTTGTCACAATTAGATTAAAAGCTCTTTTCCAGAGTAGGAATTACCACTTCAAGTCAGTTGAGGAAGCTTTCCTTTTTTCCTACTGAGCTAATGGGGAACTCTAGCTAATCGGAGTCTCCCACCAATCTCTATCATTGCAAAGAGGTTCTCCTTTCTAATATATGTCAGTAATTCACTTGTAATTAAATGAGAACTGATATATTATTTCCTAATGAACTCAAGTGAAGTCATCTCTCACTTCTTCCTGGTAGCACTAATTAGGCAATAAGGACTGTATCATGAGCAATAAAAATCACTTTGCTTGGCTCAGTAGGGAGGGATTAGATGGCACACTGGGAGTAAGGTTCTGATAGCCCAAAGTGTAAATAGACAGGTAGGCAGGCAGGTGGGAGGTATTAATGGAACTTTTCCAATAATCTCACCATCTGCCCTTGAATTTCTTGTATAGCAAGTGGTGGTGAGGAACAAATGAAAATGGAGAAGCAAGGCTCAGAAAAAAACAAGGTTTGTATGAGCTAGTCATTGTACAAAGGACCTGAAAACTGGTATTTTTTGCCTTGGTAAAACTATATATAATTTTCAAATGCTGCCACATTCATTCTCATTTAATCATGTGAACATTTCTTAGAGAGTTAGTAGGATAAACATTTTTACATTTTACATATGTGGAATCAAAAGTACTGAGAATCCAAATTAAAAAAACTCATAAAAAAGTATTAAGAGATTATTATGTGCCATGCATTGGATTAAGTACTAGGGAAAATTAATAAAAAGACATTATCTTGCCTTCAAGGAGTTTTTGATCTAATGGAGGAAGGGAGAGAAATAATATACAAAGGAAGTTAGGAAACCATGGGGTTACCTGCCTAAAAATGCATTTTCCATCAGACATTGGGATGGACAAATGAGTACCTAAAATAAGTTAAATGATTAGCCTAAGCTCACACATAGTAGGTTTAGCTCAAGAAGTGTGAGTAGGAGAAAATGCTAATTTGCAATTTTAAAGGAATCCTTTTATAAAATAGTTCTTAGTATAGTTGATAAAACACTTGGCTTGAAATGATGAATATTTGGAGGAGGGTGGATCAAAGATGGCAGAGAGGACACATGCTTCTTTATGATCTCCTCCCAGAGCCCTCAACTATTTCTGAAATTCAGCCTCTGAATTACTTTTATGCTAGCAAAATTCCTGAATATTGCGAGTACAGCAAATTAGCAACAGAAGATAATTTCAAGGTTTACCAGAAAAGGTCTATTTTAGTCAGGCATGGAGGTGGCCAAGTGTATGATGCCAGTGCAGGCTGTGTAGACACAGAGTGGGGTACAGTCTCTGCAGGGTGGTACAGACTCCCAGTAGTGGAAAATCTATGGGGAGGATGATACCACAGTGTTGGCCACTCAGCCCTGGTTGCAAGCCAGTAGATCAGCAGAGAAATTATGAAACATCAAATGCAAACATAAAAGTTAAAGAGTGAACCCCAAAGTGCCAGAGTTTCACAGGACTTGGCCACCCATCAGGAGTGAGCATGATCCCAATATAGCCACTGCTGTTTCAAGGTGCCTATAGAGGAGGCTTGAAAACCTCTCTTGTCCTAAAAGCAGATAACTTTTCTTATAAAATAAGTAAAAAGACAAAGAGTACCCTAACTATAGATAATTTCTATGGTGAAAGAGAAGAACAGATTTCAAATCCTGAGACTAAAAGCAGATTGTCTCCAGATGAAGCCCCAAAGAGTGGTATAATCTGATTCCCACCACACAAGGTTCTCCCAGAAGAAATTTTTAAAAAAGGATCTCAAAAGAGAGCTAGAAGAAAAATGGGGAAAGGAAAGGAAAACTTTGCAAGAGGATTTGGAAAAGGCATATAACTCATTGAAAGATAGATTTGATAAAGTGGGAAAAGAAAATAACTACCTGAAAAATGGAATTTGTGAAATGGAAAAAGAAAATAATTCCTTACAAAATAGAATTTGTTAAATGGAAACAAGTTCCATAGAACAAAACAAGTCATTTAAAAACTCAATTGGACAAGCACACACACACACAAAAAAAAAAAAGTAAATGAAGAAAATAATTCACTAAAAATCAGAAATGAACAAATCGAAATGAATGACTCAATGAGACAGCAAGAATCAGTCAAGCAAAACCAAAACAAAAGAAAAAATTGAAAAATGTAAAAGATTTACTTGAAAAAACAATTGATCTGGAAAACACATGTAGGAGAGACAATCTAAGAATTATCAGAGTTCCTGAAAACCATGATGAAAAAAAGAGCCTACCCACTATTTTCAGGAAATCATCAAAGAGAATTGCCCTAATGTTATAGAATCAGAAGGCAAAATAGACATTAAAAGAATTCACCAAACACCTGAAAGAGACCCCAAAATTAAATCTCCAATGAATATTGTGGCTAAATTTCAGAACTATTGAACCAAAGAAAAAATATTAAAACCAGCCGGAAAAAAAAAAAAAAAATCAAATGCCGAGGAGCCACAATAACAATCACCCAGGATCTATCAGCTTCTACCTTAAAGGATCAAAGGACAGGAAATATGATATTCTGAAAAGCAAATGAACTTGGAATGCAGCCAAGAATAAATACTCTGCTAAACTGAGGATCTTCTTCCAGGGAAGAAGATGGGCATTCAATAAAACAGGTGAATTCCATTTATTTCTGATGAAAAGACCAGAGCCAAACAAAAATTTGACATCCAAATATAGGACTCAAGAGAATCATAAAAAGGCAAAAAGAACTCTTGAGAACTGTATTTCTGTTATGGGTATACATAGAGAGTGCATTTATAATTTGATTTAACTGTTATAATATAAAAAATGAACTAGAGGTGTAAAGGGGATTGTACCAGAAAAAGGGAAAAGGGAAGATAAAATGAGGGAACTGACATATCACGAAGAGGCAAAGGAAATGTATTGTATTTTTGGGAAAAATGGAGGAGGATAAACATTGTGTTACTTACTCTCATCAGATTTAGCTCAAAGAGAAAACATTGGGCTTATTTTGTTTACAGAGAAACTTCTCTCACCTTATAGAAAAATGGGAGGGGAAAGTCAAAAAGGTAAGGGGTAGGCTAAATAGAAAACCGAAATAATAGGAGAAATGTATGAGAAAGGTGGAGGGACTCTAAAAAAGGGAGGGATTCTAACAAGGGAGGGCTGATGAAGGCAAGTGGTCCACATAAGTTAAATACTGGGGAGGAGGGAAATAGAAAAGGAAGAGAGAAAAATATAATCTGGGGATAATAAGATGTCAGGATTAATAGTTTTAACTATAATTGTGAATGGGGTGAACTCTCCCATAAAGTGGAAGTGGATAGCATTAATGTGGATTATAAGTCACAATCATACATTATATTGTTTACAGTAAACACATTTAAAGCAGAGTGATTCATACAGAGTAAAGTAAAAGGCTGGATCAGAATCTATTATGATTCAGGTGAAGTAAAAAAAAAAAAAAAAAAAGCAGGAGTAGTCATTCTGATTTCAGATCAAGCAAAAGTAAAAATTGATCTAATTTAAAAATACAAGGAAAGAAACTATATTTTGCTAAAGGGTACCATAGACAATGAAGTAATATCAATACTAAATGTATATGCACAACTGGTATAACGGAGAAGTTAAGAGAGCTGCAAGAATAAATAGACAGCAAAACTATAATATGGGAGATCACAACTTTGCTCTCTTAGAACTCCATAAATCAAACCACAAAATGAATAAGAAATAATTTAAAGAGGTAAATAGAATATTAGAAAAGTTAGGTATCATAGATCTTTGGAGAAAATTGAATGGAGACAGAAAGGAGAACACTTTGTCCTTGGCAGTTCATGGAACCTATACAACAATTGACCCTCTCTTTGGACATAAAGACCTCAAAATCAAATGCAGAAATAAAGAAATGATAAATGCATTTTTTTCAAATCATGATGCAATAAAAATTACACTGAATAAGAGCCAGGGGAAAACAGACCAAAAAGTAATTAGAAACTAAACAATCTTATAAAGAATGTTTCATGAAACAGCAAATCATAGCCACAGTTAATAATTTCATCCAAGAGAATGACAATAATGAGAAAACGTACTAAAATTTGTAGAATGCAGCCAAAGCAGTAAATAAGGGGAATTTTATATCTCCAGATGTTTACTTGCCTAACATAGAGAAAGAGAAGATCAATGAATTGGGCTTGCAAAAACCCCTAATCAAATACCAAACTTGAAATTCTAAAAATAAAAGAAGAGATCAATAAAATTGAAAGTAAAAAAAAAATGGTTGAATTAATAAATAAAATTAAGAGTTGGTTTTAGGAAAAAAAAACAAAAAATAGATAAAACTTTAGAAAATTTGATTAGAAAAAAGAAAGGGAAAAATAAAATTCTTTGTCTCAAAAATGAAAATGGAGAACTTTCCACCAATGAAGAGGAAATTAGAGTAATAATTAGGAGTTACTTTGCACAACTTTATGACAATAAATTTTATAATGTAAGTGAAATGGAGGAATATCTAAAACATATAATAGATTGTCCAGATTATCAGAGAAGGAAGTAAATTGTTTAAAATGTCCTATATCAGGAAAATAAATAGAATAAGCTATTATTCAACTCCATTAGAAAAAATCCCCCCCAAACAAATGGATTTACATGTGAATTCTACCAAAAATTTAAAGAACAATTAATTCCAATACTATTTAAACTAATTGAAAAAATAGGGAATGAAGGATTCCTATCAAGTACCTTTTATGACAGACATGATACTGATACCTAAACCAGTAGGACAAAAAAAGAGAAAGTAAATTATAGACCAATCTCCTTAATGAATATTGATGCAAAAATCTTAAATAAAATATTAGCAAAAAGAGTTTACAGAAAATCATCCCCAGGATAATACATCATCACCAAGTAGGATTTATACAAGGAATGTAAGGTTGGTTCAATATTAGCAAAACTATTAGCATAATTGATTATATTAATAACCAAATTAACAAAAAACATATCATCATCGCAATAGATGTAGAAAAAAGTATTTCATAAAATCCAACACCCATTCTTATTAAAAACACTAGAGAGTATAGGAATAAATGGATTTTTCCTTAAAATAGTCAGTAGCATCTATTTAAAGCATCAGTAAGCATCATATGTAATGGGGATAACCTGGAACCATTCCCAATAAGATCAGGGATGAAACAAGGTTGCTCACTATCACAATTACTATTCACTAATGTATTCAAAATGCTAGCTTTGGCCATAAGAGATGAAAAAGAGATTAAAGGAAGTAGCATATGGAATGAGGAAAGCAAATTATCACTCTTTGTAGATGATATGATGGTATACTTTGAGAACCCCAGAGAATCAACCAAAAAGCTCTTTAAAATAATTCACAACTTTAGCAAAGTTGCAGGATACAAAATAAATCCACATAAATTATTAGCATTTTTATACATCATTAAAAAATCCAACAGCAAGAGATACAAAGAGAAATTGCATTTAAAATAACCATCCATATAAAACAGTATTAAATATTTGGGAATCTATTTGCCAAGAGAAAGTCAGGAACTATGTGAGAAAAACTACAAAATGCTTTCGAAACAAATAAAGTCAGATATAAAAAATTGGAAAAATATCAAATGCTCTTAGATAGGTGGAGCAAATATAATAAAGATAAGAATACTACTAAACTAATCTATTTATTTAGTGCTATACCAGTGAAACTCCCAAGAAACTATTTTACTCACTTAAAAAAAATAACAAAAATTCATCTGGTAGAAAAAAAGGTTAAGGATTTCAAAGGAATTAATGATGAGAAAAGGAAATAAAGGTGGCCTAGCTGTACCAGATCTAAAACTGGCTTGCTACTGGCTAAGAAATAAATTAACTTATCAGTCGAATAGGTTAGGTTCACAGGACAAAATAGTTAATAACTATAGCAATCTAGTGTTTGATAAACCCAGAGACCACAGATCATAATAGGTTCTTGATCTAGGCATAAAGAATGAGATTATAAATAAATTACAAGAACATAGGATAGTTTACCTCTCAAACCTGTAGAGGAGGAAGGAATTTGTGACTAAATAAGAACTAGAGTTCATTATTGATCACAAAATAGAAAATTTTGATTATATTAAGTTAAAAAGGTTTTATATAAAGAAAAATAATGCAGACAAGATTAGAAGGGAAGCAATGGGAAAACATTTTTACATTCAAAGGTTCTGAGGCAGGCCTCGTTTCCAAAATATATAGAGAATTGACTCAAATTTAGAGGAAATTAAGCCATTCTTCATGGATAAGTGATCAAAGGATATAAACAGACCATTTTCAGATGAAGAAATTGAAAATGTTCCTAGTCATATGAAAAGGTGCTCCAAATCACTATTGGTCAGAGAAATGCAAATTAAGACAACTCTGAGATGCCACTACACATCTGCCAGATTGATTAACATGACAGGAAATGATAGTGACAAATGGTATAGGGAATGTGCAAGAACTGGGATACTGAACCATTGTTGTTGGAACTTTAGACAATTCCAGCCATTCTGGACAGTAGTTTGGAACCATTCTCAAAAATTTATCAAACTGTCACACTCTTTGACTTAGCAATTTTACTACTTGACTTATATCCCAAAGATATCTTAAAGGAAGGAAAGGGACTCACATGTGCAACAATATTTGTGGCAGCCCTTTTCATAGTGGCTAAGTACTGAAAACTGAATGGATGCCCATCAGTTGGAGAATGGCTAAATACATTATGGTGTATGAATGTTATGGAATGTTATTGTTTTGTAACAAATGAGCAATAGGATGATTTCAGAGAAATCTGGAGAGACTTGCATGAACTGATGCTTGGTGAAATGAGCAGAATCAGGATATCATTATATATGACAACAAATTGATGATCAATTCCAACGTTCATGGCTCTCAACAATGAAATGATTCAAATCAGTTCCAATTGTCCAGTAATGAAAAGAGCCATCTACACCCAGAGAGAGGACCACAACATAGCATTCTCACTCTTTCTGTTATTGTTTGTTTTCATTTTTGTTTTCCTTCTCAGATTTTTTTCTTTCTTTCTAGATCTGATTTTTCTTGTGCAGCAAGATAACTATATAGATATGTATACATATATTGGATTTAACATATCATTTAACACATTTAACATGTACTGGATTACCTACCATCTCGAGGAGGAGTTGGGGGGAAGGAGGGGAAAATTTAAAATAGAAGGTTTTGCAAAGGTCAATGCTGAAAAAAATTACCCATGCATAGGTTTTGTAAATAAAAAATATATAATGATAAAAACATTAAATTAAACAAACAAACAAAAAAAAATGATGAATATCTTCATTCAAATCCCATCTTAGACAGTCATTAGCTGTGTGACTAGGTTCCTATTTCCTCATCCGTAAAATTAGAGAATTGGACTCAATAGTCCTCAGTCCTTTTCCCACTCTAAGTCTGTGGTCTTGTGGCTATGATGTAGGTTTTTACTATTACCTCTACTCCTTAATTGCTGTGTGACTCTTGATAAGTCATTAAACTTTTTTATAATTAAAAAAATCTATAAAGTGGTATGATGGACAGTGGTTTGAAAAGATAACTTCCAAATTACCTTTTACCTCTAAATTATAGAAATATGGGATCTCAGTAAGATGAAAGGGATAAAAATAGCATAAAGTTCAAATACCTCATTATATACTTGAGTAAACTAAGAAGTTGAGGTAAAGTCATCTATCCAAGGTCACACATCCCAATTTATTATGCTACAGGCCTTCCCTCTGGTCCCTGATATATAGCATCTAAAAAGCCTACATTTTTCTTTCGATTTGCTTTTCCTTCTCCCATGGCCCTATATAGGATTCTGGGAGAGTATTAAGTCAGCAAAAAGTTTCTTTTAGTTCTCCTCCTTAATTTTTGATGCCTAGTTCTAGGGCTCCACTCCTGGATCTCACATGCATTTAATACTAAGTGTTCCCTATTGTATTAAAATGAACCCTTACTACTAGTAAGGTCTGCATTATAAAGAAATAAGAAAAAAAAGAAAAAGTATCAACACAAATAAAAAGAGTAATAGCAGCTCTTTTGTGGTGGCAAAGGATTAGAATGATTCCCCATCAATTGGAAAATGGCTAAATAAGTTATAACATTTGAATTTAAAAGAAGTATATTATACTATAAGAAATGATGAGCAAAGCAATTTCATAAATACCTAGAAAGACTTCCATTTACTGCTGTTGAATAAAGTCACCAGAAACAGGAGAACATTATATAAAATAATAACATTTTGCAATGATCAACTTTGACTGACTTTTCTCAGCAAAATAGGATCTGATTCAAAAGACTCATTTTGTAAAATGTTATCCACAAACGGAGAAAGAATAGTATCAGAATGCATATGAAAGCAAAATAATTTCACTGTTTTTTGTTCTTTGTAGCCTTCCCCTTTTCTTTTGTTTCTTCTTTTATAACATGACTAATATAGAAATCTGTTGACATGGATGTTCATGTATAACTTATGCTAAATTGTTTGCCTTCTCTTTGGGAGAAAAGGGGAATGAAGGAGAGAGAACATTTAAAAAAAATCTTATAAAATGAAAAAAATTCTCTGGATAAGATGCTATATTCATTAAGACTTAACTAGATATAAGTGATAAGTAACTGGGTTACTTCCTCATGAAAATTTCCCTTTTAAGAAGACAAAACAATGCATGACCTATTGTATGTTTTAGATAATAGGAACCTAATACAGTAGGATTTACTAAATCTTATTGGAAATTCTGAAATTATAGATGGTAAACACTCTAGCACCTTTGCTGTATCTCGGTGTTCAATGCTCAATGTTCAATGATAAGATCATGGATGTATAGGTGCCAGGCACCTTAGAATGATTGCTTTGGATCTTTTGCAAACAGATGGCAATCCAATTTTCAGTGAAGACATCCCATTGGTATTTTATGTAGTTGAATCTATATCATGTTATAAATGAAATTGAAACAGATATAATGTGTGCTATAAGGAGATGCACAAAAACTGATGGGTAAGATAGAAGATTAGCTTAATTATATAAGGAAAAGTGGTCATATGGGTTCCCTTCTTTTGTACCACAGCAAATTCCCTACATTCTTGTCTAGGTTAATCACTATCCCCATTTAAATCATTTAATTCTTGAAGACTAATCACAAACTCTAGTTCTATTTTCTGTCTTTCACATGCCAGGATTCAATTGTATAATTATATAACTAGGTGCATGAATTCCACATATCAGTTCAATAATATATATTTATTATCTACCTATGTATCTATCATAGATACCTATGTATTTATCTATACATGGAGTCATGCATAGATGGATTTTCTGAAGATTTTCTAAACTTAATTAAATAATTTTATATATGTTCAGTTTCTATTATCTACTAATCGATTGAAAATCATTTATCAAAGCTCTATGATGTGCCAATCCTAGCATTAGGTTCCGAGAGACATATAAGGAGAAAGAAAGAAGAAAAAATTTCTGTAACTTTGGAATTTGTTTCTAAGAGCTAGCTACTTTTACAATTGGATTTTCAGTATCTATAAGGCATCTACTATGCTTTCCATATATTCCTCAAAAAATCAAAGCAGAGGGGCAGCTACATGGTATGTGGATAGAACACCAGCCCTGAAGTCAGGAGGATCTGAGTTCAAATGTGACCTCAGACACTTAACAAATTTAACTTTCTGACCCTGGGCAAGTCATTAACCCCAATTGCTTCAGGGAAAAAAAATTCAAAGCAGACCCTGAGGAAGTAGTCAGAGATTGCCTAAATAGGATATAAAGAAAAATAAATCACTAAATTTGGAATCAGAAAAATTAGGCTTAAGACCTAGTTTCCTTAGAGTCTTTCTGTAAGTAACTATGTGATCTCAGGAAAGTTTTTCTTAACTATTTTGTGAATCACTTATTTGTTTTATTTCAAAAAATAAATAATAATTCTACCCCTGCCAATGCATATTGAATTGTTATGATAATGAAATGATAATATAAATTTAAAGGGTGTCTTTTGAGAAGCAGAAAATATTATACATGTGATTTTTTTTTTTACCTCTAATTGCTCCTAACCTAATTCTTAGGAAGAGAGAAAACACAAAGATTGAAGTAGACCTATTCATAATATGTAATGAGAGACAGTTTGAAATGGTGGAAAGATGAAATTGAACCATAAAGAATTCAGTTCAAGAATTTCCAATCCCTCTAATTTTGTCTGCCTGCATTTTGGATTTCCTTAACAAGCTAAATGTACACTATTTCAAAGTCCGATTCTTTTTGTTCAGCAAAACAACTGTTTGGTCATGTATCCATTTATTGTGTTTAATTTATACTCTAACATATTTAACATGTATTGGTTGACCTGCCATCTGGGGGGGGAAGGAGGGGAAAAATTGGAACAAACGGTTTGGCAATTGTCAATGTTGTAAAATTACCCATGAAATACCTGATAAATAAAAACTATTAAATTAAAAAAAAAATAAAAGAATTTAGTTCAATGAGTGTGGACCACAACATATCATTCTCACTCTCTCTGTTGATGTTTGCTTGTATTTTGTTTTCTTTCTCAGTTTTTTTTTTCCTTCTTGATCTGAATTTTTTGGGCAGCAAGATAACTGTATAAATATTATACATATATTGGATTTAACATGTTTAACATGTATTGGACTACCTGCCAGCTAGAAGAGAGGATAGGGGAAATGAGGGGAAAAGTTGGAAAGAAAAGTTTTGCAAGAGTCAATGATGAAAAATTACCAATTCATATGTTTTATAAATTATTTTTTTAAAAAGAACTAGTTCAAGTTCCATGTCTACATATTAACAAATTATTTTGGGAGAATGAACAAGTTTAGAGTCCTGAGAAAAGTTGAAAAGAATATATTGACATGCACAATTGGTAACACTCACAGATGTTGTTTCCCAAATATTATTAGCTTATATGGAAGATTCATTATCTTTTCCTTGGACAATCCTAGAATCCATCAAAGTTGATTTGTACAAGTAATATTGAATTGTTATGATAATGAAATGATAATATAAATTTGAAGGGTGTCAAGTACATTAGTGAGAGAGAAAGAGAGAGAGAAAGAGAGAGAGAAAAAGAGAGAGAGAAAAAGAGAGAGAGAAAGAGAGAGAGAGAGAAAGAGAGAGAGAGAGAGTGAGAGAGAGAGAGAGAGAGAGAGAGAGAGAGAGAGTGAGAGAGAGAGAGAGAGAATAGGGATAGCAAATGAAGTGAGAGAAGAGTTGGGTGCATAAAAATAAATTATGGTGAGAAAACAAAAAGTTATAATTGTAAATTTTAAAAGTATAAACTCACTCAAAAACAGAGGAGGATAGCAGAATGAATCAGAAAACAGAATCCAACAAGTTGTTTAAAAAGAAGCATGACTGCAACACAAATAAGAATATAGAGATAAAATAAGGGTAAAGAGAAAAATCTATTATGTTTTAGTTAAACTGAAAAAGCAGCAATATAACAAGGAAATTATAGTATGGTTAAAGGATTGTAGATACTTAAGACTGAAAAGTGGCAGAGATGCTGGGCTTGGGGTCAGCAAATTCATCTTTCTGAATTCAAATCTGGTTTTAGCTATATATCTGCTCTGTTACCTTGGACAAGTCATTTAACTCTTTTTTGCCTCAGTTTCTTCATTTTTAAAATGAGTTGGAGAAGGAAATGGCAAATAACTACAGTATCTTTGATGAGAAAACCCTAAATGCATTCAAGATAAATTATATATAACAGAAAATAACTGAACTATACTAGCATAGATGCTATATAGTACTATATATACTTCCATTCATAATTAAGCAATATTAATATTTGTACACACAAATGAATTTAGATGTTTTATCAAAATTTCAAAAATAATTATTTCTAATATTATATAAACTCTGCAACATTAAGAAAAGAAGGAAATCTTTCCAGATCTTTTCTATTATACAATTTTTTTCTTCTTATCAAAACAGGAAAAACAAAGCAAAAGAAAAGGTTTGTTGGAGGCCACATGTGGCCTTCAGATCATGTGTTATGACATATCTGAGTCTGGGAAACTCTTTAACATTACATATTCCAGAAAAGGTGTCCCATTAGATTGATAGAGGTTAATCCCCCCCATAATAAGTATAGTTCTTATCATTAATGATACCTGGAGGAATTTTCCAAAGATCAAAATTTTGGCTAGAATGTGGATTGGTAGGTAACATTAGATCTCTTGACATCCAAGTGAGCTGTTAGTGTTGGAAATTGGGATAAGTGAGAGTAAAGTAAAAAAACAGGGGCAAGATTATGGAATAGGGAAGAGAAAGCATGTAAAAGTAAAAGTTCCCTTATTTAAACATTTTGTTGATATCCAACTTTATTGTTGCTGATTTGTCCATTCTGTCAGCCAAGTGAAGTTTCTTAACTTACCAGAAATTGTAGCACATCACACATGACTCCTATTTTTAAAAAGGGTGAAAAATGAAATTACTCTGAATTTGTGTTCATGCAAGTTATTTTCTGACAGCTCACAATTTAGAATCATTAACCCATTGGTCAAAAGTATAACCAATTTTCAGTACTCCAGATTTTAATTAGACATTGCTGATCCATTGTTCTTCTTTTTTATTTACAGTAAAGTTAGCATTTCCATTCTCCTTACTGACATCAGCATGGCTCACCCAGAGTACTGCTGGGAAATCCCAGCTGCTTACTGGAGCTTCACCCTTTTACCATGCATTATGAATAATTGAATTAATTATTCAAGACAAGATTGATATTTTCACCATGGCAAATGCACTGCAAATTTTTCTAATAGCCAGGACATTGTTGTGAAAGCATCAAATGCTGATCCAGACAAATGATAAGCTTGGAGAGCTTTCTATGACTTCTCTGTGCCAAGGCAACTTTAGCATGATGAATTTAAAATTGAGTTGAACTTATGTACTTGCTGGAAGGCCTTTGGACTACCTAAAATTCTATGAGAGGGAATTTGTTTTAGGCAAACTTGTGATGGGGGACACTGGACATTGGTTAGGGGTGTATGTGTCTGTTTGTGTTTGTGTATGTATGTTTGTGTATGCATGTATTTGGGATGAGACTGAGAATGGGGGAGGGCTATTTGCTTCAGAATGCAGGTGTAAATATGGGGAAAGGGAGGAAAGGCAAGATGGGATAAATACATGATAGAAGAAGGAAAGGTGAGACACAACTGTTTCTTTATTCTTTGGATTGTAAAAGTGAGCTTTTTTTTTTCCCTGACTAATTTATCACAATCTCAATTCAATCAAATTCAATTAAAAAACAATTGGAAAATTTCATTTTATTTATAGGCGAAGCATAATAATTATCTATTTGTATGTGTGTACATATGTTTTATATATATATATATATATATATATATATATATATATATATATATACGCATTTAATTTTATGAAAACAGTATCCACACCCACACACCCACTCTCACACACATATATGTTTGTATGTATATATATATGTACATACACACAAGTCACCTATATATGCATGTGTTTAGATACACTATATATACATATTTCTTTAGATTTAATATTCATTCAATGTAGCTAGATATATGACATACATATATGAGTAAATGTAAATTATATATATCTCTAAAAGTTCTAATAAATATGCAGAAAAGAATAAATGCAAAATATATCTATGTCTATGGACAGCAAAATTCAATTATTTTTAATTCAAATATTTTTGAGACCAGGAACTGACATTTAAGGCAATCAAGGAAAGAGGAGAGAATCCATGACTGAACATTTTGGGCAAAGATATAGAGGAAAGAAATAGATCATTCTATATGGGAAATAGGACATAGGAGAGTTGACTTATACTATAGATTGCATAAGAATGTAGTAATATTAAATATCTGGAAAGAGAGGCAGGAGACATGCTATGAATATTGATATTAAATAAATGTGGATTTTTTCTAATCAAAACAATGTTTTTACTAGTATAATCTAAAACCTTGTTTCTATTCAAGATGATTTGTTGTTGTGTTATTTGATTAAAAACAAGCAAGTCAAGAAAAAGACAGATATGCAGTATGCCTTATGGATTATCAGCAAGTCTAAATAAAACTAGACAGATCAGTGGACTAACCTATTTGTTAAAAAAACACTGTTCTGTTGAGGAAAATTCTAATCTTTTGAAAAAGTCTCTTTTTATTCAGAAGTATATCAATGATTTAACCTTGGAAATCAGGTTATATACTAATAACACATATTAAAATATTGAACAAGACTGGTAAATATAAATAAATTATAAAGATTGTGTCTAAATGTCTGGGAAACAGAAAGAGCTCTATCAGTTATAAGGGTCTACAGACAGTGGGCCTGCCTTGACCTTTATTATAGCTGGCAAAGCACATGGTATGTTGGGGTAGGGAGTCAGAAAGGAATCCTCACTCCCACATATTAACCCACCCATAGGCAATTATTAAAACTAATTAAGAACTTCATTTCTTATCTTGCATTAAGCTATAAACTAAAAGTATCCTGGAGACCTATAATTTCTTGAACCTATAAGTTTACTTGTCAATATCTTCTCAAATATTACTGGGGAAAGCCTGTAGAATGTGGGTGAGGAGAGAGAGAGAGAGAGAGAGAGAGAGAGAGAGAGAGAGAGAGAGAGAGAGAGAGAGAGAGAGAGAGAGAGAGAGAGAATCAGAGAGACAAACACACACATACACAGAGACGGAGACAATCAGACACAGACACACAGAGAGAGACAGAATCAGAGAGACATACAAACAGAGAGAGAGAGGGAGAAAGAGAGAGGGAGAGAGAGAGAGAGAGAGAGAGATTTGTTATAAAATGTGGTCAAGTTCCTCTCATTGATGATTACCTAAAGAATCTGGAAAGGCACTGAAGAGGGAGGGGATCTGTTAAGTTGTTCCCTTTAAGATTATCACTCTGAGATTGTTTCCTTTTTTCTGATCTCAGAGTTCAGGATCTCCCAGGCACCAAGGAGTGGAGACAGAGCCCAAACTTTTCAGAATAAGAGAAGCAATACTATTCAGGAGCAAATCAACTCCCATAGAAATTCTAAATTCTCATTCAATTGAGGAAACTTGGTCTGATCATCTCAGGCTGTCCAAGCCCCCACCAAGATACCCAATATAATAGCTTCCCTCAAGTAAGATCTTTGCAGATGGCTCAAGGTAGTTTGCTCATCTGTCAGGACCCTTCTGCCCACTGAGAAAGCATTCTAAATGCAAAACTCCATTTCCAAATAGAATTCTGCCACTATAAAAGTCAATCCCTTAGCAAACTGATTTCTATTCAACAATAAACTTTCATTTTTCAAATAACAATTCAGGAATAAGTGAATTCTTTCACTCTAAACCTAAGGCCTATTGTAACAGCTCTCTTCTTGCCACTAACCTCTTGACCACCAGGAATTCAGAGCATTCAAACTGCATCAGTAGGCTATTGGGGAACAAGGACTGATGCAAAAATATATTTTCTCTTCACAAATTTGAGTTCCAATTCTGATGCATAGTATTTAAGATGATCACTTTTTCTCAATAATATAATCGATTCAATTCAACAAACTATTAGTAAAGGTTTCATTGTGAATACATAGGCCAAAACTAGTGTTTGCCCTTAAGGAGTTTGCATTTAATGGAGAAGAGAGGAAAATGAGGGAGTGGGAGGGAGAGGGAGAGAGTGGGTGGGGAAAGCTTAGTTATACAAGTAATTCAATACAAAGTAATACCAAGGGGTATAAAGCACTAAAGTATAGTTCTGCCAAAGATACTTTAAGAAAGCATCTTTTGGGGTAATTTTTAGTTTTGTTGATGTGTTTTGATTTTAAATTTGAATTTAAATTGATTTTAAATACACAAATTACTCTTACTGACTCAGGTATTTATTTTCTGTTACACTTTGTATGTCATTTTTGCTTCTCTAACCACTCTCTACTTCAGTTTCCTTATCTGTAAAATGGGCAGTATAGTAGCATATAGTTTAAAGTACTGTGGAGATAAAATTAGGTAGCATCAAACTTTGAACATCTCAAAGTTCTTAGAAAATGATATTATTATATGTCATAATTCTATAGTAACTATTGCTATTTTAGTAGACAAAGAAGATAAGAAAAGGGCTCACAGACAGTAATTTCTAGTTTGTGTTTTGAATGATGTTTAAACTTCAATAAGAGCATAAGAACAAAACAAATTAACTGTAAAAATGTAAGAGAAAGATTGTAATGTAAGATGAAATTGTAATGCCAGAGAAACTGAGACAAGATAGAGATTAGAGAGTTTTTTTTTAATATTTTATTAATTGCAAAGTTTAATTGACTGGACAGGACTCTCATCTCAAAGTATCCAGTAAAGAATGGGGGAAGGATAAACACTTTTATAGCTCTTCAGACAAAGGAAAGAAAAAAGAGTGGGAAAATCAGGATGGGGGGGGGGGAGTTGTAAATTTTTACTAAAAGCCAGACTCAGGATGTTTGAATAACAGAAGTAAAGATGTCAGTGAAGTATCCGAGATAGTCTTGTCTTTTGGAATATTTTAGAGGGGCAGTGTCATAAATTCTTGGGGGCAGAAGGAGCTAGGAGTCAGGAAGTCTGATCTGCTCCTCATCTCCCATTGACAATTTATAACCTTAGAGCAAATGGTCCTCAGTCTTAATGAACCAGGGGGGTTTTATGACTTAGGGGACTGAAACAGAACAGTTAAGGAAACTGAGATAGAACAGCTCAAGGAGACTGTGGCATAACAAAATATTGTGTACAGGAATAAGTT
This sequence comes from Sminthopsis crassicaudata, assembly GCF_048593235.1. Classification (NCBI taxonomy): domain Eukaryota; kingdom Metazoa; phylum Chordata; class Mammalia; order Dasyuromorphia; family Dasyuridae; genus Sminthopsis; species Sminthopsis crassicaudata. Next base: position 364,002,791 of record NC_133617.1, read on the forward strand.
AAGCCATTTTGAATCAAACTTAGAATGCATGAAAAAAGAATGTGAGATAAGACTACACTGATAAAGGGGGGAACTATCTTGTGAAAACTTTTTAATTCCAGGAAGGCTATATTCTACTTTATCTTAGAAGAACTTAGGTAGGCATTGCAGTTTATTGAGTTAAGGAGATGAAAGTTTTAGAATTGTTTTCATTCAACCAACTATCCATTACATTTTCAATTATGTCCTGATTACGGTACTTCTACTTCAATACTTTCAAATGCTCAATGACCTAATAACAAGAAACTGCTTAACAGTAAGATATGAAATGAGTGTGCCTGAATATATACGGTACCTCAAAGAAAAGATATAATATCCATATATTACTCATGTCCCATTTATCTTCAAAATATCAGTAATAATGATAATAATTGTAATTATAAACATTTCTATTTTATAGCTTCAGAGTTTTTAAGCTTCATTTACATATCACTGGTTTTTCTAACAATTTATGGAATTGATATTATTATCCATACTTTATGGATAAGACAACTGAAAATTAGAGATATACTATGATTTATAGAATGTCAGAGAGTAAATAAGTGTCACAGCCATATATAACTGTATTCTTTAGACTTCTATTTCAATTTTTTGTCACTAGAGATTTTTGTCTCTTGATATTGTCCTTGATATTTCAGTTCTATAAAATGACCTGACATTGGTAATAGAGTACAAAAATCACAAAGTTAGGAAACAGATGAATTAGATTCAAGTCTTGACTACATTACTTACCTGTATGATTGATATAGTGACTGAATCTCTCTATGTTTCAATTTCCTTATTTACAAGATGATTGTTGGGGGCGGTAGCCCCTTGATATTCCTTGTTTGATCTCCAATTTCCTTTGGGACTTGGACCTTTGATACAAGATCTGGTCAAACTAGTTTGGGCTATCTGAGCTGGCTGGGGTTTTACAGCCCCCATTCTAATCTGCTCAGATAGACCAAATGCCAGCAGGAAATTCCTTTTGGGAAGAGACTTTTGTCTGTCCCCAAAAGATAACAAGAGAATCCTTATCTTATTTACATCACTCTCTGGAACCTCCTTACATCACTGCATCTGAATGATTATGCTCTTGTATAAAACAGAGTCTTCAAAAATCTATTCTTTGCAAAATTGGCCTTGTACCTTTCAGCCATTTTGCCCACTAGCTCTCTGGTGTTTCCATTCTAATCAATAAAGACTATGTTTCCATACAGCATTAAGTAGCAAATTCCTTTGCTGCTGAACCCCACCTTTGGTTACTTTGGGGAAGGAAGGAGAGAGAGAAAAGGAACTGACCCATCTCGGTTTAGACCTCAGTTTACTTCTCATCAATGATGACATGGACTTATCTGTCCTCTAAGGGATTTCTCAAATTTTATTTGTAATTCAATAAATGGGTTAAATTTACTATGTAGAATAATTTGGGTTCATAGCTGCTAGTAAATATATGTATATATTTATTATTTAGGATAAATATGATTTATTTAGGCTTTTATGTAGGATTTATATAAAATGTTCATGAGAATTCTGAAGGCCCTCTAATATATTCCTTGGTGAGCTCATTCCTTTTGATAACCCTTTTTTTTATCAATTAATGTCTACTATATTTTGGAGGTTGTGATCAAATTCATTTTTTGTTATTCTAAATTTTTTTATTAAAGCTTTTTAATTTTCAAAACATTCATGGATAATTTTTCAACATTAACCTTTGCAATACCTTGTGTTCTAATCTTTCTCCACTTTCTCCCACCTTCGCCTCTAGACAGCAAGCAATCCAATATATGTCAAACATGGTAAACTATATATGTTAAATCCAATATATCCATACATATTTATACAATTATCTTGATGCACAAGAACAATCAAAGCAAAAAAGGACAAAAATGAGAAAGAAAAATGCAAGCAAAAAATAAAAAGAGTGAAAATGATATATTGTGGCCTTCACTCAGTTCCTACAGTCCTCTCTCTGGGTGGAGATGGTTCTCTTTATCACAAGATCATTGTTACTGCTCTGAATCATCTCATTGTTGAAAAGAGCCACATTCATTAGAACTGATCATCATATAATCTTGTGGTTGCCATGAACAATGATGTTCTAGTTCTGTTCATTTCCATCAGCATCAGTTCACGTAGTCTCTCCAGGCCTCTCTGAAATCATCCTGCTGATTGTTTCTTACAGAACAATAATATTTCATAACATCCTTATACCATAATTAATTCAGCCATTCTCCAACTGATGGGCATCCCCTCAGTTTCAAGTTCTTTTGTCACTACAAAAAGGGCTTCCACAAACATCTTTGCACATGTGGACTCCTTTTTCCCTCTTTAAATCTCTCTAGGATATAAGCCCAGTAGAAACTGCTGGATCAAAAGGTACACATATTGGTCAAATTCATTTTACCATGTGTGATACATGCTTGTCCAGATTATTATGAGGAATAAATGAAAAATATATAAGAATAAACACATTGCAAACTTTAATGAGATACATAAATATTAGCTATTGTTATTGCAAGCAGGATAGTATAGTGAAATAAGTTCTGATCTACAGTTATAAGACCTGGGTTCTAGGTTTAATCATTCATTCATGATATTGAGAAAAATTACTTAGTGATTCAGGTTCTAAGTTCCCTTAACTGTGTAATAGGCTCTTTTAATAAAAAAAAATCCATATGATTTAAACATAAAGGATGAAATCATGAGCAAATTAGGGGAGTGTAGCACAGTTTACCTTCCAGTTCTGTGGATAAGAGGAAAATTTATGACCAAACAAGAGATAGAAAATTTTATGTGATACAAAATGGATAATTTTGATTGTATTAAATTTTAAAAATGCATAACTAGAATAAAGTAACAAAGAGGAGAAGAAAAACATAAAGCTGAGTGGGAGGGAAGGAAAGTACAAGTATCTGATGGTCTCATTTCTGAAATAGATAGACATCTTTTAAAAATTGATAAAAATGCATCATTGCCCAATTGATAGACAAATGGTATGACCAGGAAGTCCTTAGACAAAGAAAGTTATCTCCAGTCATGTAAAAATATTCTAATTCACTATGGATTATAGATAAGAAAATTAAATCATCTCTGAGGGAGTACCTTAGATTAATCAGATTGGTTAACTTGACAAAAGAGGAAAACAATAAATGTTCAAGATTATGTCAAAATATTGAGACCACTAATGCACTGTTGTTGGATTTTTGAACTGATCTGACTATTCTGGAGAGCAATTTGGATAAATGCCCAAAGGACTATAAATATCTCTACTAGATCAATAATACAAAAAAGATTAGAAAACAAGGAAAAGGAAATATTTTTGTGAAATATTTATACCAACTCTGTTTGTTGTAGCAAAGAATTGGAAATTGAGGGGGTGTCTATCATTGAGGAATGGTTTCACAAATTGTGGAATATGATTATGTGAGAATACTATTGAATACTGTAAGAAATGATGAAAAGGAATATTTAAGAAAAACATTGGAAACTATATAAAATCATGCAATGTGAAGTGAACAGAAATAGGTAAATACTGAACACAGTAATAACAATATAGTAATATTATCAATTGTGTATGAATTAGCGATTTTCAGCAATACAAAGCAATAGAAAGATCCACGATAATTCCAATGAGCTAATAATGAAAAATGCTATCCAATTCTAGAGGAAAAACACTGATAGAATCTAAATGCAAATCAAAGAATCCTTTTCTTCACTTTATTTTTTTTGTCTGTTTTTTTTCTAACATCAATATGACTAATATGGGAATATGTTTATTATTTAACAATCTAATCTATATAGAATTACTTACAATTTAGGGAGGGAAAAGAAGAAAGAGAAAGGGAAAAATTGAAATTCAAATTTAAAAAAGAATGCTAAAATTGTTTTACATACAACTGGGAAAATTAAAAATATTATTAAAAGACAAAATTGTCTTTTTGAGTATCATTTTAATGTCTTATCTATGTTCATTATTTCCTATTTCTCCTGTCAACTTGCTCTGTAATTTTTCATGTTTTCCTACCTATTTCAGTGTATACTTTTTGAAGGCAAGGATTATCTTTTGCCTCTCTTTGTATCTCTAGCACTTATCACAGTGTCTGACATATAGTAGTGCTAAAATAATGTTTACTGATTAATTGCAAAAATAGCATTTATCTCAGAATCCTCATACTTAAGTTAAAGTTATTGTCATTCACTGGAAAGGCTTCTCAGTTTGCATCTGTAATTCTGGGCAACTTCATCAAAAGAAGCTAATGGTTGGAGAAGGAGAAGACAAGAAGAATCCTTCAGTGGTGGGTGAACAATAAGAGCAAAAATAGAGAAATATGAACTGCAGCAATACAAAGATTTCCACAGTCAAGGCATTCAGTGTACTGAGACCTGAATGGAGATGTGCGATGAGAGAGTAGGTAGCAGATAAAGTTGTTAACAGAGTTTTAGCAATAATGATAAGATAAATTCTATTGTTTTATCAATTGTTTTCATTACTAGAAATGTTCAAGAATACTAACTATAAATAGTATTAGTAACAGAAGTAGAAGCAGCAGCAGCAGTAACAACATTTTTATAATGCATTAATGTTTACATAATATTTAACAAATAGTACTTAATTTTAGCCTCACAACAGACTTGGTAGGTAGGCACTATAATTATTTGGATTTTCAAATTAGGAAAATGAAGGCAACAGATTTTAATTCGTCACACATTTTTTGAATCAGGTGAGATTTTTATTCACGTTCTGAATTTCAACTATAGAACTTTCATTAAAGCTTGTTTTAAATACTTCTGGAGGAAAGGAAAGAGGAGATTATGCTTTCTTGGGAAAATTGTAACATATTTTATCTATTGCTTTATTATTTTTGACTGTCAATTAAATGTTTTATTGATTCAATGATTTCTTTCTCTGGACCTTTTATGTATTGATAAGCAAATGGTATACTGAATTTAAAATTTTCTACTTTTAAATTATATGAAAAAACAACAAATAATACAAATTAGGCAAATTACCATTGGAAATCTTTCCTTGTTCTGAAGCATAATCCATGCAAATGTAAATATCATAAGGATTATGAGTCACAAGTATAAGGGCTGGTAATAAACATTTTTCAACTATTTCCTACTGTGCTCATATATATCTCGCCCTCTTTATCTCTACTTCCTATCTCTATCCCTACATATATGCATATATGTGTACATAAACACAAAAAATTGAAAGCTGTAAGGCATGTCTAGAAAGATTTGCCCATATTGTTATTATTATTATTGCTTCATGTGTATTTCTTTATCATTTTAGTTAGAAAATAAACTTCAAAGTCAGTGTCTCTTTTTTCCCTACATTTCAATATTTATCTGATTAATTAGAATATAATAAAATTAAAGTAAATCATTTAAAAGGCCTGGGAAATATAACAACAGATATTCAGAAGAGGGTACAAATATAATTTTCTTAAAGTGATAATTTACTTGGAACCAAATCCTAAGAGATTTGCTACAGTTGGCACATTAAGACTTGCAAGTAGATGAAAAAAATGAACAAATAAAAATGAAAAAAAATTCTGACAACAGTCATTTCAACAAATATTTTTTTTTGTATGTATGTGTCCTCAAGGTAGCACCTAGTTGTGCAAAATTTATGACCCAGATAACAACATAACAACTTAACATTTTAATTAGTCTATCCATGATTACCTTACCCATTACCTTCTGAGCTTTTATATATATATATATATATATAATGATCCAGAAAGTCATAAGAACAGTAAGTTGAAATAAAATTTATTTTCACTAATATTTGCTAAATTTCTACTATATTCACAGGTTTTACCAATAATTTTAGCTAAGAAAGGATCCTTTCCTGAGTAGGATTTAGAGAAAATTGGGAATAAATGATATGGTTACTCATAGTAATCATTTAAATATCTGTGGGTTTTTGATGATGGTACCTTTTCAGCTTTCTACATATACATAAATCATTTTCAAAATTTATGTAAATAAAAGTGTTATTATTTATGTGACTAATCTAGAAATGAGCATCTCTAAAGTAGGAGTGGGCCACAATGTAAGATGTATAGTATAATGGTGGCTCTATAAGTAAAACCTTTCAATGTTAATAAGCTCTAGCAAAGTTTGTCCTTTTTGTAGTATAGATGTTATAAAATAGAATTCTTTCTATCTTCCAGTATGGAATCATATTTGGACATCAATGACCAATATAAATTAGTACATGAAAATATGCACTACAACAAAAAGAGAAAGGGAATATATGACATTTAAAATAAATTTTAAAGAATGCATATGAATTGAAAAGAAAAAGATAAAAGGATTATATTCTAAACAGTGAGGGATATTAAGGGCAAAAGCAGAGATTGGAAGATTGTGGATATATGCCAGGTCATAAATAGAAGAGTAATGTGAGTTGAGGTTATTGGATTAATTATCTCTATCTATCTATCTGCCAATCTATCTATGTATATCTATACACACATATATCTGATACAAAGTATCTAAGCATTTTATATTAGATGATAAGCATATAAGTCTAATTTAAAATATCTAATATAAAACCAGATGTTAGACACACATGCAAACACACCCGATATAGGATTACTAGGAGTTGACTCATAATACTCTTCTCCTGGAGCTTTACTAATATTTTACTATAAATAAACATATATACATATACATATCTTTAAAAAATAAAGATAAAGTAGGAAGATTTTTTAATGAGACGGGGAGTTGACCATCTATAAATATAAGATAAATCAGCCTGAAAAATAGTATGAAGAGTAGATTATTAGAGAGATTAAAGTCAGTAGAGCTTTTAGGAGTCTGTTATTATAAATGTCCTTTTGAGCTATAATGAGAGAATATACTAGGTTAGTGACAATAGCATTTGAAAACAGAAAATACATAAAAAAATAGCAGACCTGATATACAACAATAAATGGAGAAAGATGAATGAATAATTGAAGATATTATCTCCAGATTCTTTTTATATTTTTCCTCCCCAAAAGTAATTCTGAAATGAGTTTTGGGCAGATAAAAATGATTGACTATAGAATTAAGCCTTCTTTTGTGATTAGAGAAATGTTTTGGTGAATTCCCTGATCCTAATGGATACTAACAATGAGGTTCTTACTTATCGAAGATATTTTCTTAAAAGACAGTCTCGTTATACTAGATTAATTATTCTATTTTTATAGACCACTTTTCATCTTTTATTTGCTCCTTATGACCAAATACTTCATGTAGAACATATGGTAGAATAAATTATTTTTATACATTGGTTTTATAGAACTCAGACCATATAGTGAACCTAATTTATTGACTGCCAAATTGTTTAATTTCCGGTGTTATAATTTATATGTTCAATGCACACTGTATCTCTTAATGGAACTTTATTCTTTTGTTGAAATTCTTGAAAACACAAATAAACTTTAAACCCTTGCTTTTTTCAGTTGTGCCATTGCCTTCTAAGCTGAGGTATGGTCACTTTTTAAGCAAATCTTTTAAATGAAAAATGCTTTGCTTATGAGTCCCCACATCTTTTTTTATTATTATTATTTCATAAGATTTCAAAGCTCAATTCAGTTAAAAACGTTATTTCTGAAAAGTTCTTTCTACTGGATCCACAGAATCACCAAAATGTTCACAAGTATGTTACTTTTCAGATATGTATGTCCCGGAAGCTAAAAAAGATATTGTTATGAATCCTTTAATCTTTGATTAAAGAATACATACCATCCTTTAATGTTCATAAAATGGTATCAATATTAATGATGTTATAAATAATTATAATTATACCATAATTATATTTTATAATACAACATATTATTTTATAAACATAATATAATGATAAAAATGACATCTCCTTAAATAATGTACTTTCAAGTTCTCTACACTGATCAGAGAGGATTTGCTTATGAAGCCGAGGTAAAAAGAAATATTTCTTCTATTAAGCTTATTAACAGTGTAAGTTTTCTGATTCCTAGTTAGGTATATTTGTGTATATATGATGAAACTCTTAATCATCTATACTGTTTATATATTTCTACCTTCATCAAGAAATTTAAAAATATTAAAAGCAGCAGCTTCAATAGTTCACTGGATATTCTACTTTTTAAATGTACAAAAATAATTGGTAGGATTTGATTTGAATATGTTGAGAGGAAGTCTAAATTATTTTTTTAAATTAAACAATAAAATTTTATTGAGATCTTCACTTCAAGAAAATCTTAATTTTCCCAATTACATGTAAAAAAAAAATTAAAATTTCTCTCCCCAAATACTGAGATCCAATTTCTCTCCCTTCCAACACTCAACAGAGAAGGCAAGAAATAGGTTATACTTGTGTAACCATCAATATTCCTGTTCACATAAGTTATGTGGTGAAAGAAAATACAGACAAAAACACAAACAACCAAGAACAAGAATAATAAAGAAAAAGTATTTTTATTCTTCATTCAGGCTTTCCCATTCTTTCTTTGAAGATAAACAACATTATTCATCATAAGTCCTTCAGAATTGTCTTGGATCATTGTGCTGCTAAGACTATCTAAGTTATTTACAGCAGGTCATCATCCAATATTGCTGTTATCTCTGTCTATAATATTTTCCTGTTTCTGTTCATTTCACTTTTCACCAGGTCATGTAATTCTTCTAATGATTTTTCTGAAATCATTCTGCTCTCATTTCTTACAATACAATAATAGTACAATCCAAATATATGCCACAATTTGTTCAGACATCTCAAAACTGATATGTATCCCTCAGATTATAATTCCATGACACCACAAACTAGCTGTTATACATTTTATGTTAATATAAATTATTAATATTTATATATACAAATATATAAATTAGAGAGAGAGAGAAAGAGAGAGAGAGAGGGAGGGGAGAGAGGGGGGGGAGAGAGAGAGAGGGGGGGGGAGAGAGAGAGAGAGAGGGAGAGAGAGAGAGGGAGAGAGAGAGAGAGAGAGGGAGAGAGAGAGGGAGAGAGAGAGAGAGAGAGAGAGAGAGAGAGAGAGAGAGAGAGAGAGAGATTCCCTACTTTTTTCTTTGTCATGAGTGTGGGTAATGCATATTTCTTACTCATCTTGTGATGATGCCATCAAAACATGTTCCTCAGGGGCATCTGAAATTTTTAATTTCTGAGAAAACACTCTTTGCAGATTGCCCTTGAATTAATTAGAAATCACTGAGTGAATTAGTCATATAACTCTTTATTCACCTTCATATACCAATCATAGTCCCGATTTTTTTCTACTATGACTTTGTTATACAAATAATCCTTCATTTTCCAAGCACTTGAAGGTAACCAATTCCAACTTCTCTGAATCCAATTTTTCTTAACTATGTGTTGTTTTTATAGTTTGCTTTAGTTTTCTATCTTAGAATCATGAATTGTTTGGTCATACACATTTCAAATCCCTATATTCTTCCTGTAATATCCTGATAATTTCCAGTATCCTGCTAATATTTGTGAATATTTTCTAACCAGCACTAATCAATAATGACAGGCTGAGGTTTTTTTGCTTGGTCTTGACAAACTGGAGGCAGCATACCAGATTTGTTTTGACACTATGATTTCCCTCAGATAGACAAAGCTCAGGAAGATTATATCTCTATAATTTTGTTCTTTGATTTCGAACTGAATTTGAAAGCAAAGAGTGGTCCCATATGACTTTCAATCACATTACACTATTTTTCAATAATACTGCATAATAGTTTAACTATTAAGTTATTCTCTGGAATGTCTTTTCCAGAATTTGAGTTCTGGGCAATTGGTCAATGGGCAACCTTCAGCTCCGAGAACTGCAACAGGATTCAGGATGCTTACAAATAGCTCATGGCAAACAGGCAATCTCCAGAAATCTTCAAACAAATTATTTGCTTCAGACTAGCCTGGGGAAAAATAGAAAGCCTCCAGCAGTTATATCTCTGAGTGCTTTATCATAGGCCTGGGCAAATAGGCAACAACCATTTGTCAGACTGCCATGTTCTTCAATATAACTGCAGAGAACAAAATACACCACTAATCACAGCAATACTATATAGCCTTACTTAGGCACTATTTCTGCACTAGTTAAGCCACCAAGCACCTAAGGTCTTCATTACTAGCAGCAATTTCCATCCTCTACCATAACCCAACTGTAAAATACAAGATATGAAAGTCCCTGGTGAGTCTTAGGACATCATAAAGTGAAGTACCATGAGTACCCTTGGAACAAGAAGGCTGAGCCAATGTCTGTTCTACTTATGTAGCAGAACTAAAATGTAAAAGAAAGGGGAAAGCCCAAAATATTGATAGACAATAATAAAGAATGTAATCATTCAGAGTTATATAGTTTTCTATATAGTGATAAGAAAGATTAGTACACAAACTCAGAAGAAGATGACAATGTCAAATTACCTTTTGATTAAACCACAAAGAAAAATAGAAAGTGGTCTCAAGCCCATAAGGAACTCATGGAAGAGCTCAAAAAGAGCTTAAAAGAATATGAGAGGTAGAAGAAAAATTGGGGATACAATACAAGAAAAATTTTAAAAAAATACAAAGCTTGGAAAAAGATAATAACTGCTTAAAAATTAGAATTGGCTACGTGGCGAAAGTAGATACAATAATCAATAGACTGAACAAGACCTTAAAATATGATTGGTTAAGTGAAAAATGAAGTGAATAGCTAACTGAGTCAAACAAGTACTTAAATTGAAAAACTGGGCAAGTGGAAGCTAATAACTATAAGACCTCAAGAATCAATCAAGTAAATTGAAAAAAAAGTGAATAAAAATAGAAGAAAATGTAAAATACCATTTAGAAACACAACTGACCTGGAAAATAGCTTCAGAGAAGAGTATGTCAAACTCAATGCACTATCTTAATCCATAATCTTGAAGCACTTTTCTTTTTTTGTTATTATAGCTTTTTATTTATAAGATGTATGCATAGGTAATTTTTCAGCATTGACACTTGCAAAACCTTTTGTTCTAACTTTTCCCCTCCTTTCCCCCACCCCTTCCCCCAGATAGCAGGTTGACTAATACATGCTAAATATGTTAAAGTATAAATTAAATACAATATATGTATACATGTCCAAACAGTTGTGCTGTACAAAAAGAATCGGACTTTGAAATAGTGTGCAATTAGCATGTGAAGGAAATAAAAAATGTAGGTGGACAAAAATAGAGGGATTGGGAATTCTATGTAGTGGTTCATAGTCATCTTCCAGAGTTCTTTCCCTGGTTGTTGATGGTTCAGTTCATTACTGCTCTCTTGGAACTGATTTGGTTCATCTCATTGTTAAAGACAGCTAGGTCCTCAGAATTGATCATCATATAGTATTGTTGTTGAAGTATATAATGATCTCCTGATCCTGCACTTTTCACTCAGCATCAGTTCATGTAAGTCTGCCCAGGCCTTTCTGAAATTATCCTGCTGGTCATTTCTTACAGAATAATAATTTTCATATACCACTATTTATTCAGCCATTCTCCAATTGATGGGCATCCACTCAGTTTCCAATTTCTGGCCACTACAAAGAGGGCTGCCACAAACATTCTTACACATACGGGTCCTTTTCCCTTCTTTAAAATCTCTTTGTGATATAAGCCCAGAAACACTGCTGGATCAAAGGGGATTGATTCACAGTTTGATAACTTTTTGAGCATAGTCCCAAATTATTCTCCAGAAGAGCTAGATGTATTCACAATTCCACCAAAGTACATCAGTGTTCCAGTTTTCCCACATCCCCTCCAACATTCATCATTATTTGTTCCTGTCATTCTAGCCAATCTGACAGGTGTGTATCTTAGAGCTGTCTTAATTTGCATTTTTCTTATCAATAGTGATTTGGAACACTCTTTCATATGCATGGAAATAGTTTCAATTTCTTCATCTGACAAATGTCTGTTCATATCTTTTCACCATTTATCAATTGAAGAATGGCTTGATTTCTTATAAATTAGAGTCAGTTCTCTATATATTTTGGAAATGAGGCCTTTATCAGAAACTTTGAGTGTCAAAATGTTTTCCAAGTTTATTGCTTCCCTTCTAATCTTATCTGCATTTGTTTTGTTTATACAAAACCTTATTAATTTTATATAATAATTTTTTTCTATTTTGTGATCAGTAAGGATCTCTAGTTCTTCTTTGGTCATAAATTTCTTCCTCAACTCTGAGAGGTAAACTATCCTATGTTCTTCTAATTTATTTATTATCTCATTCTTTATGCTAGGTCATGAACTCATTTTTTACCTTATCTCAGCATATAATGTTAAGTGTGGGTCAATACCTAGTTTCTGCCATACTAATTTCCAATTTTCCCAGCAATTTTTGTCAAACATTGAGTTCTTATCCCAAAAGCTGGGGTCTTTGGGTTTGTCAAACACTAGATTATTAATGTTATTGGCTGTTTTGTTCTTTGAACCTAACTTTTTCCACTGATCAACTAGTCTATATCTTAGCCAATAGCAAATGGTTTTGGTAACTGGAGCTTTATAATGTAATTTAGATCTGGTACAACTAGGCTACCTTCATTTTATTTTTTTTTCATTAATTCCCTTGAAATTCTTGACCTTTTGTTTTTCCATATGAACTTTGTTGTTATTTTTTCTAGGTCATTAAAATAAATTTGGGGGGGGCTTTTTTGGGGGTGGCAGAGCCAAGATAATGAAGGCACATGTGACTTTCTAAACTCCTCTCATGCTCTCATGACCAATTGTTGAATTCAGCCTCAAAAATGGTGCTTGACTGGTGAAATAGATGAAGATTAGAAATACAATGACTTACCAGACAAAGATAATCTGGAGGATAACCAGAGCAGGTTTGTCCTGATGGGGCTGAGCAGATAAGAGGTAGCAGGAAAGTAAGAGAGACTGGAGTCCAGAGCGAACCAGGGGTGGGGGTTGCCTCTGTGACTAGAAAAGTTGTGGAGATGACTCTGCCATAGGCTGACTGCTTTGCCTTGATTGCAAAGCAGTGGACCAGAGAGAAACTAGAGCCAGAGGTAAAGGGTACTCTAAAAACACCAGAACCTAACAGGATCTGGCTCTACCCACCCAATACCAGAAGTAACTCATCACAGACCAGCACATTTATGCAGATGCATTCTGCATCACAGCTGGGGCAGTTGCAAATCTGCACAACAGCAGGGAACAGCCCAAAGGGAGCTTCTATTCTTCACAGTGAGGGGCTTGGCCTAGGGCAATAGAACTTCCCCAGTACAACTGTGCTTCCCTGGGCAGAGAACTGCCAGTGCCTGGGGGGACTATTCCCTGGGTAACTGCTAATACCCACAACCCCACAGCAGGCTTTGGCTTGGGATAGTGACACTTTCACTGATCAGCCTCTTGCCCCAGGGAAGTTGTTAATCTGCACAGCAGGGTTCTTCACAGGGAACTTCTGCAGCTCAGCCTTGCAGGCCTGAGTCACTTCTGGTAGGAAACTCTTTCCAAGAGTACAACTGTACCTGGCCACTCTTTGTAGCTGGTTAGCAGGTCGTCCATACACCTATCCCTGTTCTTCAGAGGAAACTGCTAACCTTCTGGCCCTAAAGGCAGAACCTACAGTCTTTAAAAAATCAGTAAAAAATCAAAAGGACAATTGATAGCTTCTATACAGAAAGAGAGCAGTTTTTCAATCCCAGGAGACTAATAGCAGACAATCTCCAGACAATTGTTGGTCCCCAACACAAAAGGCTCTCCTAGAAGAGACTATCAAAAATCTTAAAAGGTATATAGAAGAAAAACAGGGAAATGAAAGAGAAGCTATGCAAGAGAGAGTAATAACTTCCTGAAATGTGAATTGGAAAAGGTAAAAAAACTCCCAGGAAATGGAGGGAAACAGAATTTGTGAAGTGGAAAAGGTAAAGAACTTCTAGGAAAGTAGGATTTGTGAATTGGAAAAGATAAATCCCAGGAAAGCAGGATATGTGAATTGGAAAAAGAAAATAACTCACTAAAAAAAAATGGAAAAAAAATTCCATAGAGCAAAACAACTCATTTAAAAACTCAATTGGACATATACAAAAAGAAGTTTAAAAAGTTAATGAAGAAAATAACTCATTAAAAATCAGAACTGAACAAATAGAAATGAATGATTCATTGAGACACCAAGAATCAGTAAGCAAAACCCAAAAAAATGAAAAATTAGGAAAAAATGTTAAATATCTATTTGGAAAAACAACAGTCCTAGGAAATAGATCTAGGAGAGACAATCAGAGGATTACAGGACTTCCCAAAAATTATGATGAAAAAAAGAGCGTAGACACTATTTTTCAGGAAATAGTCAAAAAGAACTGACCAGATGTAATAGAACCAGAAGGTAAAATAGGCGTTGAAAGAATTCATCGAACATCTTCTGAAAAAGACTCTAAAATAAAAACTCCAAGGAATATTATGGCCAAATTTCAGAACTATCATTCTAAGGAAAAAAATATTACAAGCTGCCAGGAAAAAAACAATTCAAATATTGAGGTGCCACAATATGGGTCATTTAAGATCTGGCTGCCTTCACATTAAAGGATTGAAGGGCCTGGAATCTGATATTCTGAAAAGCAAAATAACTTGGAATGCAGCCAAGAATAAACTACCCAGATAAGCTGAGCATTTTCTTCCATGGAAGAAGATGAAGATTTAATTAATCAGATGAATTTCATTTGTTTCTAAGGGAAAAAAACAAAAACAAAAAAACATATCTAAACAAAAAATTTGATCTCCAACCATAAGACACAAAAGAATCAGAAAAACTTAAAAGGAACTCTTGAGAACTGTATTTCTATTGTGGATACATAAAGACCACATGTATAATTTGATTTTACTGATAGAACATAAAAAAGGGAAGTAGAAATGGAAAGGGGATTGTGTCAGAAAAAGGGAAAATGGGAGATAAAAAGAGGGAAACTAAATCCCACGAAGAGTCAAAGAAAACTTATCATATCTGAGGGAATTTAGAGAGGAGCAGGAACATTGTGTGAATCTTACTCTCACCAGAGTTGGCTCAAAGAGAAAAAAAATCAATATATTTGTTTTACAGAGAATTCTCTCACCTTATTTAAAAATAGGAGAGAAAAAGGGAAAAGCAAAAAGAGTCCTAAGAGTACAAGGGGAAGGGATTCAAAGGGAGGAGGGAGGGATTCTAAAGAGGGAGAGCTGCGTGATGCAAGTGGGGCCCATAAGTTTAATACTGGGAAAGTGGGAAAGGGGGGGCAAGAAAAGGAAAAGCATAATCTCAGGATAATAATGATGGCAGGAAATACAGAAGTAGTAATTTTAACCATAAATGTGAATGGGATGAACTCTCCCATAAAGTGGAGGCAGATAGCAGACTGGATCAAAAGCTAGAACCTTACAATATTTTGTTTACAGGAAATGTATTTTAAAGCATGGAGATACATACAGATTAAAGGTAAAAGGTGGGAGCAGGAATCTATTATGCTTCAGTTAAAGTAAAAGAAGCAGGGTAGCCATCCTTATCTCAGATCAAGCAAAGCAAAAATTTATATAATTAAAAGAGATAAGGAAGGAAAATATATCTTGCTAAAGGGTAGAATAGACAATGAAGCAATATCAATACTAAATATATATGCACCAAGTGGTATAGCATCTAACTTCCTAAAGGAAAAAATAAGAGAGTTGTAAGACGAAATAGACAGCAAAACTATAATAGTGGGAGATCTCAACCTTGCACTCTCAGAATTAGATAAATCAAACCACAAAACAAATAAGAAAGACATTAAAGAAGTAAATAGAATATTAGGAAAATTAGGCATGATAGAGCTTTGGAGAAAACTGAATGGTGACAGAAAGGAGTATACTTTCTTCTCAGCAGTTCATGGAACCTATACAAAAATTGATCATATGTTAGAATATAAAGACCTCAAAATTAAACGTAGGAAGACAGAGATAGTAAAAGCTTTCTTTTTCACATCACGATGCAATAAAAATTACATTCAACAAAAATAATAGGGAAAGGAGGCATTTTAGCAAATTTCTCTAATGACATAGATATCTTGCTAATAGCTAAACCAGGTACAGTGAAAACTGAGAAAGAAAATTATAGACCAATTTTTCTAATGATTTTGAGGCAAAAATGTTAAATAAAGTAATAGCTAAGAAATTATAGAAAATCATTCCTAGGATAATACACTTTGACCAGGTAGGATTTATACCAGGAATACAAGGATGTTTCAATATAAGGAAAACTATTTGCATAATGAACTATATTATTAAGCACCTAACAAAAATAATACAATTGACTCAATAGATGCAGAAAAATCATTTCATAATGTTCTTTACTTACATTTTGTTTTCTTCACTCTCTTTTCTTTGTGATCTAATTTTTCCTGTGCATAAAACAATTGTATAAATATTTTACACATATTAGATTTAACATATATTTTAGCATGTTATGTATTGACATTGATATTGTATTGCTCACCATCTAGGGGAGGGAGTGAGGGGGGGGAAGGAGGGGAAAATCTGAAAGACAAGGCTATGAAAAGGTCAGTGTTGAAAAATTATCCATGAATATGTT
Organism: Sminthopsis crassicaudata; assembly: GCF_048593235.1. Taxonomy (NCBI): domain Eukaryota; kingdom Metazoa; phylum Chordata; class Mammalia; order Dasyuromorphia; family Dasyuridae; genus Sminthopsis; species Sminthopsis crassicaudata. The sequence goes on from NC_133617.1 coordinate 364,019,346, forward strand.
TTGAAAATAAAAATAAAACTATAAAAATATATTTGACAAAATGGAAAAAATATAATCCCTTAAACAGTATGAGAAAGAAACCAATTCATTAAAAAACAGAATTTGTTAATGGGAAAAATGCTCTGAACAAAAGACCACATTGAAAAGTTCAATTGGCCAAATTCAAAAGGAAATTTTTAAAAAATGAAGAAAATATTTCACTAAAAAGTGGAATTGAACAAAGGGAAGAGAATGACCCTATTAAACTTCAAGAATCAATGAAATAAAAAGAAAATATGAAAAGCAATAGAAGAAAATATAAAATAACTCATTGGAAAAACAACTGTTTGGAAAATAAACATTGAAGAGACAATATAAAAATTACTGGACTTCCTGAAAATATAATGGAAAAAAGAGCCTAGACATCATCTTTCAGGAAATCCTCAAGGAAAATTACCCTTCATCATAAAACTAGAAGGTTAACATAGACATTGAAAGAATTCACCAATCACCTCTTGAAAGAGACCCTGAAATGAAAACTCCAAGGAATAGCATAGATACATTTCAGAATTATTAAATTAAGGAGAAAATATTTCAAGCAGACAGTTGGAAACAATCAAAGTATTGAGGACTCACAATCAGGACTACCCAAGACATAGCAGTTTCCATTCTAAAGGACTGAAGGGCCTGATACACTGCAAGACAAAGGAACTTAGATTGTAGGCTAGAATCAATTATCCAGTAAAATTGAACATTATCTTTCAGGGAAAAAAGATGAATATTGAATAATACGGGTGAATTTCATTTATTTCTGATGGAAAGAGCAGGTCTTAATGGAAAATTTGATCTTCAAATGCAGAACTCAAGAGAAACACAAAAATGCTAAAAAGAAAAAAATGTTAAAAACGTATATTCCTATATGCCAAGAAGATATTTTTAACTTTTAAGATCAATGTTATGGATATACTTAGAGGGGTCAGGTACAATTTGATTTTATTGTGATGATATAAAAAATGATTCTACTGGAAGAAGAGGAAGATTGACTTAAAATGGGGCAAATTACATATTATGAAGAGGCAAAAAAGGACCTGTTACAATTGAGGGCAAGAAGAAAAGGGAATAAGCATTGTGTAAATCTTACTGTAATCAGATTTGACTCAAAGAGAAAATATCAGACACATTTAGCTTTATAGATAAGTTTGTCTCACCATATATAGAAGTGGAAGGGGAAAGTGAAAAGGGAAAGAGAGGCAAGCAGAAGGGAGAATAGAAGTAAATGGGAAAAGGGATAAAATAGTTTAGAAGGTAAAAAAGGGGAGGAGTGTTTGAGGGAAGAGGCAGTCAGAAGCAAAATACTGGCGGGGAGGGAATGTAGGAAAGCAAAAAGAAAAGTATACTTGGGGAAAAATGAGATAGCAGGAAATAGAGTTAGAAATTTTAATTGTAAGTGTAAATATGAATGGGATTATTTATCACATAAAATGGAAGCATATAGCAAACTAAATTAAAAGTCAGAGTGCTACAATTTGTTATTTACAAGACATACATTTAATGCAGAATGATTCATTCAGAATAAAAGTAAAAAAGCTGGAGAACTATCTATTATACTTCAGCTTAAATAAAAACCAGGGGTAGCATTTCAGATGTCAGATGAAAGAAAAATAAAATTAGACCTAATTAAAAGATGCAGAGGGCCAGAACTTTGGAGAAATATATTTGAAACAAGAATGCTTAACTCGGTGGAATTGATGAGAGGATGGTTCTTTAGTATACATAAAATTAGTATTTAGCATGGTGATGTAATGGTTCTGTAGTTCACACAAACATAGTGTACTGTAATGATGTAATCATATCAAGGTATTTAAGAGCTGAGAAGGACTGGAAATGAGATATTTCATTTTTGAGCATCCTCCTGATGACTCTTCTGCCACTTGTATTCCTCTATCAAAATCAAGACTAGGTCAGACTGTGACAGACACAGACTGTAAAGGAGTCTGTCCTGAAGAGGACAATAATAAAGGAAGGAAATAATAAAGACTCTAGAATCTATTCCTGACCATTCTTGTAGTGTCTATCCTGCTGACATCAAGGCCCATCCAAAGGACCTCCAGAAAGCTAGCCCAAACATTAAAAAATAGATAAAGAAGGAAACTGCATGCTACTAAAAGGCAACATAGATAATAAAGTATTATCAATACAAAATATATATGGATTAAGTGGTAAAGCATCCAAATTCCTAAAGGATAAGTTAAGAAAACTGCAAAAAGAATGAGACAGCAAAATGATAGTAATGAGAGATGTCAACCTTGTTCTCTGAGAACTAAATAAATACAACCAGAAAATAAAGAAAAAAGGAAGAAGTTAAGGAGGTAAATAGAATTCTAGAAAAGTTAGTTATGATAGACCTTGGAGGAAATAAATGGAGACAGAAAGTTTACTTTTTTCTCAGTAGTACATGGAGCCTATACAAAAACTGATAATATATTAGATCATAAAAATCACAAATCAAATGCAGAAAGGCAGAAATAGTAAATGCACTTTTCCAGATCACAATGCAATAAAAATTACATGCAATAAGAGGCCAGGAGAAAATAAACCAAAAATTAATGGGAGACTAAATAATCTAACCCTAAAGAATGAATTGATGAAACAACTAATCATAGATGCAACCAAGTATTTCATCCAAAAGAACAACAATAATGAGACAACATAGCAAAATTTATGGGATATAGAAAAACAGTTCATGCTGCATAAAATAGAGAAAGAGAAGATCAATGAATGGGGCTTGAAATTAATAAAGGATGGAAAAGAACAAACTAAAACCCCTATTAAATACCAAATTTGAAATTGTGAAAATAAAAATAAAAAGGAAGATTAATAAAATAAAATAAAAAGGAAAGTAAGAAAACTATTGAATTAATAAACAATTATTTGCTTTTATGGAAAAATGGATAAAATTTTAGTTAATTTGATTAGAAAAAGGAAAGAAGAAAAATATATTGTTAGTATAGAAATGGAAAAGGGAGAACTTTCTAAACATTATGACAAAGACCTCATTTCTAAAATATATAGAGAATTCACTCTAATAAGAAATCAAGGCATTCTCTAATTGATAAATGGCCAAAGGATATGAACAGACAATTTTCAGAGGATAAATTGAAACTATTTCTACTCATATGAAAACATGTTCCAAATCATTATTGATCAGAGAAATGCAAATTAAGATAACTCTGAGATACCACTACATACTTGTCAGATTGGCTATGATGACAGGAAAAGATTGTGATGAATGTTGGAGGAGATGTGGGGAAACTGTGACAGTGATGCATTGTTAGTAGATTGTTAATGGATCTAACCATTTTGGAGAACAATTTGGAAATATGCTCAAAAATTTACGAAGTTGTGCATACCTTTTGATTCAGCAGGTTACTACTGGGATTATATCCCAAAGAGATTTTGAAGAAGGCAAAGGGACCTGTATGTGTAAGAATGTTTGTGGCAGCCCTCTTTGTAGTGCAGTATAATGTAGTTTTTGAAACTGGAAACTGGAGAGTTGGAGAAACAATTGGAGAATGACTGAATAAAATGTGGTATTTGAATATTAAGGAATATTATTGTTCTGTAAGAAATGACCAAAAAGGATGATTTCAGAAAGGCCTGGAGAGACTTACATGAACTGATGCTGAGTTGAAAGGAGCAGGATCAGGAGATCATTATACTTCAACAACAATACTATATGATGATCAATTCTGATGGATATGGCCATCTTCAACAATGAGATGAAACAAATCAGTTCCAATAGAGCAGTAATGAAATGAACCAGTTATACCCAGTGAAAGAACTCTGGGCGATGTCTATGGACCACTACGTAGAATTCCAAATACTCCTATTTTTGTCAGCCTGCATTCTTTATTTCCTTCACAGGCTAATGATACACTATTTCAAAAGCTGATTCTTTTTGTACAGCAAAATAAATGTTTAGACATGTGTACATATATTGCATTTAATTTATACTTTAACATATGTAACATGTATTGGTCAACCTGCAATCTGGGGGAGTGGGGTAGGGGGAAGGCGGGGAAAAATTGGAACAAAATGCTTGGCAATTGTCAGTGCTATAAAATTACCCATGCATATATCTTGTAAATAAAAAAGCTATTAAAAAAGAAGAAAAAAAAAAGACAAGAAAAGAAATTGGCTATCTTTGGCAATGAGAGGATCCAAATAAATTCCAATTGATCAGTGATGAACAGAACCAGTTATATCTAGTTGCTGGGAAATGAGTGTGGACCCCAACATAGCATTTGCACACTTTCTATTATTGTTTGGTTCCATTTTTGTTTTTTGTTCCCAGATTATTTTTACCTTCTTTTAAATCTGATTTTTCTGCAACAAGATTAATGTATTAATATGTATACAAATATTGTATTTAACATAAATTTTAACATGTTTAACAGCTATAGGACTGCCTGTAATCTAGGAGAGGGAGTAGATGGAAGGAGGGGAAAAGTTGGAACAGAAGTTTTTGCAAGGCTCCATGTTGAAAAATTACCCATACATATGTTTTGTCGATAAAAAGCTATAATAAAAAAGAAAGAAAAGGGAGAACTTTCCATCAATGAAGAGGAAATAAGAATAATAATCAGGAATTATTTTGTCCAACTATATGTTAATAAATCTGATAATCTAAATGTAATGGAGGTATATTTACAAAAGAAATTGAACAAACTGTTAATCTACTCCCTAAGAAAAAACATTTCCAGGGCCAGATGGATTTACATGTTCTAGCAAACATAAAGAATGATTAATTCCAATACTATGCAAACTTTGAAAAAAATAGCTAAAGAAGCAGTCCTTTCAAATTTCTTTAATAACATATATGGTGTTAATATCAGAATCAGGCAGTGCTAAAGAGAAAAAGAAAATTATAGACCCATTTCCCTAAAGAATATTGATGCCAAAATCTTAAATAAAATATTATCATCAAGATTATAGCAAGTCATTTCCAGGGTAATGTAGTATTTATATGAGGAAAGTAGGGTTGGTTCAATTTTAGGAAAACTATTAGCATAATTGACTCTGTTAATAACCAAACTAACAAAAATCATGTAATTATCTCAATGGATGCAGAACAATTTTGACAAAATCCATTAGCTATTAAATTGCTACAAAGTATAGGACTAGATGGATTTTTCCTTGTATTGATCAGTAGCATCTATTTAAAATCATCAGAAAACATCATATGGAATGGGGACAAACCAGCAGTATTCCAATAAAGTCAGGCCTAAAAAAACTTTGCCCACTATCACCATTACTATTCAATATTTTATTTAAAAGGTTAGCTTTGACAATAAGAGAAGAAGGTATTAAAGAATTAGAGTAGGTAACAAAAGAACCAAATTATCACTCTTTGAAGATGATATGATGGTATACTTAGAGAATCCTAAAAAAAAAAAAAAAAAAAAAATAGATATAAACAGTTAACAACTACTTTAGGAAAGTTGCAGGATACAAATTAAATCCACAGAAGTCCTCAGAATTAGGTGGGCTTAGCACAGAGGGGTTAAGCAGAACCAGGTCTAACATAAATGGGTGGAGCACAGGTACCAAGTGTAGGCAACACACAGAAATCATCAGCATTTTTTATACACTACCAAGCTGCAAAACATACAAAGAAAAATACCATATAAAATAACTGTCAATTATATAAAATATCTGGAAGGCTGCCAGACAAAACAAAGTTAGGAACTATATGGCCACAACTAAATAACACTTTCCACACAGATAAAGTCAGATGTAAATAACTGAAAAAAATATCAAGTGCTCTTGATTAGGCCCAGTGAATATAATAAAACGAAAATACTAACAAAATTAATCTTCTTATTTTGTGCCATAAAAATAAACTTATTATTATGCAGATCTTGAAGAAATAATAATAAAGCTCATCTGGAAGAACACAAAGTCAAGAATTTCAAGGGAATTGGTGGAAAAATGCAAATGAAGGTGGCCTAGATGTGCCAGAACTAAAACTATATTATAAAGCAACTGTCATTAAACCATTTACTACTAGCTAAGAAATAGAGTAGTTGATAAGTAGAATAGGTTAGGCACACAGGACAAAATAGTCAATGCCTATAGTAATCTAGTGTTTGGCAAATACAAAGATCCTAACTTTGGGAATAAGAACTCACTTTTTGACAAAAATTAATGGAAAAATTGGAAACTAGTACAGAAGAAACTAGGCACTGATTCACACCTAACACCATATGCCAAGACAAGGTCAATTTAGACATAAAAGTTATATTATAAGTAAATCAGAAGAACATAGGATGGTTTACCTCTCATATCTGTGGTGTAGGAAGGAATTTGTGACCAAAGTAGAACTGGAGAGCATTACTGATCACAAAATAAAAAATTTAATTATATTAAGTTTAGGGCAGCTAGGTGGCACAGTGGATAGAGCACCAGCCCTGAATCCAGGAGGACGCGAGTTCAAATATGATTTCAGACACTTAACACTTCCTAGTTGTGTGACCCTGGGAAAGTCACTTAACTCCAGCTTCCAAAAAAAATTATATTAAGTTAAAAAATTTTGTAAACAAAATTAATGCAGACAAGATTAGAAGGGAAGCATTAAAGGAAAACATTTTAAATACAAGGGTTCTGATAAAGGCCTCATTTCTAAAATATATATAGAATTGACTCAAGTTTATGAGAATTCAAGCCATTGTCCAATTGATATATGGTCAAGGGATATGAACATACAATTTTCAGATGAAAAATTTAAATCCATTTCTACTCACATAAAAAGGTGCTCTAAATCACTATGCATTAGATAAATGCCATATTTCTACTGGGTTTACATCCCAAAGAGTTCTTAAAGGAGGGAATGAATCCACATGTGCAAAATGTTTGTGGCAAGAAACTAACTGGAAACTAAATGGATTCTTATTATTTGAAGAATGGCTGACTAAGGTATGGTACATGAATGAGATGGAAGAGTATCGTTCTATAATAAATGACTAGCAAGATTAAATGGCCAAAGAATCGGAGTTCATTACTGAACACAAAATAGATAATTTTGATTATATTAAGCTGAAAAGGTTTTATACAAACAAAACCAGTGCAGACAAGACTAGAATGGAAGCAATAAATTGGGACAAAGTTTTACACTCAAGGGTTCTGATAAAGGCTTCATTTCTAAAATACATAGATAATTCAATCAGATTTATAAGAATTCAACCCATTTTCCAATTGGTAAATCATCAAAGGATATGAACAATGTTTAGATGAAGATATTGTAATCATTTCTAGCCATATATAAAAGTGTTCTAAAACACTTTTGATAAAATAAATAAAAATTAAGACAACTCTGAGGTACCACTACACACCTTTCAAATTGGCTAAGATAAAAGGAAAAGGCAATGATGATGTGGCCAAACCTGGTCACTAATACATAGTTGATGGAGTTATGAACTGATACAATTATTGCTGAGAGTAATTTGGAGCTATACCCTATAGGCTATCAAACTGTGCATATCCTTTGATCCACCAGTGTTTTTATCATAAAGGAGGGAAAGCGACCCACATATGTAAGAACATTTGAAGCAACCCTTTTTGTAGTGTCAAGAAATTGGAAACTGAGTGGATACCCATCACTTGGAGAATGGCTGAATAAAGTTATGGCATGTGAGTGCTATGGATATCATTATTTTATAAGAAATGATCAGCAGGATGATTTCAGAAAGGTCTGGAGAGACTTATATAAACTGATGCTGAGTGAAAAAATGAGCAGAATCAAGATATCATTTTATATAATGTTCTTTGGTTTGGTTTTCTTGGGGTCTTTCAGACACATCCTTCTTTTCACTCAGAGTAATCACCACAAGAATAGCCAGGGGCTAAAGTCCAATTCCTTTATTTTCTCTTTCAAAGTCGTGTCTCTTTTCCTGGGGCTTGGACAGCTTTCTGGAGAGTCTTTCAGACTGGCCTTGTTCTCAGTGGAGAAATGCAGGAAGAGAGCCTTCCACCAGGAGCCTGACCAAAGATGGAACTGAATCCCTCTTGCCTTTTCTCTAGAAGCTTAAGCTTCTGCTTCCACTTCTCTTCTTTTCTCTGACTCTGAACCTGGCTAAGATTGTCTGACCTAATATAATCTCTTATCATAGGTGTGAATCTTGTAGAACTATATTAAGTTTAAGAACTATATTAAGTATATTAATGTATTGAACCAGAGAACTATTAAGCACCATGCTAAACTAGATAAACATTGTCTTTATTAATTCCATTGACAACACCTTGTAATAATCCTTGTTTCAGAGTTCTGGCCCATAACAACTTTACATGGCAAAAACAAGACTATATTCTGATCAATTCTAGTTGATCTGCCTTTTGTCAACAGTGAAATGATTCGGGTCACTTCCAGTTGTCTTGTGATGAAGAGAGCCATCTATACCCATAGAGAGGACTGTGGGAACTGAGTATGGATCACAACAAAGAATTTTCACTCTTTTTTGTTGTTGTTTGCTTGCATTTTGTTTTCTTTCTCATTTTTTCATTTTTGATATGATTTTTATTTTGTAGCAAGATAATTATATAAGTATGTATACATATGTTGCTTTTACCTTGTATATTTTAACATGTTTAGCATATATTGGATTACTTGCCATCTAGTAAAGGAAGTGAGAGGAAGCGGAAAAATTTGTAACACAAGGTTTTTCAAGGATCAATGCTTAAAAATTATCCATGCATACATTTTGAAAATAAAAAAGCTTTAATAAAAGTAAAATATTTGAACCTCTGTTATTATATGAATGTAATGAATTATTATTGTTCAATAAGAAGTAAAGTCAGATTTTAGGGAAAAGACCTGTTATAAATGTACAAAATGATGAAAATAAATTAACAGAAAAATATTTACATTGTACACATTAATAGCAATTTTGTATGATGATCCACTATGAATAACTCATTTCTTTTCAGAAATATAATAATGCAAGAAAAGTTCAAAGAACTCATAAAGTAAAATGTTGACCACATCCAGTAAAAGAAGTATGGACTCTTAATGCAGATGAATGCATATTTTTACATATGTTATTCTTTTTTATTTTTTTTTACTCCTTTTGTTTTAGTTCTTCTTTCACTTCTGTGATTAATATGAATATAAGTGCTTACACGATAGCACTTGTCTAATCTATGTAAAATTGCCTACAATTTTTGGAGGGAGGAGGCAGAGAGCTCAAAATCTTGTAAAGATGAATACTAAAATTATCTTGACCTGCAAAATATTCTAAAAAAATAGCTGTAGAACTTAGACAGACTTCAAGATGTTTTCTAGGGATTTAGTAATTACTCCACTGTATTTCATTATATATGGCATCATATAAGAGGCTTTCAATGTCCTTGTCCCTGTTACAACACACTTCTTTAATTAATAGACTTGTAGCTGGTTCGAGGTACATTTCTCTGCATTAGTGTATAAAGGACATAACATTCTTTTTCATTTGTTTATTTTCCTTATAATCCATTATCATGATAGAAATAAATAATGCAAATAATTAATGACATGTGGTCTTATGATAAGACAGAATTATTATTTTTTAGAATTTTTTCCACAGTATATATGCATGAGTAATTTTTTATAATATTATCCCTTGTATTCATTTTTCCAAATTATCCCCCCCTCTCTACACTCCCTCCCCCTGATGACAGGCAATCCCATACATTTTACATGTGTTACAATAAAACCTAGATACAATATATGTGTGTAAATACCATTTTCTTGTTGCACATTAAGTATTTATTTATTGTAACACATGTAAATCTGATTAGAAAAAGGAATGAGGAAAATCAAATTATTAGTCTTCAAAATGAAAAGGGAGAAATTTTCACCAAGGAAGAGGAAATTAGAGCCATAATAAGGAGTTATTTTGCCCAACTTTATGCCAATAAATTTGATAACCTAAGTGAAATGGATGGCTACCTCCAAAAATATAGGTTTCCCAGATAAACGGCCTATCCAAGAGCACTGAATGTCTTTCCAATTATTTAAATCTGACTTTATTTTTGTGGCAAGTGGTTCATAATTTTTCTCATATAATTCCTGAATATTCTTTCATAGATGGATTCCCAAATACTTTATATTCTCAACATTTGTTTGAAATGGAATTTCTCTTTGTATTTCTTGCTGTTGCATTTTGTTGGTGATATATAAAAATGCTAAGGATTTATGTGGATTTATTTTGTATCCTGCCACTTTACTAAAATTCTGAATTATTTCTAATAGCTTTTTAGCAGAGTCTTTGGGGTTCTCTAAGTATACCATCATGTCATCTGCAAAGAATGATAGTTTGATTTCCTCATTTCCTACTCTAATTCCTTGAATCTCTTTCTCGGCTCTTATTGCCGAGGCTGGCGTTTCTAGTACAATATTGAATAGTAATGGTGATAGTGGGCAACCTTGTTTCACTCCTGATCTTACTGGGAAAGTTTGCAGTTCATTTCTATTGCATATTATGCTTACTGACGGTCTTAAATATATGCTCCTGATTATTCTAAGGAATAGTCCATTTATTTCTATACTCTCAAGCGTTTTTAGTAGGAATGGATGTTAGATTTTGTCAAATGCTTTTTCTGCATCTATAGAGATGATCATATGGTTTTTATTAATGTGATTATTAATATGGTCAATTATACTAATAGTTTTCCTAATATTAAACCAGCCCTGCATTCCTGGTATAAATCCTACTTGATCGTAGTGTAATATCCTGGGGATGATTTTATGAAGTCTTTTTGCTAATATCTTATTTAAGATTTTAGCATCAATATTCATTAAGGAAATTGGTCTATAATTTTCTTTCTCAGTTTTCGATCAACCTGGTTTAGGTATCAGTACCATGTCTGTGTCATAAAAGGAGTTTGGTAGGACTCCTTCATCCCCTATTTTTTCAAATAGTTTATATAGCATTGGGGCTAATTGTTCTTTAAATTTTTGGTAGAATTCACATGTAAATCCATCTGGTCAGTGGGGATTTTTTCCTTGGGAGTTGATTAATAGCTTGTTCTATTTCTTTTTCTGAAATGGGGCTATTTAACCAATTTATCTCCTCCTCTGTTAATCTAGGAAGCCTATATTTTTGGAGAAAGTCATCCATTTCACTTAAGTTATCAAATTTATTGGCATAAAGTTGGGCAAAGTAACTCCTTATTATTTCTCTAATTTCCTCTTCATTGGTGGAAAGATCCCCCTTTTCATTTGTAAGACTAACAATTTGATTTTACTCTTTCTTTTTTCTGATCAGATTTACCAAAGGTTTATCTATTTTATTGGCTTTTTCATAAAACCAACTCTTGGTTTTATTTATTAATTCAATAGTTTTTTTTTTTACTTTCAATATTATTGACTTCTCCTTTTAATTTTTGTATTTCAAGTTTAATTTTTGGTTGGGGGTTTTTAATTTGGTATTTTTCAAGCTTTTTAAGTTGCAAGCCCAATTCGTTAATCTTCTCTTTCTCTATTTTCTTCAAATAAGCCTCTAAAGATATAAAATTTCCCCTTATTACTGCTTTAGCTGCATCTCACAGATTTTGGTATGATGTGTCATCATTGCCATTATCTTGGGTGAAATTATCAATTGTTTCTATAATTTGCTGTTTCACCCAGTCATTCTTTAAGATGAGATTATTCAGTTTCCAATTACTTTTTTGTCTATTTACCCCTAACTTTTTACTGAATGTAGCTTTTATTGCATTGTGATCTGAGAAGAAGGCATTTATTATTTCTGCCTTCCTACATTTAATTTTGAGATCTTTATGTCCTAATATATGGTCTATTTTTGTATAGGATCCATGAACTGCTGAGAAGAAAGTATATTCCTTTCTATTGCCATTCAGTTTTCTCCAAAGGTCTATCATACCTAGTTTTTCTAATGTTCTATTTACTTTTTTAATTTCTTTCTTATTTGTTTTGTGGTTTGATTTGTCTAAATCTGAGAGTGCAAGGTTGAGATCTCCCACTATTATAGTTTTACTGTCTATTTCTTCTTGCAATTCTCTTAACTTTTCCTTTAGAAAGTTAGATGCTATACCACTTGGTGCATATATGTTTAGTATTGATATGGCTTCATTATTTATGCTACCTTTCAGCAGGCTATAGTTTCCTTCCTTATCTCTTTTAACTAGATCAACTTCTGCTTTTGCTTGATCTGAGATAAGGATAGCTACCCCTGCTTTTTTGGCTTTACCATGAAGCATAATAGATTCTGCTCCAACCTTTTACCTTTACTCTGTATGTATCTCCCTGCTTTAAGTGTGTTTCCTGTAAACACCATATTGTAGGGTTCTGATTTTTGATCCAGTCTGCTATTGTGATCTTTAAACTGAAATATTATGTTTGCCCAAATTCTCCTTTTTCTCCAACCTTTTCACTGAATTACATTTGCATTTTGCTACAGACTCTGTATAAATTATATTGAAATACTCAGTGAATTTACTGAGTCAGCTAAATTATTTATTTTAAGGGGAATAAAAAGGACAGAATGAATTTTTCATTGTTCATGTGGGAAAAATGAAATTTTTTTTCAAATTAGTGTTTGTTTTGGTATTGTAAAGATCAAGAAATACTAATGATATAAGCAATAATATGGGCTAAGCACATGGTTATTCTTGTCTAGTGATTTTATTTTATTTTTTTACCAACAGTAGATAAAGGGAATTTAAGGTATTCCCTTAAAAATACCTATTTGCTTTCCTTGAGCAAAGCCTAACAAGGAAGATCTATTTCAGCTTCTCAGTACCATTTATGAGTGTTATACATCAATGGCATCCATTATTAATCCATTTATAATTTCAGTTTTTTTTCCACTTCTTGAAATATTGTGCTCTTAAACTTTATTACACATTCTGTGAATTATCAGTATTGAACTGTTTTAAATATTTTTTCATCTGTTATTTTACTCTAATATAAAGGTGCACCCTCATGCCATTTTTCAATCTGGTGTTTGTTTTATCCACAATGGGACTATAATCATTTTGTTCATGACCCTTCAAAAGTTTCTCTTTACAAAGAGTAATTTTAATTTTGTTTTTTCATCACTATTCATAGCTAAGTATGCATTTTTCCCCCATCTTTTTTGTTTCAATATTCTATTTACTCTTTTATAAACTTTCTTCATTTCCATTATTTTATCCTCCTATGTGTAGTCAGCACCACAATGTAATGTAGCTGTAAAGTCAACAATGTCAGTAGATAGGTAGGTAGATAGATAGATAGATAGATAGATAGATAGATAGATAGACAGACAGATAGATAGATTATAGATAGGCATAAGTACAAACACATATATGTTTTTAAACATGTATATGTATGCATTTATATTTATACAGATAGAAATATTTAATAATAAATGATAAGATGTTTTGAACTGATTTAACACATTTCTATTCTTAAAGATACATCAAATATATTTTACATACAAAGATACATCAAATACATCTGAATAGTCCTTGGCAACCTGAAAGTGAAGATTGTACTTGATTGCCATTCTCTGACTAATGTACCAGGAAGAAGAGAAACAACAGAGTTCTGCCACCCTCCCCTAGTTGCCACAAGTCACATGCTGACATCTTCTCAGATCCGGTTAAGTAGGAATACACACAGGAAGGAAAAAAAAATGTTATTTGAGTTTCTATGTTTAGCAGCTTTTGTTCCTCCACATTATTATTCAAAAAATGAAGACAAAATCTTTTTCCTAAATGGGGAATTAATAACAAAATAATACATTACCTTCCTCCTGTCAGGAAAATGAGCAAAGGGGCTGGCTGAACACCTTCACAGTTCGTCTGAAAACCTTGTTATTTCAGTGATTTTTTTGCACCAGTTCTCTTAAGAAATGTTCTCAGCAATTAATTCATGCTTTCTAAATTTAAAGCATACTAATTAGGCATCCGTCAGTGGGAGAAGAAAAAAAAATCCTTCTAAGAAACTAGTCCTTTTAAACATAGTTCACATAATTTAATTTTAAGAATTTAAATAGAAATAATTTATAAAAAACAATATTCATATGTTTACATACTTGTGTGTGTTTGTGTGTGTGTGTGTGTGTTGTGAGTATATAATTATTCTTGGTCACAAATATGTAGTGGAATGGTGTCAAGACAAATGAAAGAAGTACAACTCAATGTTTGAAGGAACCTAAAGGATCAATTAGTTCATTCTGTCCTTAAAATCAATATATATATATATATATATATATATCCCATGCAAACAATAGGTAACTCATCACTTATTCTTTATTTAAAAACTTCCAAGGAGGGGACAAAAATTATCTACAAGACAGATCATTTCACTTTATAATCATGTTATTTTTCAGTAATTTTTCCTCTTTCTATTGATTGGATATTTAACTTTCAATAATTTTCCCTCACTTCTAATTCTATTCTCTGGAAGTTAAGAAACTGGCATAAGAACATGGCTGTGAGAATAATAATAATAAGCCTGAGTTCAAATCTTGTGTTAGATAGTTGACAGGTATGTGCCTTTAAAAATATCACAACCTCTGTTTACTTCAGATTCATAATTTATAAAATGAAATTAATATTAGCTTTTACCTGTTAGTGCTTTTGTAAAATGAATCTAAAGCACTTTGAAAAATTGAAATGCTTTTTATGTGTGCACTATTATTTATAGTGATGTATCTTCTACATTACAATCCTTTAATTACTTGAAGAAAGTTATCATGCTCCCTTTCTCCCACCCAAGTCTTATTTTCTCAAATTTAAGAATGCCTATTTTCTTCAATTATTTCTTGCTTGAAATCTCTTCACCATCTTGATCACTGTGTAAAGAAGAGGGCAGCAATAACAATGAAAACATTCCAAAGAAAAAGAAGAGCAAGAAAGAAATATGTCTTTATAAAGATATTTTTAAAATAATTGAGGATTATGAGGGACTCATTATGGTCAAATATTTTTTATTCTTATATATAAAAATGTGACCAGAATTCTTAACATTATCATCATTATCACGATAGTTTGAAAAAAATGGTATTTAATTGTTTATAATAAAAATCAAAATTTTGCAGGAAAAGACAAAATGAGCTTTATAATTATCTCAGAAAAATTGGAAGTGAAAGGAAAATTGATAAAGAGGAAGCAGGTGGGGGGGCTGGAAATATTGTAGCCTTACTTTCATTGAATCCATATTGAAGAGGAAGCTATTTATATATTTGGAAGAGTATAGAAATCTATCTTCTGGACTTCCTGAGAGGTGAAATTATTGGGGAACAGGATTAGAAAAGGACTTTTAGATGAGTGTTTATATTAAGATATAGGAGGTTGGGAGAGAGGACAAAGGAGGGAGTTTCAGAAGAATAAGTAAATTAAGAAATAGGAAAGTAATGAGAGAAGACAAAGTAATAGAGGCATGATACAAAATAGGGTACTGAAAAGGAAAATAGTAATTAAAAACAATATGAAGAGAAATTCAAAAATAATAATTATAAATTTGAATGGAAAGGAGATGAATTTTCCTATAAAACAAAAACAGATAGAAGGATAGATTGAAAACTATAATCCAAAATTCTGTTGCAAGAAACTCATTTAAAAATGAAAGATAATGAAAGATATGCAAAGAATGAGAGAATTGGAGGGGAATTACTTTAATTTCATCTGATGCAAAAAAAAATGTGTATCAAATACTGGAGCATCTAAAATCTTAAAATATAAATAAATAAATAATTATAGGCTTAGATAGTAGTGCTCTAATAATAAAGTATTTTAATCTCTCAAAACTAGATAGATCTGACTAATTATAAATACTAAAGAAGTCAAGGAAGTGAATATTATTTTAAATAAGATAGAGGAGATGGAGATCTGAAGAGAACTGAATAAAAATAGTAACAATCTTTTTCTCAGTTGTTCATGGTACCAATACAAAGACTGACCTTTTTATCAGGAAACAAAAATTTTATTGGTAATAGCAGAAAAATTAAAAGTATCCTTTTTCAAATCACAATACAACAAAATTGTATTTAATAATGAATTACAGAAACAAAAAATAAAAATTAATAAGAAAATTAAACAATTTAATTTTTAAAAAATGAATAGATTGAAGAAGGCATCATAGAAACTATCAATAATTTTTTTTAAAAAAGAATGACATTAAAGAGAGAACATATCAAAACTATTAGATGCAGAAAAAGCACAGATGAGAGGAGAATGTATGTCCCTAAATGCTGACATCAATGAAATAGAGAAAAAGAACACCAATTAATTGGTATTTAGTTTTACCAACAAGAAAGAGAATAATGCTATTTTGGAAAAACTAAAAATAAGCAAAGGCAAGATTAATAAAATTTAGTATAAAAACCAACAACATTGAATTAATAAATAAAAGCAGGAGTTAATTTTGTGATTAAAAAAAAAAAACTAATAACATAGATAAGACTTTTGCTTAATTTGCTTTTAAAAAACAGGCAAGAAAATCCAATCACTTTTATTAAAAATTAAAATGATAACTATCTAAAGATGTAATGAATGTGATTTTAAAGAGTTATTATGACCTAATTATATGCCAATAAAATTTTATCATTTAAGTGATAGTAAATAATATATTTATAAGCAACACAAATTGCCTAGTTTAGCAGAAAATGAAATATAATTCAAATAAAATTATTTAGGTTAAAAATGGAGAAGCTATAAATGAGCTGTCTACAATAAATGCCCATGGAACAGATAGATTTAAAAGTGAATCCTAGCACAATTTTACAAATCCCAATATTAAATAAATTATTTGGAATAACAAAAAAAAAAATCCTACCAAAAACTTTTTATGAGACAAATTGCTTATTAGTGGCTAAGCCAGGAAAAGAAAAGAGAAGGAACATTATAGACCACTTTTATTAATAAATTTGAATGTAAAATATACTATACAAAACATTAGGTTGAAACAATATATTACAAAGTTGATATATTATGATCAAGTGGGATTTATGCCCAGAATGAATAGGAATTTAAAATAAGAAAAAGTATTAATATAACTTATCATGCCAATGATGAAAGCAAAATTATTAATATGCCAATAGATGAAAAAGATTCTTGTAATAAAGTAAAGTACTTATATGTATTAAAAACACTTAAAAGTATTGATATAAGTTGATTTTTCCTTAAATTGTTAAAAAAGAAAAATAAACATTTACCCAAAACCACCAGTCTGCATTATATGAAATGAGGATAAGCTAGAAGTAAAACAAGGTATAAAAGAAGGATGCACACTATCATCAATAATATTTTAATAATACCTTTTAAAATATATGCAACTATAGTTTTCAACATTCACCCTTAGAAAACCTAATATTTTAAATTTTTCTCCCTCTCTTCCTCTCATTCCCTCCGCTACACAGCAAGTAATCCAGTGTAAGTTAAATATGTGCAATTCTTCTACACATATTTCTATAGCAAGAAAAAACAGATCAAAAGGGGAAAAATGAGAAAGAAAAAAAAAAAGCAAAAAGTAACAATGGTGAAAATGTTATGTTGACTCACCAATATTATTTTAAAATATAGTGGAAATCCTAGCAACAGCAATAACTGAAGAAAAAAGTAGAACAAATGCATATAGGGAACAAGGTAATAAAGCTAACTGTTGGTATTGTACATGTATAATATATCAGATTGCTTGCTGTCTTCAGGAAGGGGGAGGGAAAGAAAGGAGTGGAAAATAATCAAAACACAAAATTTTACAAAAATTAATAGTGAAAACCATCTTTACATCTGTTTGGAAAAATAAAATATTATTGAGGGAAAAAAAGTCTTTGCAGATACATATAACTGAGGTTAAGAAGTAAGTTGAGAAAATTAATAATATTAGCAAACGGCAGATTATAATGTAAATTCACATAAATCACCAGTATTTCCTAGATATAACAAATTAAACCCTACAAGAATACAGTAAGATATATCCTACTTGAAATAACTCTGTATAATATAAAATGCATGGGAGCATTTTGATGCTCCCAAATGTACTATGCAATCATAAAACAAAATTATTTTAAAGCTATTTTTCCCCAAATATATGCAAATATAGTTTTCAACATTCGCTTTTGCAAAGTCTTATGCACTAGATGTTCTCCCTGTTCTCCTCATTCCCCTATCTTAAGAAAGCAAGTAATCTGATATGAATTAAATGTGTGCAATTCTTATGAATATATTTCCATATTTATCATGTTAAACAAAAACTAATTTTTAAAATCCATGTGAAAGGAAACCAAAGAACAATAGGAAAAATACTATGATTCACATTTAGTATGTATCATTCTCTCTTTTAATACAGATGCACTTTCCATCACAAGTCTATTGGAATTGAGTTGAATCATCTCTTGGTTGAAAAGAGCCAAATCTATTACACTTGACCATCACACAATCTTGTTATTCTGTATACAATGTTCTCTTAATTCTGCTCACTTTACTTAACATCACTTCATGTGGGTCTTTTCAGAGTATTCTGAAGTTAGCTTGCTTATCATTTCTTATAGAATAATAATATTCCATAACATTCATATATCATAAGTTATTCAGCCATTCCCCAACTGATGAATTTCCATTCAATTTCCAGTTGCTTGTTACTCCCCAAAGGGCTGCAATAGACATTTTTGCACAGATGTGTTCTTTTCCCTCTTTTTTTGATATCTTTGGGCTACAGATTCAGTAGAGGCACTGCTACATCAAAGGGTATGGACAGTTTTATAGTCTGACCATAACAGATCTTATCCTAGAAGCAGGAGACTTTGTCCTTATCAAACACTGGATTTCTAGAGTTCTTTATTATTGTGTCTTATGAACCTAACCTATTCCACTGACCTACTACTCTATTCCTTAGCCAGTCCTAAAGGGTTTTGAAGACTACCACATTATAAGAAATCTTTAGGTTTGCAAAGTTAGGCCAACTTTTATATTTTTCATTAATTCCTTGAAATTCTTAAAATGTTGTTCTCCCAGATGAATTTTGCTACTTTTTGTTACTATAAAATATTTTCATGACAGTTTGATTGGTATGGCACTGAATAAGTAGATTAGTTTAGATAGAATTGCCATTTTTATTTTATTAGCCTGGCCTGCCCATGAACAGTTGATATTCTTTCAATTGTTTAGATCTAGGTTTATTTTTGTGATGTGTTTTGTAATTGTGTTCATATAGTTCATGCCTTTGTTTTCAATAAGATTTATCATTCTACTTTTTTGCTGCTGGAACTTTTAGGTACATGTAGAACTGATGATAATTTATGTGAACTTATTTCATATCATGCAACTTTGTGAAAGTTGTTACTGGTTTCTACTAGTTTTTTTTATTGAATTTCTAAAATTGTCTAAAATGCTATTATGTAATCTGCAAATTGTTTCATTATTTCCTCTAATTCCTTCAATTTTGTTTCATTCTCTTATTGTTAAAGCCAATATTTATAGTACAATCTTGAATAAAAATAGTGATAATGGGCAACCTTATTTCTCCCCTAATTTTATTGATAATGCTTCTAGACTTTCTCCCCTACATAAAATGCTTGCTGATTTTTTAAATAAATGCTACTTTTTACTTTAAGGAAAACTAAATTTATTTCTTCCTTCTGTTTGTATAAGGAATGAATGGTGTATTTTGTTAATGTTTTTCCTGCATGATTATTGAGGTAATTATATGATTTATGTGATATGGTGAATTGTGGCAGTAGTTTTCTTAATAATGAATTAGCTCTAGATTCCTAGTATAAATGACACTTGATCAAAGTGCATTTGGTGACAATTTTTTGCTAATATTTTATTTAAATGTTTTGCATCAATATTTGTCAAGGAGATTGTTCTATCAATTTTTTCTCTGCTTTGGCATTTTCTGATTTAGGCATAAGTGCCATATCTGTTTCATAGAAAGAATTTGGTAAGACTCCATCTTTCCCTGTTTTTACAAATAATTTACATAGTATTGGAATTAATTTTTCTTAAAAGTTTGGTCAAAATTTATATGTAATTCCACTTGGCCACGGAGATGTTTGTGACTTGTTCAATTTCTTTTTATGAAATTGGACTATTTAACCAAGTTATTTCCCTGTCTTTTACTCAAAAAAAATTATATTTTTCTATGATTTCATAGATTTCACTTACATTATTGGCATACAATTGGGCAAAATATCTCTTAATTACTGCTTTATTTTTTCTTAATTGTTGGTAAACTCACTCTTTTCATTTTTGATACTGATAATTTGGCTTTCTACTTTGTTTTTCCTAATTCAATTAGCCAAAGGTTTATCTATTTTGTATTTTTAACATAAAATCATGTCTTTGTTTTGTTATTTGGTTCAATAGTTTCCTTATTTTCAATTTTATTAAGCTCTTTTGATTTTCAGAATTTCTAATTTGATATTTAATTGGGTGTTTTTATTTGCTTTTTTTTTCACCTATTTTAATTGCATACACAATTTGTTGATTTTCTCTTTCTCTATTTTATCATTTTATCATGTAGGCATCTAGAGATATAAAATTTCCTCAAAGAACTGCCTTGGCTTCATTACATAAGTTTTGGTATGTTGATTCATTATTGTCATTCTCTTAGTTAAAATTATTGATTGTTTCTGTGGTTTGTTGTTTGATCTATTCATTCTTGAATACTATATTTTTTTTTAGTTTTAATTCTCAATTTGTGATTTTTTTGTTGTTTTATTATTATACATAATTGTTATTTCATTATGGTCTTCCTTTATTTATTTCAGTGTAAAGTTTTTATTACCTAACAAATAATCAATTTTCCTGTGTGTGTAGGTGCCATATAGTTCTAAGAAAAGGCATGTTCATTTCTATCCCATTCAATTTTCTACAAAGATCTATCATATCTAAATTCTCTAATATATTCATTGGGGCAGAGCCAAGATGGTAAAGAAGATATGTTTCTTTTTGACTTTCTCCCATGACTCTCAGGCTAATTAACAAATCCATCTTTTGAATTCAATCTGGATTAGTAGAATCCACAAATATTGGGAGTACAACACATTATTAGCAGAGGATAATTTCGAAGCTTTCCAGAAAAGGTCTTTTTCAATTGAGCACAGAAGGAGGTGGGCCAAGTTCAACCAGGCCAAGCGTAGAAACAGAGTGGAAGCTGTGTGCACTGGAGAATTTATAGGGAGGAATCTACAGTAGTAGATTGCCATGGATGCAATCTAGTAGATCAGCAGAGAAGTTATAAAGCATTGAACACAAACACAAAAGATAAATAAAGAACCCCACACAAGACCTGGCTACACCCACACTTCCCCTGATGTCAGTTAGCACAGCTGTTGCTGCTTGTAGAAGAAGCTTAGACAATTTCTTTTGACCTAAAAATGAATAAAAAAATCAAAAACAACTCTGACCACACATAGTTTTTATGGTGAAGGAGAAAATTTCAATCCCTGAGGAAACTAAAAGCAGATCATTTGTACATGAATCCCCAAAGAGTGATATAAATTGGTTCCTATCACACAAGCCTCTCCTAGAATAAATTATAAAAGATCTTAAAAGAGAGCTGAAAGAAAAATGAAGACAGGAAATGAGAACATTGCAAGAGGATTTGGAAAAGAAAACAAATTATCTGAAGAAAATTCATTACAAAACATTCTTAGTGAGATGGAATTATATAACTCCTTTAAAAAAAAAGAGTTGACAAAATGGAAAAGTAAACAACTCTCTCAAAAAGAGAATTTGTGAAATGGAATAATGAAATTAACTCCTTAAAAAACAGAATTTGTGAAATGGAAAAAAAATCTACGGAACAAAACTATTCATTTAAAAATTCAATGGGACAAATAAAAAAAGAACTTTAAAAAAAAGTAAATGGAGAAAAAAATTCACTAAAAATCAGAAGTTTTTTGATTTCCTGAAAACCATGATGAGAGAGAGAGAGAGAGAGAGAGAGAGAGACTAGACACTTTTTTCCAGGAAATTATCAAAGAGAACTGCTGTGATGTCTTAGAATCAGTAACTAAAATAGCCATTGAAAGAACTCAACAAACACCTCCTGAAAGAGATCCCAAAATTAAAACTCCAAGGAATATTGTGGCTAACATTCAGAACTATCAGACAAAAAAAATTGCAAGTAGCCAGAAAAAAACAAAAACAAAAACAAAAACAAACAAACAAAAAAAAAACATAAAACAATTCAAATACCAAGGAGCCAAAATAAAATTACCCAGGACCTAGAAGCTTCCATTTTAAATGATTGAAGAGCCTTGAACATGCTATTCCAAAAGGCAAAGGAAGTTGGAATAGAGCCAAGAAGAAACAACCCTGCTAACCAGCATTTTCTTTCAGGGAATAAGAGGACATTCAATAATACAATTGAATTCCACTTAATTCTGATAAAAATACCAGAGTTAAACAAACAAACAAAAAATATGACTTCTAAATATAGAACTAAAGAGAAGTGTAAAAGGTAATAAGAAAAGAAGTCTTGAGAATTGTATCCCTCAAAAAGAGATACAATTAAAAATTGTAAAAAAAAAAAAAAGAGATTGAGAGAGAGAGAGAGAGAGAGAGAGAGAGAGAGAGAGAGAGAGAGAGAGAGAATTGTATCTCTGGTATGGGTATACATAGATATTGCATATGTAATTTGAATTAACTATTATAATATAAGAAAGAAATTAGAGGTGGAAAGGAGATTATACCAGAAAAAGGGGAAAGGAGAGGCAAAATGAGGGAAATCACATCTCATAAAGAGGCAAAGAGAACCTACTCTAATTGAGGGGAAAAAAGGAGAGGGATGAATATTTTATGAATATTACTCTCATCAGATTTGGCTCAAAGAAAGAAAAATAAACATAATTGGTTACACAGAAAAAATCTTTCTTACCATATAGGAAAATGGAAGGGGAAAGGGGAAAGGGGAAAAAGGAAGAAGTAGGGTAATAGAGCAGAAAACAAAAATAGTGTTTTTTTGTAATGTAATGTAATGTCAGTGTAATGTCCAGGCTAGTGTTCTTGATGATCTCTGGATGAGCTTTGGTCTCAGCAGGAGAGTCACCATGAGGATGGTCAGGGATAGTAAAAGGTTTCACTTGGACCTTGCACTATTTTCATGAAGGTTTCCCCTCTATCTTCCCTTCCTGGGAGGGTGCCCCATGATTTGATAGCAGCAGAAGCAATTTACTCATATGCTGCTACAGGGTAATTGATCTGTGCTAAAGTGTCTGCATAAGGACCTAAACCTACTAGTTCATCAAAGTTGACTGGTATATTAACTCCAGGCTGCCTGTTTCATTGGGCTTATATTCTACAGAGTTCACTATACTCAGAAAGCCACAACAAGTTTTGCCTAGGTTTGAAACATATCTTTGCTTTGCTTTGAAATTGATGAATTCAATTTATTTTTCGTGAAAATATCAGAGCTAAACAAAAAAATTTGCCCACCAATTTTAGAACTCAAGGGAAGCCTAAAAAGGTAAAAAAAGAAAAAGAAAAAAAAACTCTTGAGAACTGAATTTCTATTATTGGGTATACACTGAGAGTACATGTATAATCTGATTTTACTGTTATAACATAAAAAAGAAACTAGAGATGGAAAGGGGATTGTAACAAATAAAAGGGGAAAGTGGAGATAAAATGAGGGAAATTACATCTCAGGAAGAGGCAAAGAAAACCTATCATTGAGGGAAAGAAGGGAGTGTGATGAATATTCTGTGAATCTTACTCTCGTGAGTTTTGGCTCAAAAATAATATTAGATATATTTAATTTCACCAAGAAACTTATCTAAACTTATGGAAAAGTGGGAATGGAAAGGAAAACAAGGAAGTGGTAGGCTCAACATAAGCAAAAACAGAAATAATAGGGGAAAAGTATAAGAAAGCAGGAAGGTCTCTAAAGGGGGATGACAGTTTGAGGCAAGTAGTGCTCATAAGTAAAATACTGGGGAAGAAGGAAAGGAGAAAATTAAAGAGAATAATTTGGGGTTAATTAGATGACAGTTTTCTTTCAGAATTAGTATAGAATTAATAATTTAAACTATAAATGTGAATGGGGTGAACTCTCCCATAAAATGAAAGTGAATTAAAAGCCAGAATTTTACAATATGTTGTTCAAAAAAACACATTTAAAACAGACCAATACATATAGAGTAAAGGTAAAAGGCTGGAGCAGTGTCTACTATGCTTCAGGTGAATTAAAAAAAAAAAAATAAAAAAAAAAAAAAAAGCAGGAGTGGCCATCCTGATCTCAGATCAAGCAAAAGCAAAAGCAAAACTTGATCTAATTAAAAGAGATGAGGAAGGAAACTATATCTTGCTAAAGGGTACCACAGATAATGAAGCAACATCAATATTAAACATATATGCACCAAGTGGTATAGCATCTAAATTCCTAAAGGAGAAGTTAAGAGAGTTGCAAGAAGAAATAGATAGCAAAACAATAATAGTGGGAGATTTCAACCTTCCTCTGTCAGAACTAGATAAATCAAATAACAAAATAAATAAGAAAGAAGTTACAGAAGTAAATAGAATATTAGCAAAGATAGATATGATAGATCTTTGGAAAATACTGAATGGAGACAGAAAGGAGTACACTTTCTTCTTGGCAGTTCATGGAACCTATACAAAAATTGGCCATATATTAGGACATAAAGCCCCCAAATTTTAAATTCCATTTAAAATAACAGTCAATACTATAAAATATTTGGGGATCCATCTGCCAAAGAAAAGTCAGGAACTATATGAGCAAAACTACAAAACACTTTCCACAGAAATATAGTCAGATCTAAGCAATTGGAAAAATATCAAGTGTTCATGGGCATATTGAGTGAATGTAATAAAGATGACAATACTACCTAAATTATTTTTTTAATTTAGTGCTGTACCAATTAAACTTCCAAGAAACTATTTTACTTACCTAGAAAAAGAACAACAAAATTTATCTGAAAGAAGAAAATTTCAAGAATTTTAAAGTAATTAATAAAAAGAAAAGCAAATGAAGGTAGCCTATCTGTACCAGATCCAAAACTGTATTATAAAGCAGTGGCTCTCAAAACCATTTAGTACTGGCTAAGAAATAGAGAAGTTGATCAGTGGAAAAGATTAGGTTCACTGAAAAAAAAAATAGTCAATGAATATAGCAATCTAAAATTTGACAAACCTAAAGGCCCCAGATTTTGGGATAAGAATTCACTATTTGACAAAAACTGCTGGGAAAATTGAAAACTAGTATGGAAGAACATAGGCATAGACCCACATCTAACATTATCTAATTTATCCAATTTATCTAATCTAGATAATTTTGATTATATTAAATTAAAAAGGTTTTATACAAAAAAAAAAAAAAAAAAAAAAAAAAAACTAATGCAAACACGATTAGAAGGGAAGCAATAAACTGCGGAAACAGTTTTATACCCAAGGGACCTGATAAAGACCTCATTTCTAAAATATATAGAGAATTGACTCATATTTATGATAATTCAAGCCATTGTCCAATTGATAAATGGTCTAAGGACATGAACAGACAATTTTCAGATGAAGAAATTAAAACTATATGTAGTCATATTAAAAGATGCTCCAAATCACTATTGATCAGAGAAATGCAAATTAAGACAACTCTGAGATACCACTAAACACCTGTCAGATTGGCTAAAATGATAGGAAAAGATAACAAAATTGGAACGGATGTGGGAAAACTGGGACAATGATATCATGTTAAAGGAATTGTGGATGGATCCAGCCATTCTGAAGATTAGTTTGGGACTATGCTCAAAAAGTCATCAAACTCTTCATACTCTTTGACTCAGCAATGTTACTACTGGACTTATATACAAAAGATATCTTAAAGGAGGGAAAAGGACCCACATGTATATAAAAATTCATGGCAGCCCATTTTGTAGTGGAAATAAACTGGAAACTGAGTGGATGCCCATCAATTGGTTATGGCTTAATAACATATGATGTTTCAATATTATGGAATACTATGTGATTTCAGAAAGGCTTGAGAGGCCTACGTTAACTGATGCTAAGTAAAATGAGCAGAACCAGGAGATACACAGAAATAACAAAGCTACATGATGATCAATTATGATGGATGGGGCTCTCTTCAACAATGAGAATATTCAAACCAGTTCCAGAGAGGACCATGGAAATAGTGTTAGACACAACACAGCATTCTTACTCTCTCTGTTGTTATTTGCTTACATTTTGTTTACTGTCTCAGTTTTTCTTTTCCTTCCTTTTTGATCTGAATTTTCTTGTACAGCAAGATAACTGTCTAAATATATAAATATATATTGGATTTAACATGCATTTCAACATATTTAACATGTATTGGACTACCTGCTACTAGGGGAGAGAATAAGGTGAAGGTGGGAAAATTTGGAGCAAAAGGTTTTGAAAAGGGTCAATGTAGGAAAAATTACTCTTGCATATGCTTTGCAAATAAATAAATAAATATTTTTAAATTAAAAAAAAAGGGAGAGAGAAAGAAAGAAACTTAGAGTTCATGTAATATAATCAAATCATTAAATAATATTCTAGCAGACTGATTCACCAAACATATGAAGAAACTTTTCCAAAGTCAGAGATAAGAGATACAGTAAATAACTAATCCATGATTCAAATTCAAATGTTATCACAAAAGCTATACTCATACTAAGAAGGAATTGTAGGATGCCATATTAATTCAATATATAATATTTCACTGACATTTAGGTGCAACATAAAAAAATTATGGTTTCTTACACATCTGTGTGAATTTAAATATGTACTTACATATATATATATATGTGTGTGTGTGTGTGTGTGTGTGTGTCTGTGTATGTCCATATACATATATATTAAGCTCTATCATTACTGTCCATCAATTTTCTCAGAAAATATATATCATTTCTATGCATGATATTCACTATTTCAGTTATTTTCTAAAGCTTTACTGATAAATAAAAATAAGCTTACTTATAATCAATAATTGTAAAGTTCTTGAATTGTGAGGGACCGGTTGTCTGCTCAATTATAATCCTTTTCTGAAAGGAGATCTGTAAAATCTTTTCCTCTGTGCGCAGGTTTCTTGGGAGCTCTGAATCTCCTCCAACTCTTGTCCTTCCTCAAATCAGACTGGTCTCCTTTCAGCCTGGCTGGCATTAAAACTCTATCCCAGAGTTGATTCTCTCATACCCAATGCTGCCCTTCTTTTATCCTCCCAGAGAATAGGCATGTGAGAACTCAGTGGGCCTTGGGGAAATATTTCCACCAATGAACTTGCTCCTCCTAAGGTGTAAACCCCTTTTAAAGGCCTGAACCAAAGGTCTGAGCCAGAGAACTGTCAAGTCAACCTGAGTTCTCACCTTGTAATTGTCCAGACAACCTGAGTTCTCACCTTGTAATCCTAACAAATAATTAGTGGGCTTAACATCTCTATTTAAATCTGACAACTTCTATTGAGTGAAGAAGACTCGATAATTATTTGAAGTTACAGTATTTTTGTCCTTCTTATTCTCAGTACTTAGCCATGTTTATGCCAAATTAGAATTTTGAACTTTAGATAGGTACTGTAATTTATTAATGCAAATGTGTTGCTCCTTCTCAAATGTCTCATGTTTTCAAGTGCCAGTTGGCCCATATATTCTGTGACTAAATTGTGTGACAAGTTTCTTTGACAGCAGTGATGGGACATGAATAGGGTGTCAGGACATGATAGATTATGACCTGGCAAGCATAATCAGATATAGAGTAGTCTATGTGCAAAGATAAATTAGAATGATCTTGAAGAAATGTGCAGGATCCCTGGGAAGAGAACCAAGAAAAAACAGGGAAAATAGGTATAATTATTTTAAATTGTTGTAATACTTTTCATTAAAAAATCAAGTATTCAGGCGGAGCCAAGATGGAGAAGAAGTTACATGTGAATTTCTAGGTTCTCCCTTACCCTCAATACCAATTAATTAATTCAGCCTTAAAAATAACTCTGGATTGGTAAAAATCACGAAGATTAGAAACACAACAACTTAACAGCTGAAGAGAATCTGGAACCTAGTCAGAAAAGGTCTATAATGAAGTGAGGGGGAAAAACACCAGCACAGACAGAGTGAGAGTAAAGGCTAGCTTATTGTGCCGATCGGGCTGGAGAGGTTTTGGGATTAGAAAAGATACCAAGGGGCAGCTAGGTGGCACAGTGCATAGAACACCAGCATTGAATTCAGGAGGACCCGAGTTAAAATCTGGTCTCAAACACTTAACACTTCCTAGCTGTGTGATCCTGGGCAAGTCACTTAACCCCAGCCTCAGGAAAAAAAAAATAAATAAAAAAAAGAAAAAAAGAAAAGAAAAGAAAAACTCTCAAGACAGAATTCTGGCATAGGCTGATAGCTCTACTCTGCTTGTAAAAGAGCAGAACAGCAGATAAATCAAGCCACTTTAAAAAAAATGGCCAGAAACTGCCTATAGCTACCCCAACCCAGAAGTGAGATAGCACAAATTGTTGCACACCTTCTGCTGTCCAGGGTTTTTCCTTGAGGCAATTAAGAACCTGTGAGGCAGTGGGGGAGAAACAGCCTGGGGGAGAAATAGCCCAGGGCAGCCTCTAATCCCACAGTGGGGGACTCAGCCCAAGGCAGTGGAACTTACACAGCAGAGAAACCCCCACAACAGTGACTGTGCTTCCAGTAGCAGAGATACTTCGGGTCTATGCACCGGGGCTATTTGACAGTCAGCTGCTAATATCCAAGACCCCAAGGGGAGCTTTGGCCTGGGGTTGTAATGCTTTCACTGTTCAGCCTCTAGCCTTAGGGTAGTCACTAGGCTACAAAGAAGGGGGGTGTCCTTCACTGGGCACATCCACAGCCCGGCTCTGAACCACTTCTGGAAAAGAAGGAGGGAACGCTCTCCCAGAGTCATACCTTTTCCACCCTGCTCACAAGATACCTGCCTATCATATCTCTGTTCTGTAAAGGAAGCTGGTAATCCCTTAATCAAAAAGCAGACCCCACAATTTATTTAAAAATTAGTAAGAAATTGAAGAGAACGATTGACAGCTTCTAGATAGAAAAAGAACAGATCTCTAACCCTGAAGAGGCTAACAGCAGACAGTCTCCAGATAATACCCTGAAGGGGAATGTAACTGCCTCCCATCACATAACTCTCTCCTAGAAGAGACTATTAAAGACCTGAAAAGAGAGTTAGAAGATAAATGGGCAAAGGAAAGAGAAGCTATGCTAGAGAGTAACAACATCCTGAAATTTGAATTGGAAAAGATAAAGAATTCACAGGAAATGCAGGGAAACAAAATTTGTGAATTGGAAAAGGTTAAAAAATCATAGGAAAGTAGAGTTTCTGAATTTGAAAAAAGAAAATAACTCATTAAAAAAAATTAGTGAAATGAAAAAAAATTCCACAGAGCAAAATAATTCATTTAAAAACTCAATTGGGGACTTCCGGCCAAGATGGTGGCTTGGAGGCAGACAGCTGCTTGAGCTCTGCGTTTTCTCTCAGGACTTACTTCATGACAAGCCTCGGAATTAATGCTTGACCGGAAAGAAAAGAAACCCACAAATAATCACCAACAGAAGATATCCTTGAAATTCGCTAGAGAAGGTCTGTGTTTGCTCAGGGAAGGAGAAAAACAGATTGGGTGCAGATTGAAGGCAGCCTGCAAGAGCATAGCTCACGCATCTCAGACCAGAGGGGGGAGGGGTGTGATCTCTTCCATTTCTGCAAAAAGATTTTTAACCCAGTGTGGATGTTCTGTATAGACAGCAAATTTAAAAATTTAAAAAATTTAAAAGGGCTCTAACCATTGACAGCTTCTGTATGGAGAGAGAGCAGACTTCAAACACTGAGGAGACTAAAAGCAGAATGTCTCCAGAGGAATCCCCTAAGGGGGATATGATCTACTCCTCAATAAATAAGACTCTCATAGAGGAAATCAAAAAGGCTCTCATAAGAGAGTGAGAAGACAAATGGGAAAAGGAAAGGGATGCTTGGCAAGAGAGCCAGGAAAAGTCATCCAGAGTGGATAAAGAGATCAAATCATTGAGAAATAAAATTAGTAAGTTGGAAAAAGAAAACAGCTTTCTAAAAAATAAATTTGATGAAATGAAAAAAAAAAATCCATAGAAGATGAAAAATTCAATTGGACAATTACAAAAAGATATAAAAAAGTGAGTGAAAAAAATACGTCATTGAAAATTAGAATGGAACAAGTAGAAATGAATGACTCAAGGAGAAACCAAGAAGTAGTCAAGCAAAATGAGAAAAATGAAACAATTGAAAAAGAATGTAAAGTGCCTTATTGCAAAGAAAACTGACCTGGAAAACAGATCCAGGAGAGACAATGTGAGAACTCCCTGACAAATGTGAAGAAAAAAATATCCTGGACACTATTTTCCAGGAAATTATCACAGAGAACTTCCCATACGTTTTGGAAACAGAGGGTAAAATAGACATTGAAAAAATTGATCGATCATCTACTGAAAGGGACCCTAAAATCAAAATGCCAAGAAATATAGTGGCCCAAGTTCAAGAACCATCAGACAAAGGAAAAAAAAATATTGGAAGCTGCTAGAAAAAAGAAATTCAGAAATGGAGGAGCCATAATAAGGATAATCCAGGATTTAGCAGCATCAACATTAAAAGAACAAAGGGCCGGAAATATGATATTCTGAAAGGCTAAGGAACTTGGTGTGAAGCCAAGAATATCTTACCCAGCAAAAATGAGCATCGTTTTTCAGGGAAGAAGATGGACATTTAACGAAATAAATGAATTCCATATATCCTTGATGAAAAAAACAGATAAACACAAAATGTTTGGTCTTCAAATACAGAACTCAAGAGATTTCTAAAAAAGTAAAAAGAAATCTTGATAATTATATTTCTGCCATAAAGTTATGTAAAGAACATATGTATAATTTGTCCTAGAAACTAGAGGTGGAAAGGAAATTATATCATAAAAAAAGGGTAAAGTGGTGGTACTACATCTTATGAAGAGGCAAAGGTAACCTATTATATCTGAGAGAAAGAAAGAAGGGTATGAACATAGTGTGTATCAATAGACATATTCGATTTATAGTGAAACTCCTTCCATTTCATTGAAAAGTGAGAGGGAAGGAGTAAACTAAGGGGAAGGCAATACAGAAATTGTAAGATAAGATATAAAATAGGAAGAGGAACTTTAAGGTGGGGGAGGAATACCAAAAAAGGGAAGGGTGTGAAAAGAAAGTGGTGTTCACAAGTTTAATACTAGGTAGGGGGATAAGAGGGAAAGAAAGGAGAAAAGAATAAGCAGGGGTTAACAAGATGGCAATATAGAATTAGTCCTTGTAACCATAAATGTGAATGGAATAAACTCCCTCGTAAAAAGGAAGCAGTTAGCAAACTGGATTAAAAGCCAGAATCCTACTATATGTTGTTTACAGGAAACACACCTGAAACAGGGTGATACATTCAAAATAAAAGTAAAAGGGGGGAGAAGAATCTACTATGCTTCAGGTGAAGCCAAAAAAACAGGGGTAGCCATCCTCATCTCAGATCAAGCAAAAACAAAAATTGATCTAATTAAAAGAGAAAAGGAAGGGCATTATATCCTGCTAAAGGGTAGCATAGATAATGAAGCAGTATCAATATTAAACATATATGCACCAAGTGATGCAGCATCTAAATTCTTAAATGAGAAATTAAGAGAGCTGCAAAAAGAAATAGACAGCAAAACAATAATTATCGGAGATCTCAACCTTGCACTCTCAGAATTAGATAAATCAAACCACAAAATAAATAAGAAAGAAGTCAAAGAGGTAAATAGGATACTAGAAAAGTTTGATATGATAGATCTTTGGTGAAAACTAAATGGAGACAGAAAGGAGTACACTTTCTTCTCAGCCCTAATGTAACCTATACAAAAATTGAACATATACTAGCACATAAAAACCTCAAAATCAAATGCAGTATGGCAGAAATAGTAAATGTATCCTTTTAAGACTACAATGCAATGAAAATTACATTTAATAAAAAGCCAGGGGAAAATAGACCAAAAATAATTGGAAACTAAATAATCTTATACTAAAGAATGATTGGGTAAAACAGCAAATCATAGATATAATTAATAACTTCACCCAAGAAAATGACAATAATGAGACATCATACCAAAATGTGTGGGATACAGCCAAAGCAGTAATAAGGGGAAGTTTTATATCTCTAGAGCCTACTTTCATCAAATAGAGAAAGAGAGGGTCAACGAACGGGGTTTACAACTAAAAATGCGAGGAAAGGAACAAATTAAAAACTCCCAGACAAACATGAAACTTGAAATTCTAAAAATAAAAGGTGAAATTAATAAAATTGAAAGTAAAAAAAAAAAATAACTATTGAATTAATTAATAAAACTAAGAGTTGGTTCTGTGAAAAAAAACAACAAAATAGACAAACCTTTAGTAAATCTGATTAAAAAAAAATGAAAAAGGAAAAGCAAATTGTTAGGCTTAAAAGTGAAAAGGGAGAACTCACCACTAATGAAGACGAAATTAGAACAATAGTTAGGAGCTACTTTGATCAACATTATGCCAATAAATGTGATAACTTAAATGAAATGGAAGAATACCTTCAAAAATACAGCTTGTCCAGATTAACTGAGGAAGAAGTAAATAGTCTAAATAGTCCCATTTCAGAAAAAGAAATAGAACAAGCTATTATCTAATTCCCTAGGAAAAAAACCCTAGGAGCAGATGGATTTACATGTAAACTCTACCAAATATTTAAAGAACAACTAATTCCAATGCTATATAAACTATTTGAAAAAATAGGGATTGAAGGAGTCCTACCAAATTCCTTTTATGACACAGACATGGTATTGATACCTAAACCAGATAGGCTGAAAACCAAGAAAGAAAATTATAGATTAATCTCCCTAATGAATACTGATGCTAAAATCTTAAATAACATATTAGCAAAAAGACTTCAGAAAATCATTCGCAGGATAATACACTATGACCAAGTGGGATTTATACCACAAATGCAGGACTGGTTCAATATTAGGAAAACTATTAGCATAATTGACTATATCAATAATCAAATTAATAAAAACCATATGATCATATCAATAGATGCAGAAAAAGCATTTGATAAAATCCAACATCCATTCCTACTAAAAACACTTGAGAGTATAGGAATAAATGGACTATTCCTTAAAATAATAAGGAGCATATATTTAAAATCATCATTAAGCATCATATGTAATTAGGATAATATGGAACATTTTCCAGTAAGATCAAGAGAGAAACAAGGTTGCCCACTATCACCATTACTATTAAATAGTGTATTAGAAATGTTAGCCTCAGCAATGAGTGGAGAAAGAGATTAAAGGAATTAGAGTAGGTAAGAAGGAAATCAAACTATTACTCTTTGCAGATGATATGATGATATACTTAGGGAACCCCAGAGATTATAATAAAAGTTATTAGAAATAATTCACAACTTTAAGAAAGTTGCAAGTCACAAAATAAATCCACATAAATCCTCCGCATTTTTATACATTAACAATACAATCCAACAGCAAGAGATACAAAGAGAAATTCCATTCAAAATAACGGTCGATAGTATAAAATATTTGGGAATATATCTACCAAAGGAAAGTCATGAATTATATGATCAAAATTACAAAACACTGGCCACAAAAATAAAGTCAGATTTAAATAATTCGAAAATTATTTAAGTGCTCTTGGATAAGCCAAGCAAATATAATCAACATGTCAATACTAACTAAATTAATCTATTTATTTAGTGCTATAGCAATCATAGTCCCAAGAAATTATTTTAATGACTTAGAAACAATAACAACAAAATTCATATGGAAGAGAATTTCAAGGGAAGTAATGAAAAAAAAAAATCAAATGAATGTGGCCTAGCTGTACCTGATCTAGAACTATACTGTAAAGCCACAGTGACCAAAACCATTTGGTATTGGCTAAGAAATAGACTAGTTGATCAGTGGAATTGGTTGGGTTCACAAGGCAAGATAGTGAATAAAAATAGCAATCTAGTGTTTGACAAACCCAAACATCCCAACTTTTGGGATAAGAATTCATTATTTGACAAAAACTGCTGGGAAAACTGGAAATTAATATGGCAGAAACGAGGCATGGACTCACATTTAACAACACATACTAAGATAAGATCAAAATGGGTCCAAGATTTAGGCATAAAGAACTAGATCATAAATAAATTAGAGAAACATAGGATAGTTTACTTCTCAGACTTGTGGAGAAGGAAGGAATTTGTGACCAAAGGAGAAATAGAGATCATTATTGATCACAAAATAGAAAAATTTGATTACATCAAATTAAAAAGCTTTTGTACAAACAAAACTAATGCAAGCAAGTTTAGAAGGGATGTAACAAATTGGGAAAACATTTTTACAGTTAAAGGTTCTAATAAAGACCTCATCTTCAAAATATACAGAGAATTGACTTTAATTTATAAGAAATCAAGCCATTGATAGATGGTCAAAGGATATGAACAGACAATTTTCAGATGATGAAATTGAAACTATTTCCACTCATATGAAAGAGTGTTCCAAATCCCTACTGATCAGAGAAATGCAAATCAAGACGACTCTGAGATACCTTTCAGATTGGCTATGATGACAGGAACAAATAATGATGAATGTTGGAAGGGCTGTGGGAAAACTGGGACACTGATGCATTGTTGGTGGAGTTGTGAAAGAATCCAACCATTCTGGAGAGCAATCTGGAATTTTGCCCAAAAAGTTATCAAACTGTGCATACCTTTTCATCCAGTAGTGCTACTCCTGGGCTTATATCCCAAGGAAATACTAAAGAAGTGAAAGGGACCTGTATGTGCCAAAATGTTTCTGGCCACCCTTTTTGTAGTGGCTAGAAACTGGAAAATGAACAGATGCCCATCAATTGGAGAATAGTTGGGTAAATTATGGTATATGAATGTTATAGAATATTATTGTTCTGTAAGAAATGCCCAACAGGATGTATACAGAGAAGCTTGGAGAGAGTTACATCAACTGATGCTGAGTGAAATGAGCAGAACTAGGAGATCACTATACAATTCAACAATGATACTGTATGAGGATGTATTCTGATGGAAGTGGATATCTTTAAAACAGAGAAGAGCTAATTCGATTCCAATTGATCAATGATGGACAGAGTCAACTACACCCAGAAAAGGAACACTGGGAAATGAGTGCAAACAGTTAGCATTTTTTGTTTTTTCTCCCCAGATTATTTTTACCTTCTGAATCCAATTCTTCCTTTGCAACAACACCAAAAACAAAATTCAGTTCTGCACATAAATATTTTAGCTAGGATATACTATAACATAATTAATATGTATGGGCATCCCTGACATCTGGGGAGGGGGTGGAGGGAAGGAGGGGAAAAATTCGGAACAGAAGGGAGTACAAGGGATAATGTTATAAAAAATTACCTATGCATATGTACTATCAAAAAAATGTTATAATTATAAAATTAATAAAAAATAAAAACTCAATTGGACATATACAAAAAGAACTAAAAAATGTGAATGAAGAAAATAACTCATTGAAAATCAGGATTGTAGGAATAGAAATGAATGATTCATTGAGACAACCAAGAACGAGTCAAACAAAATCAAAAGAAAATGAAAAGCTGGAGAATAATGTCAAGTATTTATTAGGAAAATCTATAGACCTGGAAAATAGATCTAGGAGAGATAATCTGAGGATCATTGGACTTCCCAAAAATTATGATGAAAAAATAGTGCCTAGATTCTATTTTACAGGAAATCATCAAAAAGAACTGTCCAAAGATAATAGAAACAGGGGAAAATAGGCATTGAAAGAATTCATTGAATACCTTCTGAAAAAGACCCTAAAAAAAAATCTCCATGGAATATTGTGGCTGAGCTGCAGAACTATCAAACTAAGGAAAATATATTGCAAGCAGCCAGGAAAAAAACAATTCAAATATTGAGGTGCCACAATAAGAGTCACTCAAGACCTGGCTGTATCCACATGATATTCTGAAAGGCAAAAGAACTTGGAATGCAGCCAAAAATAAATTACCCAGCTAAGTTTAGCATTTTCTTCCATGGAAGGAGATGGACATTTAATGAAACAGAGGAATTCCATTTGTTTCTTATCAAAAAACCAGACTTAAACAAAAAATTTGATCTCCATTCGCAAGACTCAAATGAAGCAGAAAAAGGTAAAAGGAGCTCTTAAGAACTGTATTTCTCTTGTGGATATACATAAAGTCCACATGTGTAATTTGATTTTACTGATATAATATAAAAAGGGAAGTAGTTAGGAAAAGGGGATAGTATCAGAAAACAGGAAAGAAGCAATAAAAAGAGTTAAACTACATCCCAAGAATAGGCAAAGAAAATTTACCACATCTGAGGCAATTTAAAGCGGGGAGGAACATTGTGTGAATCTTACTGTCATCAGAGCAGGCTCAAAGAGTAAATAATTGACATATTTGTTTTTTAGAGAATTCTCTCTCACCTCCTTAAAAGGGGGGAGAGGAAAAGGGAAAAGGAAAAGAGGAATAAGGGAAAGGTACAAGGGACTTAAAAGGAGGGGGAAAAGATACTAAAAAGGAAGGGTTGTGTGATACAAGTGGGGTCCATAAATTTGATACTGGGGAAGGGGTTCAGGGGGACAAGGGGAAAAAATCATAATCAGGGGATAATATGATGGCAGGAAATACAGAATTAATCATTTTAACTGTAAATGTGAATGGGATGAACTGTCCCATTAAGCAGAGACAGATAGCAGACTGGATCAAAAGTCAGAACCCTACAATATGTTGTTTATAGGAAACACATTTAAAGCAGGGAGATACTTACAGAGTAAAGGTAACAGGATGGAGCAGAATCTATTATGCTTCAAGTGAAGTCAAAAAAGCAGGGGTGGCCATCCTTATCTCAGATCAAGCAAAAGCAGAAATTGATCTAATTAAAAGAGATAAGGAAGGAAACTATATCCTGCTAAAGGGTAGCATAGACAATGAAGCCATATCAATATTAAACATATATGCAACAAGTGGTATAGCATCCAACTTCCTAAAGGAGAAATTAAGACAGTTGCAAGAAGAAATAGACAGCAAAAGTATAATAGTGGGAGATCTCAACCTTGCACTCTCAGAACTAGATAAATCAAACCACAAAACAAATAAGAAAGAAATTAAGGAGGTAAATAGAACATTAAAAAATTTAGGTATGATAGATTTTTGGAGAAAACTGAATGGTGATAGAAAGGAGTATACTTTCTTCTCAACAATTCATGGAACCTATATAAAAATTGACCATATATTGAGACATAAAGATCTCAAAATTAAATGCAGGAAGGCAGAAATAGTAAATGCCTTCTTCTCAGATCAAAATGCAATAAAAACTACATTCAACAAGAAGTTAGGGGTAAATAGACCAAAAATTAATTGGAAACTAAATAATCTCATCTTAAAGACTAATTGGGTGAAACAGCAAATTACAGACACAATTAATAATTTCACTCAAGATAATGACAACGATGAGACATCATACCAAAATTTGTGGGATGCAGCTAAAGTGGTAATAAAGGGAAATTTTACATCTTTGGAGGCTTACTTGAAGAATATAGAGAAAGAGAAGATTAATGAATTGGGCTTGCAACTTAAAAGCTAGAAAAAGACCAAATTAAAAACCCTCAATCAAATACTAAACTTGAAATTCTAAAATTAAAAGGAGAAATTAATAATATTGAAAGTAAAAGGGGGCGTTAGATAGTGCAGTGGATAGAGAACCAGCCCTGAAGTCTGGAGGACCTGAGTTCAAATCTGGTCTTAGACACTTAACAATTTCTAGCTATATGACCCTAGGCAAGTCACTTAACCCTAATCGCCTCAGCAAACCCCCCCCAAAAAAAAATTAAAAAAATAAAAGAAAGTAAAAATACTATTGAACTAATAAATAAACTAAGTTTGGATTTATGAAAAAAAACAATAAAATAGATAAACCCTTGGTAAATCTCATTAGAAAAAGGAGAGGAAAATCTAATTGTTAATCTTAAAAATGAAAACGGGGAACTGTCCATCAATGAGGAGGAAATTAGAGAAATAATAAGGAGTTAATTTGCCCAACTTTATGCCAATAAATTTGATAACCTAAGTGAAATGGATAACTACCTCCAAAAATACAGGCTTTCCAGATTAACAGAAGAAGAAGTAAATTGCTTAAATAGTCCCATTTCAGAAAAAGAAAAAAAAAATCTCCAGGACCAGATAGATTCACAGGTGAATTCTACCAAATATTCAAAGAACAATTAGCTTCAATGTTATATAAACTATTTGAAAAAATAAGGAATGAAGGAGTCCTACTTTTTTTTTTTAATGACATGGTACTGATACCCAAACCAGCTAGGTTGAAAATGGAGAAAGAAAACTATAGACCAATCTCCCTAATGAATACTGATGTAAAATCTTAAATAAGATATTAGCAAAAGGACTACAGAAAATCATCCCCAGGATGATCAAGTAGAATTTATCCCAGGAATGCAGGGTTGGTTCAATATTAGGAAAACTATCAGTATAATTGGCCATATTAATAATCAAATTAACAAAAACCATATTATCATCTCAATAAATGCATAAAAAGCATTTGATAAAAGCCAACATCCATTTCTATTAAAAACACTTGAAAGTATAGGAATAAATGGACTTTTCCTTAAAATAATCAGTAACATCTATTTAAAACCATCAATAAGCATCATATGTAATGGGGAAAGATTGCAACCATTCCCATTAAGATCAGGGATGAAACAAGGTTGTCCACTATCATCATTACTATTCAATATTGTATTTGAAATGTTAACTTTGGCGATAAGAGTGGAGAAAGAAATTAAAGGAAGAGTAGATAATGAGGAAACCAAATTATCACTCTTTGCAGATGATATGATGATAGTATACATAGAGAACCCCAAAGATTCAACTAGAAAGCTATTAGAAATGATCCACATCTTTAGCAAAGTTGCAGGATACAAAATAAATCCATATAAGTTATCAGCATTCTTTTATGTCACTAACAAAATCCAACAGTTAGAGTTACAGAGAGAAATTCCATTTAAAGTAATTACTGATAGTATAAAATATTGAGGAATCTATCTGCCAAGGGAGAATCAGAAATTATATGAGCAAAACTACAAAACACTTTCCACACAAATTAAGTCTGATCTAACTAATTGGAAAAATATTAAATGCTCTTGGATAGGGCGAGCAAATATAATAAAGATTACAATACTACCTAAACTAATCTATTTATTTAGCACCATAACAATCAAATTCCCCAAAAAAACTTTTTTTAATGACCTAGAAAAAAATAATAACACAGTTCATATGGAAAAACAAAAGGTAAAGAATTTCAGGGGAATAATTTAAAAAATCAAATGAAGATGGCCTATCTGTACCAGATCTAAAATTATATTATAAAGCAGAGGTTACCAAAACCATTTGGTATTGGCTAAAAAATAGACTATTTGATCAGTGGAATAAGTTAGGCCCAAAGGTTAGGTACAAAATAATCAATAACTCTAATAAACTGGTGTTTGACAAACCCAAGGACCCCAGCCTTTGGGATAAGAACTCAATTTTTGACAAAAATTGCTGGGAAAATTGGATATTAATATGGCAGAAACTAGGCATTGACCCACATTTAACACCATACACAAAGGTCAGGTCAAAATGGGTTCATGACCTAGGAATAAAGAATGAGATTATAAATAAATTAGAGGAACATAGGATAGTTTACCTCTCCGACCTGTGGAAGAGGAATGAATTTATGTCCAAAGAAGAACTAGAAATCATTATTGATCACAAAGTAGAAAATTTTGATTATATCAAATGAAAAGTTTTTGTACAAACAAAACTAATGCAGATAAGAAGGGAAACAATAAACTTGGAAAACAGTTTTACACTCAAAGATTCAGATAAAGGCCTCATTTCCAAAATATATAGAGAATTGACTTTAATATATAAGAAATCAAGCCAATCTCCAATTGATAAATGCTCAAAAGATATGAACAGACAATTCTTGGATAAAGAAATTGAAACTATTTCTAGTCATATGAAAAGATGCTCCAAATCATTATTAATAAGAGAAATGCAAATTAAGACAACTCTGAGATACTACTACACACCTGTCAGATTTGCTAGAATGACAGGGAAAGGTAATGCAGAATGTTGGAGGGGATGTGGGAAAACAGGGACACTGATACATTGTTGGTGGAACTGTGAATACATCCAGCCATTCTGGAGAGCAATTTGGAACTATGCTCAAAAAAGTATCAAACTGTGCATACCTCTTGACCCAGCAGTGTTGGTACTGGGTTTGTATCCCAAAGAGATCTTAAAGAAAGGAAAGGGACCTCTATGTAAAAGAATGTTTGTGGCAGCCCTCTTTGTGGTGGTCAGAAACTGGAAACTACATGGATGTTCATCAATTAGAGATTGGCTGAAAAAATTGTGGTATATGAATGTTATGGAATATTATTGTTCTGTAAGAAACGACCAACAGGATGATTTCAGAAAGGCCTGGAGAGACTTACATGAACTGATGCTGAATGAAATGAGCAGGACCAGGAGATCGTTGTATACTTCAAAAACAATACTATATGATCATCAATTCTGATGGATGTGGCCATTTTCAACAATGAGATGAACCAAATCAGTTCTACTAGAGCAGTAATGAACTGAACCAACTACACCCAGCAAAAGAATTCTAGAAGAAGACTATGAACCACTACATAGAATTTCCAATCCCTCTAATTTTTTCTGCCTGCATTTTGGATTTCCTTCACAGGTTAATTGTACACTATTTCAAAGTCCAACTCTTTTTGTACAGCAAAATAACTGTTTGGTCATGTATACGTGTATTGTATTTAATTTATACTCTATCATATTTAACATGCATTGGTCAACCTGCCATTTGGGCGGGGGGAAAGGAGGGGAAAAATTAGAATCTTTTGGTTTGGCAATTGTCAATGTTGTAAAATTTACCCATGCATATATCTGTTAAATTAAATCTATTAAAATAAATAAATAAATAAATAAAAAAGAAAACGATCAGCAGGCTGATTCCAGAAAGTCCTGGAAAGAATTACATGAACTGATGCTCAGTGAAGTGAATAGAAGTAGGAGAATATTGTACACAGTAACAGCAAGATTATATGGTGATCAACTGTGGTGGACTAGGCTCATTTCAGTAATGTGCTGATTAAAAACAATTTTAATATACTTTGAATGGAAAATGCTCTCTGATTCTAGAGAGAGAAATATGCATACTGAATGTAGATCTAGGCATAGGATTTCATAATTTTATTTAGTTTCATTGTTTTTTCTTTCTTGTGTTTTTCCCTTTTTGATTTTTTTTTGTACAACATGAAAAATTTGGAAATATGCTTAACAGAAAAAAATTTTAACTTCAATTAATTTTGTCGACAAACATAATTAACTGGTAAAGATTTATTTTATCCTACACAGTATTTGTATGTGCTTGATATGTGTTCCAGTTTCTTCTGTAACTTCCTGGTTCCCCAAATAGTGTATGAAGTGTTTACACTAGATAATTTAACAGATCCATGAACTTAATGAAAATACTCAACATCATCTATTAAGAAGGCAACCCACTTGTACTTTCTGATCCTATGAGATTCTTGTCAAAGTCTTTCAATTATCTTAAGGAGAAGCAACCCAACAAATTAGATGATCATCTCTAGGACTTATTATCTTTGTAAGATTCAAGTATTTTAGCATATAACAAAACTCAAATCCTATTCTAATCATTCTTTAATATTTGTCTTATGCATAGTCTGTAACTAATGACAATTCTCTCTAT
The DNA here is from genome assembly GCF_048593235.1 of Sminthopsis crassicaudata. Lineage (NCBI taxonomy): Eukaryota > Metazoa > Chordata > Mammalia > Dasyuromorphia > Dasyuridae > Sminthopsis > Sminthopsis crassicaudata. The sequence continues at coordinate 364,061,166 of NC_133617.1, forward strand.
ATTTATGTTCAACAAAAGTCTTTCTTTTGCCATCTGAACTGACTATATATTTTCTAGGATGTAAAAATAATTATATTCAAATATTCGACTATGCAGCTTCTAAAGGAAATTATTTGTACAAAAAGGATGTCTGCACTAGGCAGCCATTTGGAATTATTCTTTTAAAATCTTGTACTTATTTATATCTCTTGTTTTTAAATAGCTGTCTCTTCAAACATATCCTTCTCTTCTGTCCTCCCCAACTATCCACCTAATGTAATAAGATATTAAAAGAAATATTAAATCAGATAAAAACAAGCAAGGTAACAATTGTTTTTGATGGTATGTGCAATATTCTATCACTCATAATCCTTCATCTTTTTTTAAAAATAGTTTTTATTTACCAGATATATGCATGGATAATTTTACAACATTGAAAATTGCCAAACCTTTTGTTCTAATCCCCCCCAGATGGCAGGTTGACCAATACATGTTAAATATGTTAAAGTATAAATTAAATACAATATATGTATACATGTCCAAACAGTTGTTTTGCTGTACAAAATGAATCAGACTTTGAAATAGTGTACAATTAACCTGTGAAGGAAATCCAAAATGCAGACAGACAAAATTGGAGGGATTGGAAATTCTATGTAGTGGTTCATAGTCTTCTTCTAAAGTTCTTTTTCAGGATGTAGCTGGTTCAGTTCATTACAGCTCTATTGGAACTGATTTGATTCATCTTATTGTTGAAAATGGCCACATCCATCAAAATTGATCATCATATAGTATTGTTGTTGAAGTATACAACGATCTTCTGGTCTTACTCATTTCACTCAGCATCAGTTCATGTAAGTCTCTCCAGGCCTTTATGGAACAATCAGTTTAACTTTTACTTTTTTATTTCCTTATTGTAAATAATGGATATTGTTCAACTTCTGTGTGTTTCACATTGTATCAGTTATTACAGGTATTCTGATATATATATATATATATATATATGTATGTATGTGTGTATATATATATATATACACGTATGTGTATATATATATATATATATACGTATGTGTGTGTATATATATATATATGTATATATGTATGTATATATATATGTATATATGTATGTATGTATATAGGAAATGTCAAACATTTCACAGCCAATAACTAAGTTCTTCTTTTGTTATATGGTGGAAATCTGGTGATTAGATGATTCACATTGTGATTACTACTGGTAGCAGGGTTTTGATGACCATGCATTAGAAATCTTTCCCTTTTATATAGTAGGTGAACTAGGCACCTATCACTTCATATAAGAGGGACAGGTTACTTGAGAGTTGTAACAGGTGACTGCTAAGAAGCATTTGATACTGGGAACTTTTAAGGAAATCCTATTACCACGATTTTCATAAATCACATATATGATGATGCACCAAAATCATAATTTGCTGACAGGCAACAGCTATCAACAACCATAACCCAGAGGATGAGAGTAACATAATTATGACTATATGGACAGGTTAATATGTGGCCAAAGGCAAAGTGAGGCTCATCAATTCCAAAATTATGCAAATTCAGAATTTAATCTTATATCATTGCTGCTGCATCCTCTTTACCAGCATGTTTTATCATCTACCATGATATTCCACCTCCCTAAAACACTGAGTTTTACCATTTACCAATATTTAAATCCCTAAAGATTACTGGGATTTACATATTACCTTGTTAACAAGTCTTAAGAACTCATAGATAATGCTAACTCTATTGATCTCATTATATGCATAGCTTTACCCACTAATACATAAAATCCTTGAAATCACTGATTAATTTGATTTTCTTTTTGTCTCCCCAGAACTTTGCACACTATTTGCTTTTTGTAAAATTTAGTTTTCATCCACTAATTCATTCTTTCATTCATGTTTAATTTGAGTTCTATATATTTGCTGTTTCTTAGAGTGCAATAATATTCAATTGTGTTTATATGCCATATTTTGTTTGGACATTCAGTAACTGATGGATATCTATTTTGTTTCTAATTTTCTGATTTAAGTAAAGCAAAAGAAAAAATCTGCTGTTAATATTTTTGGTATATATGGGTTTCATCCATTTAATATCTTTCAACTAAATGCCTGCTGATGGAAGTTTTGTGTTGTAGGTTACAGACATTTTAGTCACTTTTTAAAGCATAAAAATGAATTATTTTACAGAATACTTAAAATCAACCCAGTTAATTTAAATCATAGCAATAGAAATCGTCAATATTAGAATAGCAAATGATAAAGAGGCATAGTAATACACTATTGTTAAGGCTCTGATCTGATGTGAACATAGTCATTGTGATATTAAGTGTATATTTCCATATTTGCCTTAAGAAATTCCTTTTATACATGATTATTACCTTTTATTTTCATTCTTGTTAATTAGTTTCAAGTTAAATGAATCTCAGAGATATTTTTACTTATTTATTTTATTGTTGATAATTTATAGTAAGCTCATATAATTTCTAATAATTCATTTTTGTTCTGAGCATTAATTGTATCTTTTGACCACTGGTATATTAAAGAATAGATTTTTATTAATGACCTATATAAATTAGATATTAAACCCGTAATGGATTTTTGATGCAAATTTTTTTCATGTAATGCTTTCTTTTCTTACTCTCCTGTTAATTTTGTTGATGTAAAAGCCATTCAATTTTATCTAATCTCTGCCTCCTGTCTTCCCTATTTTTCTTTCCCTTTTCTCACTTTCTTTCTCTCTCTTTGTTATTGTCACTGTTTGTGTGTGTGTGTGTGTGTGTGTGTGTGTGTGTGTGTGTGTGTGTGGTGGGAGTTTTAATATTCAGATATAGTATTCTTTTAGAGTTTCTTGCAACACAGTGTAGGATTTTGAAAGTGATACACTATAGTTTAATATACAGAAAACTCCCTGATTCTAAAATAGCTAAGCTTAAGTCAAAATTCTTATAGATATTAGGTAATTCTCTTGACAAAACAAGGTTAAAAGATTTTCAGTGCTTTGCAGGAAACTCTAAAGCTTCAGTTTGCCAAATATGAAATTATATGTCAGGAACAGAAAAAAAGTATGAACAATTTTGTTCTAATTTTTCCCAAATAAATTTAAAGATTTTTAATAGTTCTTATCTAAGTAAAGATTGCTAAAATAAATAAATATAAACTTTCCTGAAAGCATTTCAGATAATAGTATTCTTCCAATTCCATCAAATTCAACTACTGTTATATGAGTAGTACATTCAGTTCTGAAACTAACTCATTGTTGAACCTGTAGTGCCTATTCCAAAGAGGTTGATATTATATTAATTTTTATGATATATATTTAATGGCATAGCATATTGGGGCAGGGGGGGATCCATATAGTTTTCATATTATTGATTGTCAAGCTAATATCTTCAGATCTGTCAAATATTACAATGTGATGATCCTTTATTTTCTTTGGCTTGACATGATTATCCATATTATTTTTGAAAATTATCAGGTAGAGGTCTTCTTCACCATCAATAAGAAAACTTCCTTTTATTTGGACTTTGGGAAAAATCATCAATGCAACTTTTTGTTTTATGGTTAATTTAATGTACATATCCAGAAGGCAATTAATCAATTTTTTTTTTTTTCTGGATGCACTGGTTTTTAAAAAATTAGTAGTATTTTATTTTCCCACATACATGTATATATAATATTCAACATTCATTTTTGTAACATTTTGAATTCCAATATTTTTTCTTTCTCTCTCACTTAACATCCAGTCCCTAAGAAAGCTAGCAATCTGATTATACATATATGATCATTTTAAACATATTTCTATATTAGTGAATTTGTGAAAGAAAAATCAGAAATAGGGAAAATCATGAAAAAAGAAAAAGTAAGCAAAAAAGGCAAAAATAGCATACTTCCATCTGAATTCAGTCTCCATAGTTTTGTCCCTGAAAGAAGATGACATTTTCCATTTAGAGTCTGTTAGAATTGTCTTGGATCAATATATTACTGAAAAGAGCTAAGTCTATTATACTTGATCATCACATAATTTTGCCATTACTATGCACAATGTTCTCTAGGTTATTCTCACTTCATTCAGCATCGATTCATATTAGAGTTTCCAGGCTTTTTTTTTTTAATCAGCCAATGCAACATTTTATAGGAAAATAATATTCTATTACATTCATATATAATAATTTATTCTTCCATTACCTAATTGATTAGCATTCATACTATTTTCAGTACTTTGCCATCACAAAAAGAACTGCTACAAAAACTTTTGCACATGTGGGGTCCTTTCCCTACTTGTATGATTTCTTTGGGATGCAGACCCTGTACAAAATTAAGTGTCAAATAATATGCACAGTTTTTTTTTCCTTTTTTATTGTAGTAATTTGATTTATTTTTAATAAACATTGCTTAATAAATCATGTTGGGAGAGAAATCAGAGCAAAAGGGAAAAATATAAGAGAGATAAAAACAGAAAAAAGTAAATTTAGACTGTTTTGATTTACATTGTTACCTTAGTTTTTGTTTGTTTGTTTGTTTGTTTTTGTTGTTGTTGTTTTGTTTTGTTTTGTTTTGTTTTGTTTTGTTTTGTTTTGTTTTGTTTTGTTTTGTTTTTGTGGATACAAGTGGCAGTTTCTGTCCAGAGTCTGTTGGGATTGCTTTGGATCACTGAACTACTGAGAAGAATCAAGCCTTTCATATTTGATTATCACAAATACTTGCTGTTATTACGTACAATATATTCCTGCTTGTTTTGCTTAGCATCAGTTCATTTACATAATTCCAGGACTTTCTATGATCAGTTTTTCATCATTTTTAATGAACAATAATGTTCTATTACCTTCATATAGCACAACTTGTTCATCCATTCCCCAATTGATGGGCATCTATTCATTCTCCAATTCTTTGCTACCACAAAAAGAGCTGCTCAAATAATTTTGCACATATAGGTCCTTTTCCCTCCTTTTGATATCCAGTTTTATAGCCTTTTGAGTATAGTTCCAATTTGACTTCCAGAATGGCTGTATCAATTCACAAGTCCATTAACAATGCATTAGTGTTCCAATGTCTTTACACCCAACATTCATCATTATCAATTCCTATCATCTTAATCAATCTAATAGGTGTCAGATAGTATTTCCGAGTTGCTTTAGTTGCGTTTCTATAGTGATTTAGAGCTGTGAATGCACTGATTAAGGAATATTATATAATCTTATTATATGTAAAAGGCTCCCTTTGTTATAGGTAATCATGTAGGATGATATTCTTTCTAAGATATTTTTATTTGTGTAAGCAATAAAACATAAACAAAGTGGCATGTTATCTGTGCTTTTGAGTCAATGTAAGACTTTAAAAATGTTGTCATATGAGATCATCTAAAAAATTCTACTTTTTCCCCTTCTTTTATGCATGATATATAGGTAGATCATTTTCAAAAAAATATTTTATCATGGTGATTATATAAATATGATAGTGATTATTAGTATTGTATGGGTTTATACTTTCTCCCTATGATATCTTGTTAAATATTTCTTCAATCCTGTGAAAATTGTGTTACCTCTAGCAAAGTTTTCCTCTATGTATGTATGTATATATATATATATATATATATATATATATATATATATATATATATCCATATATACACATACATAAACATGCCCTGTCTTACTTTAATTATGCAAACTATAATTAACTTTGATATTTTATAGATATTTTGGAATGTTCAAGAGTTTTGATTGGGAAAAAAGAGGTGCCATCTACCTAAAAACTATATGATATTAGCAAATGAGGGATTTTTAAAATTACATTTTATAAACACACACACACACACATACACACACACACACACACACACACACACACACACATATATATATTGCTGAGGCAATTGGAGTTAAGTGATTTTCTTAGGGTGACACAGATAGGAAGTATTATGTTTCTGAGGTCAAATCTGAACTCAGGTCTTTCTGACTTCAGGGCTGGTGCTCTATCCTTTGCACCACCTAGCTGTCCCAAACATATATTCTTAATAATAATTCTCTGTTTCAGGGAACTGACTTTTTAAAAATAAATAATTGTGTATTTTATAATAGTGAAGTCTCAAGTTCTCTAATGGGCACATTGAGGATATAACTTTTAAACCATGCCCAAGGGATGTGAATGTATTGTGAGGAAATAATATTTGAGGACATTGGTTATATTTTGTAGTATTATTTAAACAAGTATAAAGATCCCTATAGATTTTATTTACTATTGCTAGACATAATTGTACTATTTTGTCCCCAACCCAGTAATATTTATGACTTTTTTCATTGACAAGTCTATTAGATTTCTCAAAAAACTAATTGTTTTAAACTGTGATGATGTGACATCTAATTTCTAAAGAGGTAAAAAAAAATCAGAATAATCATTCAACTGTTTATAATACAAGTTATCATTAAGTTGAATCTTAGGAATGTAAAAACAAAAAGGACTTTAGCCATCCAAAATAATTTCATTTTGCATATGGAAAAATTGAGAGCTACACAGAATGTTCTGGGTCAGGAAGAAATTTAGTGACTGTCAATTTTTATAAAAACAAAAGAAAAGAAAAGAAAAAAATCACTGGGAAAATATTTTTGCCATTATATTTAGATTGAATATAAAAGCTTTTCATATGATAAGCAAGTAATCCATCCAGTTTATTATCTGGCAGCTAATTCCCATAATCTCATGTAGTTTTGCTGAAGTACAAGTGTTCATTTTGTCACACTCGCTTTACTCTGTCTGATTTTTCCTTAATGTACAATTCACATCATTCTTCAGATAGTTTTAATGGAGATAAGGTAGATTGTGTCAATACCAAAATTTTCCACTTAGAAATAATTCTGTTCTTGCTAAGATTCAGTGAAGAGTTAGAGTGTAGTGTCAATAAATTTAAGGGAGAAAACAAATTTAATGAAAGTTGATGAATATTACTTTAAATAGTAAAACTGATAGATACTGCTGTTGTAAATTTTATTCATTACAATTTGGTACAAGTAATATAAGATACAGATATTCATGCTAGAGAATGTATGGTTATGCAATTCAGTACACTTTGTATGTGTTTCAAATATTTTCTAGAATTGTATTAAATATAATGATTGAAAAAAAAAGGCAAATTTAAAATAGTTTGGGCCCAAATTTTATTATGATAAGAAGGGTTAATTGCATTCTCTTTAGAACATTAAAAATATTTAAGGACACTTAAATTTCATCAGGAAAGAAAAGAACTTAATAACAATATTTTCTGGTGTTTTATTGCTGTAAGTCAGAAAACACTTTTTTTTCTCAATAATGGAGTTGTTTTACTAAAAAGATAAGAAGTGCATAGTGGGTACACGTGGATTTGGATAGGGAAAAACATGGAATTATAGAGGCCGACAAACCTACAGTTTTTCACTGATAATTAGACCTCATAAGCTACTTTAGAAATTATGCATAAAAAAGTACTTTCAACCTTCTAACCTATTAGTGTATAATTATTGGTACTTAAGAATAAAATAAGTATTTTTCTTTTAATTTTCTCACATATGCATTTGAATTTATTTTTATAAGTATATTTTAAATATGCATTCCATAATGAATCATTTGGGGAGACAAAAATTAAAACAAAAGAGAAAAAGCATGACAAAATTTTAGAAACCACAAAAATAAGTGAACATAGCAAATGCTGATTTACATTCAATCTCCATAATACTCTTTTTGAATGCAGATGGCATTTACTATGCAAAAAAACAAAAAACAAAACAACAACAACAACAACAAAAAAAAAAAAAAACATTTGGAATTGCTCTGGATTACAAGAACCAACTTAATTATCCATCAATAAATCTTGCTATTACTGTTCTGGTACTGTTTGTTAAACTCAGCATCAGTTCACATAAATGTTTCCAGGCCTTTCTAAAATCTGATTGTTCATCATTTTCATAGAACAATAAGATTCTATAACTTTCAGATACCATAACTTATTCAGCTATCACCCAAGCAACGGGCATCTACTAATTTTCTAATTCTTTGCCAACACATACCAAAAAAGATGTTAAAAAGGACCACATATGGGTCCTTTTCCCTCCTTTATGATTTTCTTGGGATACAGACAAAGTAGGATAATTACTGGGTCAAAAGATATGCATGGTTTTTATAACCCTTTGAGAATGGTTCTAAATTGCTGTCCAGAATTGTTGGATAATTTTATCCCTCTAGTGGAGTTTTGGGGTTTACCAAATACTATATTATTACAGTCACTGACTATTGTGTCTTGTGAAACTAATCTATTCCACTGATTGACTACTGTATGCCTTATCCAGAACCAAATGTTTTTGATGACTGCTGCTTTCACTAATTCTCTTGAAATTCTTGACATTTTTCTCCATATGAACTTTATTATTTTTTCTAGCTCTGTAAAATAATTTCTTTGATTATGATGACACTGAATAAGTAGATTAATTTAGGGTTCTCATTTGTATTATATAATTGCAGCCTACCCATGAGCACTTGATATTTTTCCAATTGATTAGATTTTTTTTTCCTTAAGCATATGATTAATAGTTTGTTCAATTCCTTTTTTTTAAAATGGGACCATTTAAGTAATTTATTTTCTCCTCTGTTAATCTGTACAATCTTTATTTTTGTAAGTATTCATGGATATCACTTAGATTATCAAATGTATTGGCACATAGCTGGGCATAATAGCTCCTAATTATTGGTCTAATTTCCTCTTCATTGGTGGAAAGTTCAACCTTTCCATTTAACATATTAACATTTATATTTTCTTCTTTCCTTTTTCTAATCAAGTTAACTAAAAGTTTATTTTTTTTGTTTTTTTCATAAAACCAACTTATGGTTTTGTTTATTAGATCAATAATTTTCTTAGCTTCAATTTTATTAATCTTCACATTTATTTTCTCCCCTGTAATTCCTTTTGTTCTCTTTCTACCTTAGTAGTGTCTCTCCTTAGTAATGTTCTATTGTTAACCCATCCCATCCTAAACATTCCCTATCATCTATCACCCCTCCTCCCTTCTCTTCTCTGTATCTCTTAGCTTTTCTTTCCTCCCTTCTATCTAGCACCTTCCTTTTCTTTCTCCTTTATCCTCATACTTCTTTATATGATAAGATAAATTTCTATACCCAACTAAATAATTGAAGTCATTCCATCTTTGAAACAAAATTTGATGATATTAAGCTTTAGACAATGCTCACCCTTCTCATATCTATCTTTCCAGGATAATAAGCCTTTTAGGTGATGTAATTTGTCCTATTATACCTCTCCTTAACCCTTCTCATTGAACTGTCATTTTTCACACCTTAATATACTTTTCTTTGATATTATCACATCAGAGTCCATTCACAACCATACCCAGCATCTATATGATGCCCTGTCTTACTGATTCGATAACAGATACAATTCTCGAATAATAGATATATTTTTCCCATCCAGGGATGTAAATAGTCTAACCTTAAATAATATGTGTTTCTCTCTGTTTATCTTTCTATACTTCTCATGAATGCCGAGTTTGAATATCACATTTTCACTTTACTTCTGTGTTTTTCTTTTCTTTTCTTTTCAATAAAAGCTGTTTATTTTTAAAAATATGCATAAATAATTTTTAACATTCACCTTTGCAAAACATTGTTTCCATTTTTTTCCCTTCTTTTCTCCTCCAACTCCTTCCCTAATTAGCATGCTATTCAATATTTTAAATATCTGCAATTATTCTATACATATTTCTACAATAATGGTGCACAAAATAAGCTTTTTTCATCACAAGACCATTGGAAGTGGCCTGAAACATCTCTCTATTGAAAAGAGCAATGTCCATCAGAAATGATTATTGAAATCACTCTGTTGGATGTTTCTTATGGAAAAATAATATTCCATAATATTGATATGTCATAACTTATTCTCCAACTGATATGCAGTCACTCGGTTTCCACTTTCCTATCACAATAAAAGGGGCTGCTATAAACATTTTTGTACACCTAAGCCTTTTTCCTTTTTTTAAAGATTTCTTTGAGATAAATGTCCAGTAGTGACACTGCTGGATTAAAATGTAGGAAGATTTTGGTAGCCCTTTGGGCATAGTTTTCAAATTGCTGCTCTGAAGGATGGTTGAATAATTTTACAACTCCACATATTAATGTCCCAGTTTTCCCACATTTCCTTCAAAATATAGTATTCTTTTTCTGTCATCTTAGCCAATTGAAAATGTATGTAGTATTACCCCAGAGTTGTCTAAATTTGCATTTCTGATCAATAATGATTTAAATTATCTTTTCATATGCCTTTAAGTGGTTCTAAATTATCCATCTGAAAATTATATCCTTTGACCATTTATCAATTAGAAAATGGCTTCTTTATTTTTTAATCAAATTAAACAAAGATTTTTTTTTTCATAAAATCAACTCAATACTTTTTTCAGTTTCAGTTTTATTAATCTCCCCTTTTATTTTCAGAATTTCAAATTTGGTGTTTGATTGGGGATTTTTAATTGTTCTTTTTTTAGCTTTTTATTAGTGGTAGGCCAAATTCATTGATGTTTTCATTTTCCATTTTATTCAAGTAAGGATCTAGAAATATTAAAGGTCCTCGAAAACTTCTTTGGCTACATCCCATAAATTTTGATGTCCTGTCTACTTATTGTCATTTTCTTGGATGAAATTATCTATTGTATTTTTGATTTGTTATTTTACCAACACATTCTTTAAGTTTAGATTCTTTAGTTTAAAATTATTCTTTTATTTATTTTGCCCTGGCTCTTTATTACATATAATTTTCATTCCATCATGATCTGGATGTATTTACTATTTTTGAATTTCTGCATTTGATTTTGAAGTGTCTGTGCCCTAATACATGGTCAATTCAATTTTTGTGTAGGTTCCATGTATCATTGCTTTTCTTTCATTACAACACTCTTTTCAAACCTTGTTTCATTTTTATATCGTCATGATAAAATCACATTATACCTACACCTTCTAAATATACTCATATCAAAGATTCTCAAAAGTTAAACATGTCATTTTCCTATATAGGAATGTGAACTTTTTTCAATTTTTAAAGGAAATTTATTTTTTTCTTTCCTTTTTAGCTTTGTATGCTTCTCTTGAATTCAGTCTTTGAAGCTCTTGATTTTTTTTTCAGAAATGAATTAAATTATCATGTTTTATTGAATCTCCACCTTTTCCCCTGAAAGATAAGGCTTAATTTTGCTGTATAATTGATTTTTGGCTGCAATCCAAGTTCCTTTGCCCTATAGAATATCATATTTCAATCTCTTGATTCCTACAAATTGGAAGCTGCTAGATCTTGGGTAATCTTGATGGTGACTCTTAAATATTTGAATTGTTTCCTTCTGGCTGCTTATAATAATTATCCCTTGATATGATAATTCTGAAATGTAGCTACAATTTTCTTTGGAGTTTTCATTTTGGGACATCTTTCAGAATTTGATTGGTGAATTCTTTCAATACCTATTTTACCCTCTGGTTCTAAGACAGTTTTCCTTGATGATTTCCTAAAAGATGTTGGTAGGCTTTTTTTTTTCAATATAATTTTCAAGAAGTACAATAATTCTAAGATTATCCTAGATCTATTTTCCAGGACCGTTCTTTTTCCAATGACTAATTTTATATTTTCTTCTTCTTTTTTTTTTTTTCCCAATGATTTTGTTTCGTTGGACTCATTCTTGGTGTGTCATTGTGTAATTCACATCTATTTGTACAATTTCAATTTTTAGTGAATTATTTTCATCAGTTGGTTTTTTATCTCCTTTTGCATCTGTTCAATTTGACTTATAAAAGAGCTGTTTTGTTTATTGTTTATTTTCACAAATTGTCTTTTTCAATGAGTTCTTTTTCCATTTTGTCATATCTATATTGTAAAGAGTTCTATGATATTTCCATTTCGTAAAATCAAATTTGCAAAGAGTTATATGCTTAATTAAGACAGCTCTGAGATTTCACTACACATCTGTCAAATGGGCTAAGATGACAGGAAAAAAATAATTATGAATGTTGGAAAGGATGTGGGAAAACTTGGACACTGATGCATTGCTGGTGGAGTTATGAAAGAATCCAACCATTCTGGAGAGCAATCTGGAATTATGCCCAAAAAGTGATCAAACTGTGCATACCCTTTGATTCAGAAGTGCTACTACTGGGATTATATCCCAAAGAAATACTAAAGAAGGGAAAGGGACCTGTATGTGCCAAAATTTTTGTGGCAGCCCTTTTTTATTAATTTTATAATTATAATTTTTGACAGTACATATGCACGAGTAATTTTTTTTTACAACATTATCCCTTGTATTCATTTTTCCAAATTTTCCCCTCCCTCCCTCTACACCCTCCCCTAGATGACAGGCAATCCCATACATATTAAATGTGTTACAATATAACCTAGATACAATATATGCGTGTAAATCTAATTTTCTTGTTGCAAGGTAAGAATTGGATTCCGAAGGTATAAGTAACCTGGGTAGAAAGACAGTGGTGCAAACAGTTTACATTCAATTTCCAGTGTTCCTTCTCAGGGTGTAGCTATTTCTGCCCATCATTGATCAACTGGAAGTGAATTGGATCTTCTTTATGTTGAAGATATCCACTTCAATCAGAATATCAGAATATCAGAAGAACAATACAGTATTGTTGTTGAAGTGTACAGTGATCTTCTGGTTCTGCTCATTTCACTCAGCATCAGTTCATGTAAGTCTCTCCAAATCTCTCTGTATTCATCCTGCTGGTCATTTCTTACAGGGCAATAATATTCCATAACATTCATATACCATAATTTACCCAACCATTCTCCAATTGATGGACATCCATTCATTTTCCAGGTTCTAGCCACTACAAAAATAACTGCCACAAACATTTTGGCACATACAGGTTCCTTTCCCATCTTTAGTATTTCTTTGGGATATAAGCCCAGTAGTAGCACTGCTGGATCAAAGGGTATGCACAGTTTGATAACTTTTTGGGCATGGTTCCAAATTGCTCTCCATAATGGCTGGTTTCTTTCACAACTCCACCAACAATGCATCAGTGTCCCAATTTTCTGTTGCAGCCTTTTTGCAGTGACTAGAAACTGGAAAATGAATGGATGTCCATCAATTGGAGAAATGTTGGATAAACAATGGTATATGAATATTATGGAATATTACTGTTCTGTAAGAAATGACCAACAAAATTGATACAGAGAGGCTTGGATAGACTTACATGAACTGATGCTGAGAGAAATGAGTAGAACCAGGAGATCATTATACACTTCAACAATGATACTGTATGAGGATGGATGTGAATATCGTCAACAAAGATAAGATCTAATTCAGATCCCATTGATCAGTGATGGACAGAATCAGCTACACACATAGAAGGAACACTGGGAAATGAGTGTAAACTGTTTGCATTTTTGTTTTATCTTTCCAGGTTATTTTTACCTTCTTAATCCAATTCTTCCTGTGCAACAACAACAATAAAAAATTCAGTTCTGCACACATATATTTTGTCTAGGATATACTATAACATATTTAACATGTATTAGAATGCCTGCCATCTAGGGGAGAGAATGGAGGGAAGGAGGGGAAAATTCGGAGCAAAAGGGAGTGCTCATACTGCCATGGGGCTGGTGCTCCTTATTTCCTTCTAGTGCTGGGTGGACATGGCCAATTCCTGCGTTATTCTAAGGTTCAGGAACTCATTTGCCATTTGTACTCGAGTTGGATGTCTCACAGCTAGTCTGCTGATCCACTGGCTTCTAAACAAGGACAAAGTAACCAAGACTGCTGTATGTTGGCTAAGAGCCACCAAATAGATTCCCCTGGAGTACTTCACACTACTGAACTGTACCTACACTTAACTGTTTCCCCTCTTGTGCAACTGAAACAGATCTTTTATGAAGTTCTTCCAAAATATCATCTGCTGAAAATTGTCACACTATAAATTTTTGTGAGTTCTGTCATTCCAAAGGTAGTTCAGAGGCTTGATCTAGAGTTGATCTGAGGAAAGTTTGGAAGAATTCACACAATTAACTTTTTACTTTCCTAATATATATGATTGAAAGTATCTTACTTTTTTGAAGATCTATCTCTTTCTCTGAAATACAATGCTCAGTCTAGTTGGGTAATTATGGTTGTAATCCCAGATATTTTGTCTTCCAGAAATTTTTATTCAAGACCATCTGATCATATATTGTTGATGCTACAGATACTGGATAATCCTTATTGTTTCTCCACATGATGCTTGAATTATTTTGTTTGGCAGCTTGCAGTATTTTTCATTAGGATAATGGTTCTGGAGTTTTGCAACAATATTCCTTGATGCTTTCCTTGTGTAATGTCTTCCCAGGGATGTTCAATGGAGTCTTTCAAAGGCTTATTTCCCATGATTTTTCTAGTATATCAAGGTAATTTTCCTTGATGACCTCTTGAAAAATGCTTTCAGCTACTTTTTTTGGTCATGAACTTCAATTAGACCAACAATTTTCTTTTTCTTTTTCTTTTTTTTGTTTAAATTTTATTTACTTATAAATTTTTGACATTATATATGCATGGGTAATTTTTTATAACATTATCACTTTTATTCATTTTTCCAAATTATCCCCTTTCTCCCTCCACCCCCTTCCCCTGATGACAGGCAATCCCATAAATTTTACATGTGTTACAATATAACCTAGATACAATACCTGTGTGTAAATACCATTTTCTTGATGCACATTAGATATTAGGTTCCGAAGGTATAAGTAACCTGGGTAGATAGACAGTAGTTCTGACAGTTTACATTCACTTCCCAGTTCCTTCTCTGGGTGTAGTTGTCTCTGTCCATCATTGACCAACTGGGAGTTGGATCTTCTCCATGTTGAAGATATCCACCTCCATCAGAATACATCTTCATACAACATTGAAGTGTACAGTGATCTTCTAGTTCTATTCATTTCACACAGCATCAACTGATGTAAGTCTCTCCAAGCCTCTCTGTATTCCTCCTGCTGGTCATTTCTTACAGAGCAATAATATTCCATAACCTTCATATACTAATTTACCCAACCATTCTCCAATTGATGGACATGCATTCATCTTCCAGTTTCTGGCCACTACGAAAAGAGCTGCCACAAACATTTTGGCACATACAGGTCCCTTTCCCCTCCTCAGTATTTCTTTGGGATATAAGCCCAATAGCAGCAATGCTGGATCAAAGGGTATGCACAGTTTGATAACTTTTTGGGCATAGTTCCAAATTACTCTCCAGAATGGTTGGATTCATTCATAACTCCACCAACAATGTATTAGTGTCCCAGTTTTGCCACATCCCCTCCAAAATTCATCATTATTTGTTCCTGTCATCTTAGCCAATCTGACAGGTGTATAATGGTATCTCAGAGTTGTCTTAATTTGCATTTCTCTGATCAGTAGTGATTTGGAACATTCTTTCATATGAGTGGATATAATTTCAATATCATCATCTGAGAATTGTCTGTTCATATCCTTTGACCATGTATCAATTAGAGAATGGTTCGGTTTCTTATAAATTAGGGTCAGTTCTCTATATATTTTGGAAATAGGCTTTTATCAGAACCTTTAACTGTAAAAATGTTTTGCCAATTTGTTACTTCCCTTCTAATAGTATTTGCATTAGTTTTGTTTGTACAGAAACTTTTTAGTTTGATGTAATCAAAATCTTCTATTTTGCGATCAATAATGATCTCTAGTTCTCCTTTTGTCATAAATTTCTTCCTCCTCCACAGGTCTGAGAGGTAGACTATTCTCTGTTCCTCTAATCTATTTATGATCTCATTCTTTATGCCTAAATCATTGACCCATTTTGATCTTATCTTGGTATATGGTGTTAAGTGTGGGTCCATATCTAATTTCTGCCATACTAATTTCCAGTTTTCCCAACAGTTTTTTTCCAAATAATGAATTTCTATCCCTAATGTTGGTATCTTTTGGTTTGTCAAAAACTAGATTGCTATAGATGTACCCTTTTTTGTCCTTTGTATCCAATCTGTTCCACTGATCGACTAGACCAACAATTTTCAAATCAAATCTTATGGGTTTATTTTCTAATTCAGCTTTATATCCAATGAGATATTTTGCACTATCTTCCTTTTTAAATTCATATTAGATTGTTCGGCTTATACTTGATTTCTCATAGATAAAAGGTAACTGAAGAAAATAATTCACTAAAAATTAGAACTGGAAAAATGTAAGTGAATAGATATATTTTCCATTTTGTCCTGTTGTAGTTTTTAATGTGTGTTTCTTTTTCAGTTAGCTTTGTATCTCTTTTTTCATATGATTAATTATATTTTTTCTTTCTCCCCAAAATATGCATATGTGTTTACAAATTATCTTGTTGAATAAGAAAATCAGATCAAAAAGGGAAAAAATGAGAAAGAAAACAAAATTCAAGCATGCAACAACAAAAGAAATTAAAATGCTATGTTGTAATCCACATTCAGTTCCCACAGTCCTCTCTCTGGGAATAAAGGAGTTTTATCATCACAAGATCATTGGAACTGGTCTGATTCATTTCATTGTTGAGAAGATCCATGCCGTTGGCAATCGATCCTTCATATAATTTTGCTGTTGTCATGTACAATGATCTGGTTCTGCTAATTTCACTGGGCAGACCAAGATGGCAAAGAGGAGACAAGTCTTTTTTTTCTGAGATCTCCCAGGTATCCTTCAAATTAACAGCAAAACAAGTTTCTGAACTTGTTTTGGAGTGAAAGAACCCACAAATATTTGGAGTGTAACAATTTTCCAAAAAACGATAATGTGGAAGATCTGCTGAAAAGGTTGGTTTCAATCACATAAGGAAGGAGGCTGGCTGAGTCCAGACAGCCAAGTGAAAACCCAAGGGCAGGCACTGCAAAAATCCAGGGTAGTGTGGTATTCCGTGAACTGAGGAATCTACTAGAAGGAATAATTTACAGATAATTTACAGACGAAGCAACAAACAGTGATGTGAATTGATCCCCATCAAACAAGGCTGTGTTGGAAGAATTCATAAAGGATATAAAAAAGAAAGTTAGATGAAAATCAGTGAAAGGAAATAAGAACTTTTCAAGTGAGTTTGGAAAAGAAAACACAGAAATTATCCAAAGAAAACTACATAGAAAATAGATTAAGTAAAATGGAAAATGCATATAACTACTTACAAAATGTATTTAACCAAAAGGAAAAATCAAATAATTCCTTGAAAAACAGAATTTGTGAAAAGGAAACAGAAAATAACTCTTTGAAAAATAGAATTTGTGAAATAGAAAAAAAAATCCATAGAACAAAAAAATTCATTCAAAAGTTAAGTAGCTAAATATAAAAGGAGCTTAAAAAGGTAACTGAAGAAAATAATTCACTAAAAATTAGAACTGGAAAAATGTAAGTGAGTGACTCAATGAGACATCAAGATTAGCCCAAAAAATAAAAAAAAAATGACAAAAATAGAAGAAAGTATAAAATATCTCATTGGAAAAACAATTGAGTTGGAAAATAGATCTAGGAGAGACAATCTAGGGATTATTGGACTTTTCTGAAAACCTTGATGAAAAAAATAGCTTAGACATCTTTCTGGAAATCAAGGACAATTGCCCTGATATCCTAGAATCAGAATGTAAAATAGCCATTTGAAAGAATTCACAGATCACCTCATGAAAGAGACCTCAAAATGAAAACTCCAAGGAATATTGTACATAAATTTTAGAATTATCAGACACAGGAAAAATATTGCAAGCAACCAGAAGGAAACAATTCAAATATTGAGGAGCCACAGTCAGGATTACCTAATACCAAATAGTTTCCTGCCAAGGCCCTTCACCCAGACATCTGCAAACCATTTTAAGATTAGATAAAAGTCTTGGCCCCAAAGGAATGTCCTGGATGTGTGAGAACTCCCTACCCCAAGGTTTCTCTGACCCAGGTGTTAACAATAAGTATTCTTTAGATCTTAAAACCTGTCAAACGCATGATGAATGTTTCAACCATAAATCTGTCACACATTGCCTTGACTTCCTGATATATGGTCAACAGATGTTATATCCTTTGTTCTATGGAAACTTACTTTGCTACGTGGCATTTGCTCCACAATGTATATAAACCCTCTACTTTGCTTCAATAAACGAACTTTTCTGCCCTGTGCAGAATCGTCTCCGCCTCTTTCTTTTCTTCACCCATTCCCAGGTTGTTGCCTTACTAGCTTTTGCTTACAGGCTGACACGGGGCTTCAGACCCCCTTAGTTCGAGACCCGCAGGTCAGGTCAGTTTCCATCTTAAAGATCAAAGATCCTGGAATCTGATAGTCTAAAAGGCAAAATAACTTGGATTGTAGCAAAGAATCAACTACCCAGCTAAATTAAGCATATCTTTCAGGGAAGAAGATGGACATTCAATGATATAGTTGGATTTCATTTAATTCTGATGAAAAGGCCAAATGTGAACAACAATAACAAAAAAATGAACAAATACAGAACTCGAGGAGCCTTAAAAAGATAAAAAAGAAAAAAAAAACTTTTGAGAACTATATATCTGTTATGAGGACACTTAGAAAATTCTGTAATAATATAAATAAAAACTAAAGAAAAGAGGATTGTACTGAAAAAAAGGAAGAAAGTGTAGAAATAATGAGGGAAATTGCATCACTTGAAGAGGCAAAGAAAACCTTTTACAATTGAGAGAAAACACGGTTGGGGATGAACATTGTTCTAATCTTACTCATCAGATTTGGGTCAAAAAAAGGAATATTAGACATATTTTGCTTCACAGAAAACCTTGTTTCACCTCCATAGGGAAATGGGAGGGGAAAGGGGAAAGGAAAGGGGGTGACTAAGAAAAGAGAAAATAGAAGTAGTAGGGGAAAGGCATAAGAAAGGGAGAGGGACTGTAAAAGAGAAGGGCTGTTTGAGGAGACAGCAGACAGAAGTAAAATACTGGGGAGGGGGAAAGGGCAGAAAGAAAAAAAGAAAAGCCTAACTTGGAGTAAATAAGTTGGTGGGTAATACAGAATTAGTCATTTTAGCTGTGAATGTGAATGGGATGGATTCAACCATAAAATGGGAGTAGAAAGCAGACTGGTTTAAATCTAGAATTCTACATTATGTTATTTATAAGAAATATATTTAAAGCAGAATGACACATTTAGTGTAAAGGTAAAACACTGGAGCAGAATCTATTATATTTCAGGTGAAGTAGAAAAAAAGCAGGTAGGTTTTATGGAGAAAAATGAAAATAGATACAAAATGGAGTTATAGTATAGTAAATTATATTCCATGTAGAGGCAAAAAATCTGTTACAATTTAGGGAAAGAAGGGGGAGGTGAACGTTGTGTGTATCTTGCTCTCATCAGATTTGGCTCAGACATAATACCAGACATATTTAGCTTCAGATAGAAACTTGTCTCGACCTATAGTTACATAAGAAGAGAAAGGGGAAAGGAAAGGACGAGGCTAATAGAAGGGAGAACAAAAGTAGAAGGTACTGTCCAAAAGGGGTAAAAGTTGTAAAACCAGAGGGCTGTTGAGTGAAATAGTAATCAGAAGGGAAAACTGGGAAGGAGAAAAAAGGGGAAAGGAAAAAGAAAAGTATAACCTGAGGAAAACAAGATGGAGAGAAACAGAGTTAGTAATTTTAATTGTAAATTTGAATGGGATGAATTCTCCTATAAAATGGAAGTAAATAACAGAATGGATTAAAAACCAGACTCCTACATTATGTTGTTTATAAGAAACATATTTAAAACAGAACAATACATTCAGAATGAAGGTAAAAGGCTGGATCAGAATCTATTATGCTGGTCAACCTGCCATCTTGGGGGGGGTGACGAAGGAGGGGAAAAATTGGAACAAAAGGTTTGGCCATTGTCAATGCTGTAAAATTGCCCATGCATATATCTGGTAAATAAGAACTATAATTAAATTTTAAAAAAGAATCTATTATGCTTCAGCTGAAGTAAGAAAATAAAAAAGAAAGAAAAAAAGAAAAGCAAGGGCAGCATCCTGTTATTGGATCAAGCAAAAGCAAAAATAGATCTAATTAAAAGAGATAAGGAAGAATATATATACATATATATATATATATATATATATATATATATATATATATATATATATATATACCCAATGATATAGCATCCAAATTCTTACAGAAGAAATTGAGAGAGCTTCAAGAAGAATTATACAGCAAAACAATAATAGTGGCTGATCTCAACTTTGCACTGTCAGAACTAGATAAGTTGAACCACAAAATAAATAAAAAAGAAGTTAAGGAGGTAGAATTCTAGAAAAAATTAGGTATGATAGAAATTTGGAGAAAATTGAGTGAAGACAGAAAGGAATATACTTTTTTCTGCATACTACATGGAAGTTATACAAAAATTGACCATGTATAAAGGCATAAAACCTCAAATAAAATGCAGAAAGGCAGAAACAGTAAATGTTTTTCTTACAGGTCACAATGCAATAAAACTGCATGATACAAAAGGGCAAGGGAAAATGGACCAAAAAAAAAAAGAAGCTAAATAGTCTAATCCTAAATAATGAGTGGGTGAAACATCAAATCATCTACACAGTTGACAATTTCATCCAAAAAATGGCAATGATGAGCATACTGAAATTTTTGACATGCAGCCAAAGCAGTTCTTAGGGGAATTTTACTATTTTGAAAAGAATAAAAGAAAAAGGAATCCTACCAAATTCCTTTCATGAAATGGTAGTTGATATGGAGTTGATATCTAAAAAAAGTAGAGTCAAAACAGAGAAAGAAAATTATAGATCAATTTCTCTAATAAATATTGTTGCAAAATTTCTAAACAAATGTTACAAAGAGATTACAGCAAATTGGGCTCAGGATAATACACTAGGACCAAATAAGATTTATACCAGAATTGCAGGGTTGATTCAATATTAGGAAAACTATTAGCATAATGTACTATATAAATAACCAAAATAACAAAAATCATATGATTATCTCAATTGATGGAGAAAAAGTATTTGATAAAATCCAACACCCATTCTTATTAAAAAAAAAATAACACTAGAGAGTTTAGGAATAAATGAAGTTTTTGTTAAAATGATCAGTAGTATTTATTTAAAACCATCAGTAAGAATCATATGTATTAGTGATAAACTAGAAACATTCCCAGTAAGATCAGGGGTGAAATAATGTGCCTACTATCTCCATTACTATTCAATATTGTATTTAAAATGTTACTACTAAAAATGAGAGAAGCCAAAGAGGTTAAAGGAATTAAAATAATTAAGTAGGAAGCCAAAGTATCATTCTTTGCAGATGATATGATGGTATATTTAGAGAATCATAGAGAATCAACTAAAAAACTCCTAGAAACAATTCACAACTTTAGGAAAGTTGGGAGGAACATCATAAATTCACATAAATTATCAGCACTTTTATATTACCAACAAAGTCCAGCAACAGGAGATACAAAGAGAAAATCATTTTAAAATAATTGTAGATAATATAAACTATTTCAGAGTCTACCTTCCAAGGCAAAATCAGGAACTCTATATACACAATTACAAAACAATTTCCACACAATTAAATAATATCTAATTAATTAGAAAGTATCAAGTGCTCATGGGTAGACTGACCCAATATAATAAAAATGACATTATTACCTAAATTTATCTACTTCTGCAGTTTTACTAATCAAACTCCCAAGAAATTACTTCACAGAATTGGAAAAATTAATAATAAATTTCATCTGGAACAAAAAAGGTCAAAATATGCATATAAATAAGGCTTCACTGTGCCAAATGTAAAACTATATTATAAAGCAGTGGTCATCAAAACCATTTGGTTTTGGCTAAGAAACAGAGTAGCCAATTAGTGGAATATGGTAGGTTTATAAGACAAAATACTTAATGACTAGAGTAATCTAGTGTTTGATAAACCCACATACCAAACTTTTGAGATAAGAAATTCTTATCTGACAAAAATTGCTGTTAAAATTGAAAATTAATGTGGCAGAATCTGGGTATTGACCCACACCTAACACTCTCTAACAAGGTAAGGTTGGAATGGGTTCATGATTTAGATTGAGATTAAGCAAATTAGAAGGATGAATGATAATCTACTTCTCAGATCTGTGGAGAAGGAAGGAATTTGTGGCAAAAGAACTAGAATACATTGTGAAATTAAAAATGGATATTTTTTATTAAATTAAGTTAAATAGTTTTTTGTATAAACAAAACCAACAAACATAAAATTAGAAGGCAAGCAAGAAGCTAGGAAAATATTTACATCCAATGGTTCTACTATAAGCTTCATTTCTATAATACATAGAAAATTGAGTCAAATTTGTAAAAATAAAAGCCATTCTCCAATCGATAAATGGTCAAAGAATATGAACAGATAATTTTCATATGAAAAAATTAAAACCATTTCTAGTCATATGAAAAGAAGCTTTACATTACTATTGAACAGAGAAATACAAATTAAGATAACTCTGAGTTATCACTACACATCTGTCAGATTGGCTAAAATGACATCAAAAGTTAATGATGAATGTTGGTGGGTTGTGGGAAAAATGGGATACTAATACATTGTTGGTGAAGTAAATTTAAGTTTTAAATTGATTCAATCATTCTGGAGAGGATTATCAAACTGTGCATACCTTGATTCAAGAGTGTTTCTACTTGGCTTGTATCACAAAGAGATCATAAATGAGGAAAAAGAACCTACATGTGCAGAAATGTTTGTGGCAGCCCTTTTTGTAGAGTCAAGAAACTTGAAATGTCCATTAGGTGGAGAATGGCTGAATAAATTATGCTAGGATAATGTTATGGAATATTATTCTTCTACAGGAAATGACCAACTGGGTGAATTCAGAAGGTCTTGTAGAGATATACTTGATCTGTTGCAAAGTGAAATGAATAAAACCAGGAGATCATTATACACAGCAACAGCAATATTATAAAATGATCAATTCTGATGGATGTGACTTTTCAACAATGAGATGATTCAGGCCATTTCCAATGAAGAGAGCCATCAGCACCCAGATTGTGGACCACAACATAACATTTTCACTCTATTTGTTGTTTGCTTGCATTTTGTTTCCTTTTTCCTTTTTTCCTTTTCATTGATTTTTCTTGTGCAGCATGATATTTGTGGAAATATTCTTGAAAAATTGCACATGTTTTAACATATATTGGATTACTTGCCTCTTAGGAAAGGGGGTGAGAGGGAGATAGGGAGATAGGGAAAAATCAAAACACAAGTTTTTGCAAAGTTGAATGTCAAAAATTATCTATGCATATATTTTGAAAAGAAAAAGCTTTGAGAGAGAGAAAGAGAAAGAGAGAGAGAGAGAGAGAGAGAGAGAGAGAGAGAGAGAGAGAGAGAGAGAGAGAGAGAGAGAGAGAGAGAGAGAGAGAAGAGAGAGAGAGAGAGATTTCCTCTGTGGATATTTTTGTCTTTATCCAAGTTGGTGTTTTGATCTTCCCTGTTACCACAGTAGCTTTCTATGGTTAAGGTTCTTTTATGTTTTTTGCTCTTTTCCTTTCCATTCTCTTTTTTATTTCCTTTTTTGTTACTTATATGTGGGAATTCTGCTTGTGGGATTAAGGGGGAGCTTCCCCAAATTGCCTGTGAAGCCTTGGCTTTAAGCACAGAAGCCACTTCTGTTGGCTTCTGTTGGGTGTTTTGCTCATAGCAGGAGAGGTTTTATTTGTTATCTCAAGAAAATTCTTTTCCCCCCAGAATTTGCTTTCTAAGTTGGGACTGATGGCTGTCTTCTCCTCTACTAAGCCAGATCTGAGGGTCTTAATTCCTGATATACTATGTTTTGAGACCCTCTCACTGAATTTTCCAGAAGCCATCTTACTGGGCTAAATACTTCTTTCATACCAGTGAGACTGACCTTTCCTAAAGTCTTTCTCATCTATCTTGAGCTGGAAAGTGGTTTCATTCTCTCAATCTGCATTCAGAATTTTGTTTTTATGTTATTTTTGAGGGAGAATTAGAGCAACTTCCTGGCTTCTGTCAACCATCTTGTCTCCACCCTTAGATGTCCTGTATATCTTTTTCAATATGATCAATCCTGGTTTGTAAATAGTTCTTTTATTTAGTGATTTTCTTTGTATTTCTTTGTTGTTAGCATTTTCTGCTTTTGAGGATATTTTTTTCAGTTACATTCATTACTCTTTTACCTAAAGGCCAATTCTGTTTTTAAGATGTTATTTTTCTTGATTTTTTTTCTTTTTTTACCAAGGTAATTTTTTTTTCATATTTTTCTTACATCTCTAATTTTTTTTTTCCCTCTACAACTTATTTCTTCCTTTAACACTGCATATTGCTTTTCTGTTCTTGGTGGTATTGTTCTGCTTGTGTATTTAAAAAATAATTTAACCTAATCAAAAAGCATGATATTTTCTCTTTTCTTTGGTTATATATTCTTCACTTATTCATATATCTTACAAGTAAACTATTCAATGTCCTCTTATTTGGTTTATGGTATTAGTCTTCATTTCTATACCAAATCTATTGTACTTCTCTTTTACTGTATTCCATAGTCATTACAAGATTGTTTTGATCATTACCACTTTATAAAATAGTTAGAGATTTGGAATCTCAGGACACATTTTTTTTCAAAATATTGCATTAATCCCTTTGATATTCAGGGCATTTTGTTCTTCCAAATAAATAAATTTAGGTGATTTGATTGGCTTGGCACTGAATAAGTACATTGAACAAGACTTGGAATTTTATTATATTTATTCAGCCTTCAAATGAACAATCCATGTTTCTGATTATTTAGATATGGTTTGTAGATATGGTGATTTATTTTTGATTGGTACATATGATTATTTTTAGTTTCTCATGGCAGGTAGACTCTCAAATATGTTTTATCATTTACATTTATTTTAAATTGAAATTCTCTTACTTTCTTTTGCTGCTAGAGTATATTTTTGCACAATACATGGAAATCTTGAAGATTTATGATCATTTATTTTATATAAAACAATGTTGCTAATGCTGTTTATTTTTCTTTTCCCTCCTTTCCCCTACCCCTTCTCCTAGCTGGCAAGTATTCTGATACATGTTAAATACGTTCTTCTAATTTGTTCTATAAATCTAACCTAGATTTCTTTATTTCTTAGCCAGTACCAAATGTTTTTGATGATTGTTGCTTTATAATATAGTTTTAGATTTTGTACAGCTAGATAAACTTCATTTGTTTTTCTCTTCATTGATTCCTTTGAAATTCTTGACCTTTTGTTCTTCCAGATGAATTTTGTTGTTACTTTTTTCTAGGTCAGTAAAATAGTTTCTTGGGAGTCTGATTGGTATAACACTAAATAAATAGATAAGTTTAGGGAGTATTGTCATATATTTGCTTGATCTGTCCAAGAGAACTTGATATTTTTTCCAGTTGCTTAGATCTGACTTATTTGTGTGGAAAATGTGTTGTAGTTTTGTGCATGTAATTCCTGACTTTCTCTTGACAGATGGATCCCCAAATATTTTATACTATTGACAGTTATTTTAAATGGAATTTCTCTTTGTATTTTTTGCTGTTTGTGCTCAGCTGTTTTTGTTAGGCTGCCTCCTTCCCATTTCCACTTGAAATAGACCTTTCTGATCTATTTCCTCCCTATAGATTCTCTGCCACACAGAGTCTGCACTGCCACATGGACACTGCAATGCCCTGGGACTCTGTGCTGTTTGTGCTGGCCTTTGTAATCAGCTGCTTAGACTAACTGCCTCACCCATTTCCAATTGAAAGAGACCTCCTAGTACCCCTCCCAAATCCCTTTTATGTCTCATAGGTAGGACTTGATTAATTCTGTGCCATGCTTCATCTTCAGTGGTGGCAAACCATGAATCAGGGGAGCGAGCCTTCAGGAGAGTAAACCCCGAATACCAGTAGAAATAAGGTAGAATTCAGAGGATATGCATGAGGTCCTTATACTATCTGTAAGATAGCAATTATGTATATCTACCCAGAACACAGGTTCACTTAATTTGGGGTTTTTCAAGATAATATTGTAATTGGTGTAAGGGTTAAAAAAACCTCTAGAAGCAAGGAATGCAGCTCAAGGCATATGAGAG
This sequence comes from Sminthopsis crassicaudata, assembly GCF_048593235.1. Taxonomy (NCBI): domain Eukaryota; kingdom Metazoa; phylum Chordata; class Mammalia; order Dasyuromorphia; family Dasyuridae; genus Sminthopsis; species Sminthopsis crassicaudata. The sequence goes on from NC_133617.1 coordinate 364,087,228, forward strand.
GACCTGAGGGATGAGAGGTCCTGAGATGCAGTTAAGTCCTATGTGGAGGTAGGGCATAACCCCAAGAGGTGGTGTCCGACCTCAGGTACCACATCTCCCTCCTAATGCTCTCAAAGCCTATCATGCCTCCCTCCCTCTTCTTGGGCCAATCCCATTATGTCAGATTCCTAGAGCACCTCCCCCTTCCCTCAGATAATCAGAGGGATATAAATATGTGCTCTCTAAGAATAAAATTCTCATTTGCTTCATCCCTCTCTCCTGGTGGTCTGTCTCTACATTATCCCAGGTTGGTGCCCAAAGATGGGTAAGTGTGGCCTAGCCGTGCTGTCATCAGATGGGCATTAAGAGTAGTTCAAAGAGTAGCTACGAGGTTAGGACAGCATTAAGTTGATGTTACAAGTGGCGCCTGAACAGGGACAATTTTGGCTAGACCTCGCCTTGTAGCAGGCCTACAGGTGGGAAGAGAGACAGAACTCTGCTCTAGTGAGTGAGTAGGAAGTTAAGAAATGGGACAAATTGTTGTGAGGGTCCCATACCAGGAGGTACCAGGGAAATAAGCTTATAGAATAGTAAAGCAAGCAGAATTGGAAATGGATTTTAAAAAGTGGGGGATAGTAGGTAGTCAGATGACTTCCTGTGATACAGAAACTCTGGGAGCCATCCTGGAATGGCATCAAATGATTGGAGGCACTTTAAGAAGTGCAAGCTGAAATTCATTAAATTCATTACAAATGGGGAGTCATAAAACAAATGAGGGTTGTAAACCAGCACTTACCAGGATCAGCCATACCCATAAAATGGAGCCAGCAGAAGTTAGCTGTGAGAAAGAATCTGGAAATAAACAAGAAGAGGAAGAAGGTGGATGTGATGGCAAAAGAAGAGGTAGTAAGGAAGAAGCAAGAAGTGAATATAAAGGAACAGGAGGGGGAAGGGATAAGATGAGAAATGAGAAAGTAAACAGAGACATATTACCTTGAGGAAAAGGACAGTGATAAGAGGAGGGAGGAGAAAGGGAACAGAGGGAAGGCTGCCTCTGTCTACAAGGCATGGCCTTCTCCCTCATCCCCCGCTCTCCCTGAGGAGATATATCTCCCATCTGCTCCCTCTGCTCTCATTTGTGAAGGCTTTGGAGATTCCCAGGCAAGTTTAGGACAAATAATACAGAAAGCTGGAAAGTATGAAAGAAATGAGGATCAAATGCAATATGGTGCAGCAGTACATTCAGCTGTGTCTCAATGTGCCAAAAGAACATTTAGCAAAATTCAAGCTTCTGAAAAGCAGAAACCCTCAATGACAAAGATTAAACATGGTCCAGATGAACCTTTTCCTGATTTTGTGGCCTGCCTACAGGTGGTGTTGAGAGGTCAGTGGGCAAAGAAGAAGCCTCTAGCCTCCTTATACAGAAATTGATAATGAAGAATGCTAATACTAAATACCAGAAGTCCATGCTTACTTTATATGGGGAAGCTAGCCTGGAAGGGATGATCAAGAGATATGACAATATTGGCTCCAGTGCCTTTCAAATGGATACCTTGGCAGCTGCTATATCTAAAGGGATTGCAGCAGAAAACCTGTCCTAGCAAATTGCAGACAAACAGGGAATATTCCAACCCTTGGTGGTCGCAGGTCTCAGGTACAATCAAAGGGTCAGGGACATATTGAAGGCTTGTGGGGCCCCAGTTTATATACCATCCCCACAGGATTTTTAATCAGGGTCATTGGGTGTTTGGGCACCACCTTTCATATCACACCCACACCATTAACATGGAAATCTAACATCCCAGTTTGAATTACCCAACGAGCTTTCTCAGTTTATAAAGCCCAAACCTTACATGAAATTATACAACAGACATATAGAACTAATGTCCAGCCCATGGAATAGCCCTGTATTTATCATAAAGAAAAAATCTGGAAAATTCAAAATGCTAGTGGACCTTAGGGTCATTAATGTTACTATTGAATTTATGGGAGCCCTACATGCCATCTTCTAATCTAGTACCCACTGGCTGGCCAGTTACAGTAATAGACATACAAGATAGTTTCTTCTCCATCCCGCTGGCCCCAGAGGATAAAAATAGATTTGCTTTACTATTCCTTCTGTAAACAATGCAGAGCTTGATTTGCACTACCAATGGAAAGTTCTCCCCCAAGGGATTTGTTGTAGCCCCACTTTGTGTCAGATGTACATAGCACAAGTGCTAGAGCCAATTAGGAAGACGTGGCATCCATGCCATGATACTGCATTATATGGATGATATGCTATTATCAATGAGCAGTGGGAAAGATTTCTCTGCCTTGCTGAAGGAGACCATGAGCGTTTTCCCTCCACATGGACTGGTGGTAGCCCCAGGAAAGATCCCATGTAAGTATCCCATCATTTACCATGAGATCTGCATGGGGACTTCTACAGTTACTAATCAGATACCTATCTTACAATTAGACAAGATGAATACTTTGAACCTATTTCAGAAACTGGTTGGACAAATTCAATGGTTAAGGGCCCATGCCCCTATTTCTATTTCTTTGATGCAGCCTTTATATGACATTTTGAAAGGATGTAAGAGAAACCCAGAGCCCATTAATATTATATCAGACAGTTTATATGCTGTCTGAGTGCTCAGAGGTGTTGAGGATGCTGTCCTAAAACTTCAGAATTCTTCAATTACTAACCTTCTTTCTGACTTGCAACTGATTTTATAGACTAGGAAACATCCCATTTATATCCTGCTGTGCAGGAGGCACATTTGCTGCCAATAAGGTGGCAGACAGTGCTTTACAATGCTCCCTTCTCATGGTCACCACACCCCCTGAACATGCCCATCAATTTCTCCACTTACCTGCTAATTTTCTATATTGCCTTTATGACCATCGTACTCTGAAGGCCACCCCTTTTAAACAGAAAGAAGGAGGAAGTAGACAGAATCCCCAAAGGCTCACACACAGATGGATGTGGATAAGACCTTATATACTTACAATTTTCTGTGTCTGGATAGGAATACTAGCCTCTCTCCAAGAATGATAAATTTGGCACAATCTTACAGACAAGACAGGAAAAATAAGCTCCATGAAAAATGTGCTTCAAGTGCCAGAGAACATTCAAAATGTCCTTTGGAAGGATGAGGAAGGACATTGGTAAGGTCCATTCTTAGTATTTTACAGAGAGCTGGGATATTTATGTCTTGCAGATCCTGATGGGAAAGGTTGCTAGATTCCAGAAAGAACAAGGAAAGTTGCTCCTGTTAAAATAGTGGCTGAAAAAGAAGAGAAGGAGATGACCCAAGAAATCCCTGAAACAGCGCCATAGAAGAGAGATGACTACCCTTGCTAGACTGGCTTAGTGATTGGATACAACATATTTCCTTTCCCATCTACTTCTATTGTATCCTTTGGGCTTTATGTAGCCATTTTGTATTGTTGCTTTTTTTGCTTTTGCCTACTTTAAAATTATTTGAAAATAATTATTTAGAGGTGCTTATGAAAGAGCTCATTCATCAACATGAGAACACTCAGTCTTATTAATAAAAGAAGGGGAGATGTAAGGGTTAAGAAAGCGTCTAGAAGCAAGGAATGCAGCTCAAGGCATGTGGGAGGATGTGAGGGATGAGAGGTACTGAGGCGCAGGCGAGTCCTATGTGTAGATGGGGCATAGCCTAAAAAGGCCGTGTCTGACCCTGGGTGCCATGAATCCCTCCTTAGTGCTCTGAAAGCCTAGCATGCCTCCCTCCCTCCCTCTTCTCAGGCCAATCCCATTATGCCAGGTTCCTAGAGGACCTCTCCCTTCCCCCAGATCCTCAGGGTGCTATAAATATGTGCTAAGAATAAAGTTCTCTTTCGCTTTACCCCTACCTCCTGGTGGTCTGTCCCTATGTTATCTGGGTTAGTGCCCGAAGATGGGTAAGTGTGCCTTAGCTATGCTGTTAACAGGCAGGCATTAAGTGTAGCTCAAAGGGGAGCTACAAGGAGATGTTACAACTGGAATTACTGCATATTAAGAATTCATAACCTGGTGAGGCCACAGCCGAATTTCAATGTCTATTATTGTTATAGGCCATCCCTTAGGAACCATATTTGGGGAAGGCATCCCAGGTTGTAAAGGTCCCATGGGCTCTATAATGCAATTAACTGCCCTCAGATCTATCAACATTCTAAATTTATCAGATTTCTTCTTTATGACAAACATTGGAATGTTGTACTATCCCTCAAGGGTCTCATGGCTAGGCCAACTTATCAGTCTTTGGGCACCAACTCAGATCTCATAGAGACAGACCAACCAGGAGGTAGAGGTGAAGCAAAAGAGAGCTTTATTCTTAGGTAACACATATTTATACTCCCCTGAGGAACCAGGGAAGGGAGATCCTCTAGGAACCTTGAAGGGCAGTGCATAACAGAATTGGCTTGAGAAGAAGGAGGGAGGTGTGCTAGGCTTTGAGAGCACTAAGGAGGGAGACGTAAGACCTGGGGTCAGACACCATTTCTTGGGACTATGCCCCACCTCCAATAGAACTCACCTGTACCTTGTTACCTCTCATCTCTCAGGTTCCTCCCACATGCCTTGAACCTCTTTCCTTGCTCTTAGAGGCTTTTTAACCCTTAAGACCATTGATAAGAAAAAATTTCATGCATTCACCAAAATATTTAAATCAATTTTGTTTTGTGTGTGAGAGCATAGAATTGGGGAAAAATAAGTATCTAATAATGACTAAATAATTTATGGTCCATGCATGTAATAAAATATTACTGTATTAAGACATTTTAAATGGGATGAATACCAAAAAAACAAAAAATTATCTACATGAACAGTTGCAAAGTGATGTAAGTCATGGCAGAAAAACAACAGAAAAACTACTAAGCATAGTAGTATGATGGAAAGAACAACCACCAAAAAGTAAAAGTGCACATTGTAAAATTATAAAGAACAATCAAACCTACAAAGAAAAGCTCTGAAAAGATACCTCTAACTCAACCTTTAGCAGAACTAGGAGTTTTACAGATATTCTGCATTATACATATGTAAGTATATGCTGTTTATCTTGGAATTCTAGTAAAAAGGTTAAATATTATTTCCAATATTGATTCAAATAGGAAAAGGATCCACTACTCTGCTTACTAGAACCCATCAATATATATTTATTGAGTAAATACTAAGTATTTTATTTCTGACATATACAAACTATATAATGCTATACAAGAAAATTAGCTTTTCATGGCTCTGGTAAACTAAATCTATAATTTGTAAAAACAAACAAACAACAATAATAACAACAACAAAACCTGTATTATCTGCTTTTAAGGAGCTTAATTAAATATATGAAAAATAATAATCTAAGCAGATGATTCTGTACTTGGGGAAATTCATTGACATTTTTCTGCAAACCATTTTTATCTATCTTATTTATTTTCTTATTAATATTTTATGGAACTTTCAAGTTTGTAATAAGTTCCTCCTCATTTGTTTAAACTTCATACTTCTCTGTTTTAGAAAAGGATTCTAGTAAGATCCAGGTTATGTATATGAAAATGTATTTCATGGCAATAGCAAAGATCCTTAACTTAGATTCAGTAAACTTAATATTTAAAATGTATCACAAACAAGCTTAAAAGGGAAGTACAAATATGGAGGGGGGGAATTTTATAACCAGTATTTCTGATAAAGACCTCATTTCTAAAATATATAAAAAACACATTAAGTTTATAAGAAAACAAACCATTCCCCAATTGATAAATGGCAAAAGTATTTCAACAGACAATTTTTAGATGATGAAATTAAATCCATTTATATTCATATGAAAAAAAATTCTCTGAATCACTATTGATTAGAGAAATGCAAATTAAAGCAATTCTGAAGTATCACCTCTCACCTCCATGATTGGCTAAGATGACAGAAAAATAAAATTATAAATGTTGGTGGGGATGTGGGAAAACTGGAACCTTATGAACTATTGCTGGAGTTGTAAAATGATCGAACCATTCTGGAGACCAATTTGAAACTCTTCCCAAAAGGATATTAAACTGTGCATACAAATTGATTATGCAATGCTACTATTGGATCTGAATCCCAAGAAAATCATAAAAGAAGAAAAAGGGGCCCACATATGCAAAAATGTGTTTAGCATCTTCTATTGTGTCAAATAATTTTAAAACAAGCATATCCTCATCAATTGGGGAAGAGCTAAAAAAGTTATGATATTTAAAAGCTATGGAATATTATTGAAAAAATAATAAACAGGTTGATTTTAGAAAGACATGGAAAGATTTAAATGAACTGATGTTGAGCAAAACAAATAGAACCAGGAATAAAGTATACATACCAACAGCAAGGTTATCCAATGATCACCTATGAAAGATTCGGTTCTTAGTGGTTCAGCAATCCAAGGCAGATTCAATAAACTTTGGATAGAAAATACCATATACATCCACAGAGAGAACTATAGAGAATGAATGTAAATCAATACATTCCATGTTAATTTTTTTTTTCCTTTCATATTTTCCCCTGTAGTTCTGATTTTTCTCTCCCAATATGATTCATAAAGACATGTTATTTAAAACTATTTAATGTACATATGTAACCAGAAAAAAAACCAGTAAGAAGTAAAAAAGATAAAAATAAAAATAAAATGCATGTTTTATATATATATATATATATATGTATATATATATATGTGTATATATATATGTACACACATATTCATATGTATGAATTCATATACATATGTGTAAAGATAGATAAATGAATTACCATAAAACTGATGTCCTTTATAATACTCTTTCATTTACTATACCCATTTTATTATTGATTTGAAAAAGTTTCATTAGTTTTTCTCAGACCATTAAAGAGGTCTATGGAATACAAAATATATTAGAACCATTTCCATAAGGGATGTCATATTATAATGACAATTATTGTTTTAAAAATGAAGGTCATTCATCAAGATGTCTATTGATACAATGTTTAGTATATTGCACTGCATTCATTTTTTTTTTACTGTGAGAAGAACTATTCAAAGCTCATGTCCTTAGAGATGGTGAACCAGTATTTCATTCTTTATAAATCAAGGATAGTGTATTCATAATAAACTATATGTTGCACCCAGCTCATTTAGAGTTATATCCACCTGAATTGTATCCACCTAGTTTTTGCTAAATATGACTCAAGGGAAAACACATTGTGGAGGAACATCTAAACTGACAAATAATCTCATAATCCTTGTAACCGACAAAATATCAGGGTTAGTAACATGAGGACAGGACATTATAGGATCTACCATGTAATTGCATGGATCAGGGTTCCACCATTGTGAACACATCTATGTCTTGACTTTGACCTCTAGGAAGTATGATAAATTAAATGATGTCAAATCCCATCAATAAGAGAATGCAGCAATATTCTATGCATCTTTGTCATTAGGATTTTTTTTTTGGAAGCAAACCTCATACCTATACAGGAAAGGAACAATATTAAGTAAACAAAAGATTTATTTCACACACTTGTTTTCCCTGGCTCTGTCAATTTTCTTGACCATAACTTGATATCTTCTTCTCAGGTTTCCATCTCTATTTTACCAGTTTTATTTCACTTTCCAAGGGAATATAAGTTTAACCTGATTTAGTTTCTTTATCCCTAGATCAAACTCTTTATGTTTAGCTTAGCTCCACTAATAGAACCAATTATCACAAATAAACATCATTCTGATACAACATATTTATATATACATATATAAACAGACACACATATTAGTATATATATATATATATATATATATATATATGTGTGTGTGTGTGTGTGTGTGAATACATATACACAATTTACTTTTAGATACAAATATATTTAGCAAACACTAATAATTATTTTCTAATAATAGAGAAGAAATCATTTAATAAATTAGAATCTTAAATAATCTTTCAGAAGGAAACCTTAGAATTGTTATTTCCCTTAACCTCTTCCTTTTCTTATCTAGATACTGACCTTCTCATGTGGGCTTGTAGGAAAGGTAGGCTCTTTATGTTTGCTTCTTTGACAATGAATCTTTTGCCTTCTAGGTTGATGTGTTCCCTACTTGACCAGCTGTAATGGATTTTTATTCACCTGAAACCAATGACCTATTGAGCTAAGCACACATTACTGTTCACCACAGGGCGCCCCTCCATTGGCAAGAAGACTAATAAGGAAGCAATTCAGTTCTCCTCTACTAATGCTGTCATTGAGATTTTTTTTTGAAGCAAACCTCAGTCAATAATGTTGAGGCCTTATTGCTACTCATTTTGAACTTTTTGCCTGCTGAGATAATCTAATTTCACTGCAGGACATCCTGAAAGAGACTAAATGTGACTGATATGATCCAGAAATGTAGGTATGGAGTGTGGCTCTTACATGAACCTTTGAGTCATAACTATCTTGAAGGGCACCATTTCCCCTGGCCTAGTTACATAAAGAGATAGGCTTTTAGGGTCTTCTTTTCCCCTGCTCCCTCCCACTTTGCAGCCTGTTTTCTTTTCTTTTTCTTTTTTTAAAAGCTGTGAACAACAATGAAGGATGATTGAAGAGCAAAGACCCCAAGACTCTTCAATTTTCCAAATTGCTTTAATTTGATGAAGAAGGAATGCTACATTTTGTTAAATTATATTATGATAAAGAGGAGCTGGTTGCTTCCCAGCATGAATCTGAAAGCAAATTATTTCCATAGAAAAGGACGATGTATTTAACCAGACAAGTAATTATGTTGTGGTGCTACTATCTCCCCTGCTTCAGATTATAAAAAAGAATTCAATGATCACTCCATTAGATCAAAAAATAATTTGAGTAATACATTCAAATTGGATTCATTTATTACTAAGCATGTTCTAATGCATTTTTGAATTAGCCTTCATGCATTTTGCTGATTATAATCTTTAGTCTATGCTTTCACTTAAAAATCTACTTTAAATTGCCAGATTCAGTTAACATATTCTACAATATTATTTTTCTTGTTTTATATTATAATTCATTTTTAATTTATGTTTTTATGTTATTATTAGATAATATTTTTTCTCATATAATTTAACTCAGTTATTTTCTTTCAAAAATCAAACATGGCTTATTTCAGGACAATATAATAACTTAATATTAATTTTCATATAATATATATAATATATATGTATATATCCATATAGGTATTCATATATAAATCATATAATTTATATAGCATACACATAATACTATATATGTATATATATGATGCTACATCATATAGTACAATAATATGAAATATAATAGATTTATTTATGGGTCTGTATAGATACATGCACACATACACATATGGATATGGATATGTACATAGATACATATATGCACCAGTCTTATTAAACAAAAATCTAAATATGTTAAAGAATTATAGTGTTATATTTATGGAATAACATGATATGAAGCATGATTTCTTGAACTTTATCCATCTTGATTATTAGTACAATTCTTTTCCTATATACTTACTAAAACATTAGTCCTTGATGTGTTTACAATAGTCCAGGGACAAAGAAGAACAGGGTAAGTTCAAATAAATACCATCCCTCAACCACACAAATCAGTTCAAACAATATTATTTATATCCAATAAATGTGTTTATACATGTATCATACATATATATTTAATATGAGTAGATATATGTTTTATATATGCAATATGTGCACAGATGTATTATATATTTGAATACATTTGAGTATTCAGTTACATAGTGGAGATGCATATTTGCATGCATATGTACATGTATATATACACAACCTAAGCTAATGTGTGTATTGTGATATCTATTTGTGTACCTATGGAAGATATACAATGCAGATATTTTTGTATATGCATGTATGCATATGTGCGTATATAAAATTAGATAAAATAATATGTGCATACAGGCAGGCACACATATATAGTATGTGCACAACATGTATGTATTTTGGTGGACTAACTTATTTAAGTGTCCATCAGATGATTTACTGTAACTGTGGAGAAATATAATTTTCATTCCAATGGTTTGAGGACATGGATCATTATAAGATGTATTTCAGGATTCAATTCAATTCAGGATTTATAATTACTGAAATATAGTTATTTTGAAAAGAAATAATTTGACAAATTCACAGTGGATCTTTAACACATCTTTGTCATATTTATTCAATCCCTTTAAAATGATGATGGAACAGAGAGTATGTGACTTATGACAAGAGAAACATGAGATAAAGATGAGAAATAATCATTTTTGTGATATCCCTTTCACCCTGCTTTTAAGTGGATAAAGTCAGTTCATATTCTATACTGACCCCCTGGTACTAGAAACACCACCATAACCTATGTTATTAACTTCTATGTGGGTTTTGGAGCTTGGCATTTCAATAAACTGACAATTTGGCTTGATACTTGGAATATTTTCATATTTTTGACCATATCATTTTTCCCTACAAAACTTTCTTTGTCCATTATTAATTTGCACAATTATCAGCACACAGTGTTCCAATTCACTAAAGGGACTGGGAATCATGCTATTGTAAATTTTACTATCTTTTAGAATGCTGTGTTGCTTCCTTCTTCTAATCTTACCATTTATCATAGCCTGCTCCAGTATGGTGTAGTTTCATGATGAAATTGGATATTTGTTATTTCTTTTAAAATTATTTAATATTTTATTATTTCCCCAGTTACATGTAAAAAATAACATTAAAAAACATTGCATCCTCTTCCTTCTCATCAGCAAGCCCTCAATGATGACAAGTCAATAAATTTGAAAAAAAAATTGATATAGGTTATACATGCATAGTCATGCAAACAAATTGCATAAGGCATGTTGTATAGACAAAAACTTAAACACTCAAAAATAAAGAAATTAATTTTAAAAATAAAGAACTTAAATTTTAAAATAAATTAATAAAAATAATGCTTCAATATGTATACAATATACTTTCAGTCTTTTCTCTGGAAGTGGATAGCATTTTTATCATATTATTGTCAGAGTTATCATGTATTGTTGTATTGTTGAGCATAGCTAAATGATTCACCAAAAGAACTGCTACAAACATTTTAGCAAATGTGGCTACTTTTCCCTTATGATTTCTTAGAGATATGGAGCCAGTAGTGCTACTGCTTTATTAAAAGGTATGCACACTTTTATACCTCTTGTGTATAGTTCCAAATTGCCCTTCAGAATGGTTGGATCAATACACAACTCCAGTAACAATGCATTAGTGTACCAGTTTTCTGACAACCATTTTCTTCCCTGTCATCTTAGCTAACCTATTATGTGTGAGAACATACCTCAGAATTGTATTAATCTGCCTTTTTCTAATCAATGTTGATTTAGAGCATTTTTCTTCATGACTGTAAAAGGGTTTAATTTCATCATCTGAAAATTATCTGTTAATATCTTTTGATGATTACAATCAGTGGATGATTGCTTCATAAATTTATAAATTATAGTAATTTATAATGATTGATAGTTTTATAAATTTGACTTAAGCCTTTAGAGGGAAAGAGACCCACATGTGCAAAAATGTTTGTGGCAACTCATTTATAATGGCAAGAAACTGGAAACTGAGTGGATGCCCATCAATTGGAGAATGGCTGAATGAATTATGGCATATGAATGTTATGGAATATTATTGTTCTATAAGAAATGACCAGGATGATTTCAGAAAAGCATGGAGAGACTTACATGAACTAATGCTAGTGAAATAAGCAGGACCAGGAAATCATTATATACAGCAATGAGATGGTACAACAATCAGTTCTGATGGACATGGTTCTCTTCAACAATGAGATGATTGAAACCAATTCAAATTGTTCAATGATGAAAGAATCATCTACATCCAGTGAGAAGACAATGGAAGATGAGTGTGGACCACAACATAGAATCATTACTCTCTCTATTGTGTTTGCTTGCATTTTGTTTTCTTTCTCAGTTTTTTCTTCCTTCTTGAACTGATTTTTCTTGTGCAGCAATCTAATTGTATAAATATGTGTACACATATTGGATATTTAACATGTATTGGACTACCTGCAAGGTATGGGAAGGGGTAGAGGAAAGGAGATGAAAATTTGGAACAAAAGTATTGCAAGGGTCAATGTTGAAAAATTATCCATGCATATGTTTTGTAAATAAAAAACTTTAATAAAAAAAATGAAATGAACACTTTATCAAAAACATTGGTTCTAAAATTGGTTCCCATCCTTCTTTCTTCCTTGTAATCTTGATTTTATTGGTTTTGTTTGTGCAAAAGCTTTTTAATTTAATGTAATCAAAAAATGCATTTTGCATGTCCTAATGTAATCTATTCCTTCAATGATCTAACAAATAAACTTTCTATTGCCCTCCTAATTTGTTTATATTATCTTTTTAATTTCAAAATCATAATTGCATTTTAACTTCATCTTGTTATAGTATTTGAGATGCTGGTCTCTGCTTAGGTCCTACCATGCTATCTTCCACTTATTTTCAAGAAGTTTTTGTCAACTAAGGAGTTCTTATCACAAAATCTGTAGTCTTTGGGTTTATCAAGAGATTATTAGAGTCAATGACTACTGTTTTGTATACCTAACTTATTCACTACTCTACCATTCTAATAAAAGCCAGTACCAAATAGTTTTGATGACTGCATGACATGGTTAGATTATCATCTTCCCCTGAATTTTGTTTTATTAATTTTCATTTATTCCTTTGGTATTGTTGAATACTTTCAATTAATTCTTTTGGTATTATTGGCTTATTTTTCTTCCAGATGAAATAATTGTTACTTTTTCTAATTCTATGAAATATTTTGGGAGAGTTTAACTAATATGGCACTGAATAAGTAGATTAATTTGGGTGGAATTATAACTTTTACTATATTAGTTTGACCTATCCATTATTAATGAATATTGCTCTAATTATTTAGATATGACTTTATTTGTGTGAAAAGCATTTGGTGAATAGGTTCATTTAGTTCCTGGATTTGTCTTAGCAGGTGGATTGCCAAATATATTATATCATATAATTTAATATGTCATATCATACTATATTTTGTTATAATATAGTATATATCATATAATATAATCCATTATATTTCCAAATATATCATATTATACTATTATTTAAAATTTAATTTCTCTTGGTGATGGGCTTTCTTTGATACACACACACACACACACACATATATATATATATATAAAATACATTATATATAGTATATTATTTATAATTATATACATATAATATAACATATTATATTATATGTAATTATTATATATTATATATGCAATTATTATATATATTGTAATGTTCTTAGTAGTTTTCTGGAGGTCTTGGGAGCAGCCTTCTTTTCCAACAGCATAATCTCCACAAGAATAGCCAGGTGTTAAAATCCAAATTCTTTATTGTCTCCTTGCTTGGGGCTAGGCACCTTTCTGGAGAGCCTTTCAGACCAACCTTGGTTTCAGTGGGAGAAGTGCAGGAGGCCAGCTACCAGGAGCCTGACTGAAGATGGAATGAGTCTCTCTCCTTGGCTCTGAGAGCTTAAGCTCCTGTCTCCTGTATTTTGTCTTCTCTGGCTCTCTCTGTGAGCCTCTTAATCCTCCAGGAGAGCCACCAAGAGCCTGACTGAAGATGGAATGAATGTCATCTGGTCCTTGCTGGCTGTTATATAGTCCATTATCATAGGTGTGAATCTTCTGGAACTATATTAAGTACTAAGTACATGTACTGAACTAGAGAACTATTAAGCACCTTGTTAAATCAGATAAACATTGTCTTTAGAAATTCCACTGACTTAAAACCTTGTAAGACTCCTTACAAATTCAGAATTCTGGCCCATAACATATCATATTATATTATATTATTATATTATGTTATATCATATATCATAACATATTATAGTATATATGTATACATACATCAAATATATATATATATATATATATATATATATATATATATATATATATATATATATACTGATAATTTATGTAGGTTTTTAATAACCTAAAAGTTTGCTAAAGTTGTTAAATGCTTCACGTACTTTTACTTGATTCTTTAGGATTCTGTAAGTAGACCATTATATCATCTCAAAAAAGTGACACTTTTTTTTTCTAATTGCCTACTTTAATTCCTTCAATTTCTTTTTTCTCTTAGTTATAAAACTAACATTTCTGGTATAATAGTAAATATTAGTGGAGAAGACAGGCATCAGTGTTTCCCCCTGATATTACTGGAAATGCTTCTAAACTTATTTCCCTTGCATATGATGCTTGCTGATGATTTTAGATAAATGTTGCTAATGATTTTAAAGAAAACTGCATTTATCCCTATTTTCTCCAGTATTTTAAAATAAAATTGAGTGCTGCATTTTGTCAAAACCTTTTTTTCTCCATCTATGGAGATTTCTATTAGTTTTGTCATTGATATGATCAAATATGCTGATAGTTTTCAGGATATTAAACTAGCTCTGCATTCTAAGTAATAACTTCACTTTGTCATGATGTATTACTCTGGTGATAACTTGCTGTAATCTCTGATAATATTTTATTTTTGTGCATCAATACTCATTGGGGAAATCGGTCTATAATTTTGTTTCTCTGTTTTGTTTCCTCCTAATTTAGGTATCAGCACCATTTGCTTCATAAAAGGAATTTAGTAGGACTCTCATCTATTTTTCTAAGTAGTTCACATAAGATTTGAATTGATTATTCTTTAAACATTTGTAGAATTCACTTGTAAAAATAATCCAACCATAAAGATATTTTTATAATGGGAAGTTCGTTGAAGGTTTGTTCAATTAATTTTTTCTAAAAATGGATTTAATTAATTATTTTTCTGATTCTGCTAATGTGGATAATGTATATATTTCTCTACTATCCATCCATTTCAAATAGTGTATCACACTTTAGGCCTACAGGTGGAGAATTTTCTCCTTTAATTTATTCTTCATTGGTCGTGAAATCATCCATTTTATTTGTGATACTGGTAATTTAGTTTTCTTTCTATTTTCTCATCAAATTCACCAAATCTTTATTTTTTTTTCATAAAACCAATTCACTTTTTTATTAGATTAATAGTTTTCTTAGTTTCAATTTTTTAATCTCTCCTTTGATTTTAAGAATTTCAAATTTGATATTTAATTGGGGGATTTTTCAGTTGTTATTTTTCTTGTAAATAATGTGATAGGAGGAAAGCTTTTAGCTGACTTAGCTATTCACTTACATTTTGAGAGAAAATTCATCACATTCACAGTTATGATTATTAAATGTTTACATTCCTCAGTGTTATTTTTCCTGTTTTCCCTCCTTTCATCTTGTTCCTTCTTAACATTGTTTTGTTTCTGACTCCCACATAATTTAATCTTCCCTTTCTTCTATCAGCCCTTGTACATTTTCCTCCCTTTCTCCTTTCTCCTATTTCTGCCCTCCTTTCTATCAACTTCCTCTCTTTTCATTTCCTCTCACTTTCAATGCCTACTTAACTATAGGTTCAGATCAATTTCTTACCCTATTAAGTGTGTATGATATTCCCTCTTTGATTGAAATACAATGAAAGTAAGGTTCAATCAATGGCTCACTCCTCTCCTTTCTTTCCCTCTACAGTAGGTTTTTTTGTGCTTCTTTTTGTGGTAAAATTTACCATGTTTTATCTTCATCTCTTTCCTCTCCTCCCAGTATAATTCTTTCTACACTATGAAATTTATTTTTTAATCATCACATCAGGTGAATTAATACCCACATCCTCTGTTCTAAAGGCCCTGACAAAGACACAGTTCTCAAAAGTTGCAAATAGGGATTCAAACAAGTAAAACTTTAAATAAATTTTCCTATTTACTTTTTTAATGCTTCTCTTCAATTTTCTGCTTAGTTGTGGTCTTTTTATGAGAAATGGTTAAAAATTTCCTATGTTATTTAATGCCCATCTTTTTTTTCCTCTGGAAACTATATTCAGCTTTGCATGATAGTAGATTCCTGGTTATAGTCCATTCTCCTTTGCCTTCCAAGAGATCAAATTTTGTACCCATGATTATTTAATATAGAAGATTTTTACATCCTGGGTAATTTTGAATGTGGCATTTTTGGTATTTGAAGTGTTTCTTTCTGGCCATTTGCAATATTTTCTTCTTGACTTGGTATTTCTAGAATTAAGCTACAATATTCCTTAAAATTTTCATTTGGAATCTAAGGAGGTGATCAGTGAATTCTTTCTATGACTATTTAACTCTCTGGTTCTAGGACATCAGGAGAGTTTTCTTGATGATTTCTTGAAAGCTGCTGTCCAGGATTGTTTTTTTTTTCTTTTTTTTTTTTTTATCTTGGCTTTCATGTAGTTCAATTATTTTTTTAAAATTTTCCCTCCTTGATCTATTTTCCACATTTGATATTTTCCAAAGACATATTTCATATTTTCTTCTATTTTTTTTTCTTTTTGTTTGACTGATTCTTAATATTTCAGTGTTATCTCCCACTTATCCAATTCTAATTTTAATGTTTTTTTTTCAATTACCTTTTTACCATCTTCTCAATTTGACTGATTTTATTCTAAGGAGTTGTTTACTTTACTAATTTTATGCAATTTTCAAGTTGTTGACTAATTTTTGCATAATTTGCATTCTAAATTGTCCTCTACCTCTCTTACTTGATATTTAAAATCCTTTCTGAAAATAATATAAATTAAAATCCTCTCTGAGCTTTTCTAAGAGAATCTTTTGATTTTGAGACAAATTCATTTTTCTTTTGGAGGCTTAATTGTATAGACGTTTTGACATTGCTATCTACTTCTGTGTTTATATACTGCTCTTTAGTTTTTCCATAGTAGCTTTCATTGATAAGGGTTCTTTTTTGGTTTTTGCTCATTAAAAAAAAAAAAAAAAAAAAAAAAAAAAAAAAAAAAAGTTGAACTTTTTAGAGTACAAGGTCATTGTCCCAAGGTTATTTTGCTGAGGGACAGGACTGGTTCCTGGATTTCTGCACTGGGGCAGGAATTGCAGGTGGTTTACTCACATATCCCATGTGTTGTGTCAGGTTATTGGGCTTACAATTCACCTTCTTTGCTGTAGCTAAAAGCCACACAGTAAGCATGCTGTGCTACTGCTCTGCTGAGCCAATTCTGAGTGCCCTAATCTGTTCATTTGTGCTGTAGCTAAGAGCCTGCCACTAGATTACCTACACACCACTTCCACTGGGACATTCCCCTTTTATCTAAATAAAACAGACCTTTACTGAAGCCCAAGTTATCTTGAGCTGGAAAATTATTGCATTCCATATTTTTGTGGAATCTCTCCAGTTTTTGTTTAGAAATTTGAGTTAGTGCTATTTCCAAGGAAACTGGGGAGATCTCAGTCAAATTTCTGACTTCTTTCTGCCTTCTTCATCTGTCAATCTGACTGCCAATTTGGGATTTCTTTCAGGTGATAGGTGGAATCTTTCAATATTTATTCTATCCTCTGGTTATAGAGTATCAGAGCATTTTACATTAATTATTTCTCAAAAGATTTAGTCAAGATCACTTTTTATCTTGGCTTTCAGGTAGTACAATAATTTTAAATTGTCTGTCTTGGATAAAATTTCCAGGTTAGTTCTTTATCCAGTGGAATATTTTCACATTGTCTTTTAAGTTTTCATTCTTTTGGTTTTGCTTTCTTTCTTTATTTCTCATAACGTCATTAGCTTTCATTTGCTCAATTATAATTTTAAGAGTTTTTTTCTTCAGTAAGCTTTTATACCCCCTTTTCCATTTGGTCAATTCTGCTCTTTAAAGCATTACTCTTTTTCTACCACTTTTACCATTTGTCCCAATCTATTTTCAAGGTATTATTTTCTTCAGCGTATTTTGCATCTACTTTTCAAATTGTTTTCTTATTTTTTTCATGATTTTCTTGTATCACTCAATTGCCTTTTGTGAGGTCTTCCATAATCTGCAAGCAATTTATGTTTTTCTTGGAGACTTTATATATAGAAACCATGATTATTATCTTTTTGATTATAGGTTTTGATCTTCCTTGTGATCATAGTAACTTTCTATAATCAGAATTTATTCTATCATTTATTTACTCTTTCAACTATTACTTAACTTTTAATTATTGTTTAAAGTAGGGCTCTGTTTTCAGATTATAGGGTGCATTATGAAAAGATTCAGGGATTTTGGTGAAACTTTTTTCAGAAATAATTCTAGGGATTTGTAAGTTGTCAGTTATTTCGTGGTGGAATAATCAAAGGACAGATGTCATTATTGTTATTGGATGGTTTGCTGGCTTTTGTTCCAGGCTGGCATGGACTCTGCTCTAGACTTTTCTGCACTCTTAATCTATTGCAGTAGATCCTTTCTGCTAACCTTCTAGCAGAAGTTGCTTTGTTGCTTTGTGTTGCTTTGGAAAATTGCTTCTGTCTGTTTTTGTGTGAGGTTTGTACTTTAGAATATGTTTAGAATCATTATTTAAATGTATTTTGAGGAATTTCATGGAAATCTCAGGTGAATTCCTGCTTTATATATGCCACCTTGATTCTGAAATTCTGTAACAATTTTTCAAATGACATAGGACAAAATTCTATAATCCCAGAATTTTTACTCACATTAATGTATTTTTTAATATTCTCTAGTCCTTCCTTACAGATATCTGATTTCTTTCCTCTCAGATCATTGATCATTATATTAGAAAATAATATAATTTGTCACTACTTTCATTATATATTCATTCTAAATAATTGCAGTTCATCCTATTTCATCTTACTTGACTTTCTGTCTTCCTTTTCACAATTATCACTCCAAATATTTTCCAATTGCTTCATTTCATCAATTCTACTGATGTCACCCTCAATCTCAGCAACTCAAGCTTCTCTGTCATTAGCCTTTCAACTTCTTTCTTAAACATGCATAGTTTTATTTTTTTTATCCTGTTAGTTTTTTAGATGCCATTTTTCTCACCTTTAACTTTCTCTAATAAATGAGCCAAACTTTCTGCTTCTTTCCCTTCTCATCAGCTCAAAATCTGGCTAATGGCCTCTCCACTCTATTGAAAACCTGAAGTTCATAAGTGACATCTAAAACAGGTGGCAACTGATAACCAAATACCTTCCCATCAATCAAACTTTTGCCAAAATGCATTCAAGAAGATAGTCTTTGAGTTTTCTTCAAGTACTCTAAAGATCTTTTAAGTAAGTTTAACTTACCATTAGTACAGTAACAATCCCTGCTGTTTCAGTTGTAGGAATCAATTTCAATTATTTACAAACTATATTTTTCCTTGAAATTGCTTCTATCTGACCAAAAAGATTATCCTGTCAAGGTCAAGCATAAAACTTTGGATTTTTCAGTTCATTGAATGGAACAGGTGAGATATTTTCATGCCCTCTTACTATGTAGGTGATACATAAGTGACCCTCATACACTAATAAAAGAAAATGGTCTCTGCCATCTTTGAACATTTATTAAAACACTCATTGGCTGTTTCTTGATGAGTATTTCTTTTACTTTAAACATCTATCACCCTCCCAGCCAAGCAGAAAGCTTAAAATGCCACAATTCATTTAGAAAAGCTGGATAAAATTGTATCCATTGAGTTTGATTTATAAAAAAAAAAAAATTGTATTCATTGAGTTAACCACTTTCTGAAGTAGGCTGTTTCATTTGAATCTAATGCCATTCCACCTCCTCATTCTTTTGTCCTGGCTGAGACAATTATAAGCACAGATTGCTACATGGGATTGGAGCACCAGGGAAACCGTTAACACCTAGCCACTCTGGCACAAGATCACACTAAACAGCTTATTAAGATTCAGGCATCAGCTCTGATGACTAACATGAAGCAAAGGCCTGGGATTTACTTCCAACTCATTTAATTACAGAAATCAATGAATTCTTGGAGTTGTGCCAGGTGAGAGGGAATGAACCTAGTCTGACCGACATTTCATTTGAGATATCAAAATAATAAAAGCAATCCTGGATAGAGAAACCACTCCAGGCTACAAGTCCCATAAAATTTAAATGGCAATAAAGAAATGGGGAAGATTTACTTGGGAATCAGTGAGTGGGGAGGGGGTTTGCAATGTTTTAAAATACATACACACACATACATACACACATTCATCAATAAATATATAAATTTGTATTTATCCCTTTCTTTGTATAAGGTATTATGAGAAATGCTGAACATTACTTCAAAAAGAGAATATTCAATCTTATGAAGAATGTAGCCCCTCATTTTTCAGTTGAAAACACAGAGTCCAAAAGATGTTATTGAATTTGTCTAAACATAGTTTATATCTGTAAAATAAAATATTTTACAATTTAAATATGTATACATATGACATATATAGGTATTATACACCCATATGTACATACATACATAGATTCATAAAAAGACAATAAAAACACTGATATATAAGCAATTAACATACTTATAATTTTTTCTAAATTTTGATATTTCATTTTTGTTGTATTGGTGATTTTTTATTAACCACTATATAGAAATTCATTTTTCTCAGCTGTCTCTCCACACCATCACTAACACTCCAGAATCATTCCACTCTGATAAAGTGTAAAACAAATACATCAAGGGATTGGGGGTGCTAGGCAGATGCAGGTTGGAAAAAGATAGATTGCCAATTCTCCCCTCCCTTTGATAGCCCACATATAAAACAGTGGTGAAACAGATGGTACTTTCCCGGCCTCTATATTTCTCCCATCTCTTCTACAGTCTCATAACTTCCTCCTACCGTGCTCTGCCACCTTCATCTCGACATCTCAACCAGACTTGGCAGACATTTCAACAATGGGAACAAGTGTAAACTTCTCTCCTTCCCCCAGCCCTCACATATTTTTGCTCCTCCATTCCCCCACATAGGATGATATCCAGGCTGTCTGAGGAGTCTAAGGAAAGGGTGCCAGTTTTCTTCCACACCAGGATTCAATAAAACTCTCCCACACTACATGTTTTGGAGACAGAAAGTACTCAGAAAAAATTGATAAAGTTTTCATGGCTGTGGAACAGGGCAGCTAAGTTAATCTTATCTGTCTTCCTCCATATTTCTTTTATAAAGTTGAAAAACTTTAAAGTTCATCATACCATGGTATTTCATATCCTTTCTTTATTCTCCTGATTCCTTTTTTTTCTCTAATTTTTGATATAGAACTATTCTGTATTCATATCAGTGTGATAATTTGGAATTAGATCTTTACTTTGATTTCTTAGATGCCTATAACAGGGTTTTGGATTCCTATAGAAGGGCATTTTAGCAGCCTCACTGTGCTTTAATTAAATGATTTATAAACTATTTTGATTATGTAAATAAAAGTGGTGGAAGTAAGAGAAAGGACATTTTAGATAATATTCTATTCTTATTAACTATTGCCTTTATAGTTAAACTAAAAAAAAGAAAAAAAAAAACATCTACAATGGGTTCTTCTACTTGTCTTTTCTTGAAGTCTCTTTTTAAATCATTACAATCTGTCTTCTGTGCTTATTTTCTACTGCAATTGTTCTCTCCATGGTTATTAATTAATTGGCAGATCTAATGACCTGTTCTCAGTCCTTTCTTCTTGATCTCTCTGTAGCCTTTGAGACTGTTCATCACTCTTTCATCCTTGATATTCTTTTCTCTCTAGGTTTTGAGGTCACTTCTTTCTATTTTCTTATCTACCTGAACACTTTTTCTTTGTCTCCTTTCACTGAACCTCTTCTAGATCATGCCCACTAAGAATAAATATATCTTGGAGTTCATTCTTGGTACCTCATCTCTTCTTCTTCATGCAGTAATCTCATGAACTCCTGTAGCATAACATCAGCATGCTGATGATTCTCAAATACCCTTATGATTCCCCTTTGTCTCTTTGATGACTTTCATCATGCACGTCCAATCACTTTTCAGATATCACAAACTGGCTGCACAGTTGACAATTTAAACTAAACGTTTCAAAACAAAATGCATCATCTTTTCCTCTTCTAACTTTTCTATTACAATAGAAGATGACATCCTCCTCCTACACCATGCTCATAAACTAGATCTTATTTCTGGATTCCTCAATGTCTCTGAAACCCATATCTGATTTGTTGTGGAGGCCTGTAAATTTCATCTCTAGAACATCTATGGAATATATCTTCTTTTATCCTCTAACCCTGTCGTCACTCTAATGCATCTTTCAAAAACTCACACCTAGAGTGCTACAATATCTTCTTCATGTGACTGCCTGAATCACTTGGCTCCCTTTTCCAATTCATCTTCCCTTCAGATACTGAAGTTATTTTCCTAAAGGACAAGTATGATCACAGTATTCATTTTGCTGAATGAAATCTGGTGGCTGCCCATTGCCTCCAGGAGCAAATTAAAAATAATCTGTTTAGTATTCAACACCCATCATAATCTAACTCTCTCCTACATCCTAGTATTTTTATAATTTACTACCATTCACAAACACTTTGATGCAGGAACATTGCTCCTTTGGCTGGTCCATAAAAAAAAAACACTGCATTTTAAGATCTGGCAATACTTTCTAATTATTCTCCACATATAGAATATTCTCCCTCCTTTGCTCTAGACTATGTCCTTCCCTACTTCTTTTTTATATCCAACTAAAATCCTACCTTCTCCAGAAAACCTTCATTAAACTATTCTTAATCCTAATACTTTCCCTGTATTAATTATTTCTTCTTTTCCTACATATATGTATATACATACATAAAGAAATATATATGCATATATATATGCATACATTTTTTTTGCAGTTTGCTCGCCATTAGATTATAGGATCATTGAGGGGAGAGATTTTTTCACCTTTTTATATCCCTAGGATTTAGTACATTGTCTGCCACATAGTAGTTGCTTAATAAATGTCATTGATTGATTCACTTATTGATACAACTATATTATCATTACAAAGAATGAAGGTTAGATAATATTCCAATAAGGAGGAAGACATGATGAGAGAAGTATAATGAAATAAAGAATAACTTTAATAGTATTCTAATTGGTATTGTGCAGAATTCTTTTTCTCTTTCTTGATTGTTTTCTGTATGCATGAATGTGTTTATATATGTAGGTATATGTATATATGTAGGCATATGAATTTGGTGGCTGTATAGAAACCAACCAAAAGTGATGGCATCTTAAGTTGGACTGTGCCAGGGACACCCTTTTTCTTTATGCACAAACAATGTCACTCTTTTTCTTGATTCTGAATGCCAACAAATTGATCAACTTATACACATATATGTGTATTATCACATATTACTCATGCATATAATAGTTATACATATCTGTTACATATATTATATATACATATACACACATATAATGACACATAAATCAATTAAATTTGTGCTATACATATATATATATATTTAATGTATTAATGCAATCATATATATGTATTTATAAATTAATTCATATATAGATTTGTATGCATATATACATACAACTAGACTTGATTTCTGGCAATTATAAAAATAAAGAAGAGAAAATGAATTCAAGTGATTATGGTTTAATAAGGTTTTGATTGACATTGATGAGCAGAAAGGTTACTTGACAATCTTTCCATGAGTAGAAGAATTTTAGGAATACAAAAAACAAATTTATAAAGATTTAATGTACTTAATACTGGAATTACAGTAGAAATAACACACACACACACACACACATACACACACTATTCTTACATATGTTAGCACAAAGTTAAAATCATTGAAGATAACAAAAGTTAGAGTTAGAACAAAAGCTACAAAGTAGATGTCTCTCGATGAGCAAAATCAAAATCTCTCTTGTTTGTTTTTTCAGTTGAAGTGAGGAGGAGTAATGGGGGCAGATGTGAATAACTACATAATGCAGGAAAGAAAGACATTTTTAAGTATTTTAAAATTTAACTTCATTTTAATTGTCAGGGTTGAGATGAACTCCACCCATATTTTTTTCTTCTCTGTTGTTAACTGTGTGTTCTATTACAGAAAAGTGCATCATTAAAATGGACTACCATTGGAAGACCATTTGAATCCAAATAATTACCATTTTCAAGGTTCAGGTGAAACTCAGTGGACAAATGAGAGCAGGGGTAAAACAAGAATGCAAATTATCACAACAACTATTATTTAATTTTTACTAGAAAGGTTGGCTTTAATAAAAAAAAATAAAGGAAAAAAGGAAATTGAAGGAATTGGAATTGACAATGAGGAGATAAAACCATCACTCTTTGCAGATGATATGATGATATACTTAGAGCATTCTAGAAAATCATCCAAAAAGCTACTTGAAACTATTAAATGTTTAGCAAAAATTGCAGGATATGAAACAAACTGGTCATCAGCATTTGCATATTTTATTGACAAAGCCCAGCAGCAAAAGATAAAAAAGAAATTTCATTTTAAATAATTGTAGACAAAATAAAATATTTGGGCATCTACCTACTAAGACAAACTTAGGAACTACATAAAAACAATTACAAAAGACTCCTCACACAAATAAAATCAGATCAAAGCAAATGGAAAAATATTAATTTTTCATGGATAGACTGAGTTAATATAATAAAAATGAAAACTCAACCTAAATCAGTCTATGTGTTTAGTGCCAAACTAATCAAATTGCAAAAAAATATTTTAGAGAGCTAAAAAGATAATAACAAAATTCATCTAGAAGTACAAAAAGTCAAGAACATCAAGGAAATTATTGAAAAATATAAAGGATTGGGGCCTAGCAGTAACAGATGTAAACATTTTTTTATGAAGCAGCAGTCATCAAAACTATTTGGTACTGGCTAAAAAATCATGGATCAGTGAAATAAATTAGACATACATGATACATGCCAAACAAAATATATTTTCCTGTTAGTCATGCAAAAGAAAATGGAGAGTCTTCATCTTTACCCATAAAGAAAGTATATTTTTCTTGGGAGATAAATAGCATTTTCATGATAAATCCTGCTGTATAGTCGTGGATCCTTGTATTGCTGAGAACAGCTAAGTAATTCAAAGTTGATTGCTGTACAAATGGCCTTGTTATGTACATTATTCTCCTGCATCTTATCATTTCACTTTGCATCAATTCATGTAAGTCTTTCCAAGTATTTTTTTTTCCTGAGAGCATTGCGTTCATCATTTCTCATACTGCAATAATATTCTATTATAATCATATGGCACAATTTACTTAAACATTCCTCAATAGATGGTCATCCTCTCAACTTCAATTCTTTCTTACCACTAAAAAAAAGTTGCTATAAATATTTTATATATGTAGTTCTTTTAACTTTAAAAATAATCTCTGTAGAATGCAGAATTAGTAGCATCAATTTTTTCCCAAAAATATTTATTTATTTATTTTATTAATTTTATAATTAGACATTTTTGGCAGTATATATGCATGAGTAAATTTTTTATAACATTATCTCTTGTATTCATTTTTCCAGATTTTCCCCTTCCTCCCTCTATTCCCTCCCCTAGATGACAGGCAATCTCATACATTTTACATGTGTTACAGTATAACCTAGATATAATACATGTGTGTAAATCCAATTTTCTTGTTGCATATTAAGTATTGGATTCCAAAGGTATAAGTAACCTGGGTAGATATACAGGAGTGTTAATATTTTACATTCAATTCCCAGTGTTCCTTCTCTGGGTGTAGTTGTTTCTGTCCATCATTGATCAGCTGGAAGTGAGTTGGATCTTCTTTATGTTGAAGATATCCACTTCCATCAGAATATATCTTCATACAGTATTGTTGTTGAAGTGTATAGTGATCTTCTGGTTCTGCTCATTTCATTCAGCATCAGTTCATGCAAGTCTCTCCAAGCCTTTCTGAATTCATCCTGATGGTCATTTCTTACAGAGCAATAATATTCCATAGCCTTCATATACCATAATTTACCCAACCATTCTCTAATTGATGGACATCCTTTCATCTTCCAGTTTCTACCCACTATGAAAAGAGTTGAGTAGCATCATTTTTTGATCAAAGGTTATACATAGTTTGATAGTTCTTTCAGCAGAATTCCAAATAGTTCCAAAAAATAATTGAATCTATACTTATTCTCCAGACTTCCATTTTTCTAACACTCCCTCCAATATCTGTTATTTTACTTTTCTTCCATAGTAGCCAATCTGATAAATGTTAGATAGTATTTCAGAGGATTTTTGAAATAGCTTTCTTTTAATAGTAATTCAGAGCATTCTTCTTCTTCTTTTTTTTCCCATATAACTATAGGTACTTTCGATTATGTCATCTAATAATTACCTATTCATATCCTTTGACCATTTGTCAATCGGGGAATGATTTGTATTCTTATAAATTTGATTCAATCCTCTTGATTTAAGAAATGATACCTAGCAATAACTTTCGATTATAATTATTATGTATTTTCCTTAATCCTATTTTACCCCTGTTTATTCTATTTTCTTATATTACTTTCACCCTTTCCATTCTCAAAATTGGCTTCTGACTAATATGTTTCAACAGCTACTCTTTGTCCTGTTTTTCTTATTCACTTTCACTCTTACTTTCCTATAGGGTAAGATAGATTTTTATATCAAACTCAGTGTTATTCCATTTTTAAGCCAATTCTGTTGATAGTAAGGTTTACATGCTCTCCCCTTTTCTTTTTATTTAAAAGTTGTTCTAACACTCTTTTCCCCTTGCCCAGTAAATTACTTTTTATCATTCCTTAATTTTATTTTTTAGATATCATTGCATCATATTCAACTAACACTTGTCCTCTTTGTATAATTTTAACTGTCCTAATAATCATAAAGTTCTTAGGAGAAACAGTTATCATCTCTCCATGTTTCAATGGAAATAAGTGAAGCTTATTGAACCTCTTAATATTTCTTTCCTTTTTACCTTTCTATAGTTTTCTGGAATCTTGTATTTGAAAATCAAGTTTTTATTCAGTTCTAGTATTTGCACAAAGAAGTTTTGAAAGTCTATTTCTGGGACTTCTGGCCAAGAAGGTGGAGAGGACGCACACAGATGCTTGAGCTCCATGTTTTCTCTCAGAATTTATT
Organism: Sminthopsis crassicaudata; assembly: GCF_048593235.1. Lineage (NCBI taxonomy): Eukaryota > Metazoa > Chordata > Mammalia > Dasyuromorphia > Dasyuridae > Sminthopsis > Sminthopsis crassicaudata. Next base: position 364,114,174 of record NC_133617.1, read on the forward strand.
TCATGACAAGCCTCAGAATTAGTGCTTGACTAGAAAAACAAAACAAAACAAAACAAAAAACAAAAAACAAAACAAAACAAAACAACAACAACAAAAAAAAAAAAAACCCACAAATCATTACCAACAGAAGACATCCTTGACATTTGCCAGAAAAGGTCTGTTTTTGCTCAGGGGCACAGACCGATGGGATGTAGGCTAAGGGCAAGGAGCAAGAGCAAGGCAGTTGACACTGCACAGACCAGAGAGGGGAGGGGTGCTATCTGCCATTTCTGCAGAATGTCCTTTACCCCAGTGTGGATATTCCATCTTGGCAGCAAGCCAGGATCAGCAGAGAAGCTGTAAACACCAGAAGTAAAGACTAAAACTCCTAACAATTAGTGTCTCTCCCGACCTGGCCACCCCCACCTCCAGCCAGAGTGACTCAGTGCGTTCTTAGAGCCTCAGAGCACAGATGCAGTGTGCAGCCATAGCTGTCCTGCCAGTGCCTCACTGTTGTCTCCTGCAGTCTGTAGAGGAAGCTCAGTAACACCATCCAGCCCCATCTCCCCCCCAAAAAACAGACCAATTGTTTCTCTTGTCAGTTTTTTTTTTTTATTCTGCTCTGACAAAATGAACAAAAAGTTTAAAAGGGTCCTAACCATTGACAGCTTCTATATGGATAGAGAGCAGACTTCAAATCCTGAGAAGACTAAAAGCAGACTGTCTCCAGAGGAATCCCCTAAGGCAGATATGATCTGCTCCTCAATACACAAGACTCTTATAGAAGAAATCAAAAAGGCTCTCACAAGAGACCTAGAAGAGAAATGAGAAAAGGAAAGGGAAGCCTGGCAAGAGAGTCTGGAGAAGTCATCCTACACATTTAAAGATAGAGTGGATAAAGAAATAAAATCCTTGAAAAACAGAATTAGTGAATTAAAAAAAGAAAATAACTCTCTAAAAATAAAATTGGCAAAATGGAAAAAATCTTCATAGAAGAAAACAACTTACTTAAAAACTCCATTGGACAATTAGAAAAAGATAAAAAAAAGTGAGTGAAGAAAATACTTCATTGAAAATCAGAATCAACAAATAGAAGTGAATGACTCGAGGAGACACCAAGAATCAGTCGAGTAAAACCAGAAAAACGAAACAATGGAAAAGAATGTCAAGTACCTTATTGGGAAGACAACAGACCTGGAAAATAGATCAGGAGAGACAATTTGAGAATAATTGGACTCCCTGAAAAACATGATGAACAAATGAGCCTGGACACTATTTTCCAGGAAATTATCAAAGAGAACTTCCCAGATGTTTTAGAAACAGAGGATAAAATAGACATTGAAAAAATTCATCAATCACCTACTGAAAGTGACCCTAAAATCAAAACTCCAAGAAATATAGTGGCCAAATTCCAGAACCATCAGACTAAGAAAAAAATATTGTAAGCTACTAGAAAAAAAAAGTTTTCCTTGATGATATCTGGAAATATAATATCCAGGATCTTTGTAATCATGGCTTTTATGTACTCCGATAATTCTCAGGTTAGCTTTCCTCAATCTACTTTTCAGTTCATTGTTGACAAGAGCCACATCCATCAGAAATGATCATCATATAATCTTTCTGTTGCCCTATGTAATAATGATTTCCTCATTCTGCTCATTTCACTTAGCATCAACTTCTTGCTTACTCTTTTTTTTTTTTTTTTGGTTGTTGCTTTTCAGGCAATTGTGGTTAAGTAAATTGCCCAGAATCACACAGCTAGGAAGTATTAAGTTTATGAGGTCAGATTTGAACTCAGATGCTCCTGAATTCAGAGCTGGTATTCTATCCATTGTGCCATCTAGCTGCCCCTATGCTTACTCTTTTTTTAAGATGATATTTTCCTTTGTGTGTGTATGTGTGTGTGTGTGTGTGTGTGTGTATGTGTGTATGTTTGTTATGTGTATGTGTGCTTTCTTTACCCAGCTATTGGTTCTTTTTTTCAAGGTTTTTTTGCATCACTATCATTTTCTTTCAAAAGTATTTTCCCCCCTATCTCTTGTATTTGGTTTTAAATTCTTTTTGAGCATTTCTAAGAATTCTTTTTTTAGCCTGAGACAAATTTACACTTTTGAGACTTTAGATGTAGCAATTTAAATTTTGTTATCTTCTGAGTTTTGCACTTTGACCTTCCCAAGCAGTGTACTAACTTTCTAAGGTCAGGTTCTTTTCTTTTGTCATTTTGCAGTATATTTATTGACAGTTAACCTTTTAATCAAATGGGGCTCTATTTCTAGGGTAGAGAATATATTGTCTCATTTTCAGGTCTTTCTTGCTATTGCTCTCAGAGTTAGCTTTCAGGTTCTTTGAGTTTTCAATTCTTTCAGGGTGGTATGATTTTGTGAGAGTTATGGTCACTTTACTCCTGGATTTTTTAAAACAGGTCTGTAAGTAACTACAAACATTCTTTTGTATTCCAAACTGTGACCAGGGTTCCCACTCCCCTTCAAATATAAGCTTTGGTGTGCTCATGCTTTTCCTTCTGTTGAAACTATATTTAAGACTGTTACTCAGATCCATGCAAAAGAGTTCTGCTCTAAGTGCCAACAAAATGAAGCCCCTAATCTCCTACTGACCAATTAATCAGCTCCCACGCCATCTATGGGCTGAGAGCTAGGGAAACCATCATTTTTCCTGATTCAGTTAGCCCAAGATTTGCTGCTAATTTACTGAGGCATGATTTAACCCTGTGGAGGCTGAATTGGATTTTTTTTTCCACTGTCACTTTGTTGTAATAGACCTTTTTGCTAACATTCTATGTTGCCTTTAACTGAAAAATAATTTGACTTTGTCATTTTTATGGGTTCTATGATTCCAGAATTAATGTTGTACCATTATTTAAAGATATTTGGAGTGGAATTTGGGAGAGCTCAAGCAAGTGATATGAGATAAGTGTTACTTTGTAAGGGTTTTGGCATGGTAACAATAGCATTATATTTGAAGTTAGAGATCTCCAAAAAGATTAATTATTAATAAACCTTTTCTCTTTTTTAAAATGAAATTTCTGAACCAAATTATTAAAGTTGTCTTCTAGCTTTAAGCATTATCAAATAAGAATAAGAGAAGAATAATATCCGAATTTGGAGAAACTCCATTGTAGAAATTAAGGAAGGATTAGCAGAAAAAATTATATTTAGGGTAAGATGCTATTTGGCCCCAAACTTTTCTGCACTCAACATTGTGCTAAATGTTAAAGATATAAAGAAATATTTTCTCCATAAGTGTAAGACTTATATGGGTAAAAAGCATATACATACATATATATATATTTGTCATTGTATGTCTTGGTCTTAGTGTAGCCCCGGGCACACAATAATTGTTAAATAAATGTTTGATGAATTAAATTAAAAGGGAAGATGAGACAAACTTTGTGAAGTGACTTAAATTCCATAAAAAGAAATGTGTTTTAGCAATAGGATGACAGAATTACTAGTGTTTGAGCAGAGGAGTGACATGACCATTTCTATGCATAATAAAGATATTCAGACTTAGGAAAATGTTCAAGTGCTTATATGCCATTTCATTTAGGGTAAGCAGAGGAAAAAATTTTGCTGATTCCAGAAACAATTACTCAAAATAACAAGCAACATGAGAACAAGAACTATGATTTTGCTAGGAATGTTTTTTTTTTTTTAATAACCTTTTTGATTTTAAGGTGGTGAGTGGTAGAACTGAAGGAATGTCAACTATAAATAAACATTTAATAAACACTATGTTCTAGGGACTGTGCTAAGCTCAGAGAATTTTTTTTTTCAAAAGCAAACACACACCAGACTCTCAAAGATTTCACAATTTAATGTGTTTCTAGGGAAAGAAAAACATGCACACAAATATATACAGAGTAAGATAAATTTAGCATAAGTATATTATATTGCATATTATAATACTTTACAAAAATATAAATAAGTAACAGAAAGCACTGGAATTAGATCAGCTTAGAAAAGGCTTCCTGAAAAAGGTAAACTTTATGTGGAATGGAAAGGAAATCAGGAAAATCAATAGAACATAAGTGACTTGCCCAGGGTCACACAGCTAGGAAGTGTTAAGTGTCTGAGACCAGATTTGAATTCGGGTCCTCTTGAATTCAGGGCTGGTACTCTTCCACTGTGCCACCTAGCTGCCTCCAATAGAACAGAACTTGAAGAACCTTCTAAGAATGGGTGATTGTCAGAAAAAATGCCTAAAACTAAGAGAAAGAGTGTCATGTATAAAACAAAAGCAAATCAGTCACTAGATTGAAGAGTATGTGTCTGGGAGTAAAATATAAAATGACTGAAAGAGTAGGAATTAGCTACAATATGAAAGCCCTTTGAGCAGGAAAGCAATTTGTACTTGATTGTAGAGGCTATTGGGAGTCACTGGGATTATCTGAGTAAAGAGTGACATGCTTCTGTCTATATTTTAGGAAAATCATGTCTGTAGCTAAATGGAGAATGGATTGGAGCCAGGGGAGACTAGAGGCAGATATATTCACTATTGCATATGTCCTTATTTGCAAAAATGAGGGCCTTGACTACAGGGGAGGCAATGTCATAAGAGAAAGGTAGCTTATTTGAAAATCAATGTCTTCGCAAAATCTCTTATATATGTAGAGCAGAAGAAAGTAAAAGTTATTGATGAATCCAGGATGATGGCTATGTTGTGAGTGTAAGGGACTCAGAGGATAGTAATGCCCTCAATACTAACAGAGAAGTTGAGGAGTGGAGTTTAACAAGGAAAGATAATGAGATATGTCTTGAATATGTTGGTTTAAAATATCTAATGAACATTTAGTTTGAGTTATTTCAAAGAAGGTTTGGGGGTGGGTAGATAGACTTAAAGATCATTACCAAAGAGATTATAATTAAAGCCATGGGAGCTCATGAGATCACAAAGTAAGATAGTATAGAAGGAGAACAGAATAGATACCTATGATTAGAGAGTATAATCTGAAAGAAGATCCAGGAAAAAAGACAGAGAAAGAATCGTCAGATAGATGAGAGGAAAAAAATATAAAGACTGGTTTCCCAAAAGATTAAAGAGAATAAAATATCAAGAATAAAAGTTTGTTTGTTTTTTCTTAGAGAGTTGATTAATAATTTTTCTAAAATGGAACTATTTAAGTAATTTATTTCCTCCTTTATTAATCTGGGAAATCTATATTTTTGTAAGTATTCATCCATTTCACTTAGATTATCAGATTTATTGCCCTACAGTTGGTCAAAATCACTGCTAATTATTGCTCATTTTTCTCTTCATTTGGTGACAAGATCACTTTACCTTTATATGCTTCCTTAGAGTTCTCTATTTGATAATTAAAATCAGCTTAGAAAAGGCTTCCCTATCTTTTTATCAGAAGTAAATGTAAATATCCTATTTAATTGAATGTCCATCTTTTCCCCTGAAAGTTAAACTTTCATTTTGCTGTTTAGTTCATTCTTTGCTACAGTCCAAGTTTCTTTGCTCTTCACAATGTCATATTCTAGGCCATTCAATTTTTTAAAGGGGAAGCGTCTAGGTCCTAGAAAATCTTGATTGTGGTTTCATGATATTGAATTGTTTTTTTCTGACTGCTTGAAGTATTTTGTGCTTGATCTGATGATTCTGAAATTAACTACAATATTCCTTAGAGTTTTCATTTTGGTGGCTCTTTGAGGAAGTGATTGGTGGATTCCTTCAATGGCTATTTTACCCTCTGGGTTTAAGATGTCAAGGTAGTTTTCCTTGATGATTTCTTGAAAAATGTTGCCTAGATTACTTTTTTCATTGTGGTTTTCAGGTAGTCCAATAATTCTTAGATTGTCTCTCCTGGATCTATTTTCCAAGTCACTTTTTTTCTGATGAGGTATTTTCATGTTCTTATATTTTTTCATGTTTTCACTTTAGTTTGACTTATTCTTGAAGTCTCATTGAGTCATTGACTTCCATTTATTAAATTCACATTTTTAATAAATTATAATAAATTATTTTCTTCATTTAGCTTTTTTATTTCCTTTTGTATTTGGCCAATTAAACTTTTAAATGAATTGTTTTGTTCATTGATTTTTTTTTCCATTTCAGAAATTGTTTTTTAAGAAGTTTTTTTTTCTATCTTTGTTCTGTCAAAATTTCCATTGATCTTATGATGAAGAGAGCCATCTACATCCAGAGAGAAAACTATGGGAACTATTTGGTGCTCAACTTGGAAGCAGAGAAATATGTTTTAATCCTATCTTTGTTTAAATTTCTTCAACTAAAAAATAAAAAGTTTGAACTCAAAAGCTCTAATAGCGCTTCTAAAATGCAGACAAAACTTCAAAAATTAATTAACATTAATAGATTTAAGCTAAATATCCATTTGAAGATTTAGGAAGCAAACATCACTGACCTGTGCTAAGGAATTAAATATCATACTATAATTAAAAAAAATTGTTTATGCCTTAGAGTTGGGTTTAGAGAATTCCCTACACCACCAACTTCAAAGATAGTTAGATAATAATTAGATAGATAGATAGATAGATAGATAGATAGATAGATAGATAATCTTGGGGTTAGTGGTGTAGGGAATTCTCAGTACACAAGGAGAAATATATATATATATATCCCCAAACTTCCTGAAGTAAATAATAATAATAATAATGCATCCTCAAATTTAAAAAATCTCCACTATGTGTATATGGAGAAGGGAGGCTTTAAGGTTGACTTCAGCATCTTCTTGAGAGCAGGTAAGATAACTACATTCCTTTGCTCATCTTTAGAAAAGGAGACCTAAGCAAGGCATTAAAGAATCAGGAGATTGGAAATATTATTGGCAAGAGGAAGGGAACTGAATAAGAAGTAATTTTTAAAAGTCACAATCAGACAGGAGCAAGAAACAGCAGGCAATTACATCCTTGAGAAAGTTGAACTGAGGGATGGAAAATAGCCAGCTAAGGACCTTGCTAATGAGTGCGAAAAGGCAGTGCCTGTTTCAGAAATGTCAAAGAATAAAAGTCAGTTAAATTGCATAAAGAAAAGAGAAAGGAAAAAAAAATACCTCAGTGGCTAATGATGGCAATGAAGGCTTGAGTCATTTTGATATTGATTTAAAGAGCTTTTTCTTGGCTGAAAAAGGAAGGCAAAAAAGTTCCAAATTCTTGCTTCGAAGGTTAATAGATTTGAGCTAAAAATCCTATGTAGATTTAGCAAGTTAAATATCACTAATCTCTGAGGTAAAGAACTAAAACATCAGGCTACAGTGAAAAAGAAAAAAATCTAGTATGGGGATGGAAGCTAAGGAGAAAGTGATTAAATGAAGAATTAAATACCAGGGTTACATTAATTCCCTGTATAAAAATATAGACAACTAAGACAATGACATTTTGTGCCTTTGGAAGGCAAGGTCTCTCAACCATCAAATGGCTAATAAAATGTCTTTAATAGGGATTTTGGGGAGAATTCTCACAATTCTAGAGAAAAGGAGCATGAATTGTATGTAGTGAGGTTTGCTCTGTTAATTCCCTGGCAAGTGAGCATTAAAGCTTTCACTATTTAGATGATACAATTTGATGAGAAAAAAAAATCATTATAGAAAAATCAAGCATGTTACAATATGTTACTCAAGGCCTATCCTAAAACAATCTTAGAAAGTCAGCAAGGATTGTCTTTGCTGTGTCATTAGACTTTTTTTTTCCCTGATACTTTTCCTAGCTCTATAATGGTACTGCTGTCTCCTATCTATTAAGATATTTGATTCCCTTGTTCTCTCATTTCCCCCTCTATCAAAGACTGCTGTTAAGAAATGTCATCCCTATTATAGCAGCTAGGTAAAATAGTGGGGTTTTGGTTGAAATTAAGAGTTAGAAAGACCTGAATTCAAATCTTTCTTCTACTTTTAATAGTTATGTAGCATGAAGAAAGTCAATTAGCGATTTTCAGCCTCAGTTTCCTCTTCTAAAAATAATAATACCCCTCACCTTTTATGACTATTGTTGGGATTAAAAATAGATGATATAGGGGGCAGCTAGGTGGCAGCTAGGTGACGCAGTGGATAGAGCACCATCCTTGAATTCAGGAGGACCCAAGTTCAAATCTGGTCTCAGACACTTAACACATCCTAGCTGTGTGACCCTGGGCACATCACTTAACCCCAGCCTCAAAAAAAAAAAAAAAAAAAAAAAAAAAAAGAATAGATGATATATGTAAAATATTTTCCAAAAATTAAAGTGCTATAAACACATTAGCTGTTATTGAAAACATTACCATTCCTAACATTATTCTACCTTAGGACAGAGAGCAACTCATTCAAATCTTTACATCCTTTACATTGTACTCCAGTAAATTCTTTATAAAATTTTCTGATGAGCTCATTCACTTCTATTTAATACTTAAATATTGAACATCCTAAGTCTATTGAAATAACTCTAGATAACTTAAGGACTTTGCTTTCACTAAAGGTAATTTCAGAGAGTGTAGATTTTTAGAGCTGGAATGAGCCCGAAAAATGCAGTGCAATTTCACCATCTTCATACATAGAAATTAAGCTCATAAAGATTAAATGCCTTGTGTAAGGTCACATAGTTAATACATAAACTAAAGTCATCAAATTCCAAAAATAATATTATTTCAATTACTTCTAAAATAGTGAGAAATGATACAGGTGAAACCCACACATATGTAAATAAATATGTATGTATATAATGAAAAAAAAAAAGATACTTTAATACTGAAAAAAATTTAAGGATGATTGTTAACAAAATGTTACCCTTCTCAGGGGCAATTTATGTTTGTGTTTCAGATCTTAAGTATAAGAAATCTCCTTAACCATTGTAATAGAGCCAGAGGAAATGTAAAATTTGAATAGGACAGAATTTCTAACTTCTTAGAGATCACAGGATAATAGTGAATAGAGAATATAGATATAATTATACTTCAAGATAAAACACAAGATCTGAATCCTATAGGTTCCATAAAAAGGCTCTTTGGGTGGATGACTATGATAGAGAGAAAGGTCACTAAAATCATGGGGATATTAAAGAAACATCAGTGTGAAATGACAAAACAATTACTCTTTTCTTGTCAAGTTCCAGGGCAAGTAGTGCCAAAGGAATGAACATTTATTTGGCACCATGTTTGATTGTAGATACAGAATAACAAAACAATAAAAGTTCCTGCACTTAAAGTTGTTATTTTACTGGGAAAGAATATAGCATTCACTATTAATTTGACTAACAATAACAATTAACTGAACCAAAGAAGTTAGCAAAGGAGATGGCCTATAAGATGAGCATAGAAGAAAATAAGGAATTCTAAGAGCTAGAAAGAAAATGAAGTACATTATAAGCATAGACAAAAAGTATGCAAAAATATGGAAAAGATGACATTCCAATGTAACAAAGTTACAGAGAGGGAAAAGTCTGAGTAGAATGCTGGAAAAGTAATCATATATAATAAGATTAGAAATCCAGGAAATTGCCAGATTTTGAAGGTTTTTGAAGGTTTTTCAAAACCAAGCTATAGAAGCAATATCCTTTGAGGCATTCCTAATATAGATTGAAAGAGTTATAGCTGGAAAGGATTTATGAGGCTTTGTATACCAATTAACCCTTTTTTTATAGATAAGAAAACTAAGACACAGAAAAATTAAATAACTTTACCGGGATCATATAGTTACTGAATTTCTGAGGCAGGATGCATGCAATGACCTCTCCTCTTTCGTTTTTATTTATTTCGTTTATTTATTATTTAATGTATTATTTATTTATTATTTAATTTATTTCAACCAGTTCTAAAAAATCATTTTTCAAAAAAGAAATCTGAGTTCCAAAGTCTCTCCCATTCTTCCTGAGAAGCTAAGCAATTTGATAAAAAGTACATATGTAAAGGTATGCAAAACATATTTCCATGTTAGTGATGCTGCAAAAGAAAGCACAAACCAAAAATAGGAATATAAAAAGGTATGATTTAATCTGGTTTCTTTAGTTATCTCTTGCAGGAGGTAAGTTTTTGTTTTTTTGTTCTTTTTTTTTAATCATGGGTCCTCTGATATTATGTTGGGATATTGTTTTGATCAGTGTAGTTAAGTTTTTCACTGGCAAGCATTCTTAAAATATCACTATTACTGTGTATAATTTTCCTGATTCTACTCCGTTTGCTCCATGCAAAGAAAGGTCTTTAACTCAAGTATGCTATCCATTAGTTCAACACTACCTCTCCAATTATGTTAGTTAGTTTTTTCTCCTAGAGAAAATAAATGAATGCAGATTTTTCCAGCGGTGGAGACAGTCAGATTAATAATTTAGGAAAATTGTTTTGGTAGTTGTGTATAGGATGATATTGAGAGGAAAAGCAACACAAAAGAACTTTAAATTTAACCTGGTAAATTGGGCTTATGCTGGATGAATTAGTTGAATGATCATGTGAAGGAAGGGAAGGGTAAGGAAGGTAAATGTAAAGTAAAAGTAGGTTTGATAGTAGGAGTGATAGAGAACAATAGATTAGGAAAGAGTTGGCAATTATATCTATATCTACATCTATATATCTATATCTATATGTAGATATAGATATAGATATATAGATATAGATATAGATATAGATATAGATATAGATATAGATATAGATATAGATATAGATATAGATATAGAGATATAGATATAGAGATATAGATATATATCAACATTTTAAACTTGGTTGAATATATTTTACCATGTTTAAGATATATTGGATTACTTGCCATCTAAGATAGGGAGTTGGGAGAAGGGGGGGGAATTGGAACACAAGGTTTTGCAAGGGTTCATGCTAAAAAATCATCCATGCATATATTTTGAAAATAAAAAGCTTTAATAAAAAAAAGGAATACATTTGGTTGAGGAGAAGGATAGTGATGTCCACAGTACCGATAGAGAAGTATAGAACAGGAAAAATAGGGGGAGCTATTTACTAGAATGAAGTTTAAAAATCATTAAGTCCTACTACTTCTGTGAGCTAAGATAGCAGAATGAGCTGTGAATTACTTAATTCTAACGTGTTCACCGCTGGTCATTCACAAAATAGCACCCTGAGACAGGTCCTGTAATAGCAAAATTAGCAAAAAAAAAAAAATGGGTAAAACAATTCTTTAGCCTAGGAAACTTGGAATATTGGCAGGAGGAATCCATCTCACTTTGTAAAAACAGAGCACAGTCCAAAACAGCAAGCTTCCTAGTGAGGCAGAAGCAAGCCCCACCTCAGAAAACCAGGAGGAGATCTTGATCCCCAGTGTGTTGGACTGGCTGAAGGTCAATAGCAGGATCACTATATATCTTAATTTAGCCAGAAAAAAACATAATATATTTCAGTTTAGCCCTGGGTAAAGGGACATCCTCTATTTGCCAGACCTCCATGAGCTTCAGCACAGCACAGTACAATTATGAATCCTTTCAAGTCCACATCACCATGTCCTTCAGGGTAACCAAAAACAAACAGGCAGCTTCTTGGGACAAGAGTGTCATATGTTTAAATTCAACCCAGGGGAAATGTGGAAACACTACAATGGGCCTCAGAACAAGCCAAACACTTCCATTAGGACCCCATGTCATCACAAGTTAAGATCCCTACAAGCACGAGCATCAACAGCAATATCCAAACCAGCCACCTCAGTGAAGCACCAGATTCAAGAGTCCCCTGTACATCTCAGGGTAACATAAGTGCAGCATCGGGTAAACAGTCAGGGACTGAAGCCACAGGCACAAGAAACCTGAGACAGCAATCCTTCCATCCTGGGAATTGATATAAATTGGGGGGGGGGGGGGAGGAGGGGGAAGGAGGAAAGGAAAAAGCCAAAAAAAAAAAAAAAAAAAGTAGAGCAACAACAACAAAAATATTGATCTTAGAAAGTTAGGGTGAGAGTGAAGACTAAGACACAAACTGAGAAGTATACAATAATCTCAAGGTCAAAACCCAACACTCATTTTGCATAGCCTTCTGAGCCTTCTGTTTCAGATTTTCCCCTCCTTCCTCCCATCCCCTCCCCTAATGGGCAAGCAATCCAATATATGTTAAAATATATGTTAAATCCAATATATGTAAACATGTTTATGCAATTATCTTGATGCACAAGAAAAATTAGATCAAAAAGGAAAAAATTAATTAAAACATTAAATGCAAGTGAACAACAAAAAACAAAAGAGTGAAAATATTATTTTGTAATCCACATTCAGTTCCCATAGACCTCTCTCTGGGTGTAGATAGCTTTCTTCATCACAACATCATTGGAACTGGCCTTAATCATCTCATTATTGGAAAAAGTCATATCCATCAGAATTGATCATCTTATAATATGGTTGTTACTTTGTGCAAAGATCTCCTGGTTCTGTTCATTTCATTTAGCATTAGTTCATATAAGTCTCTCCAGAACTTTCTAATATCATCCTTCTGATCATGTCTTACAGAACAATAATATTCCATAACATTTACATACCATAACTTATTCAGCCATTCTCCAACTGATGAGCATCCACTCAGTTTCCAGTTTCTTGCCACTACAAAAAGAGCTGCCACAAGCATTTTTGCATATGTGAGTCCTTTTTCCTCCTTTAATATCTCTTTGGGATAACGGATCCAACCATTCTGGAGAATAACTTGGAACTATACTCAAAAAGTTATAAAACTATGCATACCTTTTGATCCAGCAGTATTACTACTGGACTTATATCCTAAAGTGATATTAAAGAAGGGAAAAGGACCTGTATGTGCTAAAATCTTTGTGGCAGCCCTCTTTGTAGTGGCCAGAAACTGAAATTTGAATGGATGCTTATCAATTGGAGAATGGCTGAATAAATTGTGGCATATGAATGTTATGGAATATTATTGTTCTGTAAGAAATGACCAACAGGATGAATACACAGAGGATTGGAGAAACATACATGAACTGATGCTGAGTGAAATGAGCAAAACCAAGAGATCATTATACACTTCAACAACAATACTATATGAGGATGTATTCTGATGGAAGGGGCTATCTTTGGCAATGAGAGGATCCCATTCAGTTCCAATTGATCAGTGATGAACAGAACCAGCTAGGGTAGAGAAAGAACACTGGGAAATTAATGTGTACTGCTTGCATTTTTATTTTTCTTAATCCAATTTTTCTTGTGCAACAAGAGAAAGGTATAAATATGTACACATATATTGTATTTAAGATATACTATAATATGTTTAACATGTATGAGACTGACTACCTTCTAGGAAGAGGGTGGAAGGAAGTAAGGAAAAAGTTAAAACAGAAGTGATTGCAAGAGTCAATGAGAAAAAATTACTCATGCATATGTTCTGTCAATAAAAAGCTATAATATCTCTGGGATATAAGCCCAGTAGAAATACTGCTGAATCAAAGTATATGCATAGTTTGATAATTTTTGAGCATATTTACAAATTGCTCTCCAGAATGGTTGGATCCATTCACAATTCCACCAATAATGCATTAGTGTTCCCGTTGTCCCACATTCCCTTCAACATTTATCATTATCTTTTCTTGCCATCTTAGCCAGTCTGAAAGGAGTATAGTGATATATCAGAGTGAAGCAAGAAAATTAAAAAAAAAAAAAACAAAAAAAAAAAAAACAAAAACAAAAAAAAACCTTGAGCAGGGATAGAAAGGAATATAATTTTCTCAGCAATATATAGCACCTACACAAAAATTGACCAAGTATCAGAGTATAAAAACTTTAAATTAATTTGAAGAAAAGGAAAAAAAGAGTAAATGTATGCTGTTCAAATAATGATGCAATAAAAATTATATCTAATGAACCTCCAGGTTAAAAAAGATGAATTAGAAATTAAACAATCTAGCTCTAAACAATGATTGGACTAACAAATCCAAGAAGTATACAAAAATAACTAAAAAACACTTGTCTCACAAATAAAGTCAGGCCTAAACAAATGATAATTTTGAAATATTTTTTACAATAGTCCTTGTAGTTTTCATTTTGGCATTTCATTCAGGAGGTAATCAGTCAATACCATCAATGACTATGTTATCATCTCGTTCTAGGTTTTCAGGATAGTTTTCCTTGATGATTTCTTGAAAGATGCAGTCCAGGCTCTTTTTCTGATCATGCCTCTCAGCTTAATAATTTTTATATATCTCTCCTAGCATTCTTTTTCAAGTTTATTTTTTTCCTTCCAATGAATACTTTTAATTTTGTTTGCTATTTTTTATTCATTTTTTGAATTTTTTGACTGATTCTTTATGTCTCATAAAGTCATTTATTTCCATTTATCCCATTCAAATATTTAAAGTATGATATTCTTAAGTAAACTTTGATACTTCCTCTTCCATTTGTCTAATTCTACTTTTAAAAGAGTTGTTTACATCAGTGGACATATTTTTTTTGGACTAGTATATTTTAAGGTATTGTTTCTTTCAGCTAATTTTCCCTTGCTTTTCCAAGCTGTTGACTGTCTTTTGCATTTCTCTCATTTCTTCTCCCATTTTTTTCCTTTACCTATCATTTCAATTTTTAATTATTTTGAAATTTTCTTTTTTTTAATTTTAATTCCATCTCTTTGGAGGTTCTGTCACTCTAGAAACTTTTCAAAGTATCTATCCAAAACCTTTAGCATGTATCAGTAATGGAGATAAGCTGAAAGCCTTCCCAGTAAGATCAAAAGTGTAGTAAGGTGCCCATGATCACCATTAATACTTAATATTGTACTAGAAAAGTTAGCTTTAACAATAAGAAAATAAAAAGTAATTGAAAGAATAATAATAAGCAATAAAGAAAAATATTTCACCTTTGCAGATGATATCAAGGCATACTTGGAGAATAATACAGTATGAACTAAAATTATTGAAATAAATTTGTTGCAGCATACAAGATAAACTCACATAAATCACAAACCATTTATATGGTGAACAAAGCCCAGCAGCAATATATAAAGAAAGAGAACTTTCAGTTAAAAGAATTGTAAACAATATAATATGCTTAGAAGTCTACCTACCAAAATAAACTATATAAACACAACTACAAAACTGCACAAACAAAAACATGTATAAGAATTTATAAAAATATCATTTGCTTGTGGTTAGGCCAAGACAGTATAATAAAAATTACAAATTTTCCTGAACTAATTTTCTTATTCTGTGCCATACTACCCAAATTAAAAATTATATACATATACATATATATACATATAGATATCTATATGTAGATAGATAGATACGATATATTTATAGATATAGATACATATAAATATATATATAAATATATATATATATATATATATATATATATATGATAGAATCAGGAAAAATAATAATTTTTATCCAAGAGAAAAAAAGGTCAAAATATCCAAATTAGCAATGAAATATACAATGCAAGGTAGACTACAAATACTAGATCTTATACTACATTATAGAGCAGTAATCATCAAAACCATCTGGTACTGGCTAAGATATAAAGTGGTAGACAGTGAAGTAGACTTGGTATACAAGATACAGTGGTCATTGACAAAAGTAACCTAGTAATATAAATTACTTTTTTATTAAAGAAATACACATTAAAACAACTCTCAGATGTAATCTCACATCTATCTGAAAATAAAGACACTAATTCTTTGTTTGGTACAGTTCTGAAATGATCCAACTATACCAAAGAGCAAGATGGAACTATGCCCCAAAACCAAATAACCTATGCATACTCTTGGAACAATCAATACCAATGTGGGATCAATAGTAAAACCCAAAGAAAATATAAAAATGGAAAGGATCTAAAGTGCAAAAATATTTATTAAAATCCTCTTGTGGTGAACAAAATATTAGAAAGTGAGGGAATGCCTATCAATTACAGAATCACTGAATGAACTGTGGATTATGAAAGTAATGGAATTCTACTGTGAAATAAGAATCGATGAATAGGGAGATTTCAGAAAAAAAACTGGAAAGCTTTTTATGAACTAATGCAAAGTGAAATGAGCAGAATAAAGAAAACATTGTACACATCAACTACATGATGTGATGATCAATTATGACTGACTCCTCTAAGTAATATAATGATCCAAGAGAAGTAAAAAGAGCTCATGAAGAATAAGGCCATCCATATCCAAATAAAGAAATAGAGAAATGTGAAAGCCTCAGAATGCCCTTATTGCTAGATAAACTCTGGATCCCAATCAAAACATTTTTTTCATTTACTTCATTCTTTCTTCTGTTTTACTTTTCCCCTTGATTTCTTTCTATTTTTCTAACTATGACTAATACAAAAATATGTTTTAATGTGTCAAAATTCCTACCATCTTTAGACAAAAGGAGGGAGTAAGAGGAATAAAGGAACTTACTATCTTTAAAAATAAATGATAATTTTGACATGCACATGAGGAAAAAATATTAAAAAAGAAAAAATAAGTCCAATTTCTTTATCTTCATAAGATAAAATTAAACCAATTAAATTAACTGATCTTATCCAGATTCACATAGTATTCAATTCAGCATTCTTTGCTCTTCTAAAATAGTAGCAAATACTAAAACACAGTGTTTTACATTATAAATTGTGATAGTAATAATAACTATTAGTAATAATAGTTCAAATAGTAATAGAAAAACACAACCAAAAATGCTTACTGCAAAAGAAGATAAAATAACTAGATAAGATTTTGATGGGCATCATAGACACCAATTTGAAGAAGTCCAACAGAATTGATAATATTGGGCTTACTGCACATAAAAAATAATAGACTGAATATATAGATTTGAAAAATATTTTCATAGGGATAGCTTAACCCAAAGAATTTGCTTAGATTATTAAGAAATGGAAAAGTGTCAGGACAAAGATCTATGACATACCCACATATAGTGATGATATTGATAATGCTGTTGCAATGGTAACTGAGGAGGACTTGACATTGGGAAGGAAAAATGAGAAAACATAGTGGTTTAAAGTATCCTTACTGCTAGAATAACCATGAGGGAGAGTAGTAGATACTATCATAATTTTCTTGCAAAAAGCAATATATTTTTAAAGCAAAATAATCTTTATTACGGTATTTCAACCATCATCCAGCAGAGGAGGCATTCATTGTGAATAAAAGTGCTATTTGTTTTTTGTTTTGTTTTTTTATTATATTAACTATCAACTAATATCATTGGTCTTCTTCCTTTGTATATATCTGAGAATGCTACTTTAATCAACCTGAATGATATACAGAAATCAAATTCAATGCATTCAATTCTAAACTTCAAAGAGTTTATACTGATTGTGTCTGATCTTCCACATTGTCTCAAATATCTCTATTATGGTCTAGCCTCATAAATTTTATTACCAAGAAAGCTAGACTGCTGGCTAGTTTTTTTTTCCCAGACTGCAGGGTAAAAAGGAAGGTGAGAAGTTGCATAAACTCACACACAGTGCTTGATTACAACTACAAAACAGTGAGCAGAAAATGAAGGAAAATAGTAATTAGCAACATTTAAACTACTTGTATAGCAAATGACTTTCAGAGTGAGGAATTCCACTTTTGATACTTCATTCTAAAGATTTTCCATGTGTCTCATATTCTGGTGTCTTAATACTCAGTATCAACTACAAAAGAATTAGACAGTCAATGTTTTTTTTTTTTTTTGAAAGAGACATTCTGTCTTAGGTGACAGCACCCAAGAAAACATGGAGATAGATTCAGGAGGTAAAAAGGTACAAAGAAATGTACCAGGGCAGCATTTGTCTTCCAAATGAGACATTGGCTGACACCTTCAAAGTAGGTCAACTTGATGGATGCACCCCAGTACTAACATCTGTGAGCATGAATGTATATATGTAAGTACAGATTTGCCACAAACATGCATACACACACAGAGAGACACTCACATCCAAGAATAGGATGGAAACCTCTGAAAATATAGAACAGTGAAAGGCTATTACTAGGAAGTCATCACAAAGCTGCAGGCAAGACAGATTTCAAGTTGCTACATAAGGAATTTCAAAATATTTTAACAAGGTTATTTCTAAGACTAGACATTGCATAGCATTAAGTACTCCACTATGACGGCAGAATATACCTTCCCTCCATTTATCAACCTTGCTCAGTGTCAGTGAAACTCAGAGGTCTTCTTTAGGAGAGTTTTTTTGTTTGTTTGTTTGTTTGTTTCTTTTTAAGGAAGATTAGAGGTACTATGATAATGTCCTGCATTAAGGTCTAATATGATATATAAGATCATGGAAAAAGAAGTTTGTTGTTCAATCTTTTTTTCAATCATGTACAACTCTTCATGATCCATTTGGGGTTTTCTTGGCAAAAATACTAGAGTGGTTTGTCAAAACTTTATCCAGATTATTTTAAAGATGAGGAAACTTGTTAATCACTTCTCCACAGTCACACAGCTAGTAAGGATTTGAGATAGGATTTAAACTCGGGAAATTTTCCTTATTCTGGGTCCAGGCTTTTATGCTCTGTCTTATCTGTCCTAAGAAGAGAAGCACCATAGTAAATGAACAAAAGTTTCTTGTGTTGAAATTTTGGGGAATCAAGATTTCAAAACAATTTTGAGCAGTCATCTAGAAAAGGAGAAAATGGTTCTCCTCCTCCCACCTAAGCCTTCTGAAGCTATTCCCCAGAACATCTATAAGACCTGAAAGAAAAATCCTAGAAAAGCAAAGTTAGGAGGGAATTTATATATCACTTAATGATCCATTCCCTCTCAATTTATGGATGCAATCTGAATTGTTTTCAACTCACTTATTTTCATCAAATGATGGCAGAAGAAAAAGAAAAAGAAAAACCTTCCTTTATTATTATTTTTAAAAGGACAAAGGAATTTCTACATCTGGTTTACATCACCAATCAACCAAGCTCCTAATTTTTAAAAGTCAGTGCCTCCAGGTTAGGGGATTATATTAAAAAGAACAATAACAACAATGAAAACAAGTTACCATCCCAACCTCAAAATTAAAAGCACTTGTTTTCAAAAAACAAAACTAAAAAAATAAATAAATAAGGTTTTAGAAGGTGGGGAGAGGGATATAAAACCTCAAGGAAAAGATTGCTAAATTGTTGCTCAGCAGTATCTGGCCTGCTTACTTAGCCAAGCATTCTATGGAACAAGACCTCCTACTGCTTTTATTTAAAGAGAATAGTATCTAGACGCATTCTCATTGGCTGTTGTCATTCCACTTTCAACATGACTGTATTGCTACAGATTTTAGTGCTATCAACAGAACAGAATAGGCTCCCTGCAGCCCAGATCCATTTCCCTAGATTGGGAAAGGGTTAATCTAGGACGTTAATTTTATGCTTGGTATATATATATATACCAAGTGTGTGTATCTGCCTCTGTCTTTCTGAGTCTATTTTTTTTTCCTCTGCGTGTGTCTCTTTGTCTTTTTCTACCTCTCTGCCTCTTTCTGTCTCTTTGTCCTATCTCTCTCTCTCTCTCTCTCTCTCTCTCTCTCTCTCTCTCTCTCTCTCTCTCTCTCTCTCTCTCACACACACACACACACACACACACACACACACACACACACACACAAAACTCTCCTCTTTACAACAGCCAAGTGACATAGATATTATAATGTTAATGTTTCCACTTTAATGATGAAGGAATTGAGCATCAGAAAGGATAAGTGTTTTTAATTATTGTTCACACAGTAGTAAGCACTGGAGAATTTAGCACCATAATGTTTATAACTCCAGATTACCTCCAGATTACCTTGATTACTTCACTGTGACATTCTCATAAATCCCACCTGTCTTCTTGGCAATTTCCTAGCACAATGATATAACTGTAGGCAAGACATATTGGCCAGTGTGAGTGCATCAGCACTCTACAACATATCCACTGTTTAAATACTGTTGCTAAGTTAGGCTCAGAATGGGATACCTCTGCTTGTTTGGGGGAACACGTCTAGGTCTGATTTACATATGAACTCTTTACTGTCCATTTTTTTCTTCAGTAAAAACAGTGTATTTGGGAATATAAGTTGAATTGAAGAGAATAATGCAAGTTAAGTTTTCCAATGTAAATTGGAAACTGATTGTAGAAAGCCTTATACTCCATAAATACCCTTTTGTAGTAAAAGTTATAGTGCATATAATATTATTACAAATTTTGATATGGCAATTGACATAATCAGAAATATGTTTATGCATGTATTCTCATTCCTTTGAATGTTCAGAACAACTACCCTTTCTTTTGTTCTTGGACCAAAGTTTCTCTTCCACTTTATATTGTGAAAGTAAGAATATGAAATATTAAACTTATGGCAGTACAGTGGTTAAATACATGCTGCCCAAAAAAAATGGAAAAGGAAAAGGTTCTAAGAAGAATTATATTCTACCCACATCCCAAATGTCATAGAACTGAAGCAATATTTCAGACCCTAATAGGAAGTCCTATTAATAGTCAAGTAGAAAGAAGCCTCAGTTCAAATATAAACTACCTACTGGAGGTCACTTAAAGAGGAGAGAGAACTGGCTGTTTTTTGGCTTCATGCAATTTTCCTGTTGCAACTCAGTTTTCAGTAGTTTCCTAAAATGTTGAAAGGGTATATTCTGAAAGACTTTCAAAGCTGTTATATATTTTCTGAAAGAAGGAATATGAGCCATCTGACCCCCATATGCTCCACAACTCATTTATAGAAAACTACCATTGAAATTTTCATCTTGGTGTGGTCCATAAATTTCCATTACAGTTGAGATTACCTTTTAATTCCAACTGGGAAGCAGGGAACAAGAACTGACAGCTCTCTCCTCTGTCTAAAGATGTAGCATAGGCTGATAACAAAGAAAATTCTTAAAGACTCTCCAATATATCCTATTGTATGGGACTTTTTGTTTATTTTTTCCTTCCTTTCTTTTTATTTCTGTCTTCTCTCTCCCCCCCAACTCTTGTTTTTATTACTTTTCTGTTCATTTCTCTTTGTGTTATCTTTTAGTATTTTTTGTTTTGTTTTGTTTTGTTTTGTTTTTTCCCACTAAAGTAAATCTAATGTAACTTTTTAAGCCAATGTTCTTCTCTGGACCTCATTTTTCTCATGTGTTAAAGTAAGGGAAATTCACTAGATGATCTCTAAAACTCAATTTTGACAACCTTTAATTTGGTCCTCTACATTTTCCCTCCTCTTTTTTTCTTATCTTTCATTTCCTTCCTGTTCTTCAAATTCTCTTCATCTTCCATTAGCTTCTTTTTTTTTTTTTCCCTTTCACCTTGCTCTTTTTCTTCTTTCCATCTCTATATCTTTCAGTGTCATTCCTTAACTTTATCTGGAAACCCTGATGTCAACATATTCATATTCCAGAATGAACCAATATAAAAAGCTAGCATCAAAACAATCTTAGCCTTCCGTCGGCTAGGATAATGCTTTTTTTGGCTCTAAAAAACAGAACCTCAAATAAATTGGTCATATTTGACTATCTTGTCAGAGCAGAATAATGTAGTGGACACAATATTTTACTAGGTAATTATCTGAAAACTTTGGTTCTAGGGCCAGATCATTTAACTTATCTGAATTTTTATTTTCCTTTTTTGTAGAAGTTTAACCTTTTGTAGAAAGAAGATTAATGGATACTTTGCCTCTCATACTGTGTTATGAAACTCAAATGAAATTATGTATGGTAAAATGTAGAGTTATATAACTGTAAGTTGCATTAACTTCTGCATTTTTATTATACACTCTATTGGGAGTAATAGTGAAAAGAGGCTCAAAAAGTTAGCTATCTCAAAGCTTGGAAACTCCAATAGGATAACTAAGGGAAAATCTGGTGCAGTTTTTATTCCCAGACATAAGACACTGAGATAATGCCCCATGTAATATGCCCTGGCTAGGACAAATGTAACCTTAATTGTTATATTGGAATAGAAAATTAAAATAGACTAATCACATAAGCATTGTGTCAGGAAAGGTAAAATTAGTATGTCTTTCCTTTAAATATTTGGGAATTTAATAAATCAATTTGACTTTATAATAAACATTTACATTTTCAGTTTTGTGTATGTCTCAGAACAAATGTATTATTTAAGTTATTAGGATTTTCATCACAATATGTGAAAAAGGCAGAAAGTTAACATGCCTCTACCTCATGAATAACAAAAGCTTAGCCAAGGAGTATTCTAATAGTTTGCCCAAAGTCACAGAGACTTAGTGACAGAATCTTTCTTGGAACCTAGTCCATTTCTAATGTTCTGTGGCAGTGGAATATAGTTGAGGCAGAATAATAGTAGAAAAATGATCAGGATAAGTAAATAAGTAGAACAATGAGAACACTGTATATAGTAATAGCATTATTGTAATAATGATCAATTGTAAATGAGTTAGCTAATTTGACAAATGCAATGATCCACAAAAATTCAAAAAAAAAAAAAAAACCTTGTGATGAAAAATGTTATCACCCTCAAAGAGAGAATTGATGGACTTGTGAGTGCATATTCAAGCATGTTTATACTTTATTTTTCATTGTTTTCTTTTATATTTTACAACTTGGCTAATATGAAAAATGTTTTATATGACTTTAATATATTTAATGGATATCAACATTCTCAATGAATAATGGAGGAGCTAGATGGAGGGAGAGAACTTGAAACTCAAAAAAAAAAGGATGTTAGATTTTTTTTTAATTACCAAAATAAATAAGTAGTGGACTTACGAATATGATGACTTATATTTAAGGTTGGAACTAGCTTGTGGCAATGGGGAAATTGTTTAATTTCAATCAGCTTTCATCTTTAGCTATAAAGTGGAAATAACAGCACATATATAAACTATTACACAGAGTTGTTTGAGAAAATCACTTTGTCTAAATTAAATATGATGTAAATATTTTTCCCACACTGTACCATCTTGCTTTGTTCTGAAATGGACTAAAATTTAATTTAAAATTGCATCAAAGAGAAAGAGACCATATTATCAAATTAGTCAGAACATCTCAAAGAAAAGATAACTCATGATATTTGGACAATGAAAAAAGATTAAAAGAAAGAAAAGAAGAGTCACTATAGATTATTTATTCGTTAATTGAGTCTGACTTTTAACATAAAACCATCACTTGTTTTAACTTGTTCAATTTACCCCATCACTCAATGGACAAAATAAAACTCAGAGAGGTACCAAACAGAGCTGGTGAATGGTTCAAGGTAATTTCATCTAGGTTCCTTGTGCATTATTTGGAAACTGCTCTTCAATTTCCATTTTGGCATCATCAAAAATAGTTATGCATAAACAGCACAGAATCCCTGCATGACACCCAGAGATCAAGTGTCCTTTCATAGCCTATTTTCTCATATTACTGACTATATTTAAACAAAAAACAAAACTAAGCTAAAAATTTTTATAAAAACATACTAATTATCATATTTTCCTTTTAATACATGTTTTACTATATTTTAATTAATTTAAATAATTATTTTAATTAATATTCTTGTTGAGGGAGACCTTATAGTAGATAAATGTTTTGAAAATTCTTGGTGATGGCTTATAGCAAAAAATCTAATATCTTCCTCAGAGAGGAGTTCCTAATATTTGTGTGCATTTGTGTGTGTGTGTGTGTATGTGTGTATACACTTGAGAAAGACAGAGAGAGAGCCAGAGCCAGAGAGATAGACAGAGAAAGACAGGTAAAAAGATAGCAAGATAGACAGACAGATAGACACACAGACAGAAAGAGAGAGAGGTGGGGACAGAGAGGGGAGAGAGAGAGAGAGAGAGAGAGAGAGAGAGAGAGAGAGAGAGAGAGAGAGAGAGAGAGAGAGAGAGAGAGAGAGAGAGAGAGAAAGAGAGAGAGAGAGAGAGAGAGAGAGAGAGAGAGAGAGAGAGAGAGAGAGAGAGAAAGAGAGAGAAAGAGAGAGAAAGAGAGAGAGAGAGAGGAGAGGGAAGTCATTTAAAAATCTCAAAAATAGTATAAGATCCCTAATCAGAATGAGTTTAAAGGTCTAAAATATAATGCATAATATTACAAAGGAAAACAATTATATTGAAATAATTATCCAAAGTTGTGTGTGTCTGTGTCTGTGTCTATGTGTCTGTTTCTGTGTGTCTGTGGATGTATTTCAATAGATACCAGAGAAAGAGTGAAAAACAAGTTCACTGAAGCTAAGGAAACTGGGATGTTTGAACCATGGCCAATTCTGGTACAAGGTTTATAGTATTAAAATGTATCTTACAGGAATTTCAAGATATTCATTTTGGTATAATATGTATTTTATGAGAGGCCATGGTCAAACAATGGATCACTGAGCATCCTATAGTGATGTCTGTCTACAATCTAGTCATCAAGCAGAATATGTCATGTTTTTCTGTAACTTAATTCTGAATATAATCAAATGGACAACATTTTCCAAATTCCCCCCTCTTGACATAGCCTTCATGGTTCCAAGGTAACCTGGATATTATTATGATGCATTGGAGGACAATCTTTGTGGAAATATGGATTATACAAAGAAATAATAGCATGAAAAATCCTAAATGAAATTTTCAACCACGTGAAAGATTTTGATCCACATTAAAAAACAAACAAACAAAAAAAAAACTTTAGGGCAGATATATAGGTAGTGGATAGAGCACCAATCCTGAAATCAAGAGAACCCGAATTCAAATTTTAGCTCAGACATTGAACACTTCCTAGCTGTGTGACTGGGAGTAAGCCACATAACCCCATAAGCCACAAAAAGAAAAGAAAAGAGAAAAAAAAAAAAGAAAAAAAAAGTAGGTAAAGAATGCCTAGTATTCAGATCATACAATACAGTGGGCTTATAATTAGGCACATTTTAAATGAATTAGGTTATAAAAAGGAAGAAGAGAGATGGATGGCATTTATAAATTGAGAGGTTTCAGAGAAAATAAAATGTACCTGTTATCTTCTAAGGATCATGCATGGTCTAAATCATAGATTACAACAGTCCCTGGAAGTGTAAAACATTCAGGTCACCCAAGGACAATAAAGTCTTTGTATAAATAAAACCAATTCAAACAAGAGTAAAAGAAAAACAGAAATCTGCTAAACAGTCCTCACAACAAGTGTCTCTGATAAAAGGCTTCAGTTTGATGAGGTCTAGAATGAAATTAGGTTTAATTGATGTCTAGTAGCAGGTTTGGGATATAGGAAGCCAAATAGAGCTCTCCTGCAACCCCTTTGGATTCGGCACAAGGATACAGAATTAAATGAGTTCTAGTGGCGGCACAGAGTCCTCTGTAAAGGAATTTACAGACCCGAAAACCTAAATTGATAAAAGACTTATTATGGGGTTTGGAAGTAAAGTTAAAATCTAGTTAGTAAAAAGTTGAAGGAAGAGATAAGAGGGCACCAGAAACAGTGTTCCAGTGAACAGAGTCCTTGGTGCCAGGCATAAGGCTGCCATGTTAGGAACTTTTGCAAAGAGAGAGAGCTCCAGCTTGACTCTTTTATAATGAGAGATTTAGTTAAAGGGAGCTGTGGGTGGTGTCCCAAGTCAGCTCACATCTGGATAGGGGTTGTGAGAGCCTGATCTCCTATTGGAATTCAAAAGGGTGCTTTTGACAGGATTTGTGAATCAAAGGTCCTAGCTTCTTGAATTGATAATGCATCAGCTAGGAGGGTCTAGGAATCAAAAAGGAATAAATCAATCTTAAAGGATTAGTTTCTTAAAGGGAGCACAACCCACATCAAGTTCTCAAACACATAGAAACTTGAATGAAATTTATAAGAATATAAGCCATTCCCCAATTGAAAATCACAAGACAGGAAGTATCTTATAGTGGAAGAAATAAAAGCTAGAAATAGCCCTATTGAAAATGTTCTAAGTGACTATTGGTTGGAAAAATGAAACAAAATAATTCTAAGATTCTACCTATTATGTTGATTTATATGACAAAAAAAGGGAAAATGATAAATATTGGACAGGATGTGTAAAAACTGAGACATTAATAAACTGATGGTAGAGATGTTAACTGATCCAACCTTTCTGGAAAGCTCTTTGGAATGATGTCCAGAGGGCAAGCAATTTGTTCACACACTTTGACCCAGCAATACCATTGATGGGTTGGTATTTCAAAGAGATACAGGTAAAAAGAGAAAAGGTTCTATGTGGGCAAAAATATTTATAGCAGACATTTTGTGTTGGAGCTTCACTAAATCCAGCTTCACTGAATACTGAGAGTGTGAATGAATACCAGAGGCCAGGTGGAAAAAAAAATTTGCAGTTTTGGTTTATTAATCTGTGTCCCAGTGTTTGTATACCTTTTAGGCTAGTGTTCAAATATTACTAACTACCTTCCATTGACATCATATTCCTCCCAGGTTAATACATATTCTATACTTTGACTTTTCAGTATCTACCTTAACTATCAATACCAAGATACTCATCAACACAGAATTGTAAATAGCCTAGTTGTGATGCTCCTTAACATCAACATAATTTTAAATAGTTGTGATGCTTTATCAATAACAAAGTACTTGTCCAAAAAGAGTAGTAAATAGCAGAAATTATTATACTAATGTATTTACCTCAAGTATGTCTTTAATTCATTGTTGAGTGGTAAATAATATAGTTAAAATGCATTCTCCATCAAGATTATCCTAATTTTTCCAAATAAGTCTTACAATTATTAATAGCTAGACTGAAGCTGTCTGTGGATTTATTCAATATTGGCCCTCTACAATTTTCCAGTGGCAAAATAATGAAAACTGAAGGGATGTCCACCAGTTGGGGAATAGTTGAACAAGCATTTCTATAAGAATGTTAGGGAATACTAATTGTACAATAAGAAATGAAGAAGTGGTAGCCAGATAGTGCAATGTTTAGCATATCATTCCTGAAGTTAAAATATCTGAATTCAAATTTGGTTTCAGACACATAACAGTTACTAATTAGTGACTCTGGTCAAGTCCCTTAACCCCAATTGCCTTGGGGAAAAAAGAAAAAAAAATGAACAGCATATTTTAGAAAAACCTGGAGACCTGTATGAACTGATGCAATGTACAATGAAAAGAATTAGGAAATCAGTGCACACAGTATCAACAATATTGTGTGATGATCAACTATGGTCGATTCAACTCTTCTCAGTAATACAATGATCCAAGAAAAATACAAAGAACTCCCAAAGTAAAATGCTATTGAACAAGATGGAGTGAGACCTCTCAAGACAGTTATGAAAACTGAGTAAGGCTTCATCTACCCCAGAGTTGGAGTAGGCCTGAAGTTCCTTGGGCATTGACTCAAAAGGAATATCTAAATCTCCTTCCTGCTATTCTCTCATGACTTCATTTTCTTCTTACCTGCATAAAATATAGGCAGCTATGTACTTATTGGCCAAAGTTCAATTTCCCACATTTAGAATGTAAGACCCTCAGCCAATAAGGATGAGGGTCAGTGGTGGGAGGGATATTTTATTTAGGGGTTATTTAAAGTCTAAAACCTGTCCTAAAGGTACCTCCTCTTTTCAATTGCTTGTCCAACTGAAGGGACTCCCACGTCTCATGACAATGTATGATACACTTTCATTTTGCTCCTAGAGATATCTCCTGGTTTTTATTAAATGGTGATCACTCACCATTCTGAGCCACACATTATTCATAACTAGGTAAAGTCTGATGGACTCTAAATACAGATCAAAGCATATTTTGCCATGTTTTTCTTGTGATTTTTTTTTTCTTTTTGACCTGTTTGTTCTTTCATAGCTGTGATTATAAGTAAATATGTTTTACATGGTCACACATTTATAACCTATATTGACATGCCTACCCTCTTCAGAAGAGGGTAAGGGAGAGAGAGAGAAAGAAAAAATTGTAATTCAAAATCTTTTCAAAATGAATGTTGATGTTTTTCTTGACATGCACCTGTGGCCAAATAATATATGATTTTAAAATGTGATTCTATATACATGAAGTACTTATTATATATTTAAAAAACCTTTCCACATTAGGGGTAAGAGACAAAAATTAAGAATAGTCTGCCTTTAGGAATTTTTTTTCATCAGGAGGATTAAAAAAATTAGACAGAGTGTTGACCACCCTTCTATAGAGAGCTAAAACTCCAAAAAGGTATGCTTGAATCAGACAACCAAGCACTTAAGGTTAATTATTTATTCAATGTGAGACAATGACTCTATAAGCATATATTTGGATAAAAGTATCTTCTCACCATTTTTGCTTGCTGAATGTTTGGTGTTAAGATAATCACAGGAAAGTATTGCCGGGCAGGGGGAGAAAGGCCAGACACTTGGAAGCAGGACAAGGAGGAGAGAAGTTGGTGACTCCAGAATCCAGAATCGAGGATTCTGCTTGCCTGCCTCCTTCACTTCTCCCCATAAAGATCAAGAACTTTTACTCATCCTAACTCTGGCTGATCCTGAGGTCCTCCAGGAAGCTACCCCATACTTTACATTTGGCACCCAGTGTGTGGACCAAGGACCCTAATTTCAGTGAAGAAGTCCCTTTGACCAGGAAATAGAGTGAATTTTTTAATAGACAAACAGGGAACTTACTTTGTTAAGCGTTAAACTAGTAACTTTCAATTTCTAGCTGAAATGGGGAAGATATTAGGAAAAGATTTTCCTCCACACCCACACCCATCCCAAACCCCACACCTGACCAAAAGGAGCTCTATAGAAAGCATACTCAGACAAATAAAGAGACAAGATTTGCTTGTAACTTGGGAGCAGATTGGTGGACTCTTGGATAGAATAGAATGCATGTCCCCTAGGTTCTCCAAGGAAGAAGAAATAGAGGCAGATAATTGTAAACTAACAGGAGACAACTATGTGAATATTACAATGATAAAGCTGCTGATTAAATTTCCAAGTAAACATTATATATATATATATATATATATATATATATATATACAACATAATACAATTGGCCTTAAAGAACCCCTCAAGTTCTAGAAAAAAGAAAAGTTTTAAGAATAGCCAGATGAGGAAGTGTGAGAAGAAAGAGGAGGAGAAGGAAGAGGTTAATTAAAATATTGCCAAAAGGCATGGGGAATTTGAAAGGCATAGTGATTCTCACTCTTACAGTCCAGCTTCAACCCTACACTCCAGAAAGCTCTTGACTCTCCCCCATCAACTTCACCTTCCTGGGTGGAGGGAGGAGGAGTCACAGTGGGAGGGACAGTGATATCACCAGTACACCCCCACCCCAGCAATCACCCCCTCCTATGACTCAATTACAAAAGGCACTACTTAAAGCCCAAGAGGAAGGGCAGAATATGGCTGATTTGAGAATAGAAACATATCCTGTGATTGCAGAGCTTAACTCTTAAGGTCAAGAAAGAAGAAGATACATTCTTTTTAATCTAGAAATTGTCAAAGATCTGAAAAAGGCTTGCACTCTTGATGGGTCTACATCATCTTATGTGAAGATGTTATTACAGAATTTGGCTTATGAAATTTTAACCCTTAGGGACTGGAAATCTATAGCAAGGACATGCTTAGAACCTGGACAAAACGTGTTGTGGCTTTCTGAATGTAGTGAGTTCTGAGCCCAACGAAATAGGCAAACTGGAGCTAATACACCAATCACCTATGACTAACTAACAGGTGTAGGTTTTTATGCAGAAACTTCAGCACAGATTAATTACCCCATAGCAGCATATGAGTAAATTGCTTCTGCTGCTATCAAAGCATGGGTTGTATCCCCAGTAAACAGGACAGAAGAGAAGCCTTCACAAAAATAGCACAAGGGCCAAATGAACCCTTTGCTGATTTTGTAGGATGTCTGCAGACAGCTGTTATATGAATTAATGGTGAAAATGCAGCAACAGAAATTATGATAAGGCAACTTGCTAAAGAAAATGCTGATGAGGTTTGTAAAAGAATTATACTAGGACTACACAAGGATGCTCCTTTAGTGGAGATCATAAGATGCTATGCCGTAGTGGGCACAAATACCTTTTATAGCCAGGCTGTGATGCAGACTTCCCAAGATCCCACCATGGGAAGACAGGATCCCTTTTGGCAAGGGACTTCCTGAGAGACTCGTCAATGCTTTCAATGTGGTAAAGTAGGGCATCTGAAAGCTCAATGTAGGCATAGAGACAGAGTGAGAAAACAGGGTGGGAGAACAAGACCCCAAACCCCATGTCCAAAATGCAACAGAGGCTTCTATTGGGCATCCTAATGTAGACTGATTCAGGGAAATGGGATGAGGCGCCCAGACCCAGGGACCAAGGCAAAAAATACTTGGGGCATGATGGCAGCCGATGCTATACCCAGAGAGTCTTTAGAAGTTCAGTACCTAGACATGAGCAATCAGTCAAGAAGCAATCTAATGGGAGAAAGGGATTACAACTGGGGAGAATAGAGTTGTATGCAGCTGGGACAACTGAGATACCCCCTGGAGAGTGAAATCTGTTCCTCTCCAGCCTATGGATTCCTTGCCTCCAGGCATAATAGGCTTGACCATTTTACCTCCTGAGTATACTTACAACCCAGTGTTCATCCATATACTGATGTGGGAAACTGGGGAATGTGTAGATAATATCCCAGTCACTAACACAGGTAGAAAATGTGTGACTTATCAACCAGGAGAAGTAGTAGCATCAGATTTACTGATACAGACTTCTAATAGGCAATCTGGTGATAGTTGCCCAGATTCTTATGCCAAGCTATACAATCCAGGAATATTCTACACTGCAGCAGTTGCAGCTGACCAACCTATGCTCACTATCTATATAAATGGCATACAATTAGATGGATTGGTAGACATTGGTGCAAATCATACAGTCATTAGAGGTGCCAAGTGGCCCAGTCACTGGCCAAGGATTAAGGCAGACACCTACATGTCTGGGGTAGGAGGATCAATGGCAGGTGAAATTAGTGCTACCCCTTTGAGATGGATATTTGAAGGTGAAACAAGAGTTTTATTCCTTTTATAATTGAAAAAATCCCCATCAATCTGTGGGGAAGAAACATTTTACAACAATTAGGATTACAAATGAGTACTTAGGTATTTTAGGCAGGGCTGCTGTTGAAAGCCTGCCAACACTCTCAGCTGTTCCCATTCATTGGAAAACAGATACACCAGTGTGGATGGAACAGTGGCCCTTAGGTAGCGATAAAATGCAGGCCTTATTAGATATAGTACAGGAGCAACTTGACCAAGGACACTGACAACCTTCTCTAAGTCCTTGGAATTCCCCAGTATTTGTTGTAAGAAAGAAATCTGGAAAATGGAGGATGTTGACTGATTTAAGAAAGGTAAATGAACAGATGGAAACTATGGGAACTCTTCAACCTGGACTTCCATCTCCTAATCAATTGCCTAGAGAATGTATGTAAATAGCAATTGTTTTTATTAGTGCAAGAAACCCCAAGATTCTTCCCTTCTCACTTTGATTTTTTGTTAAGTGGTCACACTAGGCAATTTGTATATATGTAATTTTTCTCTGAGATATAAATATGTTGTCCACTTCATGCAGGGTCTGTTTCTCAAAGTATCCCAATTATGAGTCCAAGTAGATAATAGATGACCGGGAAAATAAGAATAACCCCAAATACATCTTTCTTTCCAAAATGCTATTTGATTTACCCAGCAGTTTTTACCACATGCTCATAAAGTTTCACAGGACTATAATGTGGTAACACCACCTCATGTGAACCATGGGGGCTTTCCCAACACAAAAGAATATAAAAAAGCCTTTCTAAAGCCTGTGATATCAACCAAGAGTATCCATCCCAAATACTAGCACCCAACAAAAGACAAAGGTGATTGCATCACTCATCTCTGTCTGTGGCAATGCAATCTTGGACACATTGTGTTCCTCAGGGGAAAAAAAAAATAAAAATTTCTATCCAAAGTGCAATTGTCCATAGTTGTAGGCTGGAAATGCCCAGGCAATCCATTTCCAGCAATCCATTTCCAGCAATCCCAGCTGGTCATACAGAAGGTCATAAGGCTCTCTTCCTGGCCCACTATGAACCACACTGCTCATAACACAACCCACTGGCTTTGCCTTACTTCTGGTTCATACCATAAGATTATCAGTAGAGTACTGGATTGCAACAGTTTTCCATGCAGCATTTACACCAGAACTGGACTCATCTGCAAATCAAGCAGATTCATGTTTCACTCTCTGTTCTTCCCTATAAGGTATTTTTTTTCCCTGGGAAGAGGCTGTGAATCCCAGCTCCTGCTGGAATTGGTCATCCTGAAACTCCAAAGATCTCATCTATTCTATAATTTTTTACTCAATAGACTATACACTACTTGCTATATTGCTCAAGATAAACATCTTACTCTGTCGGAGTGGGAGTGTAAGTCTCCCAGGTAAAGATTTCTGTAACCCAACTCTGAATTAACCAGAAAATTGATTGAGTGGTTCTCAAAATTACAGACTCTTGTTGTGTGATTGACTGGTCTGAGCTACAGCAAACATACCTGCCAGCAGCTTCTCAATCAAACTATGATGCAACTCAGTCTATTTCTACAACTGTATTCCAAAGCCCTGTGACTGCCTCAGTTGCTCTGAGTATTGCCACAAACCCCATACAAAATCTTCTGGAGTCACATGTACATCTAATTGAAAATATCTTCTTGAGTCAGCTATTACTAGGGCTTGAGCCTCCTCACTTCTTTATTCCCAAGAAAGCCTGCTCTATTGCCTGTTTAATCCAAGGTAATTCCAGTTTTTACCACATTATACAAGGATCTGGATAATTGGGCCAAGTAGGGAGTTAACACTCTCCAGTATCCAGCAGACTCAAATACGTTTGCAATTGGGAAACAGTAGTTGGATGGGGATATATGTACATATTATCAGTTACAGCCATTGGTACAACTCATGTCTTACATGAACAAAAACTCCCAAGAATTTAACAGGCAATCCAGGTCCATAGACTTTACAATATTAATTGTCCAGTTACCTGATTGCACTTGGTGACAGGAGATCCAGATCTGACAAAGAATCAGAGGTTAGCCACATTTTAATATAATGAAACATTTTCATACTCTCTAGCTTAGACCAACCATCCAAGTCCTTGACCAGAAGGCCATGCCATATGGGATAAATATATATATATATATATATATATATATATATATATATATATATATATATATATATATATATATATATATATATATATATATAATATATATAATCGGATATATATATATATATACGTATATATATATCCGATTGGCAGTTCTGTAAAAGTCCTTTGCCAGCCTTCCCCCATGAAGGCAAATGGATCCTGTGAAGATGTATCAGCACAGAGACAAAAAGCATTAGCCATAATGAAAACTTCCCAAAGTCAGGCTCAATTAATCTAGTAAATCCTGAACAAAAGGGACTGCAGCATGCAAAGATGGGATTACTTTGTTCAGCTCCCAGTAATCAGTAGTCTTATGCCACGGGTTACCAATTGGCCAGACTGTGGCATTGTATGGGTTCTGGGCTTCCTGGGCCCACTTTATTCAGCTCTTGTGTGTTGGCTGAAATCTCTTCATGCACTTCTGAAAGTCAGTAGCACTTCACATTCACCACCTGTTGAGGCTCGGGGGTATGCTTGGCATGACCCAGGGTTACTGGCTTTATTACCTGCACCCTCAGTCCAAATTCTCCAGCTGTAGTATGTAATCATAGGCCTGCTAACACAATGTCAGTTATCTGTTCTTGAATAAAGAAAATATAAACATTATACTCCTTTGCAATCACTAATTGCACCACTCCTGTCTCACCTTTATAGATTGGCCTCTATACATCCATCTATGTATGACACCTTTCCTATGAATTTTCCAGGGTATTCATGCAATGAAGTGCATTCAGCTCCAGTGTCCATTAGGGCTATAGCTTGTTGGATATTGGGGGAATTCAGTATATGGCAAGTTCAACAAAAGCCCTCTGGTCCCAATCATCCCTGGAAACTGGGGGCCTCAGCCATATAGTCATAGGAACACAGTCCAGTGGAATCACTTCCTCCAGCCACTTCTTGGATCTTTCTCTTCCCTTCCATTTGTACAGAGCACAAGTGCTTCCACAACTCCATGAGGTAAACATCAGGTCTCTCATAGATATCTACATCTGTATCTAAATATAGATGTAGATATCTATAGATATTAGATAGATAGATATTGATATATAGGTATAAATATATATATATATATAAATATAGATAGATAGATGAATAGGTAAATAGATAGATAGATAGATAGATAGATAGATAGATAGATAGATAGATAGACAGATACATAGATAGATAGATAGATGTTATCACTCTGTACATTCCAATGACTGTTCTTCAATCTCTGCTTCAGGAGAAGGTTTGCTATTATTGAGATCAGCTTTTCCATCTCTGTCTCAGAGCACAAGATACCATCTACCTAAAGATACCCATCTACCCAAAGACCCACAGATGCAACAGCCAGGATGTTAGTTTCTGCCAGAACTGCTTTCCTAACTCTTACTAGTTCAGCCTACATGAAGGGACAATAAGTTGTCTGTTCAGTCTATTAGGTTGGCTCACAGGATTTCCTCCTGATCCCATAGCTTATGTTTTATCTTTTGAGTAATCACTGGGCAAGCCTGAAAGTTTATTCCTCCTCCTCTTCCTCCACTTCTCTCTATCAGAGCTGCCAGCACACTTGGATGCTTCCATCTCTAGGGTCCAAAAACATGATCCAAGAACTTTTCCCTATTCTACAAGCTGCATAGTTGGGAGGTTTTTATTAGAACATCCTGGGTTGCATTCCTAAGAAGGCACAAAAATATTCACCCTATCCTTTTCCCTATGACTCGCAGCTTTCAGCAGGAAAGCTAGGGTATTCTGTCCTCCAGAAATGGACACTATCATCATAGCTACTCTGCCATTCCATGCCACATAGATGTGGGAGCCAAGTCTATGAGGGGAGTGTTGGAATGGAGCATACAGGAGAGAGTATCCCTCTTCAATAATCAGGTGCTTTCTGTGATTGAGTCAGAAAGAATTCACTAAAGGGAAAATTTAGTGGCGCTAAACTCTTGGAAGGCAGTTTTAGTCACAATTCTCAAAATCTGCCACTTGAGAATCTAACTCCAACTTTTACTCTCAGATCTTAGCTAACCATGTTCAACAAAGACTAATTTCCTGAAAATTCTTCTGACTTACTATCCCAATAATTCACTGTCTGTAACTTGAGACACTAATTATCCTAAATGACAGGCATCTCTAACTGCCCTTAAATTCTGATAGTATCTTCTCCCCATTATTTTCTTACATTCAGTGCCTTCCTTTTCCCCTTGCCTTTTGCCACACAAATACAGTCTGATCTAAACAACTGGAAATTGATGAGTTGTTCATGGCTAGGTCAACCTAATATTTTAAAAAAATGACAATTTTGCTTAAATGGGTCTACTTGTTCAATGCCATACAATCAAACTGCCAAAACAACATTTTATAGAACTAGAAAAAAATTTATCTGGGATAACAAAATGTCAGAAAATCAAGGGAGTTAATGAAAAATAAAAATAAAAGGGAGGGTGGCTTAGCAGTACCAAACCTAAAACTATATTATAAAGCAGCAGTCATCAAAATCATTTGGTACTTGTTAAGAAATAGAGTGGTGGATCAATGGAATAGATAAGATACACATGACACAATAATCAAGGCCTATAGTAATAGAATATTTCATAACTCCCCCAAACTCTAGCTTCTGGAATAAGAACTCACTATATGACAAAAATCTCTGGGAAAATCAGAAAATAATATATCAGAAATTCAGTAAAGATCTACATCTCACACCCCATACCAAAATAAAGTTAAAATGGATACATGACTTGGGCATAAAGGATGATATCATAAACTAATTAGGAGAACAAAGGATAATTTCCCTATCAGACATTTGGAAAAGGAAGGGATTTATGACCAAAGAACTAGAGAACATTATGAAAGGTAAAATAGACAACTTTGATTACATTAAACTAACAAGCTTTTGCACAAATAAAACCAACAGAAACAAGATTAAAAGACTGATAAGGGTCTCATTTCAAAAATATATAAAGGATTATTTCAACTCTGTAAGACTACAAGTAATTTCCCAATTAATAAATGATCAAAGGATATGAACATACAGTTTTCAGATGATGAAATTAAAGCCATCTATAGTGTCTTGAAAAAATATGTTCTAAATAATTATTGACTAAAGAAATGCAAATTAAAACAACTCTGATATACCACCACACACACTTCTTAGACTGGCTAAGATGACAGGAAAGTATAATAATAAACGTTGGAGGGGATATGGGGAAACTGGAACACTAATGCATTATTGGTGGAGTTGTGAAATGATCCAACCATTGTGGAAAACAATCTGGAACTATCCTCAAAGGGCTATAAAACTGTGCATTTACTTTTACCCAGAAAGGCTATCTGGGTTTGTATCACAAGGAAATCATGAGAGGGTAAAGGACCTGCATGTACAAAAATATTTGTAGCAGCTCTTTTTGTGGTTACAAAAAATCGGAAAATGAATAGATGCCCATCAATTGGGGAATGACTGAACAAGTTATGTTATATGAAGGTAATGGAATATTATTTCTCTGTAAAAATTGAACAAGTTTATTTTAGAAAGGCCTGAAAAGATTTACATGAACTGATGCTGATCAAAACAAACAGAACCAGGAATATATTGTACACAACAGCAGCAAGAATGTGTGATAATCAACTATAAAAGACTTGATTCTTCTCGGTGGTTTAGTGATCTAAAGGAATCTCAGTAGATTTTGGTCAGAAAATGTCATCTACATTCAGAAAAATAATTAAGGAGACTGAATATAAACCAACACATGCTATGTTCTCTTCTTCTTTTTTTTTCTTTTTTCTTATTTTAATCTCCACCATGTTTTTTCCCTTTTGCTCTGATTTTTCTCTCTCAACATAATTCATAAAGCAATGTGTTTCTAAAAGAAAGTAATTGATTAATTTTTTAAAGAAAGGAGTATGAGAAATTCTTAATATTAAGCATATTGATGGGGGTTAATGAGTGGTAGAACCCTGTCTCACCAGTGATACTTCTAGAATACTGAAACTAGTAATAATCATCAACCTTATGGAGTTTCACTTCTATATTGTGAATCGGAGTTGAGAGAAGTAGCCAGGGAAGGTGAAATACTATGCTTAAAATCATAAATTTTCAGTCAGAAAGGAACTTAGATATTCTCTGAACCAACCTTTTGTTTAAAGATAATTGATTTTTCAGCGTCTCTTATGATTAATCATCTGTCATTTCTGCTTGATCACATATACTGACTTATCCAATTCTTTATAAGCCAATCCATTCCATTCCTTCTAAGCTCAAAATTTTGGGAAATTAATCATTATAAAAGATGAAATATGCCTCCTTGAAATATAAAAAATTTAGTTTGGTTCTCTTCTTAGATTCCAAACAATATAAATATATTACTTCTTTCATGTGATAACATGTTTTAGTGGAAAGAATTGTGAAATTGTAGTGACAGACTTTCTATCTCAACTCAATCATGTATAATCTTGGATGAGGCACCATATGCTGGGACTTCATTTTCTTTACTTATAAAATAAATAGGGTGTGATTATAATGTAAGAAAAAATCTCTTTTTTCAGATTCTTTCTCCTATACCTTGCCTTGCTTTTTGATTTTTGTGCCTTATTAGTTCTTTATTATAAAACTCTAAGCCTAATTGAGTGTCTTCTTCTATCATACAGTAGTAGTATATAGATAATTTTTAAAATTAATCCAATCAATTTTAGGTTTCTTGGACTTTAGGGAAATTTTTACAAAAGCTTAATCAACCAGTCAATACTAAAAACATTAGACCTTTATTAGGCATGCTTTAATTAAGTGTTAGAGGGAAAAGAACACTAAGTGATATTTAGACCTTTAACCCTGACAATATTTCACGGGAAAACTTAGGAGAGTTGCTTGACACTGAATATATCGGAATCAATATCCTAGTCTATGAAATGAGCTTTGTTTAAATTAGATTGAGGTACTCCATTTCTAGATATCTGACTTATGAACTCATACAATGGAAGGCCTAAGTCCTATGATTAACCAAGTCTCAAGGTAATTCCTAATAGATATAACCAAGAGCATTTAAGGTTATAGCTGAGGTAACCTGACCCTTGCATGTGACAGACTTCACATCACAAAAGGGGTAATTAATATTTAAACAGAAGAACTCTATCCAGATTTCAAAGACTTAGATTTATCATACATTTTCCACTTTTTCTTATCTCACTTACTGGTGAGAATCCTAGGTCTTTAGTGATCTCCATGTCAGAAGCACTCAAAGATGTAATTAAGGACCAAACACATTTTAAGAATTTTATGAGATGTCCAGAATAATATTAATCACACTATAACTTTGATGTAGATACAATAGATTCCTTTAAGATTATACTTGGATATATAGGTATAGGCAGATGATCTTGTTTGTTTGTTTGTTTGTTTGATTTTGGTTTCTTAAAAGTAGTGTTCCTTCAAAAAGGGGGAGTAGAAGGGAGCATGTTAAGAACAAATATAAGAGAATATATATATATATATATATATATATATATAGGCCTTGTGGACCTCAGAGATCTCATCAGCCTATACACAAACCTTTTTGTTTGGATTTTGTTGAATGTTGTATTTTCTTTTGTTGCTATTATTTTTTACTAACACTATGTAGACATAGCTTATAGATCATTATATGGTATTTAATCTTCCTGACCATTTCATGCCTGGATCCTATTCTTCATTCCTATTTCAACCACATCCTGTTTACTTGTTTATTAATCATGTGGGAAGAAAACACTCAGAAAAAATGGGGGGAAAAAAAAAGAAAAAATAAATGAACAAAGCACATGTTGATTTATATTCAGTCTCCATATTTCTTTTGATAGATACACATGGCACTTTCTGTCCAAAGTCTATTAGGATTGCTTCAGATCGCTGAACCACCGAGAAGAACCAAATCTTTCATATTTGATCATCACACATTCTTCTTGTTACTGTGTACAATGTATTCCTGATTCTGCTTGTTTCATTTAGCATCAGTTCATGTAAATCTTTCCAAGCTTTTGAAAATCAGCTTCTTCATAATTTTTACAGAGTAATGATATTCTATTACCTTCATATACCACAACTTATTCAGGCATTCTTCTTTGGTCACAAATTCTTTCCTTCTCCATTGATCTGAGAGGTAGACTATCATATATATTCTTCTAATTTGCTTATACTATCACTCTTTATATCTAAATCATGAATACGTTCCTATCTTATCTTGGTATAGAGTGTTAGGTGTGGGTCAGTGCCTAGTTTCTGTCATACTAATTTCCAATTTTTCCAGAAAATTTTGTCAAATAATGAGTCCTTTTCCTAGAATTTGGCACCTTTGGATGTATCAAACATTAGGTTATTATGATCATTGACTATTGTGTCTTGTGATCTCATCCTATTTTACTGATTGACTACTCTATACTATAATTTTAAGTCTTATCCAGCTAGGCCATCTTGATTTGCAGTTTTTCATTAATTCCCTTGAAATTCTTGACTTTTTGTTCTTACAGATGAACTTTATTATTATTCTTTCTAGCTATGTAAAATAACTTCTTAGAAGTTTGAATGGTATGATACTGAATAAATAGATTAATTTAAGTCATATTGACATTTTTACTACATTAATTCAGCATACTTATAAGCATGTTTTTTTTTTCAATAAAAATTGATTTGAAGTCTCTCACTTCATTGAAGATCCATTGCTTCCCCAGAAAGGTGATGCTCCATCTAGCTAGGTAGTTAATTCTTGGTTCTTTGCCTTCCAGGATATGGTATTCCAGGCCCTCTGATCCTTTGTTGTAAAAATGCCACATCCTGGATAATCCTGCCTATTGTTTTTTGATATATAAATTGGTTTTGGCTTACAGCATATTATTGTTTTGTTTGTTATTGTTTGTTTTTCCTTGAGATTGTACTTCTGAAGTTTTGCAGCAATGTTACTTCGGGTTTTTCTTGTGGGATCTCCTTCTGAAGGTGATTGATTGATTTTTTAATGAGTATTTCTCTCTCTGTTTCTAGAATAACAGGGAAAATTTTCTTGATCTCAAGAAGAATGCTATCTAGACTTTTTGTTGTTGTTGTTCATGGCCTTCAATTTTTAAATTGTCTCTTCTGGATATATTTTCCAGATCGACTGTTGTTCCAATGAGGTATTTTATATTTTCTTACATTTTTTTCATTCTTTTAGTTTGTTTGATTCTTCATGTTGAATAGAGTCATTAGATTCTACTTGTTCCATTCTAGTTTTTTCATATGTGATTTTCTTCAGTTAAGAAAAAATTTTTGTATCTCTTTTTACATTTGGTAAATTCTGTATTTGAAAGTGTTGTTTTCTTCAATTGTTTTATTTATTTACTTTTCATTAGGGCAATTGTATTTTTTAAGGAATTGCCTTCCTTTTCCATGCTGTTGATTTGACTCATACATACCTCTCATTTTTCTTCTACCTTTTAATTGCCTTTTAAAGTCTTGTGAGAACATTTGAGATGCTTCTTTTATCTTGAGACCAATTCATATCACTCTTTGAGATTTCTGTGGGGATATTTTTTCCTTAATTGAGTTGATATGTTCATCTTCTCTATCACCATAATAGCTGTCTGTGGTCAAAGTTTTTTTTTTTCTGTTTCTTGCTCATTTTCTCTTCTTTTCCTTTTGTATTCTCTCTCTCTCTCTCTCTCTCTCTCTCTCTCTCTCTCTCTCTCTCTCTCACTTTTGTTATTGAGCTCTGTTTCTGGGGTAAATGGGGTGCTATCCCAGAGCTTCCTGTGCAACTCTAAGCCTTGGCTTTGAGCAAAGGGGCACCTTTAGCTTCATCAAACAGCCTCGTTTCACAAAATTTGACTTGTAAATTAGTACTGGAGGCTGTCCCATTGGCCTGCTCCTCCACTGAGCTAAGACCCCAGAGTCTCAGTTGCTGGTTTGCTTTGATTAAAACTCTGGCTATCCCAGAGTTTGTCTGAGCTGGGCTGAATATCTTTTTCATATCAGTGAAACTGACTTTTCTTGAAGTTTTTCCAATCTATCTTGAACTATAAAGTGGTTTCATTCTGTGATATTCTGTTCAGAGCCTCAGTTTCATGTGGTTTTCTAAGGGAAATAGGAGAATTGAGTAACTTTCTGGCTTCACTCACACATCTTGGTTACATTGCTGGGGATGTGCTGCCACAATTCTTAATGATTGTGTCATAAAACAAACTAGTTGTCTTCTCACTTCAAACATTACAATTGAGCTCTAATCATTAATTTCCCTTTAATACAGAAATAAACAAATTGAAAAGGATGGATAGAATGCTCATTAGATACTTGAAATAATGTCAAGTATTGGAAATATAAAAATCAAAATGATTCAATCCCTGCCTTCAAGGATTTTACTTTCTGTTAGAAAGTATAAATAATTAAAGGCAAAATAAATAGAAGACAATTTCACATGAGTTAAGATATTGGAATGAAATCAGATACTCTCCTGAGCTCTTCCCAAAACATTCCTGAATATCTTTAAATAATGACTCCAAACAAATTTTGACCTTCAGGACCCACAAAAAGACAAGTAGAACAATTTTCCAGCCAATGACAATCTACAGTGTCAACAGGACAGGTCTATTTTACCAAGGTACCATGCCAGCACACATCTACACCAACAAATTGGTAGCAGTCATTGAGGCATTGATTTATTGGCATCAATAGCAATTCCCAGACATCTCAATCCAGAGTCAACAAGAATTACTTGCATGGATGATCTTAGAAAGGCCTGGAGATACTTACATGAACTGATGCTGAGTGAAATGAGCAGGACCAGGAGATCATTATATTCTTCAACAACAATACTATAGGATGATCAGTTCTGATGGGTTTGGCTCTCTTCAACAATGAGATGAACCAAATCAGTTCCATTTGTTCTAAACCCAGCAAAAGAATTCTGGGAAATGAGTGTGAACCACTACATAACATTTCCAATCCCTCCATTTTTGTCCTCTTGCATTTTTTATTTCCTTCACAGGTTAAGTGTATATTATTTCAAAGTCTAATTCTTCTTGTGCAACAAAATAACTGTGTGGTTATGTATACATATATTGTATTTTATATATACTTTAACATATTTAACATGTATTGGTCTACCTGCCATCTGGAGGAGGGGGTGAGGGAAGGAGGGGAAAAATTAGAACAAAAGGTTTTGCCATTGTCAATGCTGAAAAATTACCCATGCATATATCTTGCAAATAAAAAGCTATAATAATAATAATAATAATAATAATAATAATAATAATAATAATAATAAACAATTACTTGCATGGTCATCATGAAATTTATGTCATAATAGGGTATGAGGGAAGCCATAACAAACCAGGAGTAAGCTTTGAAAGCTAAAGAATCAACGGCACTGACAGCAACTGCTACCTGCAGATTTGCAGCAACAGAAACAATAGTAGGGATACCAGTGGCTTTAGAAGGTTTCCACAAATAAGGGAGTCCAATAGCTGGTCAGCAGGAGGTTAGAAGTATCTATTTGCTTATACTAAGGCAGGACTTTGTTGCTTTACTTATACTAAGATCCAGATTTCAGTGTTGGCTCCCAGTATAAATCCTAGAAATAATATCTGATAACAGCTGCATATAACTCCTAAAGGTTGAAACCTTACACTCTTCACCCTGGAAATAGAAACCTACTTTAGTAAAGAGCCAAAAATTGAGTAATAAGCTAGAAAAAATGAACCGAAGAAAATTACTATAATAACAAAGATCAAAATCCACACTCAAAGGAAGATAACAAAGTCAAAGTTTCTACATCTAAAGCCTCCAAGAAAAATAAGAATTGATCTCAGACTATGGAAAAGCTCAAAAGTAATTATTAACATCAAATAAAATAAGTAGAGGAAAAATTGGGATGAAAAATGAGAATGATGCAAAAAGAAATACAAAAAGCTAATGAGGAGAAGTGAAAAGCAAAATTGGCTAAACAGGAAAGGACTTAGAAAATCTCACCAAGGAAAATAATTATTTACAAATTAGAATTGAGCAAATATTAATAACTTCAGGAGAAATTGAAAAACAAAAAAAACAAAGCTGAAAGAAGAGGAAAATATAAAACAATGTTAAATATCTCATTGGGAAAACAAACTAACCTGAAAAATAGATCCAGGAGAGATGATTTTAAAATTGTTGATCTTCCTGAACACCATGATCACACACACACACACACACACACACACACACACACACACATACACACACACAATAAGAACATTATCTGTCATGTATTTATCAATGAAAATTGCTCTGATATTCTAGAGCTTAAGAATCCATCAATCACTCCCGACAGAGATCTAAAGATAAAAACTCCCAGAAATATAGTAAATTCCATAATTCTCAGATCAAGGAGAAAATATTGAAAGCATGTAGAAAGAAACAATTCAAATATAGTACAACCACTGTCAGGATAAGACAAGATCCTCTCCATTTAACTATCAGATGAATTGAAATGATATTCTGGCAAGTAATAGAGCTAGAATTACAACCAAGATCCATCTATGCAACAAAACTAAGTATAATCCTTCAGAAAAATGGTAGATATTTAATGGAATAGAGGATTGTAAAGCATTTGTGATTAAAAAGACCAGAGTTGAATATAAAATATGACTTTCAACACAGGACTTGGGAGAAGCATAAAGAGGTAATCAGGAAAGGTAAATAATAAGGTACTAAATAAGATTAATCTGTTAATATCCCTGCATGGGAAAAGGATACTTGTAACTCATAAGAACTTTGTCATTATTAGACCAATTAGAAGGAGTATATATATATATAGATACAGGGCACATTTGTGAGTTGAATATGAAGAAATAATATCCAAAAAATAAAATTAAGGGGTAAGAGAGGAATATATTGGGAAATCAGAAAAGGGAGAGGTTGAATGGCATACATTATGTGCCATAAAAGAGTGAAATAAAAGTTGTTAAAGTGGAGGGAAAAATGCAGAGGGGAGGGGAAATACATGAAACTTACTCTAATTAGAGTTCTTTCAAAGAGGAAATAATATTCACACTCAATATGTGTGTAAAAATATATCTCTGTAGGAAAGTAGAGCAAGAAGGGGTTATAAGGAAGCAGGAGGGTGGTATAAGGAGAGGGCATATTGGTCAGAAGCAAAAGACTTAAGAGAAGTGATAGAATGAAAGGAGAGAGAGAGAATAGAATAAACTAGTGGGAAATATGATTAATAATAAGAATTGTAAAAAATTACATCAAATGTCTCTGACAAAAGCCTCATTTCTTAAATGCATAGTCAAATTTATAAAGAAAAAAAATCCATTGCCCAATTTTGTATATGATCAAAAGATAGCAATGCCCAAAG
This sequence comes from Sminthopsis crassicaudata, assembly GCF_048593235.1. Classification (NCBI taxonomy): domain Eukaryota; kingdom Metazoa; phylum Chordata; class Mammalia; order Dasyuromorphia; family Dasyuridae; genus Sminthopsis; species Sminthopsis crassicaudata. Next base: position 364,158,410 of record NC_133617.1, read on the forward strand.
GACTATAAACCCTTTGACCACTATTAAGCATGTATCCCAAAAGAGATCATTTCTTTATGAATCATGTAGAACGAATGGGAAAAATCATGGGAAAGAAAAAAAAAAACAGAAAAAAAAAGTGAACAAAGCAGTGTTCACAGTTCTTTTTCTGGATACATATGGTGTTTTGTACTCATGAAATTGTCTTGGATTACAGAGCCACTGAGAAGAATCAAGTCTTTCATTGTCATCAAACAATATTGTTGTTACAATGGACAACATATTCCTGGTTCTGCTTGTCTCTCTCAGTTACAGAAACTGAATTTTTTTTCTTTCTTTCTAAAATCAGCTTATTCATTTTATATAATAATAATATTCCATTACATTCATATACCACAACTTATTCAGCAATTCCCCAATTGATGGGAATCTACTCATTTTCCAATTCTTTTGTATCACAATAAAAAAAAAAAAGCTGCTACAAATATTTTTGCACTTGTAGTCCTTTTTGCTCCTTTATGGGAGTGATTTGGTATAGAGACCCAAGAGTGGCACTGCTGGATCTAAGGATCTGCACAGTTTTATAGCCCTTTGGGCATATTTCCAAATTGTTCTCCAAATAGTTGGATCATTTCAGAATTCCACCAACAATGCTTTAGTGTCGCAAGTTTTCCATACCTCCTACAACATTTATCATTATTTTTCCCTGTCATCTTAACTAATCTGAGAAGTGTGAGGTGGTACCTCAGAGTTTTTTAAATGTACATTTATAATGACTTAGAAAACATTTTATATGACTATAAATGTTTACTTTCTTCATCGGAAAACTGTTTCTTAATATCCTTTGACCATTTTTTAATTAGAGAATGACTTGTATTCTTATAAATTTGACAAAATTCTTTATATATTCTTTATCAGAAACCTTGTTTGTAATTTTCCCCCAACTTTGTACTTCCATTTTAATCATGTTCACATTAGTTTTATTTGTGCAAAAACTTTTCAATTTAATGCTATCAAAATTGTCCTTTTTGCATTTCATAATTTCCTCCATAAGTTCCTCCATTCTTCAAAGATCTAATATGTAAACTATCCCTTGGTCTTCTAATTACTTTTGGTACCTAGTCTTTTTGCCCAAATCAGGTACTTTGGAGAAAAGTTTAGAGATATATTGGAGACAGATTTAGTTATTCTACATGATGCTATCATCTGTAATGTTGGACTAGCTTTCTGGAAGGCCTCAGGATTAGTCAGAGTCAGGATCAGTCAAAGCTCTTGGTCTTTTGGAAGAGAAATAGAGACAGGCAAGATGCCACATGGCTCTTCAAAGATGGATCCTAGATTCTGGAGTCTGGAGCCTGAAGTCTTCCCTGCTGAGTGTGCTGTGACAGAAAGAATCAGACTCTTCCTCAGCCCTCCAATCCTTCCCTATGATTACCTCACTGCAACACATTCAGCAGGTGCCAATAGTGAGGACATTGAGGAGGTACTTAGCATTAAGTACTATGCCTTTGTGTATTCAAGTACAATCTGTATTTAAGTGCACCTTTTCAGAGTTCTAGTCCCCTACAATCAGCCAATGGAAATGTTTATGCCTTTCCTTTTTTGTTGTTCTTGTTGTTGTTTTAAAAAAAAAAAGTAGTTTAAGTTTCACTGTTCTTTAGAATGACTCTAATTATTTCCTCTTGCTCCTGTAGCATAATCACTAATGATTTAGGTTTCATAGGAAAGACTGATTCAGGCACTTATATACTCATACACCATTACAATACATAACTGTCTCTATTAAAACAATCTGAGAATCACACACCAATGACATTTGGAAGGATTAAGTTGCATTGCAGATGTTGCTGTTGACTTTTAAATTTAGTAGGTGGTTCTCTGAATCATCCTTTCCTCTACTCAAATGTCACACAGGGAAGAAAATGAGTTACAAGCTAATGTCTGTTTCCTCAGAGGCTCTTTGATTATTTTCTTTATTCCACACTAAAGCCCTTCTAACTCTTGGCTAGTTTGTTATTTAGATATGAACTAACAAGAATTAAACAACTTCCCTTCTAATAAATGCTATTAGGTGATCACTATGTCTAATAATGGACTATGTGTAAATGACTCAGTATCAAATCAAAATCACTTAAGGACTCACACAGAGTTTTCCTTAGAGAAAAGTTTGGTAAATTGACATCAGAAGAGCCAGACTAAGGTCTGAATTCTGTCTTGAATCTTTCATTAATTTAATGTACATCTGCAAGGCAAATTATTTAATTGCAGTAGGTCTCATCTCTTCATTTGTAAAGTAAAGAAAATGACAGTTCCCAAGGTCTTCATTCTGTATTCATATTCCCTACTGGAAGATTATGAGAATAAAGGTTGTGCTCTAATCAAAGTGACATCAAAACAGTAGGCAGAGAAATGTTTAAATTAAATCAATTTGATTTTTGGCTTCCGTTGCCAAGCAGTTAGATCAAGTGATTTTTATGTACAATTAATATAAAGAATATAGAATCAGATGGCCCAAGTTCAAATTCTGTTACCTATTGCATGTCTAAGTCCATAAAATAATTTGATCCTTTAGTTTTCACACTGATAAAATTCAGAAGTTAAGCAGTTAATCTCAGTCACTTTTCAGTTCTAAATCTATAACTCTTTGATGATTCTATGAAATGGTCATTAAAAAAATTGTCCAGAGATGCAAAAATAAAAACAATTCTCTAAATCAGAAGCACCCCTAGCAACATGTAGAATGTCAAAAAGACATAGTGATAGATCTTGGATTTAGAATAACCTGGATTCAATTCTAGTCTCTACCATTTATTAACTGTGAAAATAAGCAAATCATTTACTCTCTGTGGGCCTCAATCAATTATGTATAAACTGAAAAAGTTAGATTGGATGATCTCTCATTTTCTTTTCCACTGAAATAGTCATACCTAAGAAGTCCTGTGAAATCAAGGTCTAGGAAAATCTATCCGACCTCTTGATCTTCAATCCAAACTTTTCTAATATAAAGTTGTTTACATTCCTTAACCCTACAGAAAGCAGCTGCTGTTTTATGAAATGGGCTCTAGACTGCCCTCTAATTATAAACTCCCTTCACAAAGAAATCAAAATTACTCTGACATCAGATTAATTGAGATATCATTGATCTAAAGCTAGAAGGAATATTAAAAATCTTCTCATCTAATTCTCTTACTTTATAAATAAGGAAACCAAGCCCAATGAGGTGAAATGATTTGTCAAAAATTCCATGGGTTAGAATTTAAGATGTGACATTTGAACATAGATCCTTTGCTGTCAGAACCAATGATTTTTGAACATGCCATAGTCATAGAGAGAGTATTATTATTTCATGTATAAAAGGGAAAGAAAACCCTCTATACTAGCCTGTTGTCATGACTCTCATTATTAATATAAAGAACAATTAAAACATTTTATATAGCACTGCTATGTGCCAGACACCATGATAAGGAATTTTATAAATATTTGAACCCTTGCAAGTAGATGATATTAATGTTGTCATTTTACATTCATAAAAATGAGAAAGACAGTTTAAATAATTTGCTCAGGGTCATGCAACTAGTAAGTATCTAAGGCAGGCTTCTAGCTCAGGTCCAGGCCAAGCACAATATTCACTGTATCAGCATATAGCTAGATGTTTCCTAATGTTAAAAGCAAAAACATTTATTTGGAGTATTTTAATTTGAGCAATGAATGGCTTAAAGCCAAAAATGGGGCAACATTTGTGGGATTAAGCTACTTCAATATCACAGTCACAATATGGTTATAATGAAATCACCAGAAGGACAAACAGTATGATTTACAGAGAACCATGGATGAGCCTAGGTTACATGATTTTCAGGTATCAATAGGAGAAGGAACATGATTTGATGATGTAATAAAAGGGAAACTTTTTGACACAATGACCTGATTATACTATACTTGTAACCCCTTATAGTTCTAGGGGCCCCAATGAGGATGATTTACTAGTACAATTATAGGAAAGGATTAACTTGCTCTATTTAATGGACTTCTAACTCTCATGGCATAATTAAGGAAATTCCAGTTATTGATGTTTGAAATTTCAAATGGATAATTCAAAATACATGTATGAATATGTTTGGAAAGTGAAATGGGAGAGGTAATTAAGAAGGAATGGGGCATATGAAAAAATATATTGCAATGATGATTAGGCCCATAAAACCTAAAGGGTTTTTTGAACTTTCAGAGACAATTTTTTTCATATTCAAAAAGTGTTTAAAATAATGATCTACTATGAGCAATTCTTTGTGCTACTTGTAAAGTAAAACCTGTGTTGTGAGATTCATGGTATTTAAAAACTAGATTGACCAGGGTGGTGTAGTCAATAGAATATGAGATGAATCAAATCTGGCATCAGAAACTAGCTATGTGACCCTGGGGAAGTCATTTATCTCTGTTGCCTCAGTTGTCTCATCTATCAAATGAATAGAAAACTGAAATGGCAATCTATTCCATTATCTTTGGCAAGAAAACCCCAAATGGCATCACAAAGTGTTGGAGATGATTCAGGACTGAAAAATAATTAAACAACAAAGTTTGACAAGAAACTATTTCAATGGAAGAAAGAAATTTAGATGAGAAGACAATGCAGAGCTCTCTAAACAAAATATGTCATTGTTAAACAATAAATATTGAGGGCTATTAAAATAATTTGATCCATATGCATGATATTTGTGAGTTTGTGAGATGACATCTGCCATCTCATTGTGACTGTTATGGTAATATTCTTATCTGCTTTTTATTTTTCAAGGAATACTGATTTGGGGGCAAGGAAATCCAGATATTTGACTCCAAACTTTTTGGTTGCAGTCTAAATATCAAGAAGTCACTTAAAATATCTGAGTTTTACTTTCTTGATCTATAAAATATGGACAATAAAATACTACCTATATACATGTATATATATATATATATATATATATATGTATATATATATATATATATATGTATATATATATATATATATATATATATATATAAAACATATATGCTAGGATTATTATTCATTATTATTATTTTCAAGCTCATATTATAGTTACAGTATTATGCCAGTTACCAGATTGTAGAATAAAAAATATTTTATAGTCTCTATTTCAAGAAACTTCCAGTATAAGATTATTTGATATGTACATAACAAGGCATCATACATTTTCTAGTCCTCCTCTACTATAAGAGAAGTGCTTTTCCTGAATTGTATCCTTTAGTCTAAATGACTTTTCTCCTCTCAAAAAAATGTGGCCAGCCACTTCTTCACTCATTTACTAAGGTGACCAAAACCCACAGGAGTTATCAAAAGATTACCCAGAGAATTCTTCCATATTGTTTACATAGTCTACCCTTCTCAACACAGAGAGAGGGAAACTAGGCATTTTCAGATTTCTTCTCCTTTGAATACATACAAATTTTGTCTCTTTTTCCTTTCATAAGGCAGTGGTTCCTTATTTGCTGTTAGATGTTGAAATTTAAAAATAATGACATCCACGGCTTTCTGCCCTGAACCCTACCTCCAAACATAATATTATCAGTTGAATTTTCCCTTCAGCAGAGGCTGAAATCAGAGACCAAATAGATTTGGCTCTGCATGCTTTTGTATGTAGTTGTGGTTTCCACGGAAACCATTCCCACAATTTCAAATGTTCAGGATGGTAGCTATGCCCCTTAGATGATGGCTTTTAGAATATTAAAAATGTTTCACAGCATCAAGAAAAGAGAAAGGGAGATCATCTTTTAAAATGAAAATTCTTCCCCTTGTTTCCCCTCTTGAGATCTTTTTTTTTTTCTTAAATAAGTTTTGAAAGCATCTGGAGTTCCATAGAGGAGAAGAATATGTAAGGGGGAAGAGAAACAGACAGACAGAGAGACAGAGACAACAAGAGAGAGACACAGAGAAATGGAGACAGTCTAAACAGATAGAGAGACACACACAGAGATGAAGAGATGCAGTCAGAGAAACACAGATAGGGATAATCAGAGACAATTCAGTAAAATTCAGAGACAGATAAAAAAAGAGAAATTGGGTGAACCCAGTTTCAGAAAGTACCTCTTTGGAGGGAAGAAATGAATTCATTTTTCAAAGGAAAGAATAAATACTCATGAGAACTATATGTCAACTTTTATTCTAGTAATATCATTACCCCAAAATCTACGGGAATGATTTTGTAGAAAGAATGATATATTTAATTCTTTGAATTTTTATGTCTATCAATTCAAGCTTTATGCAGACCAAAATTAACTCCTTAATTTTACAAAATTTTCATGTGACTAATCATGTTAGCACACAGAAATATGGTGATGGTCGCTAATGCTATATTCATACTGACCTCCTCATGGTCCCATAGAGCTTTCTCCTACCTTACCTTGCTTATGTTGTTTCCTTTTAGTGAAATGTCTTCCGTCATCACTTCTACATTTTCACATTCAATGCAATAAAAATCCCACCTCCACTAACCCTAGAGCCTCTTCTCTTTGATCTCCCTTGCTTCTAAACTTTTATAATAATTCAGCTTGATAGCACACAATTTTGTACTTAATGTTATGTCCAAAAAAGGAAGGTTGGCTGGATGATTTCAAAGTTTCTTCCTTTTCCAGACTGAACAATCTAGGAGTCTTATTGTTTTCTGTGAGCATGGGGAATATTCTGATCAGAACCATGCTTTTTCCCCCTGAAATTTCTGTTTTAATCAGGGTGTTTGTGATTGTTGTTGTTTTTTGTTTTAGTGTTTCCCCTAAATACCCACTGTTGCTAATTGTGCATTTGAGGAACACATGAAGATATAGTTCAAAGGTGAGTGACAATTTGATGATTAGTACACTTATGAATTAGTCACTGATTAACAGACATCTAACAGACATTGTACAAGGTTTTGTACTAGCTTTTTCATGAGTATAAAGAAATAGTTAAGATATAGGTCATGTCCTCAATAAACTAATAATTTATTTGAAAAATTAACAGCAGTAACAAAAAAATAATGATAATATGTAAGTTCTGAATGTTCGCATAGATAATAAAACCATATTGTAAAAAGAAAAGGTCCCTATCTGGTATACTCTGCAAGGTATCAATGAGGTTGTGGGACTTGGTTCTGCATTGAAGAATGGGAAGAATTTTAAAAGGTTAAAAAGAGGAGCAAGAACATACCAGGACAGGGACAATGGCGATAAAAGGCAGAGATATGTGATAACATAGAAATACTGGAGGAGCATTTGATCCATTGATCTGTTTGAACAGCCATTCTGCATTACACAGTCCATAAAATGATGTTTTGGATTTGTATTATTTAGTCTAGAAATATACATGGTTAATTCATTGGATAATGGGAATCCCTTTACTTCACATTGTGGTTTGTAGGTGCTAACCTTTCTCTGTTCTTCTAGCCTATCCTGATGCAGATTTTCTCTTATTGCACAGCCAACGACTGTCATTTTATTGTACCAAAATCTAGGAGACAGAATGATTGCATTTACATCAATCATTCTGAATAATAGAGACAAAATCATTGCATTATAGCAAAATAAATGTCTTCTACTTTATAGAGAAGTGTCTGTGATTTGCAATAACATTTATTTTCTGATAATGTGGAAGACAATCATGTGATAACATTCTTTTCTGTCAACTCAGCAGGGGGGAATGAGCTACTTTTCAAATGTGAGGGGGAGGAAGATGACTCATGACCCAAGTCTCAGAGTATTACATTATTCTTTTGGAGAACAATTCAAAGCAAGGTTAAGCACAAAAGCAATATTACTGAAGCACCAAATTTTGCACAATCACTTTTTGCAGTTTTAATATATGTGCACGAAGTAATTTGACCATTTTTTGTCTGACTTAATTTTTTTTAAATAAGAAAAAAAAATCAAACTACTGAATTGCTTATTTTGGGAAGGATTTGAAGGGTCAAGCCAGCTAGAGAAGTTAAAACCATTTGAATGTGTAATTACTCACCATTTTTTCAACAAAAGCCAAATCTATACAACAAAGAATACACTGATTTTGTATTTTCTATTGTAGTTAAACCAGATCTTCTGCATGAATAACTATCAGTTTTTCTTGTAATCAATTATAAATTAATAATATGAGGGTAGAATATGAAGGAAAATTGAAGAAACTACGACAATCTATAGTTTTGGGTATTTGGCCAAAAACTTAATATCCTTGAGAGTTGTATTTTTGTTTGTTTGTTTTTGTTTTTGTTTTGTTTTTTTCCTTTGCAAAATGTGACTGTTAAACTAGATGACCTAGAGGTCTTCTCTTTCAAACCTATGATCCCATGAGTCTATTATCTGGTATAATGGAAAATGTTACATTTGGGGTGGGATGATGTAGGTTTTATTTCTGTTTCTGGTGCTTATTATTAGTGTGACTTTCAGCAAATTTTCCCTGTTCTTTAGTCCTCAGTTTCCTCATCAACAAAGATTAGAGAGTGAAGCAAGATAACCTCTAAGGTCACTTTTTCTTGCAACTCCCTGCTTCTGAAGTCAGAAACTACCTCTGAATCTTACTACTTCTGTAACTTTGATTTAATCATTTAATCTGTTTCAGCCTCATTTTCTTCATCTGTAAAATGTTGAGGGTTTTTTGTTTGTTTTTTTGATTTTTTAGATGCACTTTGAGATTATGTTTTTGCTAGAACTATAACTAGAACTCCTTTACAACAGCAAGATGATATTACAAGAATTCATATATTTTCTTAAGTGATTGGGTTAACTATCTTGGTGCTCTGTTTGCTTTTGAAAAGTAACTTAAGTCACAAAAGAAATCTAACAGCATCTTCACTGTCTTCAAACCCAGAGACTTTGACAATGTTTAATTAGAATCAAGTACCCTGTTTACATATTTGACTGCAGGCCTTAAATCTTGTTTGGATTTGAAGATGATCAATGGAACTGAAATGGATATATTGTAGTTCAATTACCTATGTTGTCTGAGTCTCATTTGTAATTACCAAATTGGCTAAAGCATGGGTTCCTTAAGATAGTAGAATGGAAAGTTCAAAGGATTGATCAATTATTAGAACACTGTGCACAATATAGGTAGGGGAAATTGATAATCCAGATCTAAAGACACCCTCAGTTCTTTGTAGAAGTGTTTTTACTCACAATTTCTGGAATAAATAACCATTCAGTTATTCAATTAAAAAAAAAAGCAGATCTAAACTAAATCCAATTTCGATTTAAACATTATTATATATTTTGAACATTCTTTCATTTACACAAGCGTAACAAGTTGTAACCCACTTATATGCTATTAACTAATTCTTAGTAAGAACAAATCTTAAAGCAATTTCAGAATTCATTAAGTTGGGTAACATAATTTCATTTTTCCAAAAGGGATGGAATAAAAGAGAGATTTACATTAAAGGTAGCTAAATTGACCTGAGCAGATACTTCTATTTTAAGATAAAACCTAGGGTATCTGAGTGTACCTGTGCTTGGGCTTTCTTGCAAGCTGAAATAGTTATCACTTATCAGGTGAAAAAAAAATTCATTATTTGTTCAGATCATCAATAAACTGCCACATTGAAATTTTACTATATATTTCTGGGAAACCATCATATTCTTTGTTCTACCTGTAGCTCTCAAATAGTGAATACACTCTCACAACAAGGAGTAAGGTTGTGTTTGCATGACAGGTACTGACTGTTCTGACCATTTTCACAGAATTATTGACATTTACTCAAATATTTGGCTTGTCAAAAATCGATATCATGTAGAAGTGAATCATTCTTGACTTCTTTAAAAGAAATATTTTCTGGTGGTTGATGTTTGCTAATTCTGTTGTTTTCAGAGTAGTGAATGTACTGAATGAGAAGGGAAGAGAGGAGAGAAAGAGGCAGAAACAGAGAAACAAAGAGAGACAAAGACAAGATAGCAAAATATTTGTATTCAGAGTTGATTAAAATAGTTGAACAGCTAGAATTGAAGAGTATTAATGCAAAGATGAGACATTCCTAAAATATTCAACTTTTTGATATTTTTGATGTACTGTGGTATAGGTTTTAATTCCTGCTACTCAAGAGCCTGAGACAGGTACATTACTCAAAATCAGAAGTTCTGAAGTGAGCCAAATCCCATCTCAGGCCTACAGAAACTGATAATAGTATGATGAATTTATGTAATTAAGAGTTTCCCAGGAGGCCTAAGGAACAGTCAAAGTAGTTCAGGTCTGAACAAGGAGGTTATAGCTTCCATGCTAATAAGTAGCCTCTTTATTTCTAGCCTAGGAGATAGGAACATCTAATTTCCATAAAATTAAATAAATTGTAAAATTGTCCCTGGACAATAATCTTTCTCTCTCCCACTTTCCCTCTTTCCCTCTCTTTCTCACTTTGTCTGTCTCTTTCTTTCTCTCTTCTCATTAGGGGATGATTCAAAAGAAATAATTGTTTTTAGATAAGATAGGATATATGAAACTTTTAGTTCAGAAGGTGGAATTTATAGGCTGTAGTACTTGAGTTGAATTTTAATGGAAGCCACAGAAACTTACAAGAGGAGGTAAAGAGAGAGTGCATTCTAGATACATGGAATACCCAATGCAAAAGTAAGAAAAAACAGACAGCCCTGTGTAAGAAACATCAAGTAAGCCAGGGTAGAGGAATCAACAAGTGTATAGAAGAGCAAAGTGTAAGAGGATTACAAACACAGAAAGTAGCATGGTTATGAAGAATTTTGAAATCCAGACAGATTACTTTTTATTTGGATACAAAATATAATAGGGAACAATTGAATATTTTTCAGTAGAAGTGAGATGGTTAAATGTAGACTTCAGAGAAAGCACTTTAGCAGCAAAGACAATGAAGGACTTGAGTGAACAAATTTGAGACATAAAGGCCTTTATTATTCTAGGTTATAGGTTTTAAAAATATATAAATTAAAAAGCATAAGCGAATATGGAATTATCAAGAATGAGTTATGATATATTTAACATGTATTGGACTGCCTGCCAACTATGGAAGAGGATAGGAGGAAGGAGGAGAAAATTTGGAACAGAAGGTTTTGTAAGGGTCAATATTGAAAAATTACCCATGCATATGTTTTGTAAATAAAAAGCTATAGTAAAAAAATGAGTTATGAGAAAAGTTATGATAGTAGAAATGACACCACATGTCAACAGATTGAATATGTACTATGAATAAGAATGAGGTTCCATTCCAGTGCTTCTTTTTTATATTGTTAACTGTATGTCCCATACAAAGCTCAAATTACTCTTTTTTTTTTTTCTTTTCCCCTGAGGCTGGGGTTAAGTGACTTGCCCAGGGTCACACAACTAGGAAGTGTTAAGTTTCTGAGATCAAATTTGAACTCCGGCCCCCCTGAATTCAGGGCTGGTGCTCTATCCACTGCGCCACCTAGCTGCCCACCTTTTTTTTTTTTTTTTTTTTCCTTCAATTTATCCTTCATATAAACTTTCCTATTTCTTTCAAGGAAAGTACAGTCCTTTCATTGATATAGGTCTATGTCATTCGCAACACCTTACTCTTACTGACTCTACATATCTCTACATAAACAAATAAGCTATTCAATCTTGTTTACCTCCATAATTTCTCTCATGCCTGTACCCTTCTCTCCACTAATACAACTAGCAGCCTAGTCCAAGTCCTTATCTCCTTCACTATAAAACTATTTCAGTATTTTTCATTGGTCTCCCTTCTTCAAGTCCCTTCCTTCTCTTATTGATCCATAATTGCCATCCTGATTTTCCAGAAATATAAGTACAAATTAAAATTTTCAATAGCTTCCTACTGACTCCAGCCACCTAACTTTCCAATTTTCTTTTTCATTAGTTTTCTCCTAAATTTTGTTCTTCAAGAAAACTAGTCATCTCGCTGAAATTTAGTTTCAATATTTCTTCTGCCTTTTTATCTCTTCATTGATTGTGACCCATTCCTAAAATTCACACATTTCTTCTTTCAATTTTAATAATCTCTTAGCTGTTTGAAAGACAACTTATGTAACTCTTACATAAGAGACATTTCTTGAGTTCTTCTCCAATAATTATTTTCCTCCTAACTCACCTTGTATACCAATAATATTTATAATGTGAATGATGACATAATTATCCTAATAGCTATTATTTGTATATCTTTTTAAAGTGTGCAAATTTCTTACAAATATAACTCATGCTATTAACACAATACTGAGAGGTATGTGCTAATTTATCCCCACTTTATTATGAAGAAGTTGAGGCAAATAATAGTTAAGTGACTTGCCTTAGATATTAAAATTTTAAATAGAATTTTAACTCATGTTTTTCTGACACCAGGTTCTTCACTTGATCCACTACATCTAACTGCTCATTGCTTGATTTTATATTTATTAAACACACATGCACACATACATTAGTACCGGCTACTCACTCAAACTATACTGCAATCACTTGATTGTAGGGAATGTTTTGTTACTGTTGTTTTATTTTGATCTATGAGGCCCTGAATCTTAGCAAGATGTTAAAAAATAATAAAATGTCTGGAATTGTTCAATCAGAGACTGAAGAGCTCTTGCTAGGGATACCATTGCTTTGGAATTTCTGTTTTAGAAATATGTAAGACTAAAGTGGATAGAAAAGGAAGAAACATTAATTAAGAACCTATTATGTGCCATGCACTGTGTTAGGAATGTTACAAATATTATTTTTTATCCTAATAACAATCTTGGAAAATTTTGAACTGAAGTAGATAACGGTTAAGCAAGTTCTTTAAGTTCACACAGCTAAAATCTTAGGTTGGCTTTGAATTTAGCCCTTCCTGACTCCAGTTAGCATTATATCCACTTCACCAAATAGTTGTCTTAAATACTTTATAAACTAAATATTTGAGTAACTACCAATTTTTTTAAATCTCCTATCTTTGTGAAACATTAAAATAAACAAGATCCAAATGGGAATTGTAAATCAATCAGTATGAAATATGTGCCAGAATTAATCTGTTGGATTTTCGGAGGTATTACCATATCAAAACCACTCTCGAAAACAGAAATTAATTTAACTTCAAGACTTCTAAATGGAGGGACTTCACATTACCTTAATGATCCATTTTGTTGTAAATAACATTGCATTTTTGTATTGACTTAAGAATTTTGAAATGTTTCTTTTACATATTTTATTTTGATAGGATCATGACTCTCCATTAAAATGTTGATGCTTTTATTTCATCTTGATTTATCTGAGACATAATTTTTCTGGTAGTAATCTTTGATTTATTTCATAATTAAAGTGACATATGCTTATATCCATGTGGAGAGATTCTCCTGACAGATATCAGCCTGTTGCGGCTGTTACTTTAATATATAATATAAATTTCCTGGGTTTTTCTGTACTGAAATAGGTTAGTTCACTCATACCTAATTATTTGTGTTTTGTCTACTAATGTCTACTAGGGTATTTCACTAAGTATGTTTGTAAAATAACTCATTAGTTCCTCACAAAACCCTGGGAGGCAGGTGCTATTGCTATCCATGGTTTACAGTTGGGAAAATCAGGCAGAGAGACATTGTGACTTGTCTAATATCACAAAGCAAGTGTCTCAGGATGTATTTGATCTCTATCCACTGTCCCCTGGTTTCATGAAAGAGATAAGAAAACTGTCCTTCAGATACCTAATGGTATCTTTACCCAGGTAAAAAAAAGTATCTTTCCCAAAGCTATATAACTAAAAAATGGAAGAGAGGACCTGGAATTTGATCCTTTAACTACAAGGAGGCATTGACTGATACTATCCAGGTCCTGTTCAATGGTGAGGATCAGATCAGTAGGTAATAGAGTGTCATATGATACTCAGAAGATAGTTTACTATCTGACTTTCTTCTTTCCATGAGTGTGAAGGGGTGGCAGAGAAGAGCAGCTCACCTTAACTTTTTATGCATATTTAGTGACAGTTAAATGGCACAGTGGATAAAGTGACATGCCTAGAGTCAATACTTGAACATAAACCTAGACTTTGATAACCTCTAAGTACATTATCCTAAGTGAATCACTTAATCTTTGTTTGATTTAGTTCTTCATATGCAAAATACTATCTTCATCTTTATTTTTATTTTAATAATAGCTTTTTATTTTCAAAATAAATCCAGTTTTCAACATTCAGTCTTGCAAAATCTTTTCTACCAAGTTTTTCCTTTCCTTCCCCCAGACCTTCTCCTAACCAACAAGTAATCAATCAATTATGTTAGCCATGTGCAATTCATATCATATTGTACAACAAAAATAAGGTCAAAAAGGGAAAAATGAGTAAGAAAAAAAGCAAGCAAACAACAATAATAAAAAGTTGAAAGTACTATGTTGTGATCCAAATTCAGTTTCCATAGTCCTCTCTCTGGACATAGAGGGGATTCTCCATAACAATTCTATTGGAACTGGCCTGAATCTCTTCCTTTTTGAACAGAGACAAATCCATCACAGTTTATGATAATACAATTTAGTTGTTGTTGTATGCAGTGTTCTCCTGGTTTCACTTATTTCACTGTTCATCAGTTCATATAAGTCTCTCCATGCCTGTGTGAAATCACTCTGCTGATTTATTTATTTTTTTTACAGAACAATAACATTCCATTATAATCATATATAATAACTTATTCAGCCATTTCCCAACTGATGGGGATCCCGTTAGTTTCCAGTACCTTGTCACTACAAAAAAGGGGTGCTACAAACATTTTTGCACACATGAGTGCTTTTCTGTTTGTTATGATCTTTTTTGGAACAGCGCAATAGAGAAGCTGCTGGATTAAAGGATAAGAAGAGTTTCTAGCATTTTGGGGGAAGATCCAAATTGCTTTCTGATATGGTTGGATCAGTTCACAACTCCATCAACATTGTAATAGTGTCCCAGTTCTCAAACTTCTCATCCAACATTTATCTTTATGTCTTCCTTTCATCTTATCCAATCTGAGAGGTATGTAGTATTACCTCGGAGTTTCTTGCTTTGCATTTCTCTAGGCAACAGTGATTTAGAGCAATTTAAAAAATTAGCTTTAATATATATTGTTTTATGAATCATATTGGAAGAGAAAAATCTGAGCAAAATGCAAAATCATGAGAGATAAAAAAACAGAAAAAAAAAAGTGAATATAGCATATGCTGATTTATATTTAGTCTCTATAGTTCATTTCCTGGATTTAGAAGGCATTTTCTCTACAGTCTATTGGGATTACTTTAGATTTCTGTAACACTGAGAAGAACCAAGTCTTTCAGAGTTGATCATCTTACAATCTTGATATTATTGTGAACAATGTATTCCTGTTTTTCTCTTGTTTTGCTCAACATCAATTAACCTAAATCTTTCCAGGCCTTTCTAAAATCTGCTTGTTCATCATTTTTTATAGAACAATAATATTCCATTATCTTCATGTGTAACAACTTGTTCAGCCATTCCCCAACTGATGAACATCTACTCATTTTCCAATTTGTTGCTATCACAAAAAGAGCTGCTACAAACATTTATGCACCTGTAGATCGTTTTCCTTCCTTTTAGATTTTTTTGGGGATATAAAACCAGTAAAAGCATTGCTGCATCAAAGAATATGCACAGGGTTATAGTCCTTTGGGCATAGTTCTAACTTGCTCTCCAGAATGGTTGGATCATTTCACAATTCCACCAACAATGCATTAGTGTCTCTGTTTTCCTACATCCCATTCAACATTAATCATTACCTAACTCCTGTCCTCTTAGCCAATCTGAGAGATATGAGATGGTACTTCAAATTTACTTTAATTTGCATCTCTCTAATCAATAGGGATTTAGAGCATTTTTTCATATAACTATAGATGGCTTTAATTTGCTATCTGAAAATTTTTCTGTTCATATCCTTTAAACATTTGTCAATGGTGAAATGACCTGTATTCTTTTAAATTTGACACAGATCTTTATATATTTTGGAAATGAAATCTTTATCAGAAACTCTGGCTATAAAGATTTTTCCAAGCTTTGTAGATCCCTTTTAATCTTGTTTTTGTTGTTTTAGATTGTGCAGAAATTTGTTTTTTAATTTAATGTAATCAGAGTTATCAATTTTTTGTTTCATAATATCCTATAATTCTTCTTTGGTCATAAATTCTTTCACTCAACAAAGATCAGATAGGTAAATTATTCCTTGTTCTCCTGATTTGTTTATAATATCATCCTTTATACCAAATCATATACCAATTCTGTATTTATTTTGGTATGGAGTGTGAGATGCAGGTATATGCTGAGGTCCTGACCTATTATTTTCCAATTTTCTCATAATTTTGTCAAATACTGAATACTTATTCAAGAAGCTGGATTTTGGGGGTTTATCAAATCCTAGATTACTATAGCCCTTGATTACTGGTCTGATGTGTATGGAATCTATTGAACTGATATACAACTATATTCCTCAGCCAGAACAAATGGTATTGATGACTATTGTTTTATAATATAGTTTTAGAATTCATACTATTACGTAAACATCCATTGTGTTTTTTTTCATTAATTCTTTGGATATTTGTGACCTTTTGTTTTTTCAGATGAATTTTGTTGTTATTTTTCTAGTTCTATAAATAATTTTTGGCAGTTTGATATGGCACTGAACAAGTAGACCTATTTAGGTGGAACTGTGATTTTTATTATATTAGTTTAGCCTACCCATGAACAATTGATATATTTGCAATTGTTTAGATCTGACTTTATTGGCATCAGAAGAGTTTTTCATATACTTCTTTGTTTTGTCTTTGCAATTATACCCTTAAATATTTTATTTTGTCTACAGTTACTTTAAAAGGAAATTCCCTTTCTAAATCTTGTTGATGGGCTTTGTTAATAACATATACAAATACTGATGATTTTGTGGGCTTGTTTTATACCTTGCAACATTGTTAAAAGTGGTAATTATTTCTAGTAGGCTTTTGGATCATTTTCTAGGATTCTCTAAGTACTGCATTATCATCTGCTAAGAGGGATAGCTTTAATTCCTCATTGCTTATTCTAATTCCTTTAATTTCTGTTTTTCTTTTTTAATTTCTAAAGCCAATACTTCTAGCAAAATGTTTACTAATAGTGGTGTTAATGGGTATCTTTGTTTTACTCCTGATCTTATTAAGAATGAATCCATTTTCTCTCCATTACAATTAATGTTTGTTGTTGGTTTTAATTATATAATGCTTAATACTCCCTTTAGGGAAAGCTCCCTTTATTCTTATATTCTCTATTATTTTAAATGTTCTATTTTGTCAAATATTATTCTGCATCTATTGAGATTATCAAGGAGTGGAGCCAAGATGGCAGAGAGCAGACATGACTTTCTGTGACTTCCTCTGAATTTCTCTCAAACCAAAAGGCTTAATATAAAGCCTCTAAAATGGTTTTGGAGTAAAAGAACCCACAAATATTTGAAGTACAACACATTTCCAGAAGAAGATACCTTAGAAGAACTTCAGAACAAGTCTGTTTGAAATAGACAGTCTGCCAAGCCCAGACCACAAGCATAGGCAAGGAGCTAGGGTGGGAAGTCAGAGTTTTGCAGCTTCTATGCACCTGGTAATCTTCTGTGAGTGTGTTAGTATACTCTATCTGTCCTGGTTGAAAGAAGGTAGTTTGGCAGATTTGCTACAAAAGGCAAATTGTAAACCACTGAGCCCCTGAGGACTGTGCCCTCAATAATTCAGCACCAGAAGTCAATCAGCAGAACCACCCCAGGGCAGGCTAAAGCAGCTGTTGCTCCTTTACATTAAGAGCAGATGTCAACCCTTAAAAAATGATGACCAAAAAAACCAAAAAGAACTCTCACCATAGATAGTTTTTATGGAGAGAGGGAAGAACAGACCTTAAATCTTGAGGTTTCTAAAGGCAAATTAACCCCAGATGAAGTACCAAAGAGATATATGAGCTGGTCACAAGGCTTTCTTGGAAGATTGCATAAAGGAGCTTAAAAGAGGGTTAGAAGAAAATGGGGAAAGGGCATAAGATTATTGCAAGAAGTGATGGGAAAAGCATATAAGTCCTTACAAAATAGATTTGATGAAATAGAAAAAGAATATATCTTACCAAATAGATATGAAAAAAATATCAATTCAGTGAAAAACAAAATTTGTGAGATGAAAATAAGAATTCAATGAAAAACAATTCAATTGGCCAAATACAAAAGGAGCTAAAAAAGATCACTGAAGAGATTATCACCTTTCCTCTTTTTTCTAATCAAGTAATTTTGTTTTTTTTTTCATAAAACCAACTCTTAGTTTTATCTATTAAATCAATAATTTTCTTACTTTCAATATTATTAATCTCCTATTTTGTTTTCAGAATTTCAAATTTGGTATTAATTCAGGGTTTTTAATTTGTTCATTTTCTTTTTTTTTTTTTTTTTTTTTTTTTTTTTGAATATCATTTTCTTGTTGCACAATAAACATTAGAATCCGAAGGTACATGCAACCTGGGCAGACAGATATTAGTGCTAACAATTTTCATTCCCCTCCCAGTGTTTCTTCTCTGGGTGTAGCTACCTCTGTCCATCATTGATCAACTGGAAGTGAGTTGGATCTTCTTTATGTTGAAGATTTCCACTTCCATCAGAATACATCCTCATACAGTATTGTTGTTGAAGTGTACAGTGATCTTCTGGTTCTGTTCATTTCACTCAGCATCAGTTGATTTAAGTCTCTCCAGGCCTCTCTATATTCCTCCTGCTGGTCATTTCTTACCGAGCAATAATATTCCATAACCTTCATATACCACAATTTACCCAACCATTCTCCAACTGATGGACATCCATTCATCTTCCAGTTTCTAGCTACAACAAAAAGAGCTGCCACAAACATTTTGGCACATATATGTCTCTTTCCGCTCTTTAGTATTTCTTTGGGATATAATCCCAGTAGTAGCGCTGCTGGGTCAAAGGGTATGCACAGTTTGATAACTTTTTGGGCATAATTCCAGATTGCTCTCCAGAATGGCTGGATTCTTTCACAACTCCACCAGCAATGTATTAGTGTCCCAATTTCCCCACATCCCCTCCAACATTTGTCATTATTTGTTCCTGTCATCTTAGCCAATCTGACAGGTGTGTAGTGGTATCTCAGAGTGGTCTTAATTTGCATTTCTCTGATCAGTAGTGATTTGGAACACTCTTTCATGTGAGTGGATATAGTTTCAATTTCTTCCTCTGAGAATTGTCTGTTCATATCCTTTGACCATTTATCAATTGGAGAATGGTTCGGTTTCTTATAAATTAGGGTCAGTTCTCTATATATTTTGGAAATGAGACCTTTGTCAGAACCTTTGTTTTTAAAAATATTTTCCCAATTTGTTACTTCCCTTCTAATCTTGTTTGCATTAGTATTGTTTGTACAGAAACTTTTTAGTTTGATGTAATCAAAATCTTCTATTTTGTGATCAATAATGATCTCTAATTCTCCTCTGGTCATAAATTCCTTCCTCCTCCACAAGTCTGAGAGGTAGATTATCCTCTGTTCCTCTAATCTATTTATTATCTCCCTCTTTATGCCTAAATCATGGACCCATTTTGATCTTATCTTGGTATATGGTGTTAAGTGTGGATCCATATCTAATTTCTGCCATACTAATTTCCAGTTTTCCCAACAGTTTTTTCCGAATAATGAATTTTTATCCCTAATGTTGGAATCTTTGGGTTTGTCAAAGATTAGATTGCTATAGATGTACCCTTTTTTGTCCTTTGTATCTAATCTGTTCCACTGATCTACCGGTCTATTTCGTAGCCAATACCAAATGGTTTTGGTGACTGCTGCTATATAATATAGCTTTAGATCAGGTACACTTAGACCACCTTCCTCTGAGTTTTTTTTTCATTAGTTCCCTTGCAATTCTTGACCTTTTATTCTTCCATATGAATTTTGTTGTTATTTTTTCTAGGTCATTAAAATAGTTTCTTGGGAGTCTGATTGGTATAGCACTAAATAAATAGATTAGTTTGGGGAGTATTGTCATCTTTATTATATTCGCTCGGCCTATCCAAGAGCACTGAATGTCTTTCCAATTATTTAAATCTGATTTTATTTTTGTGGCAAGTGTTTTGTAATTTTTCTCATATAATTCCTGACTTTTCTTTGGTAGATGGATTCCCAAATATTTTATACTCTCAACATTTGTTTGGAATGGAATTTCTCTTTGTATCTCTTGCTGTTGCATTTTGTTAGTGATATATAAAAATGCCGAGGATTTATGTGGATTTATTTTGTATCCTGCCACTTTGCTGAAATTTTGAATTATTTCTAGTAGCTTTTTAGCAGAGTCTTTGGGGTTCTCTAAGTATACCATCATGTCATCTGCAAAAAGTGATAGTTTAATTTCCTCATTTCCTACTCTAATTCCTTGAATCTCTTTCTCGGCTCTTATTGCCGAGGCTAGCGTTTCTAGTACTATATTGAATAGTAATGGTGATAGTGCGCAACCTTGTTTCACTCCTGATCTTACTGGGAAAGGTTGCAGTTTATTTCTATTGCATATTATGCTTACTGACGGTCTTAAATATATACTCCTGATTATTCTAAGGAATAATCCATTTATTCCTATACTCTCAAGAGTTTTTAGTAGGAATGGATGTTGGATTTTGTCAAATGCTTTTTCTGCATCTGTTGAGATGATCATATGGTTCTTATTAATTTGATTATTAATATGGTCAATTATATTAATAGTTTTCCTAATATTAAACCAGCCCTGCTTTCCTGGAATAAATCCTACTTGATCATAGTGTATTATCTTGGAGATGATTTTCTGAAGTCTTTTTGCTAATATCTTATTTAAGATTTTAGCATCAATATTCATTAAGGAGATTGGTCTATAATTTTCTTTCTCAGTTTTCGATACACCAGATTTAGGTATCAGTACCATGTCTGTGTCATAAAAGGAATTTGGTAGGACTCCTTCATCCCCTATTTTTTCAAATAATTTATATAACATTGGGGCTAATTGTTCTTTAAATGTTTGGTAGAATTCACATGTGAATCCATCTGGCCCTGGGGATTTTTTCCTGGGGAGTTGATTAATAGCTTGTTCTATTTCTTTTTCTGAAATGGGACTATTTAAGCAATTTATCTCCTCCTCTGTTAATCTAGGGAGCCTATATTTTTGGAGGAAGTCATCCATTTCACTTAAGTTATCAAATTTATTGGCATAAAGCTGGGCAAAGTAACTCCTTATTATTTCTCTAATTTCCTCTTCATTGGTGGAAAGATCCCCCTTTTCATTTGTAAGACTATCAATTTGATTTTCCTCTTTCTTTTTTTTGATCAAATTTACCAAAGGTTTATCTATTTTATTGGCTTTTTCATAAAACCAACTCTTGGTTTTATTTATTAATTCAATAATTTTTTTACTTTCAATTTTATTGATTTCTCCTTTTAATTTTTGTATTTCGAGTTTAATTTTTGGTTGGGGGTTAATTTGTTCATTTTCTAGATTTTTTTAGGTGTAAGCCCAATTCATTGATCTTCTCTTTCTCTATTTTATGCAAGTAAGGATTTAGAGATATAAAATTTCCCCTAATAACTGATTTGACTGCATCCCACAAATTTTGGCATGTTGGCTTATTGTTCTAATTCTTTTGGACAGATTTGTTGTTATGGGCCAGAACTTGAAATAAGATGCTAAGTCAGTGGAATTGATAGAGACAATTGTTATTTAACATAGTGCTTAACAGTTCTCTAGTTCAGTACATGTACTTAGTACTTACTATAGTTCTACAACATTCACACCTTTGACATTCAACTCTACCCGGCTCATCTCCTCTGAGGCCTTCAAAGGTCTCTGGCCACAATTTCTTGAATAGTAGTTTAATAACTGGTAGTGCACTCAAGAACAGCCACGTGTAATCTTAAAAGCCTTTATTATACCTACTCACATAATGCCCTGACTTGTCAGCTCCCTAGTGAACATCTGGTCTGAAGATCCACGTGTTCACTACCAGACTTCTTACCTCTCTCGGCTATCCATCAGCTTGGCTTAGCCACCCAGGCTTGGGAGCCAGGTTAAAGAGAGCAACTGCTATCTGTGATGGGCTTATAAAGGGCCTGTGAGGTCTCACACACACAGCCAACCAGTGAGAGAGCTGTCACCCATTACAAAGCTATCTCAATATGGACAGATCCCACCCACAGGGCAGTCCTATATCCACAGAGATTACTTCTGGGCCACTCAAATCTCCTGTTGTGCTGTGCCCACCCATTTAAAGGGCCCTTACATGTAAGAAACAATTAGCAGGATGATTTCATAGAGGCCTGGAGAGACTTACATGAACTGATGCTTGGTGAAATGAGCAGAACAAAGAGATCATTATATACAGCAAGAACAATATCATGTAATGATCAGTTCTGATGGACGTGGCTCTCTTGAGATGATTTAGGCCAGTTCCAATGATATTGTGATCAAGAGAGCCATTTGCACCCAGAGAAAGGACTATGGTAACAGTTTGGATCCAACATAATATTTTCACTCTTTTTGTTGTTGTTTGCTTGCATTTTGTTTTCTTTTTATTTTTTTTCCTTTTGATCTTATTTTTCTCGTGTAGCATATTTGTGGAAATGTGTGCGGAAGAATTGAATATGTTTAACATATATTGGATTACTTGCTGCCTAGAGAAGGGGGTGGAAGGAAGGAAGGGAAAAAATTGGAATATAAGATTTATTAAGGGTGAATATTGAACACTGTGTATATATTTTGAAAATAAAATATTTTTTTAAAAATAAAATCTCTGCCCTAATGAACTCATTGAGTCTGCTATTTTCTTTTGGACTGCTACTATATCTTTGTAGCAAAGCTGAACCTGGTGTTCCTAAGCAATTGAGATTTTTTTTTAATCTTC
The DNA here is from genome assembly GCF_048593235.1 of Sminthopsis crassicaudata. Lineage (NCBI taxonomy): Eukaryota > Metazoa > Chordata > Mammalia > Dasyuromorphia > Dasyuridae > Sminthopsis > Sminthopsis crassicaudata. Next base: position 364,181,204 of record NC_133617.1, read on the forward strand.
CTGAATTCAGGCCCTGAACTACACAGTTAGTCTACGAAATGAGTTTCGGTTGTTTCTGCTGAGACTCCAGCAAAATTCACCTAGCCCCAGTGTTCCCCACTTGGTGTTTTCATGGAGCTAGCCCACTTAACACTGGGTAATCCTTGGTTTAGAAACTTTCTTTTGATATTCTTTTGACCTCTGTTCTGCACAAAGACTTCTTGATTTTTCACCAACTTGACCTGAGTTGCATATCTGTTCTGTTTGTTGGGGAAATCTGGAGAGCTTGGAATTTACCAGTCTATGCTACCATCTTCCCTGAATCTTCTTTGTAAAGGAAGACTTCCTAAAATAAGCTGACATATAAGATCTATTTAAAAGGCAGTCATAGACTTCCCTAAAGGTAAATAAATGTGTTTTCCAAATATTGCAAATAATGTGATACAAGACTTAGACCTAAATTTTGGCCATTTTCATGTGGTGATATTTGTTTTCTATTCATGATTATTTCAACCCCAAGCAAAACAAAGAATGCAACTTAAAATATATTGGTAGTGTATATTTATTCACATAAATTCATTTCCATATCAATGTCATAATGTAACAATTCATCCATAGGAATTTTATGTCCCTGTGCTAGAGTTAATTGCTGCAACAAGTAGAATTCTTTCAATTTTACCTAAAAGCCTTAGGAGCTCAATGATATCTTTCTAAGCATATATTCCTGATTACTTTCCATTATATATCTTCTGTTCTAGACAAATTGAGCTCACATTCCCCTGCAAAATCTATATTCATCATCTCCTATTCTTTTGCATAGAACATTAGTTCCTTGCCCTACTCTCCTCCCTACTCTTTCTTTTATAATTCTGCTTACTTTTCAAATAAATATTTGAGTCAAAGTCTGTCTTAAATATTTATATTCTAAGAAACTTTCTTGGATCACTAATATAAAATTTATCTCTTCCTCTGAATTAATGGAATATTTATTTTTAAAAAAAGAAAGAAATTGTACCACTCCTTTGTTACCTTACATATGCTATTTTATATCATGAGTTAGTGTTTTTATACATGTGTTCCCTATCCACTCAGTTATGTGAAGAGGAATCAATAGGACTTCTTGTGAAACTATAAGGCCTTTAATATCACAGAAATATCATAATTATAATTAACTTAATTGGAAGGCAGTGGGATTGGCTTTATTTATATATGCAGGTAATTTATGAAACATTTCATAGAAGGTCCCTGAATAAGAGTTCATTCATTCATGTACATTTTCTTTTACTTAACATTAAGTGTTGATATTAGTCCTTGAGATCAGTCTGTCTCTATTTTTTCATTTTCCTTTGGTACACAGAATGTTACTCAGCTTACTGCTTTTTACTCAGGTATTCGTTTATTCATTTTAAGATACTTAGTATAAGCATTCTGATAAATGTGAGCTATAAAATGTACAATGAATGGGATCTGTCTTGTAGAAAATTATAATCCAATAAGGCAAATAAGATATATAAACAAATAGTAGCACAGAATAGTATATAAATTTCATATGAGTACTCTAAATTAAAAGCTAAAATATTATAGAAGGATGGATTAATGGTTTCTACTTGAAGTGAACAGCCATGCTGCCCCATGAAAGGATATCTGATCCTGGTTTTGAAAGCTAGTTAGAATGTCAGTAGATAGATGAAGGGGAAAATTATTTTTGCTACAAGGAATATCAGTTTTTAAGATATGGAGATAAGAAATGCCTTAGAAAATATTGAGGAATATAGACAAAGTGAACTTATGATTCTTATAGAGCAATAATGAAAAAAGTGTTATGAAAAATAGATTTAGAAAAGTCCATAAAAGGTTTTTTATTTAAGAATGAGATTGGATATAAATCAGAGGCATCAAAAGAGTCACCAATAAAGACAAATATTAATATTGTTTTAAGACTTGTAAATTAATATTAGTTGTTATGTGCATGTATTTATTTTAATATGCTAATGTGCATATAGGCACCTGAAATTCATGTTTCTATACATCCATGTGCATGCATATATTTACATATGTATATATATATATATAAAAGTTTTGATTAGAGTAGAGAATGAGTGTATAAAAGTTGGCTTGAAACTTAATATAAAAACATTCCTAAACAAAAATAAACAAAACAACCAATCACCTTCTAAACACACACACACACACACACACACACACACACACACACACACGTAAGAACAGGGCAATGGATGTATAACATCCTTACAAATAGAAGGAGAAGAAATGGAAAATGGAAGCAGTATCAGGTTGTTTTTATTTTTTTAATCCCTGGGATTAAAGATCAATGCAGACAAATTATTGCAGCCCTGAAATTAAAAGACACAATCCTTAAAAGGAAAATTATGGCAAATCAGAATAGGATGCTATAACATCAGATACATCATCTTGTCAGCAAAGGTCTTTATAATCAAAACAATGTTGTGAACATATGTGTGTGTTTCTAATAGGATGTATAACTTAGAGAAGATTATAAAGGAAGATGACCACCATTGCAGAATCAATACTTTTAACCTGAGGTGGTGGAAAAGACTTGAAAATCCTGTAGACATCATGGTCAGTAAATACGTAAAGAATTTAATTCAGATTATTCATTGGAAAACCAAATACTGATATTGAAGCTTAAATATTTTGGACACATAATGAGAAGATTAGACTCTGATGTTGGCAAGGATTCAAGGTAAGGGAAAAGGGGATGAAAGTGGATGAGATAGATAGATAGTGTCATGGAAGTAATGAACATGAATTTGGAAAGATTTTGAGAGATAGCAAAAAACAGAAAAAAAAGCAAGTATGCTGTGATCTATGTGGTCATGAGGAGTTGGACATGACCAAACAAGTGAATAAAAATATATGAGTTTATAAACACATATGTATAAGCACATAGATATGTGTATGTGTACGTACATGATATATATTTGTAGGTAGAAAAATATATCCTTTATAAGAATCCTGTACCTATCTATGTCATGCTACCTCTTTAATTATCTGACATAGCAACTATAAAGAAAATTAATGGAGACTTAATTTGAAATTAATTGAACCTTCATTTTTACAAGGAGGGAAGTGATCATTGTGCTGTGCTCTGCATTAAAAAGATAAATTCTGAAGTATCGTATCCAGTTCTCAGATCCACATTTTGGAAGAGAAATTGACAAACTGGAGATAGATATAGAAAATTATTCTGAAAAACTATAACTATATACCAAATTAGGTATAAATGAAGGACCTCAATATGATGGGGATCTCAAAAGGACCAAAAAAGAAAAAAACAAAAACAAAAAACAAAAAACTAGAGGAAATGAAAGTTGTCTTTAGTGTCCAAAAATGTTATCATGTTATAGAATATCAGGCTCTTCTGTCTGATCACAGAATACAGAACTAGGAACAATGAATGGAAATTGCTGAGGAAGATTTCAGGTTGATAAGAAAGAAGTTCACAATGAATAGAGCTCTCTAAAATCAGAACAGCTTTTATTAAGAACAAGTGATTTTCTCATTTCTAGAAGTATTTAAGTAAAAGCTTTAAGTAAATATTTATCTTGGATGATGTATGGAGAATTCCTGATGTATGCATTTGACTAAATGACCTCTGAGTCTTTCCAGTTCTGAGGGTCTATGTCTACTTGATAAGAATTAGAAAAGATTAGTAAATATATCCACTTGTTAAATAATTGAATAAAATAGTGATATGGAGAAACCTGAATATCAATCCAAAGGTAGAGACAAAAAAGATTAGCAAATTAATAATATATATATAATATAATATAATATAATATAATATAATATAATATAATATAATATAATATAATATAATATAATATAATATAATATAATAATAATAATAATAATAGAAAGTGTCATTGCTTCAAAGAATAAGCATTAAATTCCTATTATTTGTGAGGCCCCATGTTTGATTCAGGGTATATGCCAATAAGAAACATGATATATCATGCCAATAGATTGTTTTAAGTCTTTTCAGAATTACCTGGAATGGTTACCCAGCTGCACAATGCAGCATTTATCAGTCTCAGTTTAAGTCAAAAGTACAAGATGAAATTTGCTTAGCTTCATCTTAGCAAAAGTTTTAAAAAGTGTGTGTGTATGTGTGTGTGTGTGTGTGTGTGTGTGTGTGTGTGTGTGTGTGTGTGTGTTAGGGAAGGAAAAGAAAGTTCTGAAAAGTTACCAAGATAAAACACCTGACCATTTGATAAGAGAAAAACCATAGTACAGCTGAGACTTAACACAGTGCCTGACACATAGTAGTTGTTTAATAATTGCTTGTTGACTGATTGATTGAAGCTAGCTCCAGAATGACACCTCTCCTAGAACTTTGGTCACTTTTTTTTCAGAAATCAAATCTACAATTTCACACTTGGTGGCAGCATTCAGCAGCAAATACAAGATAGTCACCCTATTGAGTCCAAATGATCTGGGTGCAGATTTATGGGGAAATCACATTTTCTATGAATTTACATGTTATTCTTCTGGGGTGAGAGGAATCATAAAAGCTTTGTGAAATCTAACAAACATATTTTATGATCATTAAAATAAAGAGGTCATGAAATTTTGGAACCAAGCCTTAATGCAGTAATAATTCTCTCTTATAATTCCTCAAACTTGAGTTCCCAAATCATCTGGAGCACAAACGCAACCCTGCAGAATTGCAGGGTGAATTCAGAGAACTGATAATGAATACCATAACTTCAGTTTTACCTGAAGTAAGTGTGTATGTTTATATTTCCAAAATTGTGATGGGTGGAAAGAAGATGAAAGATGAAGAAAACATGTGACACTTTTAATGTTCCTATAATTGGTACATTATAGAAACTGTAATCATTTTAGAGAAGAAGGAACAAAAAGATTTTCAATTAAAAAACAAGCTAGGCAGAGACAGACATAATTGTCTAAGGTACATGTAAATATTTAATTATAAATAGATATGAGGGTTTGTGCTTATTTATAGACAAAACTATATGTCTATAAATGTAGAAAGACATTTAACAAGCTTGCAATTATTTGTTTCTAGATTAGTATTGGAACCATAAAATCATTAGCTTAATATATAAGTATTGAAAGGAGTAATAAGGAGCAACTAGTTTAATTTTTTTTTTATTTAGCAGAGAATAGAATTGAAGTCCAGTTTTTAACTTGCCCAAGATCACATATGTTGTTAATGATAGAGACAAAACTAAAACTTATGTCTATTAATTCCCAATCTTCCATACAATAATTCATCATCATGTGATGAATTTTATCCCACTTGCTTAAACAGGTTAAATAATCTTGGAGGAAATACTTTAATAATTCAATGGAGTAGTGATCTCACCATTGTGGGTACTCCTTCCTATTCATACTGCAACCCATCCTAGCCTGATGCTTCCTCTAGCAGTGAAATTTTTGGATAGTTTTCTTATAGTTTTTTTTTTTTTAATTTCTTTGAAAACTCAGTGTTCTATAGGTAGTTCTCCAGGTCTTTTTTCCTTCTGTATTTCTCAATGTAGCCTGCAGCTACCCATATCTTCCTTGTCTCTGGCTAAACCAACATACAGTCTTTTCCAAGTTTATTGTGTAACACTTTATATATGATATAAAATTCAAACAGATTTAGAGGCCAGTAAATTATACAAAATGGATAAGGATGCCTATGGCACATATTGACTTAGAAAAGCACATATTAGTTTTTAAATGTTCCTCAATTACATTTCAATCTTGTCTGGGCTTCATTCAAAAATGTTCCTGGCAGCAAGGGAGTTTTGCATTTGACAACGTCTATTCCATACCATTTTGGGTGTATAAATAACTACTGACAACTGGGTGCAAACTGGCCTTTTAGTAATTTGCAGTTTTGATTTGTCATAGGTTGTACCACTCCACTAGTCAAAGTCACAAGAATCTCATATTTAGGGATGGAAGGTACAAGTCATTCTGTTTTAGTAGATGATTATATAGACAAAGGTCTAGAGAAATGAAGTTACTTGCTCAGAGGCATTCAATTAGCAAGTGGAAGATACAGTATTTGAAGTCAAGTCCTCTAATTCAAAACACATTATTCTTTCTATTGTATTATGTGGCCAATCATTTAGGACCATTATTAAAAAGTTTATGTTTTATAATATGTTTCATCTGAGTTCAAATATAGCCTTAAACACTTCACACTTGAAAAGCTGTGTGACACTGGGCAAATGACCTGACTCTAAGTGCCTCCTTTAAAATGGGGTAATTTTGAACTCAGATCCTCCTGATTCAAGGACTGCTACTCTATTCACTGTGCTAACTGCCAACACAGAAGTCCTTTCTGCAAAAGCATCTATTCATTCATACTTGTGAATAAGATCCTCTAATTAGTAACTGGGTCAATAAACATTTATTAAGCATGTAACAGATGCCAGAAATGATACTAAAAAGTGTACATAAAAAGAAAAATATAAATATATATTTCTTTCCTTTAAAAGTTTATACTCTAATGGGAAATATAACATGAAACATAAAAAGCTTTACATGGGAAAAGGAAATTATTATAAGAAAATATACTAAAATTAAGAAGCATTGAGAAAGGTTTCCTGTAGAAAGTAGGATTTAGCTGTGATGTGCCACAAGGGAACCTTATAGGAAAAAAATAGGAGTGAGATCATCATTCCATGGGGCAAAGCCCCTTAAAAGTGTCTGAAATAAGATACTGGAATGTTTTGTCAAGGAAATACAAAAAGGCAAGTCTCAATGGATCATACTTATATGGGTGGAGACTGGAAGATTAGAAAGTCAGTAGTGCTAGTGATCACTTTCAGAGTGATTTTGAACAATAAACACAGAATTTGATACTTAATTGTTGAGTAATAAGAAGCCACTAGAGTCGTTTTAGTAGTGGGCAAGATAGTAAGAATTCTAATTAAAGAAATCACTGGGAGATTGTAGTGGAATGAGATTTATGGCTGGAAGATCAATGAGATTATTACAATAGTCTAGGTGTGAGGAAATAATAGTTCAAGTTAAGATTTTAATAATCTAGAGAAGGAGGAATGTTACAATGAACATGTTACAATTTTGAAATTGACAGCCCTTAGAAACAGATGAAACGTAGGAATTGAGAGAGTATGGAACCAAGACTGACACCTAGATTGAAAGCCTGGGGAATGGAATAATGATGGTGACCTCTCCAATAACAAACAACTTTAGGTTGTGAGGTTTGTAGGAAAAGATAATGTCTAAAAGACTTCCAGTTTTATGTCTAAGGGGCAGTTAGTGAGGTAATAGCTAGAAAAGTAGATGTGAAAATCATCAGCCTTAGGTATTAATATAGTTTATGGGAGCTGAGAAGTTCAACAACAGAAATTGTGTAAAAGGAGAAAAACAATTAAAAAGATAGAATCTGATTAGATATCAACAGTTAGTAGACAAGACATCTGGCAAAGGAAACTTGAGAAGTAATGGTAGAGCTGTTTTTGTGCCTTTTTGTTTTGTATTTTTGTTTGTTTGTTTTTCTGGTTGGGAAACTGTTGCTCAGGGTGCCAACCAGGTATAAGCCACACAAAGACCTGAAAGTGCAGCACAAGGAGCACAAGGGTAAATCTGTACCCATTCCTGGTTATTTCTAAAAGGCTATTCATGAGCTGGAATAATTGTGCCCCTCCCCAGTCCTGTCCCTGTTTCTAAATGATCTGGAAGATGAAGCTTCCAAATAAGGAAAACAACACAGCCCTGGTTATTGGAACTGTGATGGATGATGTGAGGACCCAGAATGTCCGCAAGCTTACTTTGTATGTGTGCCCTTCACATTACCAGCAATGCCCGCAGCTGGTATTCTCCAGACTGGTGGGAAGATTCTCACATTTGACCTGCTGGTCACCAAAGTTCTGGTACACTGTTCTCTATCTACTCCTTTGGAAGGGCCAGGGGATATATAGGCATTTTGAGAAGGCATTTGGTACTCCCCACAACCACACAAAATCCTTTGTCCAATCCAAGGGCTGAAAGTTTGAGCAGGCCAAAGATCACTAGCTTAGCCAGTGCTACAAAAATTAATTTTCTTATTATATTAAAAGCTTTTTGGACAACAACAATTTTTTGTCACAAAATTGGTGGTAGAAGAGTTAGGAAGAGAACCAGGAAAGAAGAATTTCTCAAAACCTAGAAAAAAAATTATCAAGTAAAAAATGATAGACACTGTTGAGACTACAGAAAGTTTAAGAAGGATAAGGACGGAGAAGTAATTGGATTTATCAATTTAAAAACACTTTGGAGGGGGAAAAAACCCTTCAGTTGAATGAGAAGTTTGGAAGCCAGATTGTAGAGGTAAGAAGAGAGTGAGCTCAGTTTGTGAATTCCAGTTCTCTTGTGGTTATGAATATATTATTTCTGTGGTATAAAAGTCCTTGAAGAATGTGAAAAATTCTTCCTGAGAAATTTGTCTTTGAGTCTGATCACTGCCACTGAGAGGTTAGAGGTGCCTTATTAGTGTAGCATACAAAACCCAGATTTATTTCGGTGATGGGTTACTGACAAAACTAGTGATGTCATACTTAATACATTCCTAACTATTTTTTTTTTTTACCGAGTAAACATATAGTTATCTAGAAAGATAATATGAAGAAATTAATTTAACTTCGTCTATGAAATTTGAAAATAACACTACATAGAAAAAGTATTATAAAGAAACTAAACTTTAAAGTATATCTTGTTACTAATTTAAAGTATAAACTGCTCTTCTAAATAATAACATATATAAGTCAATAGATGATTTTCAGTATGTCTTTCCCATTTCAAATTATTTTCTTTCTGTTTGAAGCTGAAGTGTTAAATGCCTCATTATTAAATGTCTTAAAATATCTAGGAGGAATTTTCTAACTCTTAAACTAGTAATCACTCTTCTGCCATGCCATCTGATCTTAGACTTGACATCTGCCCTAATTTTTTGAAAACTTTGTTGGTATTGTTTCTGAACTGCTATTTAAAGGAGAATCATATAATTTCCCTGAATCTACTTCATCTTGGGCAGCTATGTGCTATATCATATAAAGTATCATGTTTGGAATCAGGATATCAGCTTCAGACTTGCTTTATGATCCTAGAAAAGTCATTTAACACTGTTTGCCTCAATTTCTCCTCTGTAAAATGAACTGGAGAATGAGATAGGAAATGACTCCAGTATTTTTGTAAAGAAAACCCCAAATCAAGTCACAAAATGCCAAATATGACTGAACTGTTTGAGCAAGAACATCTTATTTTATCTTAAAACCTCATCATCTTAAAAAAAAAAATCAGACCTTTAAATTACTTGCTATCTTGGGGAGGGGAAGTCATGAAGGGAGAATGAAAAATCTAAAACACAAAGTTACAAAAATGAATGTTAAAAAGTATCTTTACATGTATTTAATCAAATTAAGGTAAATCTAAACCACTGGGAGACATATCATTTGCTCATTAACAGACTGAATCAACATTTTTAAAAATGTAACAATTCTACAGAAGTGAGTTTATTTATTCAGTGGAATAGATCAGGCACACAATGCATACTGAGTCTGATAAACTGAAAAAGTGAATGTTTTGTGGCAAAAGCTCAACATTGAGAAAAATTGATGGCAAAACTGGAAAGTAATACGGCAGAGAAGAGACACAGAATAATGTAAAATGGAATATTTTAAATACATGAAAGTAACATTCTTTTGCATGCATGTACACACACACACACACACACACACATACACACATACACAAACTAGCACAGCCAAAATTAGAATGAAAACAGAAAACTGGTGGAGGAAAGGGGAGGATGGTGGCAAATTTCCAGCATATTTCTTTGATAAGGTCCTTATTTCTAAAATATGTTGGGAATTGTGCCAAATTTATACAAAAATAATAAATAAGATTTGTCTATTTAATAAATGATTCTACTGATATGAAAATGCAGGTTTCAAATCAAAATTATCAGTAGTAAGAAGATAAAGATTGATCCTATATAATTTTTTACTAATCCTATTTACAATAAATTGATTTTGTTCTATAATTGCCTTTGTGCTGTAGCTGTTTAAGTCATACTTCTTTGACTATGAACACAGCTTAGAATTCAACTGCCCTGTAATGTAATTAATTTTAGAAATTCAGTTCTCCTAATAATAATATATTCTTACCTCAAGGATTTGGCTAATCTTACATACTGTCTGTGAGGATAAAGGGAGTTGATCCTGATAATTTTATTCCATCAGTCTCTCCATCAAAGTTGACTGGTTTGCTCTCCAAAAGTCTGATTCACTATTTTGCCATTTAGAGAAGGAAAACTTACTAGCTCCAATTACCAGTATTTCAAACAATCATATTGGTTCCTGTGGCTGAGCTTGTAACCAATTATGTTGCCTCAATCCCATGATGTAATATTACTCTATTTTGTTCTATGCCCTATACTCCCTAAAACTTTTATAGAGTTCTCTTCTTCCTAGGATCTTTAGCATAAATGAAGGTATGTTATCAACATATTTATGGATATGTATGTCCCTACTGATAAATTTTAGCTGCTTGGAGATTTGTCTCAATTTACTTTTTTGTTAAATTCTTAATGTAACAAGAGTCACTTTTAAAAATGCTCTAAATTACTCATGATTAGAGAAATGCAAATTAAAACAAGTCTGAAATACTATCTTATATTTATCAGATTGGTTAATGTGTCAGAAAAGGAAAATGACAAATGCTGGAGAGAATGTAGAAAAATTGGGAAACAAATGTTTGTTTGTTTTTATGAAAACTTTTTATTTATCAAACATATTCATGGATAACTTTTCCACACTGACCCTTCCAAAACCTTCTATTCCAAAATTCCCCCTCTTTCCCCCAACTCCCTCCCATAAATGGCAGGTAGTCCAAAGGTATTCTTTTTTTTTTTAAATTGTTTTTTGCTGAGGTAATTGGGATTAAATGCCTTGCCCAGGGACACAGATAGGAAGTGTTAAGTGTCTGAGATCATATTTGAACTCAGGTCCTCCTGACTTCAGCGCTAGTGCTCTATCCACTGTATCACCTAGTTGTCCCTTAATTTTTTTTTTCTTTAAAAAAAGATTTATATGAAAATATATGCCTGGCCACCAGTCTTCATTATGGTCACCAATCATACCACAGTCTCAAAAATCCATGAAGTAGAAATATATTTAAAATTTAAATCAGATGGGGTTTATAAATTAGGATTATTATTTAGGAAGACCAAGTAATTTGGAAAAGAGTCATCATAATTTAAAACTTTAATGTGGAAATGACAATAAATTTTTGTCTTTTTTGGATATTTCCATATATAAAAAGAATAAAAGATATTTAGATAAGGTTAAATATAAAATATATATATATACATATATATATATATATTTACTGATGGTAGGAGGGAAAATGTTATTGTAATATATGGTTGCAAATGTTTTAAGCCCAAAACCAAGGAACTAAATCAACACAAATATGATTTTTCTATTCAGGTTAATATGTAAGTGGAATTGCAAATCAGCATTTGTCTTCATAGTTTTTAAGTTAAGGCTGTGTGAGAAATGTTCAGAATTATGTTTGAACTAGAGATTACCCCCAAGACAATGGAAAGCTTTCATTGTACCTGATTCAGATACAAATCTACCCCTTTTATCTACCCTATTGATTTCTACATGCATGCCTTCTTTATTGTTTTTGCTTTCAGGAATGACTTGCTTACCGTGCTTTGTCTATATAAATGCTACTCAGACTATGAGGCCATATATTTCAATATCATTTCCCCCTTGTCAATTTGTCCTTATAACTCCCTTTCTACCAATAGACCAAGACATATGGCTTATCAATTGATTGATAATATTTATAGAGCTCCTAATATGTGTAAGACTCAGTAATAAAGCCTGAGACCCCTCCCTACCTTTTTAGTCACCTTTCATATCACCCTCTCATCACATTCGTCAATCTAGTAACACTAGATTCCTTGATGTTCCTTGAATAAGATATTAGGTTTACTGACTCCATTAATTTTCACTGACAGTTCTCCATGCTTATAATACTTTCTCTAAATACTTTCATTGCTCAGATTCCTACAGGACTCAAGTAAAATCTCACCTCTCCTCTTGATCCTTCTTTGATTATATTCAAATTATTATATAGACACATTCACAGAAATACACAAACACACATACATATATAAAATATATATATTTACCTATATATGTCTATATGTATATAATACATATAATACATCATTTTAATGTTTCTTCCACTCTCTCATAATGGTAATAACTTTGGGTGGGTGACAGGGTCTGTTTTTATGTCATTCTTTGTATCTTTATAACTCAACACAGAGCTTATTACATAGTACGTGTTTAATAAATGCTTGTTTACTGTAATGGATTGGAAGAGGTGACTGGAAACATGTAAAGGAATTCATAGATTATGTTCTTAACTATCACTTAATTATATATTACATTATATCTTTGTAAACCTGTGCAAGTTATTTAAATTGTGGTTGCCTTAGGTTCTTAAGTAAAAACTGGAAGGGGTAATAATAGCACCTGCCTTTCAGAGCTGCTATGAAGATAAAATAAGAGCATAATTATGAAGTACTTAGTACAGTGACTGACACTTAATAACTGTTATATTATTTTTGTTGCTGTTGTTTCTTCTTCAAGTGTTAGTGCTCTCTCCCAAGAAGTATTTAAAACTCCTTAAAGTCTAGCACCTCAAATCATTCTTTGAAATTCAGTCATTTAGTAGATGCTAAAAATTAAACCCTTTTAAATAATTAGTTGAATGATTTAATAAAATGTTTCTTTTTCTCAACTCTGAGGTACTACCTCACATCTCTTAGATTGCCTAATATGATAAGAATAGATAAGGATATATGTTGGAGGGGATGTGGGAAAACTGGAACACAAATACATTGTTGTAATTTTGAAATGAACCAATTATTCTGGAGAGAATTGTGGAACTATACCCAATGAGCTATAAAGCTGTGCATAACCTTTGACCAGCAGTGCCACTATTAAGTCTGTATTCCAAGGAAATCATAAAAGGGAAAAGGACCCACTATGCAAAAATGTTTTTAGCAGCTCTTTTTGTGGTAGCAAATTGGAAAATGAATAGATGTCCATCAATTGAAGAATAGCTGAATAAAGGTAATGGAATATTATTCTACTATGAAAATTTATGAATAATATGGTTTTAGGAAGGCCTGGGAATATTTAGATGAACTGATGCCGAGTGAAATAAGCAGAACCAGGAATACATTGTACACAATAACAGCAAGAATGTGTGATGATCACCTATGAAAGGCTTAGTTCTTCTCAATGGTTCAGTCATCCAAAGTAGTCCCAATAGACTTTGGAAAGAAAATAGCATCTGCATACAAAAAAAGAACTAAGGAGATTGAATGTAAATAAACACATGTTATGTTTAATTCATTTTTTCTAGTTTTTTTTTCCCTCTATCTTGGTATTTCCCTTTTGTTCTGATTTTTCTCTCTTTCAATGGGTATTTAAATAAAGAAACAAATGAATGAATGAAAATAAAATAAGTTTTATTTTTCTTCAAAAGCTGCCTTGGTTTGTTCCTTTAGCAACAATTGTCTTACAGGATGCCATAAACTTTCTATAGTACCTTTTCAAGCTTAATTCCCTGACATAGACATTGTTTCACTATTCAGTAAAATTATATATCTATATATCTATCTATATCTATCTATCTATCTATTTTATATATATATATATATATATATATATATATATGAAATTGGTGAGTGCCTCAAGATAAAATAAAATCACTTAGGAGTGATATAATGTAGGGCATCTCTTCTGAATTCTAACACATTTCTGGCAACATTTTCTTAACATTTCATCCATCTTCATTTTCTGAGGCTTATGACAATACTTTCTGCAGCCAGATATCCATTTTAATTTCATAGGTACCATAAAAAAGTTCTGTACAAAGTATTAGACTTTTAAAGTACCATGTAGAAGATTGGGTCATTTAGTTGCCATAATAGTAAAGAGAAGAAGCCTAAAGTGAACAAAGCACTGCTATGCAACATGAAGTGTAAGCCAGAAAAATCCAATTTCCTTCAGTAAGTTACTGAGTACAGATAACAGCAAACAGGTTCTTTAAACAGACTAGATAAGTCATTTATTCATTGTTCAGAGTTAGCAAAATGCATTGCACTGAAGGAATATCCTGGCTACTGACACAATTAAGTGAGTGCCTCATTTATCAAGAGCTCACTAGTTTGAGAGAATTAGTTTAGAAAGTTCTTTCCAAATGAGGCTAGGGAAGGTACTTCTAGGACAGAAGTAGAAGAAATAAGTAACCATCTCATAAGAAAAGTTCTTTAGCATAAATTCAGAATTAATCAGTTTATCAGGATTTTTGAGTACTTTTTGTCAGTTTGAGAGTTGCAAAAGCTTAATCTCAGGAATCTAGATGAAGAGACAACATCACTCATGAAATAGATAGAGGTGAAAAAAGATACATTGCATATATGCAATGGAAAAGAATTGAGAAAAGGGATTGAGTGGAGGCTAGAGTATGAAAAGAAACTTTCATAGAAAATGTGGAACTGCATGATCTCTGAAATAAATAAATCTAAATCTATATGCACACACAATCTCTCTCTCTCTCTCTCTCTCTCTCTCTCTCTCTCTCTCTCTCTCTCTCTCTCTCTCTGTCTCTCTCTCTCTCTCTCTCTCTCTCTTTCTCTCCATTTATCTGGGTAAATTTGTATGGTGCTTCAATATATTTGGGCCTGCATCTAAGCACTGCTACTTACTACCTGAATGATTATGGGCAAACTTCATGTGTGTGTATCTTACTTTATCTATAAAAATGAATACTGAATTGGATAACCTCTAAAATCTTTGATTATTATAAATCTGTGACATCTTATAATTGAAGAGTGCCTTATATTTTGCAACATGCTTTTCTTATCCCAAAATGTGGGAATGTTCATATGGACAATCATATTTTGATTTTTGATCTTTGAGAAGTTGAGTGAGCATACAGTTGGTATATAGCTGAGTAGTAATTTAAATATAGGGATCCTGACTCCAAGCATATTACTCCATCTGAGGACACTCAAAGGGATAATATCTTATAGGCACTTTTAATAAAAATGAACCAACATATTAGTTCTTTTGTTAAGAGAACTTGTGTTAAGAGAACACAAGTATCTCTGATGTGAGGGCTTCCAAGCCCTTTTCAGGGCTGCTTTCCACCTTTAGTGTCCAACTGTCACATAAAGCTCACCTGTGGCTCCAAGAAGCTATAGCATATGTAATGGCCACATGCCCCCCCCAAAAAAAACAAACAAACAAACAAAAAAAAACAAAACCATTTTGGCAGAAGGGGTAAACAAGGCTGAGATTAAATTAACTAGATTCAACCCTGGCAGTGAGTTAGGGAAGAGGCTATCCCAAGCATGAGAAGAATCAGCAGATGGGAATAATTAGTTTTAATGGAAGAGGAAGGTAGCAGAACCTGGCACTGTGGAATGCTTAGAGTTTATACATTGAATGCCCCAAGGTCATCCAGTGCATCCTGAAGCATTGATAGTCATTTGGACTTTTGTTTAGTTACCGGACTCCAATGACTTACCCATGAGTCAAAAGATATCACCTATACTATTTTACCATTTTTATTTGCCTCAAAATACTCTGGTGATAGGAAAATAATGAAACAGTAGATACAAATACATTGAGAGTTATAGTCACAACCTTTAACATAAACAATGCAGATTAGAATGTTATCTTCTTGCTGGCATGAAAAAGCAAAAGGTTCTCACAACTCCCTTGGTGTCTGAGTAGCCTTTTTCAAGGATTGCATGATACCTCCTGGTATGAGGAAGGGGCTAGAAAATTCCCCTAAATATTATCAGCTTGAGACTTCTGGCCAAGATGGCAGCATGGAGGCAGACAGCTGCTTGAGCTCCCCGTTTTCTCTCAGAACTTACTTCATGACAAGCCTCAGAGTTAATGCTTGAACGGAAAAGAAACCCACAAATAATCACCAACAGAAGACATCCTTGAAATTCGCCTGAGAAGGTCTGTGTTTGCTCAGGGGAGGGTCAAACAGACTGGGCACAGACTGAGGGCAGGCAAGCAAGAGTGAGACAGGCAGCTCACACAGCTCAGACCTAAGGGGGGAGGGTAAGATCTCTGCCTTTTCTGCAAAAAGACTTTTACCCCAGTGTGGATATTCTGTCTTGGCAGCAAGTCAGTAGCAACAGAGAGGGTGTAAACACCAGAGGTGAAGGTTAAAACCCCGGGAAGCTAGCTTCTCTCGGGACCCAGCCACCCCCAACCCCCACCTGGAGTGACTCCGAGTTCTCAGAGCCTCAGAGCACAGACGCAGCACAGCCATCTCTGTCTAAAGCCAGATTAAAGTAAGTTTTGTTTTCCCTTTTTCTTCTTGAGGTTATGAGTGTGTGGGGAGGGGGGGGGGGGGGAGTGTGTGTGTGTGTGTGTGTGTGTGTGTGTGTGTGGGAGTGGAGAATCAGTGTTTCTGAATTTGACATTAATGGAAATGCTTTGCATAATTTTCTGTGTATTCTCAGTGTAGATAGTGGAGAAGGAGAAAGCGAATCTGAAACCCAAAATTTTAAAACATAAAAATAAATTGTTTTACATATGACTGGATACAAATATTAAATTAAAAAGAGTATAGTAGAAAAGGAGTGAGCATCTTTCAGAAGTTTATTATACAATACTTTATTTACCCATCAAGGCCAGAATAATAAAAAAAAAAGGGTTTGATTTGATGAAAATGATAGAAAAATTAAAAAGGTACTTCATAAATAAAAAAAAAAAAAATTACTCCAAAGAGCTGAACAGTGGGAGAGTTCATCCATCTCCTAGAAGGTAGCATTTAACTCAAAAGTAAAGTGTAAGTGAAGTCATAGAGATGCATTCTTGACTTAGTAAGAAACCACACAAAGTTCAGTTTTGCAGTAGTAATAACAATCCAAAGTACTTTGTGATGTCTTAAAGACTATTTTTGGGTCAAAGATCTACAGTGCATCTCAGCTACTCAGCATTGATGGCACCACATTTATTAGTGATAATAACATGTTCCTTTCATTAGGTTTTCAATAAGACTGTCATCAACCAATACTAAAGCCACTGATCACGTACATCTGGTTGAAGTCAATCCTTCTCTAGTTGAACTTTCAACTAAAGTATAGATATACAATATAATTAGGCTCTTCTCAATTGGCAAAGTACCTGGTTATGATTATATTCCAATTGATTTAAAAGGCAGGGGGTCCGTTGTTTTTATAAACAATGACTGAAGTCTTCTGTTTTATATGGCAAGAAGATGATTTTCTTTTCTGGGAGTTCAAGGAAGTCTCCATTACCTATCTCAGTAAGAGGAAATATTGTCCTATGACAATAAAGGGGAAAGGAGAGTATTCCTCTTAGTCATTTCATGAAAAAATATCAAAAGAGTGATCTTTAATAGATTCATCCTTCACATGGAAAGTGTTCATCTCCTTTATAGGCCATGTAAACTTCCAGAAATGGCCAAAGAACAATTGATTTGGAATTTGCTGTCTGAAAATTCTAGAATACCAGAAGCAGAATATTGTGTTTGTATACCATATTCATTAATTTGACCATGTTCTGTGATACTTCCAATTATGAGGGGTTGTGAAAAATCATGGAAAAATTAATTTGACTGAAGTTCATAAACATTGTATGTCAGTTTTATGACAGCATGTTTGCATCGGTTCTGAAAATTGGATGATGTGACCATGCTTTTCCAGTCACCAGTGGAGTAAAATAGGACTGTGTGTGTTTGCTTTTTTGCTTTTTAACATGATGTTTTAAGTGAGTACTGCAAAAAGCATTTAATATGGACAAAAACAGCATCAAGGTCAACTATGGCACTGGTAAATTATTTAACTTGAAAAAGCTACATGGCAAGGCTAAAGTGAAGGGAAAGTTGGCGAACAGCTTTTTCTTTATAGATGATTGTCCACTTAATGAAATCTCTGAAATTCAAATGCAAAAGGGAATGGACTTAATTATCTACCGATTGTCGGTAATATTGGGCCTGACAATATGAAGAAAACAGGGGGTTCTTCACCAGTCAACACTGCACCATCCATTTCTTGGAACCATTGTTCATCATTTGGAAAAAACATTGAATTCTGTGGAAATGTTCATCTTTCCTTAGCAGTATATTTCCCAGCAATGTAGACATACAAAATCAAGACGATGCACACATTGCGACAGCTAGCTTAGTGTTAGGAAAGCTCTAAAGGAAAATTTGGGATAGAAGCAGGACTTGACTGTCAAACAAAATAAAAAATCTGCCAATCTCTTGTGTTGATCTCATTGAAATGAAAAAGCCTATGAAACCTAGGCAATATAATAGTGCCATGCCAGGTAACTGAATCTTTTCCATTTGAATTATATGAGGGAAAGTTCTGAGCATTACTTGGAAAATAAATTACTACATATAAAGGTCCTTTCTCAAGTTAAACTGCCAAGCATTCCAACCCTATTGCAGAGGGGGTAACTCAAATAAACCAGCCACATAGTTCAAATGTCAAACATCAGTTTGTCCAAAACACTAATTAATGGAAAAATCACATGAATCAAACATACATTTGCATGCACACATGTGCGCACACACACACACACACACACACACACACACACACACACAGAGGTCAAAAGTAGTGACACAAGGACATTTTTCAAGATCACTCTGAACAATTTTGGATTAGATTTTGAATCAAAGGAGACAGTGTCACAAGATACTATCACATCAAAGAACTTTCTATGCCCCATGAGAAAAGCAGAATTCCAGAAGTTCAAAAGAAATGTAGGATATACAATTTAGATACATTCCCATTCCATATGTTCATGGGGACAATTTATTCCCAATCTATTATATTCATCATAAATTCAACTCATTTCTGTGCATATTTGAGAAATGAGGCATTTATCAAGATACTTGTTTTAAAGATTGTATTTTAGTTTTGTTTTCCTTCTACTCTTGATTACATTGATTTTATTTGTCTGAAAGCTTTTTAATTTTATATAATCCAAATTATCTGTTTCAAATATTTTTATGCTCTCTCTGGTTTGATTGATTGTTAATTTTTCCCCTTCCCATGGGTCTTGGTGTTCCAATTAAGCTATATTGTCACTATTTATGGATAAATTATGCATCCATTATGAATTTATCTTGGGATGTAATACTTCATACCATGTTTAATCCTATCGTTTTCCATTTTCCCCAGTTTTTGCCCAAAATTGAATTTTTATCCCAGAAAATAGAGTCTGAGTTTATCAAAAACTAGGCAATCTTTATCACTGTGTCTTGTTCTTGAATCAGTATTCACCATTCTTTCTTAGCCAGAGTCAAATAGTTTTGATGAACTATTGTTTTATAATATAGTTTGAGATCTGGTATTGCTGGATGCTTTTACTTTGTATTTTTTTTTTCATTAATTCCCTTGATATTTTAATTTTTGTTTTACCAGATGTAATTTATTGTTATTCTTTTTCTCCTCTATCAGATAATTTTGGCACTTTGATTATGATGGCACTGCATAACTTTGGGCAGAATTGTCATTTTTAACATATTGGCTCAGCCTATCCAAGAATAATTGATATTTTCACTTGTGTTTAGAACTGGATTTATTTGTATGAAAAGTATTTGACAACTGTGTTCACATATTTCTAGAGGTTTTTTTTTTTTTCCTTTTCAGGTAGACTTCTAAGTATTTTATATAGTTTACAATTATTTTCAATGGAATTTCTATCTCTTGCTGTTCTGCTTCGTTGGTGAGTGCAGAAGCAGCAAATCACAGGATGCTGGCTGATGATACTTACAGGATGTTATAGCTCTTGGTTTGGGGTTCCTTGTCAGAATGGAAAGCTAAAGGGAACCTTTAGGCACCATCCCTCCACCACACAATTAGAAGTGTTTACACTAATATCTCTTATTTTATTTTTATTTATTTATTTATTTATTTTACTTTCTTTTTCTTTTTTTTTTTATATTATCATCCCTCATATTCATTTCTCCAAACTATCCCCTCCCTCTCTCCACTCCCTCCTCCCGATGACAGGCAATCCCATACATTTCACATATGTTACAATATAACCTAGATACAATATATGTGTGTAAACACCATTTTCTTGTTGCACATTAAGTATTAGCTTCCGAAGGTATAAGTAACCTGGATAGATACACAGTAGTGCTAACAATTTACATTTACTTCCCAGTGTTCCTTCTCTGGGTGTAGTTATTTCTGTCCATCATTGATCAACTGGAAGTGAGTTAGATCTTCTTTATGTTTAAGATAATATCTCTTATTTTAAAAAAAATGAACCAGGAAAGAAGAAGAAAGAATCCCACCATTCAAAAATATTATGGGAACAGGGAAGATCAGGATTCATCTTCAGAGGAGGACAATTTTGTTGTGGCAACCCTCCTTAAAGTGTCTAGAAACTGGAAAATGAATGGATGCCCATCAATTGGAGAATGGTTGGGTAAATTATGATATATGAATGTTATGGAATATTATTGTTCTGTAAGAAATGACCAGCAGGATGATTTCAGAAAGGCCTAGAGAAACATATCAACTGATGCTGAGTGAAGTGAGCAGAACTAGGAGATTATACACTTCAACAACAATACTGTATGAGGATGTATTCTGATGGAAGTGGATATCTTCAATATAGAGAAGATCTAATCCAGTTCCAATTGATCAATGATGGACAGAATCAGCTACACCCAGAGAAGGAACACTGGGAAATGAGGGTAAATTGTTTGCATTTTTTGTTTTTCTTCCGAATCCAATTCTTCCTTTGCAACAACAACAACAACAACAAAAATTTTGATTCTGCACACATATATTATATCTAGGATATACTATAACATATTTAATATGTATGGGAATGCCTGCCATTTAGGGGAGGGGGTGGAGGGAAGGAGAGGAAAATTGGGAACAGAAGGGAGTACAAGGGATAATGTTGTAAAAAATTACCTATGTATATGTACTATCAAAAATGTTATAATTATAAAATTAATTTTAAAAAATAAAATATAAAAAATAATTTAAAAAAGCTTCTACCCCAAAGAGTAATGTGAAATGGCTCCTGTAATGTAGAAGCTTTCTGGAAGGTCTTGGAATCAGCCTTGGTCTTAGCAGAATAGTCAAGAATAAATTCCAAAGCCCTCACTTCCTGTCTACAATTCTTATATACCCTATTACAATTACATCACTATAGTACACTGAATATGTGTGAACTAGAGAACTATTACATTACCCATGCTAAGTACTATGTTTATGTAAACTAGATACCCATTGTCTCATCAATTTCTCTGAGTTAACCTTATTTAAAGTATACTTCTTTCAACTATACTTCTCCAGAGTTCTGGCTCTCTACAGGCTCCCTGTCCATACAGACTCTATAGAAGAACTTGAAAAAAATTTAAAAATCAAATGAGAATCATTGAGAAAAAACTAAAGAAAAAAAATAAAATCATCCAAGAAAAATGAAAAAAATTATGAAAAAAGTTAACCAGTTAGAAAAGAATATACAGAATTTCAAAGTTGAAAATAACTATAACATAACCAATGAAAGGAAAGAATTGTAGAATTTAGTTTTATCACCATTTCGAAGAGTTTGTGATTTTAGGAAGAAACAAGCTCCACTTATATGGTTTGAGATCATTTATTATCAACTAAAATCTTACATATTAATACAAAATAAACACAAATGAAAAGTCATAATTAGATAGATTTTTACTTGTAAACAGAAAATGCCTAATAATCTTAAATTTTCAGAGGATATCAATTTCATTGGAATAAGTCAAGGGTTTAGACTCCTCCAATCCAGTTAAGATTCTGGGTCCTACCTGGTGTCAGTAAGATGTATGAACCTAAGTTTGGCATGCTTCAGAATAATCAGAATAATAATCAGAATTAATCAAATGGTTAAGAATTGTCACATGAGTCACTTAATAAAGGAAAAATGAAAAAATTTATCACAAATATGGTCAATTCTAACAAATCTAACAATCAGGCTTCTCATAGTGAGGTCCAGGGATTAGAGAAATCTCATCAAATATAGAAAAAATGGGGGTGGAGCCAAGATGGCAGAGAAGATACACGCGAATTTGTAAGCTCCCTTCTTCCCTCATTACCAATTAGTTAAATCAGCATCAAAAATACCTGGACTGATAAAAACCACAAGGATTAGAAGCACAACTTATCAGCTGAAGAGAATCTAGAATTTCAAGAGAAAAAGTCAGTTCTGAGGGGAGGGGAAAAAAAAAAAAGGCCAGCACAGACAAGGTTAGGTGTGAACACACTGCTCAATCAGGCTAAGGAGAACTCTGGGATCAGAGAAGCCACAGAGATAGAGGAATCTGACAAAGGCTGATAGCTCTTCTCTGCTTATAAAAGTAAACCAGTTCAGAAGAGAAATCAAGCCACTTTAAAATATAAAGCCAGATCCTTAATCCACCCCAATCCAGAAGTGAACTAATAGATCTCCACCTGGCTGTGAAGCTAACCCTTCTGCTGCCTAGGGCTTCTTCTTGGGGTAGTTAAGAGCCTGAATAGCCAGGACACAGCCTGAGGCAACATCTAATCCACATAGTGCTGGGCTCAGGCTGAGGCAGTTGAACTCTAGCAGCAGCGGAATTCCCAGAGAAGCAGAACCTTTGAAGTAGGGAACGTGCTTTCCAGGCAGACACTTCCAGTTTGACTGCAGGGGCTTTTCACATCAGCTGTTGAAATCCATGCCCCACGAGAGGCATTGGCTGGGGTTTGTGACACGTTTACTATTCAGCCTTAAACCTCAGGGCAATTGTTAGGCCACACAGTGGGGTCCTGCACTGGGCACTCCAAACAATGCAGCCATTTTAAACACTTCTGAGGCATTTCCAGGGAGGGGGGAAGGGAACTCTCTCCCAGAGCTCTCTCTTAGCTCAGGCACAGGACTTGCTACATCCATCCAGTCTGGGAAGAAACTGGTAAATAAATAAATAAATAAACTTCTTACCCCAAGGGCAGACCCCAACAGATTTTTAACAATGAGTAAGAAGCTGAAGAGAACGATTGATACATTCTACACAGAGAAAGAGCGGGTATCCAACCCCGAGGAAGTTAACAGCAGAGAGTCAGCAGATAACAGCCTAAAGGGGAATAATATCTGCCTCCCATCACATAACTCTTTCCTAGGAGAGACTATTAAAAATTTAAGAGAGTTTGAAGAAAAATGGGAAAAGAGAAGCTATATAGAGAATAACAATGTCCTGAAATTTGAGTTGGAAAAAATAAAGAATTCACAGGAGGTGCAGGGAAACAAAATTTGTGAATTAGAAAATGTTAAAAAAAATCACAGGAAAGTAGGATTTCTGAAATGGAAAAGATAAAAAATTCTCAGGGTGGTAGGAATTCTGAATTGGAAAAGATGAAAAAAGTCTCAAGAAAATAGGATTTCTGAACTGGAAAAAAAATTAACTCTCTCTAAAAAATTAGGGAAATGGAAAAAAATTCAATAGAGCAAAATAATTCATTTAAAAACTCAATTGGGCATATACAAAAAGAACTAAAAAATGTGAATAAAGAAAATAACTCATTAAAAATCAGGACGGAACAAATAGAGATGAATGATTCATTGAGAACACAAGAATCAGTCAAACAAAACAAAACAAACAAAAAAAAATGAAAAGCTGGAGAATAACGTCAAATACTTACTGGGAAAACCTATAGACCTTGAAAATAGATCTAGGAGAGATAATCTGAGGATCATTAGACTTCCCCAAAACTATGATCAAAAAAAGAGCCTAGATTCTATTTTACAGGAAATCATCAAAGAGAACTGTCCAGAGATAATAGAAACAGAAGGGAAAATAGGTGTTGAAAGAATTCGTCTAATGTCTTCTGAAAAAGACCCTAAAAAAAGAACTCCATGTAACATTGTGGCTAAGCTACAGAACTATCAAACAAAGGAAAAAATATTGCAAGCACCTAGAAAAAACAATTCAAATAACAAGGAGCAACAATAAGGGTCACTCAAGATCTGGCTGCCTCCACATTAAAAGATTGAAGGGCCTGGAACCTGATATTCCGAAAGGCAAAAGATCAAGGATTGCAAACAAGAATGAACTACCCAGCTAAGATTAGCATTTTCTTCCATGGAAGAAGATGGTAATTTAATGAAACAGAGCAATTCCATTTCTTTCTAAGAAAAAAACCAGACTTAAACAAAAAAATTGATCTACATCCACAAGACTGAAGAGAAGCAGAAAAAGGTAAAAAGAACTCTTGAGAACTGTATCTCTGTTGTGGATATACAGAAAGTCCACATGGATAATTTGACTTTACTGATGTAAAAAAGGGGAATAGGAAAGGGAAGGGGGTAGTATCAGAAAAAGGAGAAGGAGTGATAAAAAGAGGGAAACTACATCCCAGGAAAAGACATAGAAAAATATACCTCATCTGAGGGGAATTTAGAGAGGGGGAGAAACATTATGTGAATCTTACTCTCATCAGAGTAGGCTCAAAGAGTAAATAATTGACATATTTGTTTTTCAGAGAATTCTCTCTCACCTCATTAAAAGTGGGGAGAGGAGAAGGGAAAAGGAAAAGGGGAATAAGGGAAGGGTATAAGAAAAGGGAAGGGACTTAAAAGGAGGGGGGAGGCATACTAAAAAGGGAGGGCTGTGTGTCATAGGTGGGGTCTATAAATTAAATATTGGGGAAGGGGTTCAGGGGGGTCAAGGGAAAAAAAGCATAATCTGGGGATAATATGATGGCAGGAAATACAGAATTAGTAATTTTAACTGTAAAAGTGAATGGGATGAACTCTCCCATCAAACAGAGACAGATAGCAGACTGGATCAAAAGTCAGTACCCTACAATATGTTGTTTACAGAAAACACACTTAAAGCAGGGAGATACATACAGAGTAAAGGTAAAAGGTTGGATAAAAATCTATTATGCTTCAGGTAAAGCCAAAAAAGCAGGGGTTGCCATCCTAATCTCAGATCAAGTAAAAGCAGAAATTGATCTAATTAAAAGAGATAAGGAAGGAAACTATATCCTGCTAAAAGGTAGCATAAAAAATGAAGCCATATCAATACTAAACATATATGCACCAAGTAGTATAGAATCTAACTTTCTAAAGGAAAAGTTAAGAGAGTTGAAAGAAGAAATAGACAGTAGAACTATAATAGTGGGAGATCTCAACATTGCACTCTCAGATTTAGACAAATCAAACCACAAAACAAATTAGAAAGAAATTAAAAATGTAAATAGAACATTAGGAAAACTAGGTATGATAGAGCTTTGGAGAAAGTTGAATGGTGGTAGAAAGGAGTATACTTTCTTCTCAGCAATTCATGGAACCTATACAAAAATTGACCATATATTAGGACATAAAGATCTCAAAATTAAATGCAGGAAGGCAGAAAGAGTAAATCCCTTCTTCTCAGATCACAATGCAATAAAAACTACATTCAATAAGACGTTAGGGGTAAATAGACTAAAAGGTAATTGGAAACTGAATAATATCTTAAAAAATGACTGGGTGAAACGGCAAATTATAGAAACAATAATTTCACCCACGTTCATGACAATGATGAGACATCATACCAAAATCTGTGGGATGCAGCTAAAGTGGTAATAAGGAGAAATTTTATATCTTTTGAGGCTTATTTGAACAAAATACAGAAAGAGAAGATTAATGAATTGGGCTTGCAACTTAAAAAGCTAGAAAAAGACCAAATTAAAAACCCCCAACCAAAAATCAAACTTGAAATACTAAAATTAAAAGAAGAAATCAATAATATTGAAAGTAAAAAACAACAACAACAACAAAAAAAAAAATCTATTGAATTAATGAATAAAACCAAGAGTTGGCTTTGCGAAAAATCCAATAAAATAGATAAACCTTTAGTAAATCTGATCAGAAAAAGGAAACAGCAAAATCAAATTGTTAGTCTTACAAATGAAAAGGGGGATCTTTCCACCGTTGAAGAGGAAATTAGAGAAATAATAAGGAGTTACTTTGCCCAAATTTATGCCAATAAATTTGATAACTTAAGCGAAATGGATGACTTCCTCCCAAAATATAGGCTTCCTAGATTAACAGAGGAGAAGGTAAACTGCTTAAATAGTCCCATTTCAGAAAAAGAAATAGAACAAGCTATTAATCAACTCCCCAAGAAAATCCCCAGGATCAGATGGATTTACATGTGAATTCTACAAAACATTTAAAGAACAATTAGCCCCAATTTATATAAACTATTTGCAAAAATAGGGGATGAAATAGTCCTACCAAACTCCTTTTATGAAACAGACATGGTTCTGATACCTAAACCAGATAGATCGAAAATTGAGAAAGAAAACTATAGACCAATCTCCTTAATGAATATTGATGCTAAAATCTTAAATAAGATATTAGCAAAAAGACTTCAGAAAGTCATCCCCAGGATAATACACTATGATCAAGTAGG
The DNA here is from genome assembly GCF_048593235.1 of Sminthopsis crassicaudata. NCBI lineage: Eukaryota > Metazoa > Chordata > Mammalia > Dasyuromorphia > Dasyuridae > Sminthopsis > Sminthopsis crassicaudata. The sequence continues at coordinate 364,207,709 of NC_133617.1, forward strand.
ATTTATACCAGGAATACAAGGCTGGTTTAATATTAGAAAAACTATTAGTATAATTGAACATATTAATAATCCAATTAATAAAAACCATATGATCATCTCAATATATGCAGAAAAAGCATTTGATAAAATCCAACATCCATTCCTACTACAAATGCTTAAGAGTATAGGAATAAATGGACTATTCCTTAGAATAATCAGGAGCATATATTTACGACCGTCAGTAAGCATAATATGTAATGGAGATAAACTAGAACCTTTCCCAGTGAGATCAGGAGTGCACCAAGGTTGCCCACTATCACCATTACTATTCAATATTGTATTAGAAATGCTAGCCTCAGCAATAAGAGTTGAGAAAGAGATTAAAGGAATAAGAGTAGGTAATGAGGAAATCAAACTGTCACTCTGCAGATAATATGATGGTATACTTAGAGAACCCCAGAGATTCTAATAAAAAGTTATTAGAAATAATTCAGAATTTTAGCAAAGTCGCAGGATAAAAAATAAATCCACATAAATCCTCTGCATTTTTATACATCACCAACAAAATGCAACAACAAGAGATACAAAGAGAAATTCCATTCCAAACAAATGTTGAGAGTATAAAATATTTGGGAATCCATCTGCCAAAGAAGTCAGGAATTATATGAGCAAAATTATAAAACATTTGCCACAAAAAATAAAGTCAGATTTAAATAATCGGAAAGACATTCAGTGTTCCTGGTTAGGCTGAGAGAATATAATAAAGATGACAGTACTCCCCAAACTAATCTATTTATTTAGTGCTATACCAATCAGACTCCCAAGAAACTATTTTAATGACCTAGAAAAAAATAACAACAAAATTCATATGGAATAATAAAAGGTCGACAATTTCAAGGGAACTAATGAAAAAAAAGTCAGATGAAGGTGGTCTAGGTGTACCTGATCTAAAGCTATATTATAGCAACAGTCACCAAAACCATTTGGTATTGGCTAAGAAACAGACCAGTCAATCAGTGGAACAGATTAGGTACAAAGGACAAAAAAGAGTATATCTATAGCAATCTAGTTTTTGACAAACCCAAAGATACCAACATTTGAGATAAAAATTCATTATTTGAAAAAAAACTGTTGGGAAAACTGCAAATTAGTAGGGGAGAAATTAGATATGTATCCATACTTAACACCATATACCAAGATAAGAGCAAAATGGGTCCATGATTTAGGCATAACGAATGAGATCATAAATAGATTAGAGGAATAGAGGATAGTCTACCTCTCAGACCTGTGGAGGAGGAAGGAATTTATGACCAGAGGAGAACTAGAGATCATTATCAATCACAAAATAGAAAATTTTGATTACATCAAACTAAAAAGTTTCTGTACAAACAATATAATGCAAACAAGATTAGAAGGGAAGTAACAAATTAGGAAAATATTTTTACAATTAAAGGTTCTGATAAAGGTCCCATTTCCAAAATATATAGAGAACTGACTCTAATTTATAAGAAATCAAACCATTCTCCAATTGATAAATGTTCAAAGGATCTGAACAGACAATTCTCAGATGATGAAATTGAAATTATGTCCACTCATATGAAAGAGTGTTCCAAATCACTACTGATCAGAGAAATGCAAATTAAGACAACTCTGAGATACCACTACACACCTGTCAGATTGGCTAAGATGACAGGAACAAATAATGATGAATGTGGGAGGGGATGTGGGAAAACTGGGACACTAATACATTGTTGGGAGAGTTGTGAAAGAATCCGGCCATTCTGGAAAGCAATCTGGAACTATGCCCAAAAAGTTATCAAACTGTGCATATCCTTTGATCCAGCAGTGCTGCTATTGGGCTTATATCCCAAAGAAATACTAAAGAGGGGAAAGGGACCTGTATGTGCCAAAATGTTTGTGGCAGCCCTTTTCATAGTGGCTAGAAACTGGAAGATGAATGGATGTCCATCAATTGGAAAATGGTTGGGTAAATTATTGTATATGAAGGTTATGGAATATTATTTCTCTGTAAGAAATGACCAGCAGGATGAAATCAGAAAGATTTGGAGAGACTTACATGAACTGATGCTGAGTGAAATGAACAGAACCAGAAGATCACTGTAGACTTCAACAACAATGCTGTATGAAGATGTATTTTGATGGAAGAGCATATCTTCAACATAAAGAAGATCCAAGTCACTTCCAGTTGATCAATGATGGACAGAAACAACTACAGCCAGAGAAGGAACACTGGGAAGTGAATTAAAATTGTTAGCACTACTGTCTATCTACTCAGGTTACTTATGCCTTGGGAATCTAATACTTAATGTACAACAAGAAAATTGGATTTACACACATAAATTGTATCTAGGTTATGCTGTAACACATGTAAAATGTATGGGATTGCCTGTCATCTAGGGGAGGGAGTACAGGGAGGTAGGGGAAAATTTGGAAAAATGAATAAAAGGTATAATGTTATAAAAAAATTACTCATGCATATGTATTGTCAAAAAATTTTATAATTATAAAATTAAAAAATAAATTAATAAAATAATGAATATTAGTCATTCTGTAGTGCAGATATAAAGAGCCTATGTTTATTTTTCTGTCAATTAGAGGACTAGATCTTTAAAATATTTTCCTAGCTCTTAAATTCTCAAACTTTATATTGGGTAATCCTTTTTTTTGTCATTGCCATAACCAAGGCTTTCATATTTGGGATTTTTGGCCCAAAATTAATTTCTTAGATAAGTAAGAAAGAAAACTTATACCTGGACAGAAAAAAATAAAATTCTGAATGAAAGACTTTTTTTTTAATTTCCCAAGGAAATCAGAAATATTCTGCTATAACCAGGATATAAGAGAATTAATAAGAGGAATAGGTGATTAAATATCAGAGACTAAATAGAAGATATTGTTATAAATGAAAAAAGAAAGGACAGAAGGAAGGAATGAGGGAGGAAAGGAAGGAGGGGGGAAAAGAAGGAAGGTAGGAAGGAAGGAAGGAAGGAAGGAAGGAAGGAAGGAAGGAAGGAAGGAAGGAAGGAAGGAAGGAAGGAAGAAGGAAGGAAGGAAGGAAGGAAGGAAGGAAGGAAGGAAGGAAGGAAGGAAGGAAGGAAGGAAGGAAGGAAGGAAGGAAGGAAGGAAGGAAGGAAGGAAGAAGGAAGAAGGAAGGAAGGAAGGAAGGAAGGAAAGAAAGAAAGAAAGAGAGAAAGAAAGAAAGAAAGAAAAAGAAAGAAAGAAAGAGAAAGAAAGAAAGAGAAAGAAAGAAAACAAAGAAAGAAAGAAAGAAGAAAGAAAGAAAGAAAGAAAGAAAGAAAGAAAGAAAGAAAGAAAGAAAGAAAGAAAGAAAGAAAGAAAGAAAAGAAAGAAAGAAAGAAAGAAAGAAAAAGAAAGAAAGAAAGAAGAAAACAAAGAAAGAAAGAAAGAAAGAAAGAAAGAAAGAGGAAAGAAGGAAAGAAGAAAGAGGAAAGAAGGAAGGAAGAAAAAAAGAAAGGAAGGAAGGAAGGAAGAAAAAAGGAAGAAAGAAAAAAAGAAGAAAGAAAGAAAGAAAGAAAGAAAGAAAGAAAGAAAGAAAGAAAGAAAGAAAGAAAGAAAGAAAGAAAGAAAGAAAGAAAGAAAGAAAGAAAGAAAGAAAGAAAGAAAGAAAGAAAGAAAGAAAGAAAGAAAGAAAGAAAGAAAGAAAGAAAGAAAGAAAGAAAGAAAGAAAGAAGGGAGGGAGGGAGGGAGGAAGGAAGGAAGGAAGGAAGAAGGGAAGGAAGGAAAGAAGGGAAGGAAGGAAGGAGGGAAGGAAGGAGGGAAGGAAGGAGGGAAGGAAAAACTAAAAAAAATTCTTCAAAAATTCTTCATATAAGCAGTAGAAAAGAAGAGTTTGTTTTTTTCAAAGTTCTAGAGAAGAATGAAGCAACAGAACAGAATGAGATTGGTTGGGGATGGTGATAGCTAAAGGCAAAAAAAAAAAAAAAAAAAATTAGAGATGACCTATCGATACTGAGCTATATAGAGAAAAGAATAACAAATCATTCTCTTTACAGAGAATAATGTACAATCAGGGAAAAAAAAAACTGCATTACTGAGTAGACTCAAAAATGTTTAACTGTTAAGAGAAAAAAGGCAAGAAATAACATCAGATACACGGCATCAGTAAAGAGAGGTCAATAACACAATGTGCTTCTTAATCTTATAAATGTTAATTAGAGCTTTTAAAAAGAGTATGGGCTCCTCTTTGTTATTAATTTCTATTTATACCATTTTATATCACTTTCATTTCCAAATATATGCTTTCATTTCTTTCTTAGAAGCTTTGCCTTGTAATAAAAAAAAAAAAAAAAAAAAGAAGAAAGCAATTCAACAAAGTTAACCACTCAATCAAAAAATTGGAACAGCATAATGTACTTCCAATAATTTTGCACCTTTACAAATAAAGAAGTAAAGACAGTGTTCATGTTTTCCTTCTTGTTCATGGTCAATTTTTACTGTTATAGCCACATAATATTCAGTTTTATTTGTTATTCATGTTATTTCCATTTACTTTTTGTATTCTTTTTGTTCCTACCCTATCTTCTTCATTTTAAGGAAAGGTGATTAATAAGAAAATTATTTGGAATTCTTATTTAAGCAAGCAATTAATGTAATAAGAACAGAAGTTTTTACCAGTGTGAATGTTACTAATTAAGAAGATTAGTAAAATCATAGGAAGGAATCCTTTTGGAATATTCTGAAATAATTTAGCTTAGTGATGTACTACACCAGAAACATTAATTTTCTGCAAAGGAGGATGGCTGATTCATTTTTCATCTTTAAAGTTATTGAAAGTATCTGTATAATAAGGAAGTAAATTTCCTGGGCAGGAGAATTTGTTGTCTGGAAAATAAAATCAGGGGTTGGAGCCAAGATGGCAGAGAAGGACAGGTCTTTATTTGACTTTTTCCTAACTTCCCTCTGAATCAACAGTACATCAAGATTCTAAATGGGTTTTGGAATGACAGAATCCATAAATATTTGGAGAGTAACCAATTTCCAGGTGGTATTTTAGAATAACTTCATCAAAGGTCTGTTTCAATCAGGCAGCAATGGGGACGAGGGGAAGGGAGGGTAGGGAGGGAGAAGAGAGAAAATGGGCTAGCACAGGTACAGTGCAGGGTGGGCCAGGACAGAAAGGTCTCTACGTGCTGGGATTATCTACTGGGAGACTCAGCCAAAATACAGCAGCATTGGCTACTCTGTCCTGTTTCAAAAGTCAGTAGATCAGTAGACTAGCTGTGAGACCTATAACACAACTACAGAAGGCAAATATTGAGCCCCTAAATCCCAGTTTAACAAGTGGAATTTATCGATGTCTACCCATCATGGGAAAGAACCCAACAGTACTGGCCCTAGGGCAACATGAAGTCACTGTTACCTGTAGAAGCAGCTTGGGATAACTTACCCTTTGTCCTAGGAGCAGAGTTTCACCTTTAAAAATGACCCAGAGAAGCAATAGATAACCATTATGGAGACAGGAAAGAACAGACCTCAAAGCCAGAGGACACTGAAGGTAAAATATCTTCATATGAAGCCTCAAAGGATGAGATGAATTGGTCTCCAGCACAAAATTCTCTGTTGGAAGAATTCAAAAAGATTCTTTAAAACGGAATCAGAAAAATTTCCCATTAGAAGAATTGGGAAAGGAAATGAGAACTTTGGGGAAAGAAACAAAGAATTTGCCCAAGTAGCTCTTAGGGGAAATTTTATATCTCTACATGCATACTTGAATAAAATAGAGAAAAAGGAGATCAATGAATGAGGATGGCAAACCTGTCTGTAAAAAACCCATGTCTTTCAAAACTGAGTTTACTTGTCTCAAATCTGTTAACATTCTCCACTTACCAGATTTTTTTCTTTATAATACAGGGAAGTTCCATGGGCTATTTGTTACCTCAATAGGTCATAATTCTAATTGTTCTTGTACCAATGATGTAGAGCAGCTGTTTTCTCTTTAGACAGGGGCCATTGCTCCACCCATACCAGTTGTGTCAGTAGTCCCAGTCATTTTTTGATCAATAAAAGTCTCAGCAGCAATGACCTTTCCTAAAAATATGTGGTAATTTTCATCCCTAATTGATGTAATATATCTCTACCTCATAAGTTAATAGGTAAGCCATCTATTATTAAGGGGAAAATGATTCCTGTCTTTCCATCTTTTTGCCAATTTACTGATTCAGCAAACATCAAAGCCTCCTTACTGCCTCCTACTCTTTACACTGTATTGTAATTTGAAATCATAGGCCACCAAGAGGACCATTGAAAAGCATCCACCACAGTCCTGTAAGCTCCAGTGTCTATTAGACCTTCAAACTATTGGTTATTCAACATAAAGGTCAGTATTGGCTGAGTGAATGTGATAGTCTTTGTGAAATATGTTTGTACAATGGCCTCTGAATTTGGATCCATCTATGGGATTAAATCACAATTATCATCTTCTGTTTTAATTGTAAATTGAGATGCAGGGATTATTCCTTGAGATATACATTGTCCCTTGTTAAGATATGTTTCTTTTTTTTTCTTTTTTTTTTTAATTTATTTATTTACTTATTTTAACTATTTTTAATTAATTTTTATAATTATAACATTTTCTTTCACAGTACATATGCATAGGTAATTTTTTTCCTTTTACAACATTATCCCTTGACTCCCCTCTGTTCTGAATTTTTCCTCTCCTTTCCTCCACCCCTCCCCTAGATGGCAGGCATTCCCATACATATTAAATATCTTATAGTATATCCTAGGTACAATATATATATGTGCAGAACCGAATTTTGTTGTTGTTGTTGTTGTTGCAAAGGAAGGATTGTATTCACAAGGTAAAAATAATCTGGGAAGAGAAACAAAACAAAACAAAACAAAACAAAACAAAAAAAACAATGCTCTCAGTTTACACTCATTTCCCAGTGTTTCTTCTCTGGGTGTAGCTGATTCTGTCCATCATTGATCAATTGGAATTGGATTAACTCTTCTCTGTGTTGAAGATATCCACTTCCATCAGAATACATCCTCATACAGTATCATTATTGAAGTGTATAATGATCTCCTGGTTCTGCTCCTTTCACTCAGCATCAGTTGATGTAAGTCTCTCCAAGCCTCTCTGTATTCCTCCAGTTGGTCATTTCTTACAGAACAATAATATTCCATAACATTTATATTCCATAATTTACCCAACCATTCTCCAATTGATGGACATCCATTCATTTTCCAGTTTCTAGCCACTATGAAAAGGGCTGCCACAAACATTTTGGCACATACAGGTCCCTTTACCCTCTTTAGTATTTCTTTGGGATATAAGCCCAATAGCAGCACTGCTGGATCAAAGGGTATGCACAGTTTGATAACTTTTTGGGCATAATTCCAGATTGCTCTCCAGAATGGTTGTATTCTTTCACAACTCCACCAACAATGCATCAGTGTCCCAGTTTTCCCACAGCCCCTCCAACATTCATCGTTATTAGTTCCTGTCATCTTAGCCAATCTGACAGGTGTGTAATGATATCTCAGAGTTGTCTTAATTTGCATTTCTCTGATCAATAGTGATTTGGAACACTCTTTCATATGAATGGAAATACTTTTAATTTCATCATCTGAAAATTGTCTGTTCATATCCTTTGACCATTTATCAATTGGAGAATGGCTTGATTTCTTATAAATTAAAGTCAATTCTCTGTATATTTTGGAGATGAGGCCTTTATCAGAAGATATGTTTCAATACTGTCAGTGTTTAGCATAGTTACAGACACAGGCATTTCCTCACATATATTTATATCACTGGGATAGCTAATGAATGCCAGGGTAGTGGAGAATTTATAACAAGGATTTTAATTGTTTATTTCACTGATACTATTGATTGGACACTTCACAAACAGTATGAGGGTTAGACTCATGATTTTTTTTTACTGTGAATGTCCTTTGGCATCTAAAGCAGCATCCATTCCTGATTTATATCTGCCCCTACTTGAGCTGTCATTGCCCAGATTGATTTTATGGCTCCGTGGAGGCCCCTGACCCTGTTTCCCTGATTCCTGCATTCTGAAGCCCAATGTCCCATTATTTTGCATTTTGGACATGACAAATTAGGTGGACCCCTGTTACCTGCTTTCTTTCCTTGTGAATGACAGTCTTTCTTAAAATGTCCTGGTTTACCACAAGTATAACGATTCCCTTTTGGCCCTGTTACACTCCCTTTGTACTAATCTAACCTTGTAGCTTCCCTTAGAGTTACTCTTAATGCCCATCCATGGATGGCATGGCTAGGTCACACTTACCTGTCTTCAGGCACTAGACCGGGTCCCACAGAGACAGACCACCAGGAAGTAGTGGTGAAGCAAAAAAGAACTTTATTCTTAGATAGCATAAATTTATACTCCTCTGAGGAACTAGGGGAAGGGGAAGTTCTCTAGGAACCAGGATGGATAGGTCATAATGAGATTGCCCCAAGAAGAAGGAGGGAGGAGTACTAGGCTTTGAGAGCACTAAGGAGGGAGACATTGTGCCTGAGATCAAACACCACCTCTTGGGACTAAGCCTCACCTCTACTAGGAGTCACCTGCACCTAGATACCTCTCATCCCTCAGGTTTTCCCACATGCTTTGAGCCACATTCCTTGCTCCCAGAGGCTTTTTAACCGTTATAACTCTCTCTTTTCGTTTAATACAATGTCAAGTGGGGGTCCACAGGGATGTCCAGTAAGGTTAAGATAATCACTTTTAACTTGGTATATAGATTGCTGAAGCATGCAAAAGAAACAGCTAATCATGATTGGCAAGAAAATTAATAGAAGAAAAGACAAAGCTATCATAACACCAATATGTGTAAAAAGGGGGGTGAATGGTGAGAAGGTGTGTTTTATCCATTCAGCCACTTGATCTATAACATCTTGGGACTTTTGATGTGACTACTTATTGGTGTAATTAGTTCTTAAATAGATAAGTTGTCACAAAGATTGCAATTCTGTAGTGAAATGTGTCTTTGGATTTCAGCCAATGTCTATGATGGATTTGCACCAGGACTGTGAGAAAGGGAGAGGAGATGCATTGCACATCTCATTAGAGAGTAAAGGGGTTACACTATTTGAGAATATCTTCCATCACATGGTAAGGCACTTCTTCATTCTATCCAAAGGACTTCATTACTCATTGTTGAGTAATCTCTGCTAAATGTTGGATTTGTCCTTCCAGCATATTATCTAATTTTGCCTGGACTTGAAAGGCTTGTGCCATTTTCTGGGCTAGGTCCTGAATTTGGGAAGCTAGCAGGTTAGTTTGTGCATAAAGCTCTTGAATTTGAAATTCTTCAAAGATAGACATAGCTAAGAGACAACCTGGATTAAAATCAAAAATAGATGATGGGATGGAAAAAACATATCACAAGCGAGGCAAAATGGCATCTCATGGGATGATGTGGGATTTCAGTTTTGTGTATTTCAATGAATTCTATTAATATTTTTTGTTTTTCTTAATGAACATTTAATACTTCAAAAGAGCTATAAGGTATAAAAGTGGAATTTTCATTATAGATATGATTTTTTTTCAATACAGAGTAAATTGCTTAAGTAAAATATGTAATTGACCATTCTGTCTTAGAGTTTGTAATAGAACCCAAGAGTAAATATAATAGATTTTAGAAAAATACATTTAAATACCCAAGAGGAAAGATAGATATGATCTCAGAAATGTAATTTCATAGACAAATTATTCCTGGAGAGTTGGAAATTTCTCAAGAATGGAATTTTGAAGACATGATGAGAAACAATAAAAATAAGCAAGAAGGGTAAGGGTTTTAATGAAACCTATGTGCAAAATGAAATTTTTTAATGAAGCAATTTACAAAAATAAAACAAAACAGAATCAAGCAGTGTTAAACTAGATTCTTATTTTAATGGTATAGTTTTATCATAATAGTTTAAAAAATAATAATGTCCACATGTGATCAGATTAGTGAAGCATGTTGAGGACAAGAAAAAGATTTTTAAAGTATATAAAAGAAAAAAAGGAAGCTCAAAAGATAGTAGAACTAAACTGTGGTTCAGGTTGACTGGGATGATAAAAATTAACTGCAAAGGAAAGGTAGATTCATAGTCTACTTTTATTTTCTTTACCATAGAGAATGGTCTTTGGGTTCTAAAGGATAGAAAAAAAAATAAAATGGATTTGATATTCAAAATTATTAAAGAGATATTAAATGAGTTATTTATTGTTACTGATAAGTTAAAGACTCGAGACTGAGGAAAACCACTTCCCAGATGGTTAAAATAATCAGTTCACAAATTCAGTGATCTAGAGTCAGTAATCTTTAAGTATCTAAGAGGTTGAGGAAGGTGCCAGAATACTGAAGAATACATGAACTGATGCTAAGTGAAACAAGTAGAACCAACAAAATATTGTACACAAGAACAATGAGATTATGTGATAGTAAACTCTGATGGACATGACTCTTCAACAATGAGGTTATTCAGGCCAACTCGTATAAACTTAACTTCAATTCCCACTATGTTTGAAAAATAATAGTTAAGGGATAGTTATTGGATAGCTATAAAGAAGTGATAGACATAAAAAATTAGCATATAATCATTAAGGACATGTCAAGCCAGACAAACCTCCTATTTTTGATGTTACTAAATATATTTCCCATAGAATGCTACAGATATAGTTTACTAGGAATCACTAAACTAACATTACTTAAGCATTTACTACGTGCTAACTATTTAACAAAGTCACTCATGATTTTTTTTTCTGTGATATTAGAAATATATAGGTTTCATGAAAATAAGATTAGGTGAGTTTGAAGTCATTTGAATGGGAGGACTTAAAAAGTCAACAGTTCAATGTCAACATAAAAAAGAGATATGCACAATTGTCCCTGGCATTATGACCTTGGATAATATTTTAGTTGCAGAGTGAGAAACTAAAAAAGTTATTACTAATCAAGTATATGGGGACAAATATAATAAGATGAACTGTGTGTGTGTGTGTATGTGTGTGTGTGTGTGTATGAGAGAGGGGGGGAGAAACAGGCAGAGAGAAAGAAAGAGAGAGTGAGAGATAGACAGAAAGAGAGAAGGGGAGGGAGGGAAGGAGAGAGAGAGAAGGAGGGAGGAAGAGAGGAAGGTACAGGGAGGGAGGGATAGAGGAATGGTGGGAAAGAGGGAGAGAGAGAAATGGAGAGAGAGATTAGGAGACTCCAAGCTCATTATCAGTCAATCACATGCCATCTGTCGGAACAAAAGGGGATAATATAATTCAGGATTGTATGATGAGGAACAGAGTTCAATACTTGAAGGGAGAATTGATGATCCCACTCTTTCCTTCCATTGTCAGATTACGTCTGAAATTTTGTGTTCACTTCTATAGACCATATGAAAGAAAGGAGGCTGAAAAGCTGGAAATATCTAATGGAGGATAAGCACCATGGAAATGAACCTATATTATGTCATTAAAAAATTGGCTAGGAAATCGGGGATACTTTAGTCTTATGAAAATATAGCTTGAGGAGGAGAAAGAAATATAATATTTGTCTTAGAGTGCATGCTAGATTATCAGTTATGGAAGGATTAGACATTCTCATATAATGAAATATGAGAAATAAATTGAAGTAAAAAATGCAAATTTTTGATTCATTGTGAGATAAATTTTCCTAATACTTAGAATGTAAAAAAAAAAAAAAAACTACCAAACTAACAACAAAAACAAAACCAAATGGGCATCTCCTGATGGTCCCCACAAGATAGTAATTTTCTTATCATTAGTTGCATTGAAGCATAACTGAAAGACATGTAACCAGGTATTCCATATTATTGTTCTTTTAAAAAGTGAATTTGTTTTCAGGTTCATTTTGACTAGATGGTCTTCAAATTTTGTGTTTCTATGACTCTGTTTCATGCTGAGACTGCCTGTTTTTTCAGAAGACCGTTTCATTATCATTAAACTATGTCAGGATAAGATTGCTATGAGTAGACAGTCTATTTTCTGCAATGTTTCTGAAACTTCATCAAGGTAGGAATATATTATATATTAAAATATTAATGCTTTAAATGTGTCTTTAAAGAAACCAGGAATTCTAAGAGGTAAAAAATGAGGATTTTGTTTGCTAAGGTGATTTTGCTGCTGACTTGCTGGGATGCTTCCTTCCTGGACAACACTCTTTTTCATGTTAAGGAGATAGAATTTTCTTGTTGATCTTCCAAATTTCTTGGACTAAATGATAGTCTTGCCTCATTTTTTGTTCTGCTGTCCCAGAAGTTTTTTAGGGTCACTATTTTATTGTTGTTAGAAAGTGAATAAGAGAGAATTACAGCAATTTACTGCTTACTTTGACATCTTGGCTCCTGGAAGAACAAGTTAATTTTATAACATGGTTGTAGCTATTATTTCAGTGAACTTTGAGTCAAGAATGAAATACCACTATTTCTACTGCTTTCCCTCCTATATGCATACATGTGTATATGCATACAAAGAGTGAATATGTATATTTGTATATGAGTGTGTATGCATAGACATATGTGTATTTGTATGTATATCTATATACATGTGTATCTGTGTGCATATATGATTAAATTATTAAAATTTCTAGACCTGCTTGAGATAACAAGACAGAAGGGGGGAATTCAATACCCAAAGAGATTTTTAAAATACAGTCTGTGTTATGCAAGAGAATGTCCAGAATAAGAGAGGTGATAAACATGTTGGATACTTCTTGGTGAGACACATCTGAAATATTGTTTTGACATCTCAGTGACACAATTCAGGACTGACATTAATAAGAACATTCTTATGATGGTAGACAAAGTGATGAAAATTCTGAGAACTTTATCATTTAAGAACTGGAAGAAGGTTTTATGCATTTTGGTATGGGTGAGAGAAAATTGTATTGAGAAGGTGAGAAGGATCATAAGGCATGATTGTGATCTTCAAGTATTTGAAGGCAATCATTGAAATAAGTAGGTAGAGGGGTTTGTGTTTTGTTTTGTTTTGTTTTCTACTTTGCTCAAAAGACAAAAACAAAACAAAACAAAACAAAAACAAAACAAAACAAACAACAACAACAACAACAACAACAAAAACAACAACAAAGAATGGAAATCATGGATAAGCAGCTGCACTTAATACCAGAAAACATTTCCTGACAATTTGAAAGATTCAGTAATAGATCAGGCTGCTTCAGGTGGTAATGGCTTATGAATAACGAGTTTTTATCCAGATGCTAAATGACTTTATATTAGAGATGCTGTGGAGAATAAAATAGTATAAATTTGAGTTGAACTAGGTAATTTATTAAATAATATCAGGAATCAGGTCAAAAATTACTAGTGGATTCATGTTGCCTCTATAAGCAAATATTATATTCTATTTGCCATTTAAATATATTTTCCATTTGTATCTCTTTGTATCTTTTCAATCTTGTACTATTTTATTCTTCTCCTTGAATAATGCTTTTCGTTAATACTGACCTATTTGATGTTTTGAAGACATGACAATTCAGGTTTGATGGACTGGGTTCCTGAAATGCACAATGCATAACTTCCTCACCCCTACCTCTTAGAATCTTTACTTTCTTTAAAGACTTACTGCAAGCATTAACTTCTTAATAAATATGTTCCTGGTTCCCAAGATCGTAGCAATCCTGGTGTTTATATTATATTTTCTCTCTATTTCTGTCTCTCAGTCTAGTTCTGCCTCTTTGTCTGTCTGTCTCTCTATCCTGTTAAGATCTTGGAACAATGCAATACATTATATATTTTCTATTAGTGGATCTAAAAGAAAACAAATGCTTAAATAATGAGTACATATTTGTGCATGTGCACATATGTATACATGTATGTGTGTATGTAAGTATATATATATAGTGCAACTTAGAAAATAAACTTCTTTAGGGAATACATTAAATCATTTTTATTTGTATGCTTACATAGTCTACAACACAAATTAAATAAACTTTTAATTAGTGTTTATTAGTTGAATGATAGCCCTATGAATTGTTAGATTCTATACTACAGGAACTATAGGAAACTAAGAACAAAAAAAAAGAAAGAAAATTTTATGAATTATAACCAGAGGCTTTCTACATATAGTCTGTGGTTTCAATACCTTAAGGAGATTTTAAAAAAAATTATTCTGTTTGGTTTGTTTTTGTGGGAAATGTATCTGGAACAAAGAAAAAACATATTTACAAAGTAAATTTTGAAATACTCTGATTTGTCACATAAATACTTACATATTTTAGCCTTCACTTAATAAAGATTAACCATCCTTCTGTTTTCTTCATAAAATTAATTCCTAATCTTAAAAGAATCAAAAACAATACAGGAAAATTTATTCATGAGCTCTGAATGTCCCTTTTCCAAATTCCTAATTCCTCTACCTTAGATCCTTAACCAGATAATATAATCAATTTCCAAGTAAACATTTATATAACAATAACTTCATTATGCTAAGCTACAAGTGTTCATTTCACTTTATACGATGTTTTAAGTCTTGGAGTTAAATAAATATTACTAAATATTTTAAATCATTTTTAAGATTTTCCTAATGTTTAGATATTTAAGATAAACAACTGAATGAGATAGATGACGAACTTTAATTATGACTTCCATCTGGACATTTCAGTGACATGGCAAAAAGCCTAAGGGGTACAACTTTGAACATCAAAAGAGATCCTAACTTAAGAACTGAAGTTCATGGTTAATAAAAGCAGAAATAAAGTGTGAGTGTGAGGTGAAGGAGGAATAATTGTGATGTCCAATATATTTTCCTCCATTGATATCTTTAATATTCACAATTCCTGTGTCTTTACCAAGTTAGGTAAAATCAACTTTTTCTACCTTCAGGCAACTAATGTCCTCCAAGTGGTTTTTTCTATTAACATTTATCTGAAAAAAAAGAATCTGAATCTCACTCACATTGAGCAATAATGACTGAGAATCAAAAAAAGTCTCACCCTACAAGGAAAATTTTTACTATAACACTAATAAAAACCTTAAAATAAATGTATAAAACTTTATTGATAAAATCCCCAAACTAATAATATAAAAAAAAAAGCCATGTAAGCATTATTCCTTTATCTTGATATTATAAATACACATTTATTAAAAATATTAAAATATTATAAATACACACTTATACTATGTGTATTTGTCTATATATTCACATATGAATAAATATATGTATACATGCATGCATAAAACATTTACAAGTGTATATTGTGTATGATGTATATATGTATATATTGTATTATGTGTATATATGTTTACACACACATATGTGTGTGGATGTATGTGTATGCATATATGTGACACAGTGAATAAAATGCCTGATCTGAAAGTTGTCTTCCTGAATTCATATCTGGCTCTGACACTAAGCACCTATGTGATCCAGGGTTAGTCACTTAACCCTGTTTGTCTTAGTTTCCTTGTGTATAAAATGAATTAGAAAAGGAAATAACAAAGCGTTCTAGTAGCTTCACCAAGGAAAGGCTAATTGGGGTCATAAAGAGTCAGAAGTAACTGGAAATGACTTAACAACCAGAAGATGCTGCATAGTTATATGTATGTTATGTTATACATATATATGCTATATGTATGTAGTTATATGTATGCATGTTATGCAAATATATATATCTCTTTTTATATACATATAATGTCTGAGTGTCATTGATATTCAAAAATGTACTCTAACAATGTATAAGACATATCCTTATTACTAGAATTATTTTATTCTACATCTTTACATAGAAAATTGAAGGAAGCTGTGGAAACTTGAGGCAGATTAAGAAATGATATCTCTAAGGGTTTCTACCTTAATAACTAATGGAATTTTTCTAGAGAGTATTATCTTTATTTTTTTTAGAAAATTAATTGCACTCTAGTGCCCTCACCACACCCCAGCACACACATGCATGCACAAACACACACACAAGAATAATATAAGAAAATGGGAGCAGAATAATTTCCAATATTACACAGTGGTAATTTTTTTAGAAGGACTGGGATCATTCTTTCTAAAAGGCTCTGTTGAAGAGAAGCCCCTGAAGAGATAAGAGTGACAGTTGTACATACAAAATCAAGCACATCTGCAGAATCTCAGTCTTTCATTTATGTCCTATTTATCTAATTAAAAGGAAGGCTGGTTATTGTTATGTTTGGGATTTAATAACATCTTCTGCTCCTTTCTTTTTTCTTTGTTAGTTTTTCCCCAGACAGTAAGATTAGGAAAGTAGAGGAACCTCTCTGGGGCCTCAGGCTCTACTTCCTGAACCCAGGTGTATTTACCACAACAAAAACATCAGCAGCTACTCTTATCATCACCATGGCAACACGATTGAGGTTACATTGATCAACAAAAGAATCACCTCATAAGGAAAAGTCAGGCATTTAATAAAGACTAGTGAGGATAATTATATGGTAGCCAGTTACCAGCTCAAATAAGAGGCTTTCATTTTTCAAAATGAAGTACTATTTCTTATGTAAAAATTTCAATTCATTAGACATAGGGAGACAATCTCTTATTTCTCTAGAAATTTGGTAAAAACAGCTACAATAGCAAATAATTCTCTATGAATGTCAAATTTCATTGAGTGTCATACAGCTATTTGGAGATATGTTTACCTCAGTAATGTGAGACCACTCCATTAAAGAGTTTAGATGAACATGGGACTGATTACATCTGTGTGGTACAACAAATCCAATTTACTAATATTCAGAGATATCTCAAGTGAAGAATAGAAATATTTATTCTAGAATCTTGCAAGAAGCAAACTTCTCTAAACTGGGGTTCAGCCAGTAGGCAGAGGTTTCCATAGAGATTGAAATGAGTTATATAGTTGTGACCACAAGAATAATACTTGGAAGTAACATGAACTTGTTAAATTTTGACCTGAATTTTATGATGATCAGTTTCACAAGGTTTACAACTATTTGCAGGTATGTTTTATGGGGGTCAGTTTTGCAACTGCTTACAACTGTTTACCCTATTTCATTTTCCCAAATTCCCCAGATAAACTGAATCTAAGTTATAAATTCAATCTACCTTAGTTAATGATTTTATAAGAAACCATATAATCCTCCACAAAGAGATTTGTTTAGAGACTAAGTAGTTCACTAAACTAGAATAACCAAGAAAACTTAGTTATACCTCAGGCTTTCTCAACATGTAGAGATTAGTCTGTTTATAGACCTCTCTTAGAATATCTCCAGGCCATTAAATAGTTAGATTCTTAGTTAAATAAAGGTCCAGAAGCTCAGATATTTCTACTAGAAGAGAAAAGTCTTTTGTTCTCCTTCCCAGAGATTTAATGATTACACAGACCTTTGAAATTGGGTCTGGAATTATCTGAGATATCCTCACTTTCCTGTTACATTCACATCTAATCTAAAAGTGAAAAGAAAATAAAACTAAAGTTTACTCAGAAGAATTATTTATATATTATATATATTTATATATATATATATATATATATATATATATATATATATATATATATATATATATATATATATTATTTAGAAGAAAAATTACATATAGTCCCTTATCATCTCATTCAAAAAAATGGATATAATCAGGGATGGGGTAATAGCTGGTATATTTTAACTTATTTACATCAATGACCAATTTATCTTATTTTCAATTCATTCTAATCATGAACAAAAATTTGTTTCAGATGCTAACAAAAGCTGAGTAGAATGAAAGGAATAAATAGAGATATTTAAAGATGAATTCATAAGTTTGGAAATGAGGCAACAAAAGATTATAGGAAGAAGGCAGATAATACCAAGAAGGGGTTCCTGGATGCCTAATTTATATACAGCTCTTTGTGGGGCATTTAAAAGATATTGGAGAAGGATAGGATATTTAAGAGACATATTGACTTCACTACTTAATAGATTAGTTGACCTGTATTCTGATCCACAGTCTCCATTAATTAGTCATAATTTATTTATTTTGCAGTCAAACTTATAGAATTTATATCTCTGTCTCCATTCAATAGTATATTATTTTCCAATGACACGTAAAGATAGTTTTCAACATTCATATTGTAAGGCTTTAAGTTCATTATTCTTTCTTCCATTTCTTAATGTTCTCCTCCCTAAAAAAGTAAACAATCTGATATAAATGATAATACATGTACAATCATTTTAATATATTTCCATATCCGTTATGATGGGGGAAAAATATCACAACAAAATGGGAAAACCATAAGAAAAAAATATGCAAAACAAAACAAGACAAAGATAATGTGCTTGAATCTACATTAGATTTCCATAGTTCATTCTGAGCATACAAATAGTATTTACCACCCAAAGTCTATTGGAATTGTCTTGGATTATTATATTGCTAAGAAAAGCTAAGTCTACCATAGTTGATATAAAAAAGTCTGTGACCATATAAATTTTTTTCCTACTTTTGCACACTTCACTCATAATCATCTCATGTAAGTTTTTCCAGGCTTTTCTGAAATCAGTCTAGAAATCATTTCTTATAGAACAATAGTATTGCATCACATTCAAATACCATAACTTATTGAGTAATTTCCCCACTGATGAACATCCTCTCAATTTCTAATTACTTGACACTACAAAAAAGAAATTCTAAAAACATTTCCCTTTTTAATGCACCAGTCTTTCCACATCTCCTTCAATATTTATCATAATCTTTTTCTGTCAACTTAGTTAATCTGATAGATATGAGAAGGTAAGTTAGAGTTGATTTGATTTATAATTCTCTAATCAATAATGGCTTAGAGCACTTTTTTCAAATGATTACAGATAGCTTTAGTTTCTTCATCTGAAAATTGTCAGTTCATCATATATTTTGACTAATTATTAATTGGGAAATAAAGTATATTCTTATAAATTTTACTTCTCTAAATATTTTAGGAATGAGGCTTTTATAAGAAACACTGGCTGTAAAACTTGTGTCTCATTCTTATTTCCCTTCTAATCTTGGCTACATTTCTTTTTAATGTAATCAAAATTCATTTTTTATTTCATAATGTTCTTAATTTCTTGTTTTGTCTTCAATTTGCCTCTAAAGATCTGGCAGGTATACAATTTCTTGCTTTCCAATTTGCTTATAGCATCACTCTTTGTGTCTAAATCTTGAACCCATTTTGACCTTATTGTGGTATAGAGTATGGGATGTTTGTCCAAGACTAAGTTCAACCATAGTATTTTCCAATTTTCCCAGCATTTTTTTTTCAGAGTGAGTTCTCATTTCACAAGTTGGAGTTTTTGAGTGTATCAAACAGTAGATTATAATATCATTTAATATTGTTTCTTCTATACCTAAGCTCTTTTTCTGATCTACCACACTATTTCTTAACCAGTACCAAAAGCTTTGTAAGACTATTTCTTTATAATACAGTTAGGTCTATAACAGGTAGGCCACTTTCATTTCCAATTCTCTTTTTCATTGATTCCTTTGATATGCTTGAATTTTTGTTTTCCCAGATGAATTTTGTTATTATTTTTCCTAACTCTATAAAATACTTTTTGGTAATTTGGTTAGGATAACACTGAATAAATAAATTAGGTACAATTGTCTACTTTTTCATAAGCAATTAATATTTTTCCAGTTGTTGAGATATGACTTTACTTGTGTGAAAATTATTTTGTAAGGGGCAGCTAGGTGGTGCAGTGGATAGAGCACCAGCCCTGAATTCAGGAGGACCCGAGTTCAAATGTGGTCTCAGGCACTTAACACTTCCTAGCTGTGTGACCCTGGGCAAGTCACTTAACCCCAGCCTCAGGAGAAAAAAAAAAAAAAAAGAAAGAAAATTATTTTGTAAACATATTCACATTGTTCTTTGGTTTGTCTTGGCTTGTAGATTATAGATATCTTATGTTGTCTATCACCATTTTAAATGGAATTTATCTTTCTCTTTATGAAACATACAAAAATGCTGACGGTTTATGTGGAATTATTTTATATCCAAATCTTCACTAAAGTTGTTAATTGTTTTAAATAGTTTTTAGATGACTTTTTTATGATTCTCTAAGTATACTGTTATATAAACTGCAAAAGGTGATACTTTTGTTTCCTCATTGCCTCCTCTAATTTATTCAATGTGTTTTTCTTCTCTTATTGATAAAGGTAACACTTCTAGTAAAGTATTGAATAATAGTACTCATAATGGGCATTAGTTTGACTACTGATCTTATTGGTGAAACTGCTAGTTTCTAGCCATTGATGCTTTTAGGTAGATGCTACTTTTCATTTAAAGAAAAGCTCTCTTTATTTCTAGCCTTTCTAGTGTTTTGAACAGGAATGAGTGCTGAATATTGTCAGAAGCTTTATCGACATCTTTTCAGATAATAATCTAACATCTCTTAGTTTTGTTATTGATATGTAATTGTTGTAATCCCTACATTGATGTTTCATTTAACATTTTTACATCAATATTCATTTTTTAAAAAGCTTTTTTTTTTTATCATTTTTTTTCTTTATTTTGTTTCTTTCTGTTTGGTGTCAGCACCACATCTTTGTCATAAATATATTTTAGGAATATATTATATATGGAATTGATCTTTAAATGTTTGATATAATTCTCTTGTGAATTCATATGGCATTGGGAATTTTTTAATATGAGATTCATTGATGGCTTGTTTAATTTCTTTTCCTAAAACAGGGTTATTTATTTTATTTCTCCTTCTGTTAATCTAAACAATTTATATTTTTGTAAATATTCATCCTTCATCCATTTCAATTAGATAACCAGATTTGTTGATTAAAGTTGGGCAAAATAGCTTCTAAATATTCCTTTAATTTCCTCTTCATTGGGGGCAAGTCTACCCTTTCCCTTTTTGATACTGCTAATTTGGTTTTCTTCTTTTTCTAATCAAATAAATCAGATATTTATCTATTGTATTTTTCTTTTATTTTTAGAAAATCACAGTATTGATTTAAGAAACTACTGCATGCTGAACATTAATTCTACTGAATCTAACTTTTTATATTTAATATTTTATTTTTCCAAATACATATAAATATGATTTTCAACATTCATCCTTGCTAAACTTTGTGTTCCAAAATTTTTTCCTCTCCCCATCTGTAAGGCTACAGAGAGGAACCTCGAATAGTATAGTGAGGAAATAAAGAGGCTTTGATGCCTAAGGCACCCACATATGATCTCTGCAGCTATTAGGGACCCACCTTGTGAGCTGAAATTCTAATTGAATTGAGAATGCATCATCAACAGGAGATGTTTCCTTCTTTTATTGGCTGTGCAGGTGATCTCATAGACCCAAAATAAGTAGTAGGGACCGGAAAGTAGGGGAGTATAGGGGAAGTGCAGAGAAGTACAGGAATTGTGAGAGGAATACAGAATATGATCATGTGGAATAAAGACTTGAGCTTGTAAGCCACTGTGTCCACATGCTCTGTTGAACACAAGAACCACTGCTTGACAAGACAGTAGCCAGAGATCTCTGAAGGCCTGGGATTAGACAAGACTGGCAATCAGTAACCTCTGATGGGGAGGTTACAATTGGCAGCCCAACTTGGGGGCAGCACTTTCAGGATTGTCAGGCCCCACAAGGGAAGATTCAACAGCCTTATCAATGGACAGGAAGGCAGGGAAGTGTAATGGATCTGGGTCTAAGTTTACCTGTGATCCTGCCCAATGACACAGCTTGCATGCAGCTCAAGTATATAAGTTAGATAGCTAGATGGATGATTCTCTAGCAGAAAACACATTTGATGAGGAGCAGGGCTCCGAAGTGTTTGCTCCCATGCCCATTTAGTATAGCTCATCAAGGAAAAAATCAGGAGGAAGAGAAGAAATGAAGAGAGATTAGAGCCAGAGAGGTGGAAGTTAGGGGGAGAACAACTAACTGAATATAATAGGTTAAATTTAGTTTTAAGGAATCCCATAAATTTTAAAATTTGGAGAGATTTTAATGTGGGCAGCCAGACAAGGAAGTATGAGGAGAAAAGCAAGTAGAGAGTTGGTGCCCTTGGGCCATAGCTAAAGAAGTGTTTGTTGTTTTTTTTTTTTTTTTTTTTTTTTTTTTTTTAAGTATTTAACTGATTTATTTTGCTTGTTACTACTCTAGAAGATGTGCAAGGCTTAGCCATTTTATAGAGAAAAGAGTTAAATATCTTGATTATCATGTTGATTTGAGCAGATAAGGAATTAATTGCTGATGAGAAGGGGTTTGGTCCTTTTCACATTCAAAGCCCAATTAGGTTTCAATTCTGCCTATAGCCCAGCATGTACCCTTAGGGTATTCCCCATCTCCTGACCCTCCTTCCTCAAATCCACTTTCGTGTGTGGGAGGAAGAGGAGGAGTGGGAGCAGAGAGCAAGGAGCATTTTGTATTTGATTCTGGAGGAGACAGGGTGTCTATGGAAGTTATTGAGTATAGAAATGACATGGTCATATAATATTTTAGCAAAATCACTTCACTGGAGAATAATTGAATAAAGGAATAATGCAAGGAAAACAAACTCCAATGCCATATTGCAATAATTTAGCTGTGAGATGATAGAGAGCTGCACCACAGTGTTAGCAATTTCAGAAATGAAAAGGGATATTCCAGAAATACTACAAATTGACTGGTCTTGACAATAGATTGGATGTGGGTGAAGAAGCAAAAGAGATTGTGAGTAATTGAGGATGGCAGGTAGGGTTTGAGTGTGAGGGACTGGAAGAACTGAATTGTTCTCTATAGTAATAGAAAAAGTAGAATTTGGGAAGGAGTTGTGGAGGAGAGATAATGAGTTCCATGTTGTGTTTAAACTATCTACGCAGAATCCAGTTTGAGAAGTCTGAAAGACAACTGGAAATATCAGGTTGAAAAAAAGGAAAGGGTTTGAGGCAGGGGAGATAGATTTTAGAAAGATAAGCATAGAGATGAGTAGACAAGATTACTAAGTGAAGTAGTATAAAGGAAAAAGAGAGAAAGGTTATGAATGGTATCTATGGGACTATTAGAAAAGATAGTTTGAAGTTTTGCTCTTGATTATGATCTAGAAAAAGTACATATGAGAAGAACCCTGAGAGTGTGATACTCCCACAATTTTGAAAGAAGAGGATTTCAAGGAGGAGAAGTTAGTCAACATTGTTAAATACTATAGAAAGGTCAAAAAGAATGAGGATTGATAAAATTCCATTGGGTTTGGCAAGTAAGTTATGATTGGTAACTTTAGTTGGGATAGTTTTACTTGAATTATAATCTTGGAAGCTGAATTGTAAGGGATCAAGAAAAGAGTGAGAAGCAAGAAAGTTAAGATATCTTTTGTAGATGTTCTTTTCATAAAGTTTAGATCCAAAGGACAAGAGCTATACAACGATATGGAGGTAGATGGATTAAATCAGTATATTTTGAAGGTGTATATATGAAATAAGGAATGAGCAAGTAGAGGGAAAAGCTAAAGATAAATGATCTTTTGATTTATATAACAATTTGTGTGTTTCTTTACATTTTATTTCTAAAGATGTCAATAATGATATGGTTCAATTTCTTCAATAGTAAGTCAACTCACTTGAAGGATTAGACTTATTGGGAGAATATGGAGAAATAAATTTATATTTTGGACATTATAAAAATGTGACTCAGTCTCTTTTATTTATCATTCCATTTTACCAAAATCATAAAGTAGAGTAAAGCTTCAAGTAGAATAGAGGCAGCTTAAATATGTCAGAGAAATAACTTTATCCAAGATCTTTCTGACTCCCAGGCCAGTTTTCCATCCATTAAAACAAGAGTTCTTATACTCCTTTTAGTCATGGAAATTTGATAAAGCTTATGAATCCTTCTCAGAAATATATGTGGACACATATGTGTGTGTGTATATGTGTGTAATTTTAGTAAGAAGGAAGAAGACCAGATTGTTTCTTTCAGTTTTAATCTTCTAGCTGAAGAAAAGAATCAAATTCCCTAGCATCAGTTTGTGTGAGAATATCAGTGACAATCAAAACAAGTCCTCTCACTGATTGTGAAACATGAAATCATTTATCTGGAATTGCTGAGGATATAGTAAATCCAATTTTACATTTGCAAGGTAACTTTCCATGAGTTCAGCTGAAGTAGCAAAGGATTGAAAGGAAAATTTGGCCAAGTTAGGATCTATTTGCCTCTCTCTTAGTTGCAGCATTTCTAAAGGAATTTGAAACTTCAGGGGTTAGAGTTCATTCACTCTTGGCAGAATATCACTTTCTGTTTCAATGAAAAAAGTCCCAAAATGCTTCTTGGATGTCAAATGCTCTTATAAAATAATATTTGATAGATTGAGTGTAAATGAATGAGAAACACATGGATTAAGTTTCTATTAAAATACACATGGGTTTCATAATTAAAGGGAAAAATACTTGACAAAACATGTTTTCTTAGGTTTTACTGGAATGAAAATATGTGAAAAGTACTTCTAGACATTCATTTTGAACTTAAAATGTTGCTAGAATTACCCAAGCGTGGCCAAAAGAAAAACATAATCATTATCTCAGATTGTGATCATGATCTTTATTTCTCCACTGGACCACTGATATCCAGAAAAAACATGGAGGCTAAGCTGGGATGACCCATGCCTCCATCACTATTTCTCTTCCTCAGAGGCTATTTGGCATAACTGATATGTGTCATAGATGAGGAAATTAATATAATTTTTATTCTTTCTATTTGGGGGTATTAATAGTAAACATAAATTCTCAAATCATAGACACTGTTGTTAGTGGAATGATAATTAGATTGAGATTCAGGAAATCAGAGATCTAGAGATTGAAGGAGCCTAATTTTCTCTCAAGGCCCATAGTTTAAAAATCCTACACCTGAGAAGCTGTTTGATTTTACAGAAGTACCTTAACCTTTCTGATCTTAATTTTTTCATCTCTAAAGGAAAAATAAAATCTCTATAAGGAAAATAAAAGTAAATAACTATATCTAACACTATATCTAAGCAGGACTTTGGTGGGCATTATGATTAAGATTTGAAACTTCAAGGTATTTCAATGATCATGTGATCTAAATAGAAGCTCATTCCACAAATGTGGATACTAAGAGTTAGAGGAAATTACTTACCAGCACAAGAATGGAAGAATCAGAATTAGAATACAGATTTCCTGGCATTTAGGACAGCTTTTCTTCCCAAAGTTCTTTGCTTTTTTCTGTCTCTGAGATGTGGGAAAGAAGTAAATGAGAAAAGGCAGGAAAAAGTGTTCTGAAATGAAATAAAGTGTTTTGAGAAGTGGGATAGTCTAAAGAGATTTAATAAAATAATTCATTTCAGAAAAAGTAAAACACTATATTTAAATGCTATTTAATCATAAATAATTTTAAAAAAACATCTCCTTTGTGCTTTTGGTAATAGTATGTGTTGTGGGGAAAATTACTAAATAAATAACGGATTTTGCCCTCAGGGAATCTCTTGTGTTTTTATGTATTTGTGGTGTGCATATGTGCATGTATGTGTGATAGCTGGAAAGGGCTTGGGGTAGGCAAAAACCTAACATACAAATAGTGACCAGTTTTTATAATATATTGAAAAAGTCACTAGTGTTTCTTACATTCAGAAGTGGATTTGAAAATTTTTAACCTAGGCTCCATCCACTAGTGAGTTACCTGTATGCAATTAGGCAAGACTTTTTACCTCTTTGACCTTTGGTTTCATTAACTATGAAATAAGGAGGTATGCACTAAGTAAGCTCTAGAGTTTCATCCTATACTGTTCTTCTCTAACTCCAAAGGATAACTTGTTAATTACATAATTTAAGCACATTAAAAATTCAAACAAAATCAACATGTCATGTCAACAATCATTTATTAAGTAACTACTAGGTATCAGATACTGTGCCAAGCACAGAGAAAACCAAAATAATCCTAGTATTGTTAGTGTAGGAATCAGAGTGGCTTCTAAATCCTAAGTGATCTCCTTTATTCTTCTACTCTAATTATTCCTCTGAGCTTTGGCTACCAATAAATATTGTCTTTAGATAAAAGAATACAGACATTTATGGTCCCTTGACTAGTTTGTGCATTTTCAGAAGGCTTTGACAATTATTTGCAAACAAAATTTGGGGTTTACATTATGAATAGTAATCCCTATTATATTAGAGATATTACTTCTTTTGACTAGGAACTCTCTAAATGCAACCATACAAAGAAAAAAATAGCCATAATTGAATCCTAAAACTTTGGTGGAAAATCAAAAAGTTTTATGCTATTGTTTCTTGTGTTTCCAAAGATGATGCTGAAATTTGCTAGACACACCAGGAATATGTTTTATTGTACTTGTAGTAACAGTATGTATATGTGTGTTTTCTCTTTTCTTAATTTTTCCCCCCCAAGGAAATTGACTTTTCCTTTAAATTTAGAACTGATGGCCCATAATATAAATATGAGAAATAAAATAAGTCATTAATATGGGAAGGAAAATAATCCTCTTATTTTCAGTGAGATGCAGGTAATATCTATAAGATTGACTTTTGCCAGTCATTTTTAATGGGGGAATCAATAATAATAACATTTTCATATAGTGCTTTACATAAACTCATTTACAAGATAGGAAATATAGGAATCATCACCTTTCAAAATTTGAAGAAACTAAGGCACATAGAGATAAAATAATTTTTTCAGGATTACACATCAGAGGTCAAAGGCAGAATTAGAATCCAGTGACAGACAGCCTGGGGATAATGTGTCTAAATCCTGTGGGCTTCCAAAAGATTGTACAAAAAAGCAATTCACCATAGCACACAGATATTTTATGGAGATGAATCAGGATAATATCAAATAAAAAAAAAAAAAAAAGAACTTTGTATGAGTTACCTTTTAGCTATCAAAGATGGTCAATAAATTATTACCCTAAATTTCATTTTATTTTATATAGGATAATAGATTTAGAGTGAGAAGAGGTATCTGGTCCATCTTCCTCTTATAATTAGGAAAATTGATACCCAAAAAGATACCATATTTCTGTCACCTAGGCATTAAGTTTATACAGCAGGATTTGAACATAAGTTTGTAGGATATAAAACCAATTCACTTTCCACACAACCATTCTGTTTTCTGTTTCCTATTGGAAAATCTAGATTTTAGTCTTATAACTAGGTAAATAAAATAAGTATACTTGTGTGTATATATCTGTAAGGCATTTGCATGGAATGGGGGATGGGGAAGCTGATTTCACTTCATTTATATTTACAGAATGTATACTCACATATGATAAGATTTTACTGTTTTAACAAGGTATGACATCTTATTTTATGGGCACAAATATTTCTACAATAAGAGCTAAAAAGGAACAACATAAGCTACTGAACAAACAAATGAGCCCAAAGTCTGAAGTCTTTAAATAATTAATCTCTAGGTGAAATTTTGTTGCAATTCAGGAGCTATATGTGAAGGTGACTGAGACAAGATAAGTGTGAGTAAAGTGGGGAAGTCTTTTTTCTCTCCTCCAAAATCATCATGAATTTTGAAGGACAATTACTTGAATAATTAGGGATAACATATCACCTGGGGAGAAGAGATAATAGATACAGAGGTACAGTCATCTGAAGGAAAAAGAAGCTATACTATGGGGCAGCTAGGTGGCATAGTGGATAGAGCACCAGTTTTGAATTCAGGAGGACCAGAGTTCAAATGTGGTCTCAGACACTTAACACTTCCTAGCTGTGTGACCCTGGGCAAGTCACTTAACCCCAGCCTCAGGAAAAAAAAAAAAAAAAAAAAAAAAAAAAGAAGCAATACTACATAAAAGAAGTTAGTTAGATTATGGAGAGCACCAGATTCTGAAAATCTAGCTAATCAATTCTTCCAGCAGAAATACTAAACTCTAAAAAAAGTTGTATTGTGCCACAGTTCTCTTTTAAAGTCCTGACCCAGTTTCCCTAATAGTCCTATTCAGTTACTCTGTCTCAGGTTATAACCATTCCCTTAGGCTATACTGATTCTTTCTTAATATTTGATGGGATAAAGGTCTTTATCCATTTTAGACGTCATTAGAATATCAAGATCCTCTTCAGTACCTCCCTCCATTGTGTTATCCTAGGTGCCTCCCCCCATTAGGTCATCCCCATGCAGGTACCTCCCCCATTATGTTATTGTTCTTGTTACCCTGTAAAATAATGCTATATCCAATATTCAGGGCTGGATTCTTTGAGACAATGGATCTATTGTTACCAGTAAATTTCTCCATTTAATAAATTCTGTATTGAATACTTTCTAATCTCTACCTTGCTCAGTTCCTCTAGCCTTACAGTATGAGAATATTTTAAAAAGAAAAAAAATATATATTTCCAGGTCCCGTAGTACAAGGCATTATGAATTATATTTGTCACACATGTATCACAAATATATTTTATACCTCTTTACAATTGTTCTCTAAGTTTAAATTCACTCTTTCCTCAGATGCTGCAGATATTTATGGATGAAAATACTTGAGATATAGGGAAAGGAGAAGGTAGAAAATGGATGTTTCGTAGTTATAGTGTTTTTCTATGCCATTATAGTAAATGTCTTTTCTAAAAACTAATTATTTCTACTTACTGATTATGATTAAAAAGCATAGAGTGTATTTGCTCACACATTCAACATTTCCCAAGTATATCTAGGTAGCAACCTCTAGAGATCTAACAAGAAGTGAAAGTGGAATTTCTTATCCAAACAGAGTCTGTCTCCAATATAACCTTTATGCAGTGGTAGAATAACACCCTGCCTTATGTGATGTGGTTTCAAGGATGTCATCCAACAAAGAACAAAACAAAACAAAACAAAAAAAAAAACAAAAAAAAAAACATATAAGCACTTTATGATGGCTAAAATGTTTAGCATTCCTTAAGACTTACATGAACTGATGTTAAGTGAAATGAGCAGAACCAGGAAAATATTGTACACAGTAACAATTAAATCATGTGATGATCAGCTGTAATGGATTTGGCTCTTCTCAACAACATGGTGATTCAAAGCAGTTCTAATAGGCTTGGGATGGAAAATTCCAATCATATGTAGAGACAGAAGTATGAAGACTGACTGTGGATTAAAGCATAGTACTTTCACCTCTGTTTGCTTTTTTTTCTAGTTTTTTTTGTTTTGTTTTGTTTTTTCCCCTTTTGATATGATTTTTCTTGCACAACATGCCAAATATGGAACTATGTTTAAAATTAAGGATTGCACATATTTAACATATATCAGATCACTTTCTGTCTTGGGGAAGGGGCAGGTAAGGGAAAGAGGGAAAAAAATTAGAACATAAAGGTTTTTTTTTTTTTTTTTTTTTTTTAATGTTATGTTAAAAATTATATTTACGGGTGTTCCAAATCACTACTGATCAGAGAAATGCAAAATAAGACAACTCTGAGATATCACTGCACACCTGTCAGATTGGCTAAGATGACAGGAACAAACAATGATGAATGTTGGAGGGGATGTGGGAAAACTGGGACACTAATACATTGTTGGTGGAGTTGTGAAAGAATCCGGCCATTCTGGAGAGCAATTTGGAACTATACCCAAAAAGTTATCAAACTGTGCATACCCTTTGATCCAGCAGTGCTAGTACTGGGCTTATATCCCAAGGAAATACTAAAGAGGGGAAAGGGACCTGTATGTACCAAAATGTTTGTGGCAGCCCTTTTCATAGTGGCTAGAAACTGGAAAATGAATGGATGTCCATCAATTGGAGAATGGTTGGGTAAATTATGGCATATGAATGTTATGGAATATTATTGTTCTGTAAGAAATGACCTGCAAGATGAATTCAGAAAGGCTTGGAGAGACTTGCATGAACTGATGCTGAGTGAAATGAGTAGAACCAGAATGTCACTATACACTTCAACAACAATGCTTTATGAAGATATATTCTGATGGAAGTGGATATCTTCAACATAAAGAAGATCCAAATCACTTCCAACTGATCAATGATGGAAAGAAACAACTACACCCAGAGAAGGAACACTGGGAATTGAATGTAAAATTCGCGTACTACTGTCTATCTACCTAGATTACTTATCCTTCAGAATCCAATACTTAACGTGCAACAAGAAAATTGGATTTACACATACATATTATATCTAGGTTATACTGTAACAGATGTAAAATGTATGAGATTGCCTATCATCTAGGGGAGGGAGTAAAGGGAGGGAGGGGAAAATCTGGAAAAATGAATACAAGGGATAATGTTATAAAAAAATTACTCATGCATATATACTGTCAAAAATGTATAATTATAAAATTAATACAATTTTTAAAAAAGGAAAATTATCTTTACATGTATTTGGAAAAATAAAATAATTTTTCAAAAATAAAAATGATCTACCCTACCTCTTAAAAAACCCAATCTTGGGCATGAATGGCTGTTCTTTTGTAAAATGCAAATATTTTGGTGTCCATCATAGCTTTCAATGACCATATATAATTTCTTGTAAATGGATTTGATTTAGATTAGAAGAGAATTCATGTGGGTATTGGCTATCTCGTATGCGAAACAAGGACACAGAGAAGAGAAAGCTAGATACATCACAATTTTGCTAAGAGTTAATCTATCTGCCACAGCTATACCTGGGTTAGAATTATTGCAATGTCATCCCTTGACAGAAAATTTTAAAGGATTTGATAGCATTGTGGGGTGGATGGAATTCTCTCCTTCTACCCCCATCCACTACTCCCTTTCATCCCTGAAATTCCCAGTTGTCTAAGATGCAAACGTTTCTTTCTCTGAATCACCTAGAGTCCCCATCTCCTCTAATCCTTTAATTTTGTTTCAGACACAAATTTTCCTGTTCAAGACTCTGTTGTCTGTTATACCATCAGTTAACACTGCATTGTCCTTATTCACTTTTACTCTGTAATTTGCTACTTGTGTGACTTCAGGTTCTTTACTGATAAAATTGAATAGGATTATTTATATAGTCATGTATTTTGAAGGTGGCCTTTTAATTGCTCTCAGTGCTCAAAATCTCTTCCCTCTGTAATCTCTCCTCCACATAGATGCCAAAATAATTTCCCTAAAATAGAAGTCTAATCATGACATACTCCACTCTCCATCAGTCTAACACACATATATTTTACAAAATCTAATGTATGCATTAACTTTAGGATTAAATAAAAAGTTCTTTAATATGTAAAGCTTTCTACAACATAGACATTTCAAATATTTCTAATCATCTTACCATCTATTCTCCACACATTCTATATTCCAGAAATCCTGGCTTATTTGCTGTTCTTCAGCCTTTATATTCATATCTATGCACTAGTTGGTTCCCATGCCTGAGAATAGATTGTACCAGTTCACCACCTATAGGAATCCCTGGCTTCCTTTTAAAATCATCTTAGTCCCCACCCTTTATATGAGGCCTTTCCTGAACATGCTAGCTACTACTGCCAATCTATTTAATGTTTTCTTCTATTTATACTGTATTTATCTTAGACATTTTGCTTCTGTTGTTCCTCTCTTTCTCCAATTATAATATAGGCTCCTTAAGAATGAGGATTTTTTTTTGTTGTTGTTGTTTGTTTGTTTGTTTTTCTTTATCACCAGAGTTTATAACAGAATCACAAACATACAAAGAAACAAATAATTCTTTGGATGATTATATTATAATTTCTTCTTTGTTCCCTAGTGGTACCAAATTAAATATTCTGTGTTTTGTGTCCTCACCACATTATTTCCCAAAATAATAACAGGATTTCAAGGATGTCTTTCAGTTGTCTGAGTCTTCTTTGTCCTACTTTCAGACATTTTTCTATGCCCCGAATTTTGAATTGTTAAATAGGATATTTCCAATAAGAATGAGTTGTCTATGTGTATTTTATTTTACTAGATTAATATTCATTTACTAGATTAATATTAGAGTGAATTTTGTCATCACTTTTAAACATTTTCAAAAATTAGTATGACAAAAATAGACAATGACCTATACCTAACACCCTATATAACAAGATATGGTGGAAATGGGTTTATGATTTAGACATTAAGAGTGATACTATTTGCAAATCAGAAGACAAAAAAATAGTCTAACTCTCAGATCTGTGGAGAAGAAAGGAATTTGTGACCAAGAAAAACTAGAGTACAGTATGGAATGCAAAATGATTAGTTTTGATTATATTAAGTTAATTTTTTTGTACAAACAAAACCAATGCAGATAAGATTAGAAGGGAAGTAGTAATCTGAGAAAAAAATTAGAACACAATGAAAATTATCTATGCATATGTTTTGTGTATAAAAACAATAATAAAAAATTAAAAACCCCATGTATTTTATACAAATCCTTTTGAATACTTTTACTTTATCTTTCTCTAATCTTTTCTTATGCTCAATGCAACTGTCATTTGGCTTATCTTTCTGTCATGTTATTCTTGTATTAAAAAAAAATGTTATTTCCAATCCACTCTATATTTAGTATGTTCAAATTTCTTTATGAATCATATCCAATAGTTGAAGCTAGGAAGATGATAAATTTCTCCCACTTTCCCTCCAAAACCACAGGAAATCAAGTCTTTGAACAGAGACTGATGAAATGAAGCCACTCTCCAGTTCAAGATAGATTAGAAAAACTTGAAGAAAGGTCAATCTCATTGGGGTAAAAAGATTGTCCCACTCATCCAGGCTCTGGGGAAGCCATTTTGAGCCTCTTAATCACAGCAAATTAGCAACTGAGACCTTCAATCTTGTCTCAGCAGAGGAGCAGACCAAGGAGGCAGCCTCCAGGTTCAGCTCAGAATTCAAACTCTGGGAAACCAGTCTGTTTCCTGGAAAGAGAAAATAAAACTATTCCCTGCAGACACAAGGGTCTCCTGTGTTCAAAGCCAAGGATCACAACTGCACAGGAAGCTTAGGACAGCATTCGGAAATATGAAAAGAAAAGGAAGAAAAATGAGCAAGAAACAGAAAAGAATCTTGACCATTGAAAAGTATTATTGTGGGGGCGGAGCCAAGATGGCGGAGAGGAAACACACGACTCAGTGAACGTCCTCACTCCCTCACAACCAATTAGATAAATCAAGTCTCAAAATTAGCTCAGGTCTGATAGATACCACAAGGACTGGAAGCACGACTTACCAGCTGAAGAGAATCTGGAGTTTCAACAGGAAAGGTCAGTTCTCAGGGGAGGAATAAGAAAGACCAGCACAGACGGTGGGGTGGGGGCACACTGCGCCCATTGCGCTGGGAGGGGCTCTGGGATCAGAGAAGCCACTGAGGTAAAGGAATCTGGCACAGGCTGTTAGCTCTTCTCTGCTAATTATTTAGCAGTTCAGAAGAGAAAGCCAAAATATTTTAAAACTCAGATTAGATTTTCCCCGGACCCTGGGGGTGACTCAGGCACAGATCTCGGCACCAGGGGGTGTGGCCTCAGCTACTTCCTGAGAATAGTTAAGAGACTGACAAGTGGGTGGATACGGCCCAAGGCAACACACAAGGCCTAGCTTAGCTGGAGGGAGTGGAACTCAGCTCCAGGAAGTCCCAGAGAAGCGGAACCTTTGAACTAGGGACCATGGTTTCTGGCAGACACTTCCAGTTTGAGCGCAGGGGCTTCTTACGTCACCTGCTGCAGACACCCACTCCCCACCCGGACACATAGGCTGGGCTTCTTGCTGTCTTCACTATTCTACGCCCTCGAAGCACAGTAGTGCTAATCACCTCTGAGGCACTCCCAGGGAGAGGGTGGGGAACTCTCTCCCAGAGCTCTCTCTCTTAGCTCAGGCTCAGGAGCCGCTGCATCCATCCAGTCTGGGAGGAAGCTGGTAAAGAAGTAAATAATTTCCTACCCCAGAGACAGACCCCAAAAGATTTTTTTTAAGTATGAGCAAAAAAGCTAGAAAAACCATAGATTCCTTCTATACAGAGAAAGAGCGGGTGTCCAACCCCGAGGAAGTTGACAGCAGAGAATCAGATAACAACCTAAAGGGGAACGATTCCTGCCCCCCATCACATAACTCTCTCCTAGAAGAAGCTCTTAAGAAATTGAGGGAGATCGAAGAAAAATGGGGAAAAGAAAGGGAAGTTATGATAGAGAATAACAATGTCCTGAAATTGGAGTTGGAAAAAATAAAGAATTCACAGGAGATGCAGGGAAACAAAATTAGTGAATTAGAAAAGGTTAAAAAAACACAGGAAAGTAGGATTTCTGAATTGGAAAAGATAAAAAAGTCTCAAGAAAATAGAATTTCTGAATTGGAAAAAGAAAATAATTCTCAAAAAAAAAAAATTAGGGAAATGGAAAAAAACTCAATAGAGCAAAATAATTCATTTAAAAACGAAATTGGGCATTTACAAAAAGAACTAAAAACTGTGAAAGAAGAAAATAACTCCTTAAAAGTCAGGATGGAACAAATAGAAATGAATGATTCACAGAGAACCCAAGAATCAGTCAAACAAAACAAAAAAAATGAGAAGCTGGAGAACAACGTCAAATACTTACTGGGAAAATCTATAGACCTGGAAAATAGATCTAGGAGAGATAATCTGCGGATTATTGGACTTCCAGAAAACTATGACCAAAAAAAGAGCCTAGATTCTATTTTACAGGAAATTATCAAAGAGAACTGTCCAGAGATAATAGAAACAGAAGGGAAAGTAGATGTGGAAAGAATTCATCGAACTCCTTCTGAAATAGACCCTAAAAAAAGAACACCACGGAATATTGTGGCTAAGCTGCAGAATTACCACACAAAGGAGAAAATCCTGCAAGCAACTAGAAAAAAACAATTTAAATACCAAGGTGCCACAATAAGGGTCACCCAAGATCTGGCTGCCTCCACATTAAAAGATAGAAGGGCCTGGAACCTGATATTCCGAAAGGCAAAAGATCAAGGACTGCAACCAAGAATGAACTACCCAGCTAAGTTTAGCATCTTTTTCCATGGAAGAAGATGGTCATTCAATGAAACAGAGGAATTGTATATGTTTCTAAGAAAAAAACCAGACTTAAACAAAAAATTTGATCTACATCCACAAGACTGAAGAGAAACAGAAAAAGGTACACAGAACCCTTGAGAACTGTAACTCTGTTGTGGGTATATAAAAAATACTCAAGGATAATTTGATTTTACTGATATAAAAGAAAAAAAGGGGGATGTGGTAAAGGGAAGGAGGTCGGTTCAGAAAAAGGGGAAGGAGTGATAAAAAGAGGGAAACTACATCCCAGGAAGAGACATAGAAAATACACCATATCTGAGGGAACTTAGTGAGGGGGAGAATCATTGTGTGAATCTTACTCTCATCAGAAGAGGCTCAAAGAGTAAATAATTAACATATTTGTTTTTCAGAGAATTTTCTCTCACCTCATTAAAAGGGGGGAGAGGAAAAGGGGAAAGGAAAAGGAGAATAAGTGAAGGGACTTGGAGGGAGGGGGGAGGGATCCTAAAAAAAAAAAAAAAAAAAAAAAAAAAGAGGAGGGTTGCGCGTCACAAGGGGGGTCTGTAAATTAAATATCGGGGAGGGGGATCAGGGGGGTCAAGGGAAAAAAGTATAATCTGGGATAATACGATGGCAGGAAATACAGAATTAGTAATTTTAACTGTAAATGTAAATGGGATGAACGATCCCATCAAACGGAGACGGATAGCAGATTGGATCAAAAAGCAGAACCCTACAATATGTTGTCTACAGGAAACACACTTAAAGCAGGGAGATACATACAGAGTAAAGGTAAAAGGTTGGAACAGAGCTTATTATGCTTCAGGTAAAGCCAAAAAAGCAGGGGTAGCTATCCTTATCTCAGATCAAGCAAAAGCAGAAGTAGATCTCGTTAAAAAAGATAAGGAAGGAAACTATATCCTGCTGAAAGGTAGCATAAATAATGAAGCCATATCAATACTAAACATATATGCACCAAGTGGTATAGCATCTAACTTTCTAAAGGAAAAGTTAAGAGAACTGCAAGAAGAAATAGACAGTAAAACTATAATAGTGGGAGATCTCAACCTTGCACTCTCAGATTTAGACAAATCAAACCACAAAACAAACAAGAAAGAAATTAAAAAAGTAAATAGAACATTAGAAAAACTAGGTATGATAGACCTTTGGAGAAAACTGAATGGCAATAGGAAGGAATATACTTTCTTCTCAGCAGTTCATGGATCCTATACAAAAATTGACCATATATTAGGACATAAAGATCTCAAAATTAAATGTAGGAAGGCAGAAATAATAAATGCCTTCTTCTCAGATCACAATGCAATAAAAGCTACATTCAGTAAAAAGTTAGGGGTAAATAGACCAAAAAGTAATTGGAAACTGAATAATCTCATCTTAAAGAATGACTGGGTGAAAGAGCAAATTATAGAAACAATTAACAATTTCACCCAAGATAATGATAATGATGAGACATCATATCAAAATCTTTGGGATGCAGCTAAAGCAGTAATAAGGGGAAATTTTATATCTTTAGAGGCTTATTTGAAGAAAATTGAGAAAGAGAAGATTAACGAATTGGGCTTACAACTTAAAAGGCTAGAAAAAGACCAATTATAAACCCCCAACCAAAAATTAAACTCGAAATTCAAAAATTAAAAGGAGAAATCAATAAAATTGAAAGTAAAAAAACTATTGAATTAATAAATAAAACCAAGAGTTGGTTTTATGAAAAAGCCAATAAAATAGATAAACCTTTGGTAAATTTGATCAAAAAAAAGAAAGAGGAAAATCAAATTGATAGTCTTACAAATGAAAAGGGGGATCTTTCCACCAATGAAGAGGAAATTAGAGAAATAATAAGGAGTTACTTTGCCCAACTTTATGCCAATAAATTTGATAACTTAAGTGAAATGGATGACTTTCTCCAAAAATATAGGCTCCCTAGATTAACAGAGGAGGAGATAAATTGCTTAAATAGTCCCATTTCAGAAAAAGAAATAGAACAAGCTATTAATCAACTCCCCAGGAAAAAATCCCCAGGGCCAGATGGATTCACATGTGAATTCTACCAAACATTTAAAGAACAATTAGCCCCAATGTTATATAAATTATTTGAAAAAATAGGGGATGAAGGAGTCCTACCAAACTCCTTTTATGACACAGACATGGTACTGATACCTAAACCTGGTAGATCGAAAACTGAGAAAGAAAATTATAGACCAATCTCCTTAATGAATATTGATGCTAAAATCTTAAATAAGATATTAGCAAAAAGACTTCAGAAAATCATCTCCAAGATAATACACTATGATCAAGTAGGATTTATTCCAGGAATGCAGGGCTGGTTTAATATTAGGAAAACTATTAATATAATTGACCATATTAATAATCAAATTAATAAGAACCATATGATCATCTCAATAGATGCAGAAAAAGCATTTGACAAAATCCAACATCCATTCCTACTAAAAACTCTTGAGAGTATAGGAATAAATGGATTATTCCTTAGAATAATCAGGAGTATATATTTAAGACCGTCAGTAAGCATAATATGCAATAGAAATAAACTGCAACCTTTCCCAGTAAGATCAGGAGTGAAACAAGGTTGCCCACTATCACCATTACTATTCAATATAGTACTAGAAACGCTAGCCTCGGCAATAAGAGCCGAGAAATAGATTCAAGGAATTAGAGTAGGAAATGAGGAAATCAAACTATCACTTTTTGCAGATGACATGATGGTATACTTAGAGAACCCCAAAGACTCTGCTAAAAAGCTACTAGAAATAATTCAAAATTTCAGCAAAGTGGCAGGATACAAAATAAATCCACATAAATCCTCGGCATTTTTATATATCACTAACAAAATGCAACAGCAAGAGATACAAAGAGAAATTCCATTCCAAACAAATGTTGAGAGTATAAAATATTTGGGAATCCATCTACCAAAGAAAAGTCAGGAATTATATGAGAAAAATTACAAAACACTTGCCACAAAAATAAAATCAGATTTAAATAATTGGAAAGACATTCAGTGCTCTTGGATAGGCCGAAGCGAATATAA
The DNA here is from genome assembly GCF_048593235.1 of Sminthopsis crassicaudata. Taxonomy (NCBI): domain Eukaryota; kingdom Metazoa; phylum Chordata; class Mammalia; order Dasyuromorphia; family Dasyuridae; genus Sminthopsis; species Sminthopsis crassicaudata. The sequence continues at coordinate 364,245,563 of NC_133617.1, forward strand.
TAAAGATGACAATACTCCCCAAACTAATCTATTTATTTAGTGCTATACCAATCAGACTCCCAAGAAACTATTTTAATGACCTAGAAAAAATAACAACAAAATTCATATGGAAGAATAAAAGGTCAAGAATTGCAAGGGAACTAATGAAAAAAAACTCAGAGGAAGGTGGTCTAAGTGTACCTGATCTAAAGCTATATTATATAGCAGCAGTCACCAAAACCATTTGGTATTGGCTACGAAATAGACCGGTAGATCAGTGGAACAGATTAGATACAAAGGACAAAAAAGGGTACATCTATAGCAATCTAATCTTTGACAAACCCAAAGATTCCAACATTAGGGATAAAAATTCATTATTCGGAAAAAACTGTTGGGAAAACTGGAAATTAGTATGGCAGAAATTAGATATGGATCCACACTTAACACCATATACCAAGATAAGATCAAAATGGGTCCATGATTTAGGCATAAAGAGGGAGATAATAAATAGATTAGAGGAACAGAGGATAATCTACCTCTCAGACTTGTGGAGGAGGAAGGAATTTATGACCAGAGGAGAACTAGAGATCATTATTGATCACAAAATAGAAGATTTTGATTACATCAAACTAAAAAGTTTCTGTACAAATAATACTAATGCAAACAAGATTAGAAGGGAAGTAACAAATTGGGAAAATATTTTTAAAAACAAAGGTTCTGACAAAGGTCTCATTTCCAAAATATATAGAGAACTGACCCAAATTTATAAGAAACCGAACCATTCTCCAATTGATAAATGGTCAAAGGATATGAACAGACAATTCTCAGAGGAAGAAATTGAAACTATATCCACTCACATGAAAGAGTGTTCCAAATCACTACTGATCAGAGAAATGCAAATTAAGACCACTCTGAGATACCACTACACACCTGTCAGATTGGCTAAGATGACAGGAACAAATAATGACAAATGTTGGAGGGGATGTGGGGAAACTGGGACACTAATACATTGCTGGTGGAGTTGTGAAAGAATCCAGCCATTCTGGAGAGCAATCTGGAATTATGCCCAAAAAGTTATCAAACTGTGCATACCCTTTGACCCAGCAGCGCTACTACTGGGATTATATCCCAAAGAAATACTAAAGAGCGGAAAGAGACATATATGTGCCAAAATGTTTGTGGCGGCTCTTTTTGTTGTAGCTAGAAACTGGAGGATGAATGGATGTCCATCAGTTGGAGAATGGTTGGGTAAATTGTGGTATATGAAGGTTATGGAATATTATTGCTCGGTAAGAAATGACCAGCAGGAGGAATACAGAGAGGGTTGGAGAGACTTAAATCAACTGATGCTGAGTGAAATGAGCAGAACCAGAAGATCACTGTACACTTCAACAACAATACTGTATGAGGATGTATTCTGATGGAAGTGGAAATCTTCAACATAAAGAAGATCCAACTCACTTCCAGTTGATCAATGATGGACAGAGGTAGCTGCACCCAGAGAAGAAACACTGGGAGGGGAATGAAAATTGTTAGCACTAATATCTATCTGCCCAGGTTGCATGTACCTTCGGATTCTAATGTTTATTGTGCAACAAGAAAATGATATTCGCACACATGTATTGTACCTAGACTATATTGTAACACATGTAAAATGTATGGTATTGCCTGTCGTCGGGGGGAGGGAATAGAGGGAGGGGGGGTAAATTGGAAAAATGAATACAAGGGATAATATTATAAAATATATATATATATAATAAAAAAAAAAATTAAAAAAATTAAAAAAAAAAAAAAAAAGAAAAGTATTATTGTGACAGGGAAGATGAAAATACCAACAAAGATGAGGACAAAATGTCCACAGAGGCAATCTCAAAGACTGGTATGAATTGGTTTCAAGGCCAAAGAGGCTTCTTGGAAGTGCTCACAAAAAACTTTGAAAGGCAAATAAGAGAAATAGAAGAAAAATAAGATAAACATTAAAGATATACAAAATCAAGTTGACAGCTTCGAAAAAGGAAGGCAATTCCTTAAAAAATTACATTTGGACAAATGCAAAAACCAATCCACTGAAGAAAACAACATCAAAAATAGAATTAACCAAATGGGAAAAAAGATACAATATCTAACTGAAGAAAATAATATATAAAGAACTACAATGAAACTAATGACTCTATGAAATATCAAGAATAAGTCAAACAAATTACAAAGAATGAAAATATAGAGGAAAATATAAAATGGCTTATTGGTAAAGCAGCCTACCTGTAAAAGACATCTAGAAGAGACATTTTTAAAATTATTGGTCTAAGGGACAGAGCCAAGATGGCAGAGAGGACACATGCTTCATTCTGAGCTCCCTTCTACACTCACTACTGATTACCAAATTCAGCTTCTGAAATAGTGCTTTACTGGTAGAATATGCAAATATTGGGAGTACAACAAATTACCAGCTGAAGATAATCTGGAAGATCACCAGAAAATGTCCATCTTAATCAAGCAGGAGAAGGCCAGCACCAGCAGGACAGCAGAACACAGAGGCTAGCCCACACTGAGCGGACAGGGGAGGGGGCAATCTCCACAGGTGGAGAATTTTCAGGGACAACTCTACCAGATGTTGGATACTCTGCTTTGGTTGAAAAGTAGTAAATCGGACTTCCGGCCAAGATGGCGGCGTGGAGGCAGACAGCTGCTTGAGCTCCTCGCTTTCTCTCAGAACTTACTTCATGACAAGCCTCTGACTTAATGCTTGACCCAGAAAGAAATCCACAAATTATCACCAAGAGAAGACATCCTTGAAAGTCGCCAGAAAAGGTCTGTGTTTGTTCGGGGGAGGGTCAATCAGACTGGGCGCAGACTGAGGGCAGACAGCCAGAGCAAGACAGGCAGCTCACACAGCTCAGACCAGAGGGGGAAGGGTGTGATCTCTGCCATTTCTGTGAAAGGGCTTTTGCCCCAGTGTGGATGCTCCGACTTGGCAGCAAGCCAGGAGCGGTGGAGAGGGTGTAAACACCGGAGGTGAAGATTAAAACCCCAGAAAGCCAGCGTCTCTCAGACCCTGGCCACCCCCAACCCCCACCTGGACTGACTCGGTGCGTTCTCGGAGACTCAGAGCACAGACTCAGTACAGTCATTGCTGTTCTGTTAGTGGCTCTCTGCTGCCCTACCCCCAGTCTGTAGAGGAAGCCCATTAATACCATCCAGCCCTATCCCCCACAAAACAGACCAATTGTTTCTCTTGTCAGTTTGTTTTCTTTGATTCCTGCTCTGACAAAATGAACAAAAAATTCAAAAGGGCTCTAACCATTGACAGCTTCTGTGTGGAGAGGGAGCAGACTTCAGATGCTGAGGAGACTAGGAACAGACTGTCCCCAGATGTATCCCCTGGGAGGGATATAAGCTGCTCCTCAATACAAAAGAACCTCATAGAGGAAATCAAAAAGGCTCTCACAAGAGAGCTGGAAGAGAAATGGGAAAAGGAAAGGGAAGCTTGGCAAGAGAGCCTGGAGAAGTCATCCCATGCATTCAAAGACAGAGTGGATAAAGAAATCAAATCATTGAGAAACAGGATTAGTGAGCTGGAAAAGGTAAACAACTCCAAGGAAAACAGGATTAGAGAGCTGGAAAAAGAAATCAGCTCTCTAAAAAATAAAATGGATAAAATGGAAAAAAATTCCATAGAAGATAAAAACTCAATTGGACAATTACAAAGAGATATAAAAAAAGTGAGTGAAGAAAATACATCATTGAAAATTAGACTGGAACAAGTAGAAATGAATGACTCAAGGAGAAACCAAGAGGGAGTCAAGCAAAACCAGAGAAATGAAACAATTGAAAAGACTGTCAAGTACCTTACCAGAAAGACAACAGACCTGGAAAACAGATCCAGGAGAGACAATTTGAGAATAATCGGACTCCCTGAAAAATGGGAGGAAAAAAAGAGCTTGGACACCATTTTCGAGGAAATTATCAAAGAGAACTGCCCAGACGTTTTGGAAAGAGAGGGTAAAATAGACATTGAGAAAATTCATCGATCACCTACTGAAAGGGACCCTAAAATCAAAACGCCAAGAAATATAGTGGCCAAGTTCAAGAACCATCAGACAAAGGAAAAGATATTGGAAGCTGCTAGAAAAAAACAATTCAGATATGGAGGATCCACAATAAGGATAACACAGGATCTAGCAGCGTCCACATTAAAAGAACACAGGGCCTGGAACATGATATTCCGAAAGGCTAAGGAACTTGGTATGCAGCCAAGAATAACTTACCCAGCAAGAATGAGCATCGTTTTCCAGGGAAGAAGATGGACATTTAACGAAATAAATGAATTCCATCTCTTTTTGATGAAAAAACCAGACCTACATAAAAGGTTTGATCTTCAAATACAGAACTCAAGAGATTTCTCAAAAAGGTAAAAAGAAATCTTGAGAACTATACTTCTGTCAAAAAAATATGTAAAGAACATATGTACAATTTGTCTTAGAAACTAGAGGTGGAAAGGAGATTATATCATAAAAAAGTATAAAGTGGTGGTACTACATCTCATGAAGAGGCAAAGGTAACCTATTATATCTGAGAGAAAGAAAGGAGGGAGATGAACATAGCGTGTATCAATAGACATATTCGATTTATGGTGAAACTTCTTCCACTTCATTGAAAAGTGAAAGGGAAGGAGTAAGCTAAGGGGAAGGGAATACAGTAATTTCGAGGAAAAGGGGTAAAATAAGGGGAGGATCTTTAAGGTGGGGGAGGGATCCTAAAAAGGGAGGGCTGTGAAAAGCAAGTGGTGTTTACCAGTTGAATACTGGATAGGAGGGTAAAAGGGAAGGAAAGGGGAAAAGCATAAGCAGGGGTTAATAGGATGGCAAGCAATACAGAATTAGTCCTTCTAACCATAAATGTGAATGGGGCAAACTGCCTCATAAAGAGGAAGCAGTTAGCAGACTGGATTAAAAGTCAGAATCCTACTATATGTTGTTTACAGGAAACACACCTGAAACAGGATGAGACGTTCAAACTAAAAGTAAAAGGGTGGAGCAGAATCTATTATGCTTCAGGCAAAACCAAAAAAGCAGGAGTAGCCATCCTCATCTCAGATCAAGCAAAAACAAAAATTGATCTAATTAAAAGAGATAAGGAAGGGCATTATATCCTGCTAAAGGGAAGCATCAATAGTGAAGCAGTATTAATATTAAACATGTATGCACCAAGTGGTGCAGCATCTAAATTCTTAAAAGAGAAATTAAGAGAGCTGCAAGAGGAAATAGATAGCAAAACTATAATAGCGGGAGATCTCAACCTTGCACTATCAGAATTAGATAAATCAAACCACAAAATAAATAAGAAAGAAGTCAAAGAGGTAAATAGAATACTAGAAAAGTTTGATATGATAGATCTTTGGCGAAAGCTAAATGGAGACAGAAAGGAATATACTTTCTTCTCAGCAGTTCATGGAACCTATACAAAAATTGATCATATACTAGGGCATAAAAACCTCAAAATCAAATGCAGTAAGGCAGAAATAGTAAATGCATCCTTTTCAGACCATAATGCAATCAAAATAACATTTAATAAAAAGCCAGGGGAAAATAGACCAAAAAATAATTGGAAACTAAATAATCTTATACTAAAGAATGATTGGGTAAAACAGCAAATCATAGACATAATTAATAACTTCACCCAAGAAAATGACAATAATGAGACATCATACCAAAATGTGTGGGATACAGCCAAAGCAGTAATTAGGGGAAGTTTTATATCTCTACAGGCCTATTTGCATAAAATAGAGAAAGAGAGGGCCAACGAATTGGGTTTACAACTAAAATTGCTAGAAAAGGAACAAATTAAAAACCCCCAGACAAACACAAAACTTGAAATTCAAAAAATAAAAGGTGAGATTAATAAAATTGAAAGTAAAAAAACTATTGATTTAATTAATAAAACTAAGAGTTGGTTTTATGAAAAAACCAACAAAATAGACAAACCCTTAGTAAACCTGATTAAAAAAAGGAAAGAGAAAAAGCAAATTGATAGTCTTGAAAATGAAAAGGGTGAACTCACCACTAATGAAGAGGAAATTAGAACAATAGTTAGGAGCTACTTTGCTCAACTTTATGCCGATAAATTCGATAACTTAAATGAAATGGAAGAATACCTTCAAAAATATAGCTTGCCCAGATTAACAGAGGAAGAAGTAAGTAGTCTAAATAGTCCCATCTCAGAAAAAGAAATAGACCAAGCTATTAACCAACTTCCTAAGAAAAAGTCCCCAGGACCAGATGGATTTACAGGTGAATTCTACCAAACATTTAAAGAACAACTAACTCCAATGCTATGTAAACTATTTGAAAAAATAGGGATTGAAGGAGTCCTACCAAATTCCTTCTATGACACAGACATGGTACTGATACCTAAACCAGGTAGATCGAAAACTGAGAAAGAAAACTATAGACCAATTTCCTTAATGAATATTGATGCTAAAATCTTAAATAAGATATTAGCAAATAGACTTCAGAAAATCATCCCCAGGATAATACACTATGACCAAGTGGGATTTATACCAGGAATGCAGGGCTGGTTTAATATTAGGAAAACTATTAGTATAATTGACCATATTAATAATCAAATTAATAAAAACCATATGATCATCTCAATAGATGCAGAAAAGGCATTTGATAAAATCCAACATCCATTCCTACTAAAAACGCTTGAGAGTATAGGAATAAATGGACTATTCCTTAAAATAATAAGGAGCATATATTTAAAACCTTCAGTAAACATCATATGTAATGGTGATAAACTAGAACCTTTCCCTGTAAGATCAGGAGTGAAACAAGGTTGCCCACTATCACCATTACTATTCAATATAGTACTAGAAACTCTAGCCTTGGCAATAAGAGCCAAGAAAGAGATCCAAGGAATTAGAGTAGGAAATGAAGAAATCAAATTGTCACTTTTCGCAGATGACATGATGGTATACTTAGAGAACCCCAAAGACTCTGCTAAAAAGCTATTAGAAATAATTCAGAATTTTAGCAAAGTCGCAGGATACAAAATAAATCCACATAAATCCTCAGGATTTTTATACATTACCAACACAATCCAACAGCAAGAGATACAAAGAGAAATTCCATTCAAAATAACAGTCGATAGTATCAAATATTTAGGAATATATCTACCAAAGGAGAGTCAGGAATTATATGAGCAAAATTACAAAACACTTGCCCCAAAAATAAAGTCAGATTTAAATAATTGGAAAGACATTCAATGTTCTTGGATAGGCTGAGCGAATATAATAAAGATGACAATACTCCCCAAACTAATCTATTTATTTAGTGCTATACCAATCAGACTCCCAAGAAACTATTTCAATGACCTAGAAAAAATAACAACAAAATTCATATGGAAGAATAAAAGGTCGAGAATTGCAAGGGAACTAATGAAAAAAAAGTCAGAGGAAGGTGGTCTAAGTGTACCTGATTTAAAGCTATATTATAAAGCAACAGTCACCAAAACCATTTGGTATTGGCTAAGAAATAGACTAGTTGATCAGTGGCATAGGTTAGGTTCACAGGGCAAGATAGTGAATAAAAATAGCAATCTAGTGTTTGACAAACCCAAAGATCCCAAATTTTGGGATAAGAATTCATTATTTGACAAAAACTGCTGGGAAAACTGGAAATTAGTATGGCAGAAACTAGGCATGGACCCACATTTAACACCACATACTAAGATTAGATCAAAATGGGTCCAAGATTTAGGCATAAAGAATGAAATCATAAATAAATTGGAGGAACATGGGATGGTTTACCTCTCAGACTTGTGGAGGAGGAAGGAGTTTGTGTCCAAGGGAGAACTAGAGACCATTATTGATCACAAAATAGAACATTTTGATTACACCAAATTAAAAAGTTTCTGCACAAACAAAACTAATGCAAACAAGATTAGAAGGGAAGTAACAAATTGGGAAAACATTTTTACAGTTAAAGGTTCTGATAAAGGCCTCATCTCCAAAATATACAGAGAATTGACTTTAATTTATAAGAAATCAAGCCATTCTCCAATTGATAAATGGGCAAAGGATATGAACAGATAATTTTCAGATGATGAAATTAAAACTATTTCCACTCATATGAAAGAGTGTTCCAAATCACTATTGATCAGAGAAATGCAAATTAAGACAACTCTGAGGTATCATTACACACCTGTCAGATTGGCTAAGATGACAGGAACAAATAACGATGAATGTTGGAGGGGCTGTGGGAAAACTGGGACACTGATGCATTGTTGGTGGAGTTGTGAAAGAATACAACCATTCTGGAGAGCAATCTGGAATTATGCCCAAAAAGTTATCAAAATGTGCATACCCTTTGACCCAGCCATACTACTACTGGGCTTATACCCCAAGGAACTACTAGAGAAGGGAAAGGGTCCTGTATGTGCCAAAATGTTTGTGGCAGCCCTTTTCATAGTGGCTAGAAGCTGGAAGATGAATGGATGTCCATCAATTGGAGAATGGTTGGGTAAACTATGGCATATGAATGTTATGGAATATTATTGTTCTATAAGAAATGACCAACAGGAGAAATACAGAGAGGCTTGGAGAGACTTACATCAACTGATGCTGAGTGAAACGAGCAGAACCAGAAGATCATTATACACTTCAACAATGATACTGTATGAGGATGTATGCTGATGGAAGTGGATTTCTTCAACATAGAGAAGAGCTAATCCAATTCCAATTGATTAATGATGGACAGAACCAGCTACATCCAGAAAAGGAACACTGGGAAATGAATGTAAACTGTTACTTTTACCTTCTGAATCCAATTCTTCCTGTGCAACAAAAAATTCGGTTCTACACACATATATTGTATCTAAATTATACTGTAATATATTTAACATATATAAGACTGCTTGCCATCTGGGGGAGGGGGTTGGGGGAGGAAGGGAAAAAATCTGAATAGAAATAAGTGCAAGGGATAATGTTGTAAAAAATTACCCATGCATATGTACTGTCAAAAAATGTTATAATTATAAAATAAAATAAAAAATTAAAAAAAAAAAGGAACTCCTTAAAAAAATAAAAAATAAAAAAATAAAAAAAAAATAAAAAATAAAAAAATGAAAAGTAGTAAATCATCAGAGAAGTTACACAAACTCCAAAAGTAGAGTGTATCCCAAAACCCCAGAGCTTCACAGGACTTGGCCATACCAACCCAGCACTGGAAGTGACTCAGCCCAACAACAACACAGCTGAAGGATCACGGTGCAGCTTCATTCCACAGCACAAGGCTTTGCTAAGTTAGTCATCTTTCTGCAAAGCAAGGCTCTTCCCAGGGCAGTCACACTTCTGTAGCACTAGCACTGGGCTCTTCTCAGGGCAGTGGCAATTCTGCAGTGCAGCTGTTCTTCCTGGTCTGTTCTCAGGACAGCTACTGTCCATCTGACCCTGTTCTGAAGGGGAAGCTGGAAACCTCCTTGGCCTGAAGGCAGACTCCAAGGACATTTTAAAAAAAATGAGTAAAAAAGCCAAGAAAACTCTATTGATAGCTTTTATACAGAAAGAGAGTAGGTTTCCAACCCCGTGGAGACTAATAGCAGACAGTCTCCAGATGAAACTCCAAAGGGAGATGTAACCTGGTCCCCAACACACAAGGTTCTCCTAGAAGAAATTATAAAATATCTTAAAAGAGAGCTAGAAGAAAAATGGGGAAAGGAAAGAGAACCTTTGCAACAGAGTATGGAAAAAACATATAACTCATTTTAAAAAAAAATGATTGGATAAAGTGGAAAAAGAAAACAACTTCCTGAAATGTAAATTGGAAAAGGGAAAGAACTCCCAGGGAAACAGCATTTGTGAATAGGAAAAGATAAAGAATTCCCTGGAAAGTAGGATTTGTGAATTGGAAAAAGAAAATAAATCATTAAAAAAAAATTAGTGAAATAGAAAAAAATTCATGGAACAAAACAACTCATTTAACACTCAAATTGGACATATACAAAAAGAAATAAAAAAAAATGAAAATAACCCATTAAAAATCAGAACTGAACAAAAATGAATGATTCATTGAGACATCAAGAATCAGTGAAGCAAAATTTAAAAAAAAAAATGAAAAAATATATGTTAAATATCTAGTTGAAAAAACAACAGACCTGGAAAATAGATCTAGGAGAGATAATCTGAAGATTATTGGACTTCCTGAAAATTATGATGAAAAAAGAGCCTAGAAGCTATTGTACAGGGAATCATCAAAGAGAACTGCCCAAATGTAATAGAGTCAGAAGGTAAAATAGGCATTGAAAGAATTCATCGAACACTTTCTGAAAGAGACACCAAAATAAAACTTCAAGGAATATTGTGGTTAAATTTCAAAACTAAATTCAGACTAAGGAAAAAATATTACAAACGGCCAGAAAAAAAAAAATAATTCAAATACCGAGGAGCCATAATAAAAATCACTCAGGATCTAGCAGCTTCTACATAAAAGGATTGAAGGACTAGGTTTTGCAAGGGTCAATGCTGAAAAATTACCCATGCATATATCTTGTAAATAAAAAGTATAAAAAAAAATTATTGGTCTACATGAAGTCCATGACCAAAGGAGTCCAGATAACATTCTGTAATAGATAATCAAGGAAAACTGCCCTGAAATTCTAGAAACAGAGGGAAAATACTCATTGAATGAATCCATCAATCACCTTCAGGAAAAAAAACAAAAAAACAAAAAGAAAAAAAAAAAAAAAAACTCCACAAGGAAAACCCCAAAGAACATTATTGCAAAATTTCAGAAATATAATTTTGAGGAAAAATACTGCAAGATTCCAGACACAAAACAATTCAAATATCAAGGAGCAACAATCAGGATTAACCAGGATCTGACAGCTTCTATACTAAAGGATTTGAGGGTCAGGGATACTATATTCTGGGAGGCAAAGATCCACCAGTTACATCCAAGAATTAACTACCCAACAAGACTGAACTTCATCTTTCAAAGGAGGAGATGGAAATTCATTGAAGTAAGAGTCTTTCAATCATTTCTATTGAAAAAAACAAACAAACAAACAAACAAAAACAGAATTAAACAGAAAATTTAATCTTCAAATACAGGACTCAAGAGAAGCATAGAAATGTAAAGAGGTGAAATCCACACACATACACAAATATATATATATATACATATATATATATATATATATATATGTATATATATATATATATATATACATGTATCTATATCTATCTCTCTCTCTCTCTCGCTTTCTCTCTCTCTCTCTCTTTATATATATATATATATATATATATATATGATTTATTGCTTAAACTAGTTACATTTCCAGGTGGAAAAATGAAATTTACAACTCTTGAAAACTGTTATCTGTTACTGGGGCAGAGAGAGAGGTGCATCACATGGATAGAGGGTGTGCTTATGAATGGAATTCAATATGATCATATGAAAGAAAGATATTTTAAGTAGACAAAAAAGATCTGTACTGGAAGAAGAGGAAAAGGGAGATATAATGGGATGGATTAGATCATATGAATAGGCCCAATTTTATGGCAGCAAATCTGACAATTTAACTGAAATGGATAAATATTTATAAAAACATGAATTGCACAGATGAAGACAAAAGGAAATAAATACACAAATAGTCACATTTTAGAAAAATAAATTGAAAAAATCCATCAATTAATTCCCTAAGGAAAATTTCCAGGGTCAGGTGGATTTCCACGTGAATATTATCAAACATCTAAAGAACCAATAATTCCAATATGAGATCATAAGCTACTTGGAAAAATAGGTAAGAAAGAGTCCATTAAATATGATACTAATATATAAATCAGGAAGAGGCAAAACAGAGAAAAGAAAATTAAAGTCCACTGTCCTTAATGAATACTGATGCAAAAATTTTAAATAAAATATTAGTAAAGAGATAATAGCAATTTTTCAACAGAATAATACACTAAAACTAAGTGGCATTTATATGAGGAATGCAGAGCTGGTTCAATATCAGGAAAATTATTACCATATCAATAACAAAAGGAGCAGAAATCATATGATGATCGCAATTTAAAACCAACAGCAAGCATTACTTGTTATGAAAAGAAGTTGGAAGCATTTTCAATAAGATCGTGGTGAAACAAGAATGCTTATCATCACTGTTACTCAATATTGACCTAGAAATGTTGGTTTCAGCAATAAGAAAAAGAAATTAAAGGAATTAGAATAGGTGATAATGAAATAAAACTATCATTCTTTGCAGATGACATGATAATATACTTAATGAATTCTAGAAAATCATCCCAAAACCTACTACAAACAATAAACAGCTTTAGAAAAGTTGAAAAACATGAAACTAACCCCCACAAATCATCATTTCTATGTATTACTGACAAAACCTATCAGCAAGAGCTAGAAAAATAATTTCCTTATAAAATAACCATAGACAAAATAAAATATTTGAGTGTCTACCTGCCAAGACAAACTTAAGAACAATATTAACACCATTACAAAACAGTATTTGCCCAAAAATTGCTAAGAAGATTAGAAAATAATATATCAGAAACTCAGTATAGACCTACATCTCATCCCCCCTACCAAAAGAAGGTCAAAATGGGTACATGATTTGGGCATAAAGGATGATAACATAAACACATTAGGAGACCTAGGGATAATTTATCAGATCTTTGGAGAAGAGATGAATTTATTACCAAAGAAAAATTAAAGAATATTATGAAAGGCAAAATGGATAAATTTGATTACATTAAATTTAAAAGGTTTTGCATAAAGAAAACAGTAATCTAAAAGGAATCCCAATATACTTTGGAGAGAAAAATACCATCTACATCCAGAAAAAGCACTATAGAAATTGAATGTAAATCAATACATGCTAGATTCACTTCTTTTTTCTGTTTCTTTTTCTCTCCCATATTTTACTCTTTTTCCTGATTTCTTTCTCCTAACATGATTCATAAAGCAATATTTATTAAAATAAATTAATTAAATTAAGAAAAATTTAAAAGATAAATTATACCTAATTTACTTCCATAGCCCCATCTCCTATTCTTCCCCTACTTATGCTACAAAATAAGCTAGTCTTCACATTCTCTTCCAAACATAGCAATTGATTTTCTATCTTTTTACTTTGATGCCATTGCTTCTATTTTAAACCCTATCTACCTTCTTTGGTTACTAAAATCTTACATATTTTCAAAATTTATCTCTAAAGCTGCTTCGTCAATATTCCTTATTATTTCAGACAACATCTCTCCTTCCTGAGATTCCACAGATTTACTTTGCATTACTTATGTCTTAAAACTTTATATGGCTCTCCACTTTTATAATGGAGTTATGTGTTTCATCTCCTCAGTAGATGATAATTATTCTAAAGACAGCATCTATGTAAAAAATTTATTTTTCCCATACAGCATATATTTTAATGGATATCCAAGAAGATGATAGAACTGGAACTGGGAAGGATCTTAGAAACTATAAAGTTGAACCCTCTCTTTTATAATTGAAGAAACCCAAGAGTTCATGTGATTTTTGTGAGATTACAATGATAGCAAATATTAGAAGAATATTTTGAACTCATGATCTTTAACCTTTTCCATTGCATAATGCTGATATCAATGCTTTCTTTAAAGGTAAATCTATATTTTTTTAACATTTTAAAATTTTGAGTTTGGAACTATTTTCTTCTCCAAAACTGTCCACCTATTGAGAAGATAAGCAAGTGATATCAAGTATGTGAAGTTATGCAAAAAAAGATTTACATGTTAGGCATATTGCAAAAATAAAAGCAAGAAAATTTAAAAATGAAAAAAAAAAACTATGGAGTCTTCACTAAGATTTTATCAACTCTCTCTGGAGATGGATAGCATTTTTCATAACATATCTTTAGGAATTTTTTTTAATATCTTTTTAAAATTATTTTGATATTCCTAATATACATGTTGTCTCTGTGTAGAGTTGGAAGGAATCTTAATCTAAAAATCTTAAAAATCAGATATAATTACTGAAATTCTAAAACCTAGAATTTAAACCAAATCATAAGAATGAGCCTGTTACTATTCAACATTTTTCCCCCCAACTAAAATCCTATGAAATAATGTAACAGGTATTTCCATCCCTGTTTTATAGATAAAGAAATTAAGACTTAAAAAGCTTGTCCTAGACAACCCGAGTATAATCATTTACAGCTTCAACCTATGATAAAAGTAAAAACTCTTGACTGCTAAATAAGTAGCCTCTCCACCATCTCTCCCTATGTTGCATCATAAACAATTTTTTTAAAACAGGCAATAGATTTGTTAACATTTTATTGTATTAATTGCCTCTGAATTGTATCTAGGAAGTTAGAGTTAAAAAGAAAGATGATTTTCTACAAGAAAAAAAGATTAAGGAAAAGACACACAAGCTGATAGAACCATAAAGTAAGAAATAAAACAAATTGAAACATGGTCCCATGATGGAAGAAAGGGACACATTTTCTCAGAAAAAAATTGTTACTTTCTTCTCTCATTTTTAAATGGCAATTTCTAATTACAAACTTTTATGAGTTTCTACAAAAATGTGATAGGTAAAAGGTCCTTTATACCTCTTCTTTTACTAAGGGGTTGAAGACAGAAGTATGTTCTTGTAAAAATAGCGCCTTCTTGCTTAACATGAGAAATTTCTCTTATTTTTGGCAAAGACCAGCATAGCCAAAGAAGTGCCAAGCTAATGAACCATAGATGTTCAAAACTGAGAGGAAACTTAGAATTTATTTCACTTATATATGAAAAAACTGAACTCCAGATAGGAGAAGCTATTTTCCCAAAGTCACAAGCTAGTTAATGAGCCAGAGTGGTTGGTTAACTTCTCCAAAAGATCATAGTTTTCTATTATCCTCAACTTAAATCAGTCTTGTTCTAGGTTGATGATAACTGAGGGATAAGAGATAGTTTAAAAATATTTTAGAAATTCATGAAACTGAATAAAGCCCAGCATAAACAAACTGTCATTGCATAAGATAACTAAATACACCAGGTTTGTATTTAGCATTTGGCCTTTGTTTTTTTTTTTGTTTTTTTTTTTTGTTGTTTTGTTTTGTTTTGTTTTTTGTTTTTTGTGGGTTTTTTTTTTGTCCTGGATTCATTTCTCTGTCTCAGCAACTTTTGAATTTCCAGCATTCTCTCAGGATCCAAATCTGAAAAATAACTTTAGGGATAATCTTATTCAATGCACATGCTATTAAAATGAAGGCACACAGTCAAGAGAGGTTATATGGTTTGTACAAGTTTGGAAAAGACAAGTACATCATTTAATGATATTTTTCTTACAAATCTGATATAAGTACTGTCATTTGGTACTTCCCTGATTTCCCTTTTCATTGAAGAACAATATTTGATATTGATTCACTCAAAATTATTTTTGATTGAATGTATTATCTCTCCCAGAATATAAAGTCAAAGAAACAAATTGCTAACCATAAAATTTCAGGCATTAGTAAAGAAAACTTTCACTCAGCTTAATACAAATGTGACTACTCAACTTATCCATCAAACAAATCTAGAAGAAATAACCACACATGTGTGGTGCCACATCTAGATTTATTCTATGAGCTCTACTCATAATGTTGATTTTCAAAATTATGGCTAACTACCCCAAATTTTAGGGGTAAGCTTTTATATCTACACTAACACTATAACTCAAAAGCATCATTGTGCTTTTCATTACCAGTATGTTAGAAATCAAAATTCACACTTAACAAAGGCATTTGTTAAGATATCACAACACAAATTAAAAACTATTAGCCAAAATATATTCCTTCTGCCTTGTAACCAGAAATCTGGAAACTACTTTTCTATACATTATCTTTATACATGGGCACACACACATCCATATTTTTATAAAAGGTAACATACTTCTCATAAGTCAAAGTGCAGATGCTCTTTATGTCTTTTTAAAATCCTCATGTGGCTATTCTTGAAGGTAATGTTCTTCTTATATATTCAGCTGTATTTCCTCTGGTTCTTCTCCATAGTCAACTCTATTCTTTGTTATAAAAATCCTACTTTTTATTCTTTTTTTTTTTTTTTTCCCCTCGAGGAAATCAGGGTTAAGTGACTTTCTCATAGTCATACAACTAGTATGTATATAAAGTCAGATTTAAACTTGAATCCTCCTGACTCCAGGGATTGTTCTGTCCTCTGTACCACCTAGCTGCCCTAATCACACTTTTTAAAGTTGATTCTTTCTTTAATTGACTTTCTCCATTTCTGTTTGGAATATATCTCTAATCTCTCAATTTGGCTTGACCTTTTTTAGATTGACAGTCTTGCAAATGCTAAAGAAGATGTCTCTCCCTAAGCAAGTTTCCCTATAATAGATGCTATGAGTGAAAAGTGAAGATGATAAAAAAAAAAAAAATCATTCTTTTCTTCCTATCAAACTATACAAGAGTCTCCTCCAAAAGCAGTTCCCTACTTGTAATCTTTTAAACTATCCAATTATACTTTCTTAGAATATGAACTTTCTCAATTCTGAATATACTACTTAATCAAGGATAAATGTATGTGAATATATAATTTAAGGAAAGGGGGCTGAATCACATCCTCACCTTTCTATATCCATATCCATTTTTGGTGTGTATAATTTACCTCACCTTGACAAGCCTTTAGGTTGTTAAACCAAATTATTTCTCAAAGCTTTTCAGTTATTTTTTTTAAATTATTAAATATATTATCACTTTCCTGTCCTCTGTGTGGCTTTTGATATTTTTAAGGACAATATACATTCTCTCCTACATATTCTCATTTCTCTGCTTCTATGACACTATTCTCTTACTTTTCCTTCTATTTCTCTGTTTCTTCTTTACTTGATTTGTTAAGTACTATCTATTGCCTGTTCTACTTTATGTATGGATTTTCCAAAGATTTGTCCAAATGTCCTTTTGCCTCACTAAAGTCTCTCTCTTCATGATTTCATTAGTCTCTATATTATGCAGATGAATATCAAATCTCCATATCTATATGTGACTTTCATCTATACTAAGCAACTTCTCCACTTACATATTATACTTTTAAAAAATTGATATCCTGCAAGCATCTTAAACTCAAAATATCAAAAAATGAAATCATTATATTATTTGCCTCCTAATCCAATTTTCACCTAACTCCAGTATTATTGTTACAAATATTATTCTCCTTCCAGATATTTTAGTTGCATAAACTATACTTTGAATTCTGTGATGTTAGGACCTTTCAGGAACCATTTTTTCACCATAAGGTTTCTAAATATTAGCACCCAAAGACAAATGGAAATATATGTAGTTAAGTCATTTCATGAGGCAGAATGACATAAACATTTATTCACTCAATTCAGAATTCTGTCACTAGTAATATATGTAACCCAATAAAAATAAGTATCACATAAGTCTATCTTAGTTATTTATTCATCAGCAAGTCTTGCCATTTTTTCCTGCATATCATTTCTCATATTTGTTCCTTTCTCCATTGTTTTCCACATACATTTACTACCACTCCCTGCCCCTGAGCTTGAATTATTGCAATTTAGTTTTCTCTTTCCAGATTTTACCTTCCACAATAAATCTTCCATACAAAGATTCCAGATTAAAATAGCCCAAACATTTGATTTTTATTCCCTCATGCAAAACATAGTTTATATCAAACTATTATCAAATTCTCCATGAAATTATTTTGTATTATTTTTAAAATAAACATTGGGTACTTACAGGTTTATAAGTTGTGTATCATGTTAGAATATAATTCCTTGGAGCCAAGAATAATTTCAGGGTTTTCTGTCCCCATAAAACATAATATAGTGCTTTATACACAAAAGATGCTTGGAAATGACCATTGAATTAATAGATAATAGTTCTACTGATCTTTGATTTTAGTTGCATAAATTATACTTTGAATTCTGTGGTATTAAGACCTTTCAGGAACCTTTGTTTTTTTTTTTTCCTACCATAAAGTTTCTAAATATTAGCACCCAAAGACAAATGAAAGTCTATGTAGCTAAATCATTTCATGAGACAAAATGATGTATTTATTTGCTCAATTCAGAATTCTGCCACTAGCAATATAACCTGTAACCCAATGAAGATAAGTATCACATATGTCTATCTTAGTAATCAGGATGACTTAGTTGCTTTGATTTTAGTTGTTATTCTAGTTAAAATTGGTTATTTGACTGAGGAAAATTCTGTTATTTACTAAATACTGAGTAACCTACTTCTCTAGACTTTGGTTAATTTATCTGTAAAAGTAGAGGGTTAGACTACATTGTCTCTATGATCTATTATTTTTTCTTATTACTATGATAGATTTTTTGGGGGAAGTACCCAGGATTTCACTGATACAGACAAGCCCTTTTTATTGTTTTTTTTTTTTTTTTTTTTTTTTTTTTTGGCTTCATCTTGCAAACAAACTTAGAAAGATAGGAGAGTTGTGATGATGCAGTCTCAGTAACAAACATTTAATAACAAAATTGCAAGAATCTGATTATTGAGATTACCTTTAGAGCACCAGTCCCTTGGAAATAAATTCAGTATCACCTTATTGTTTCCCTAATTTTTTTCTTTTACAAAATTCAAATGATAACCTTATTTACATTATTATCATTGGCGTTACCCACATCTTGCTTCTCTTCTTGAAGCAAACAACTAATTGGTTGGTTTTTGTTAATGATAGTGTTACTATGATTTCTGGATCTCTCAGCATCCCAATGCTCCCATGTTTTGCAGAGTAACCATCTCTGGGGCAAAATGTGGCATCTGTTTAATACCACATAATAATGCAACCCAACTGCTGAGGAAAAGAAGGGGAAACACACACTCACATACACCATAGGCAATTGAAACTACAGGGGGGGAATTTAAGCTGGCAGAATGCAATTACACATGTTGGAATTTGGCCAGGACATCCTGCAAAATATCTCAGCAGTGATCTGTATATCTTACTTTGCACAGGGTGGAAAAATAATTTACTCATTGTTTTCAACACACGTGAGAGGTTTTCTGAAGGCAATTTGCACTTGGACCTTAAGGAACCCACAAAAAACAGAACTTAAGCTTTGAATACTTGCACGTTCAAAAATGTCAGTTAGTTCTTAGAAACCATCTATTATAAGTTTTCTCATATTTTTATTTTTAATTAATTAGATCTACTTCCCAGAATAAAGAAAGCAGTTACATATGCATTTTATATTTTTTTACATATTCTATATATTCATATACACACATGCATGTACACATGTACTCATTAATGCAGATATATCTATCTATCTATCTATATATATCTATGTATCTATATCTATATCTATATCTATCTATCTATCTATCTATCTATATATACATACACACATATATGTGTGTGCCTGTGTGTAGTTATGGACCTCAACTTAAGAATGCTTTATGAAGTCCAAGCTTTCATATTTCATTTGGAGAAATAAAAGCCCAGAGAACTGAGTTGTTCATAGTCATACAACTAGGATATTGGTCTACATTCTTTTCTCTTTCTTAACATCAGTTTTAATGTGTGGGAGCTGCTACCCTCCTCCCCTATCACCAATTTTATACAAAATTTCAGTTGCTGCCATCTTTTCTTGCCAATCCTATTGGCACTCTTGGTTAAGCTCATTTTTGTTCCCAACAGCTAGACCAAAATTTTTCTAACCGGTCCTCCTGTCTCTTGTACCACATTGCCAAAATCTTAAGGATAATTGTCAAGAACCTCAAAATCTGACTGAAGTCGATGGAGACAGCTTAATGTAATTGTAAGGATATTGGTCCTGCATGTATACATATATTGTATTTAATTTATACTTTAACATATGTAACATGCATTGGTCAACCTGCCATCTAGGGAAGGGGGGTGAGGGGAAGGAGGGTAAAAATTGTAACAAAAGACTTGGCAATTGTCAATGCTGTAAAATTACTCATGCATATATCTTATAAAAAAGCTATAATAATAATAATAATAATAATAATAATAATGATAATAAAGAATATTGGTCCTGGAATCAGGAACATTCCATTTGTAAATTCTACTTCTGATTCTTAACTAGCTAGAGGGATCTTAAAATCAATTAATTTTTCAGATTCTTATTTCCTTATCAATTAACCTGGATCAATAATACTTCCTTAACTTACTCACACAGTTATTCTTTTTTTTTTAAATTTAATTTATTTTATTGACAGAATATATGCATGAGTAAATTTTACAACATTGTTCCTTGCATTCACTTCTGTTCCAACTTTTTTTCTTCCCTCCCTCCACCCTCTCCCCTAGATGGCAGGCAGTCTCATACTTGTTAAACATGTTAAAGTATATCTTAGATATAATAAATGTGTGCAGATCTGTACAGTTCTCTTGTTGTACAAGAAAAATTGTATTGAGAAGGTAAAATTAACCTGGGAAGAAAAACAAAAATGCAAGTAGTCCACATTTATTTCCCAGTGTTCCTTCTCTGGGTATAGCTAATTCAGTCCATCATTGGTCAATTGGAACTGAATTGGATCTTCTCTTTGTTGAAGATATCCACTTCCATCAGAATATATCCTTATACAGTACTGTTGTTGAAATATGTAATGATCTCCTAGTTCTGCTCATTTCACTCAGCATCAGTTCATGCAAGTCTCTCCAAGCCTTTCTGAATTCATCCTTCTGGTCATTTCTTACAGAACAATAATATTCCATAACATTCATATACCACAATTTACCCAATTATTCTCCAATTGATGGGCATCCATTCGATTTCCAGTGGCTGCCACAAACATTTTGGCACATACAAGTCTTTTTCCCTCTTTTAGTATCTCTTTGGGATATAAGCCCCGTGGTAACACTACTGGATGGAAGAGTATGCATAGTTTGATAACTTTTTGATCATAGTTCCAAATTGCTCTCCAGAATGGCTAGATCCATTCACAACTCCACCAACAATGAATCAGTGTCCCAGTTTTCCCGCATCCCCTCCAACATTCATCATTATTTTTTTCTGTCATCTTAGGCAATCTGACAGGTAGGTAGTGGTATCTCAGAGTTGTCTTAATTTGCATTTCTCTGAACAATAGTGATTTGGAATACCCTATCATATGAGTAAAAATAGTTTCAATTTCATAATCTCAAAATTGTCTGTTCATATCCTTTGACATTTATCAGTTGGAGAATGGCTTGCTTTCTTATAAATTAGAGTCAATTCTCTTTGTATTTTGGAAATGAGTCCTTTATTAGAACCTCTAACTGTAAAAATATTTTCCTAGTTTATTGTTTCCCTTCTAATGTTATTTGCATTAGTTTTGTTTTTACAAAAGCTTTTTAATTTGATTTAATCAAAATGTTCTATTTTGTGATCAATAATGATCTCTAGCTCTTCTTTGGTCATAAATTCCTTCCTCCTCCACGTCTGAGAGGTAAACTATTCTACTTTTCTCTAATTTATTTATAATCTCATTGTTTAGGCCTAAATCATGGACCCATTTTTGATCTTATCTTGATTTATATTGTTAAGTGTGGGTCCATGTCTAGTTTCTGCCATACTAATTTCCAGTTTTCCCAGCAGTTTTGTCAAATAGTGAATTCTTATCCCCAAAATTGGGATCTTTAGATTTCTCAAATACTAGATAATTAAAGTTGTTGACTATTTTGTCCTGTGAACCTAACCTATTCCCTGATCAGCTAGCCTATTTATTAACCAATACCAAATGGTTTTGGTGACTGCTGCTTTATAATATAGTTTTAGATTAGCTATAGCTAGGCCAAGTTATTTTTTTTTCATTAGTTCCCTTGAAATTCTTGACCTTTTGTTCTTCCATATGAATTTTGTTATTTTTCTAGGTCATTAAAATAGTTTCTTGGGAGTCTGATTGATATAGCACTAAATAAATAGATTAGTTAAGGTAGTATTGTCATCTTTATTATATTTGTTTGGCCTATCCAAGAGCATTTGATATTTTCCTAATTGTTTAAATCTGACTTTATTTGTGTGGAAAGTGTTTTGTAGTTTTGCTCGTATAATTCCTGACTTTCCTTTGGCAGATAAATTCCCAAATATTTTATGCTATCAATAATTATTTTGAATGGAATTTCTCTTTGTATCTCTCACTGTTGGATTTTATTTGTGATGTATAAAAATGCTGAAGATTTATGTGGATTTATTTTGTATCCTGCAACTTTGTTACAGTTGTGGATTATTTCTAATAGCTTTTTAGTAGAATCTCTGGGATTCTCTAAGTATGCCATCATGTCATCTGTAAAGAGTGATAATTTGGTTTCCTTTTTACCTTCTATAATTCCTTTAATGTCTTTCTAATACAATACTGAATGGTAATGGTGATAGTGTGCATCCTTGTTTCACTCATGATTTTATTGGGGATGACTCCAGTTTATCACCATTACATATGATGCTTACTGATGGTATTAAATAGATGCTCCTGACTCATTTATTCCTATATTCTCAAGTGTTTTTATTAGGAATGGATGTTGGATTTTATCAAATCCTTTTTCTTCTTCTACTGAGATGATCATATGGTTTTTGTTAATTTGATTATTGATATAGTCAGTTATGCTAATAGTTTTTCTAATGTTGAACCAGCCCTGCATTCCTGGTATATTATCCTGGAGATGATTTTCTGTAATCTTTTTGATAATATTTTATTTAAGAATTTTGCAACAATATTCATGAAGGAGATTGGTTTATAATTTTCTTTTTCTGTTTTCAACTTACCTGGTTTAGGTATCAGTACCATGTCTGTGTCATAAAAGAAATTTGGTAGGGCTCCTTCAATCCGTATTTTTTCAAATAATTTATGTAGCCTTGGAATAATTGTTCTTTTCATATTTGGTAGAATTCACATGTAAATCCATCTGCTCCTAGGGAATTTTTCTTAGGGAGTTGATTAATAGATTGTTATATTTAGTTTTCTAAAATGGGACTGTTTAAGCAATTTACTTCTTCCTCTGTTAATCTGGGAAAGCTATATTTTTGAAGGTATTCTTCCATTTCATTTAAGTTATTGACAATTTATTAGCATAAAGTTGGACAAAGTAACTCCTAATTATTGCTCTAATTTCCTCTTCATTTGTGGTGAGTTCTCCCTTTTCATTTTTAAGGCTAATAATTTAATTTTTCTCTTTCCTTTTTTTAATTAAATTTACTAAGGATTTATCTTTTTTTTTAATAAAATCAACTCAGTTTTATTTATTAATTCAATAGTTGTTTTTTTTTAACTTCAGTTTTATTAATCTCTCCTTTTACTTTTAGAATTTCAAGTTTAGTGTTTGACTGGGTTTTTTTTAATTTGTTCTTTTTCTGGCTTTTTAGTTGCAAACCCAATTCATTGACCTTCTCTTTCTCCATTTTATATAAGTAGGCCTCTAGAGATATAAAATTTCCCCTTATTACCACTTTGGCTGCATCCCACACATTTTGGTATGACATCTCATTATTGTCATTTTCATGAGTGAAATTATTAATTATGCCTATGATTTGCTGTTTTACCCAATCATTCTTTAGGATGAGGTTATTTAGTTTCAAATTATTTTTTGGCCTATTTTCTTCTGGCTTTTTGTTGAATGTAATTTTCATTGCATCCTGATCTGAAAAGGATGCATTTACTATTTCCACCTTTCTGAAATTGAATTTGAGGTTTCTATGTTCTAAAATATGGTCAATTTTTGTATAAGTTCTATGACCTGATGAGAAAAAAGTGTAATCCTTTCTATCTCCAATTATTTTTCTCCAAAGACCTATCATACTTAACTTTTCTAGTATTCTATTTACCTCTTTGACTGATTTCTTATTTATTTTGTAGTTTGATTTATCTAATTCTGAGAGTGCAAGGTTGAGATCTCCCACTATTAAAGATTTGCTATCTATTTCTTTTTGCAGCTCTCTTAATATCTCTTTTAAGAATTTAGATGCTACACCACTTGGTGCATATATGTTTAATATAGATATTGGTTCATTATCTCTGCTACCCTCTAGAAAGATATAATACCCTTCCTTAACTCTTTTAATTAGATAGATCAATTTTTGCTTTTGCTTGATCTGAGATAATGATGGCTATCTCTGCTTTTTTTATTTCACCTGAGGTATAGTAGATTCTGCTCCAACCTTTTACCTTTACTCTGTGTATATTACCCTTCTTCAAATGTATTTCCTGTAAACAACATATTGTATGATTCTGTCTTTTAATCCAGTCTGCTGTCCATTTCTGCTTTATGAGAAAGTTTACCCTGTAAAGTTCTGTTGTCTCCAGAGAGCATGTCTTTGAATTTTTTTTTGTAGCTATATGCAGTTTGTAGTACTTTAGTGTTTCCATGGTCTTTTGTAGACATGCTTCTAACATCTGTTCCTCAGGTGCACATCCCAAAATATCATCCATATAATATATCAATATTACTTTTGGAAATGCTTTTCTTACTAGAACAAGAGCAGCAAAAACATACACTTGGCACATAGTAGGGCTGTTTTTCATTCCCTGTGGCAAAACTTTCCATTCATATCTTTTATAAGGCTCGGCCAAATTAACACTAGGCACTGAAAAAGCAAATCTTTTCATATCCTCCTTATCTAGAGGGATAGAATAGAAACAATCCTTAATGTCTATAACCCATAGAGGCCATTCTCTTGGCAGCTGAGTAGGAGATGGAAGTCCAGGCTGAAGAGTTCCCATAGTTTCCATCTGTTCATTTACTCTTAGATCAGTTAACATCCTCCATTTTCCAGATTTCTTTTTCACCACAAATACTAGGGAATTCCAAGGACTTAGAGAAGGCCGCAAGTGTCCTTGGTCAAGTTGTTTGTTCACTATGTCTAATAAGGCCTGAATTTTATCACTTCTTAAGGGTCACTGTTCTATCCACACTGATGAATCAGTCTTCCACTGAATAGGAACCAGTGAAAGTGCAGGTAGGCCTTCAACAGCAGCCCTGCCTAAAAAGCTGAAGGACTTATTTGTAATCCTATCTGCTGTAAAATGTCTCTTCCCCACAGATTGATGGAGAATTTTTCAACCACAAATGGAGTAAAAACTCCTGTTTCACCTTCAAATATCCATCTCAAAGGCCTAGCACTAATTTCTGCTGCTATTAATCCTCCTACCCCAGACATATAGGTGTCTGCCTTAATCATTGGCCAGTGACTGAGCCAATTGGCACCTCTAATTACTGTACTGTCTGCACCCGTGTCTACCAATCCTTCAAATGGCATTCCATTTATATAAATAGTAAGCATAGGTTGGTCAGTTGTCACAGCTTCTGTCCAATATATTCCTGGATTTTGTTCATTGGAGTCAGAATCTGGGCGACTATCACCAGGTTGCTTATTAGGGGTATGTAACAATAAGGGATTAAAGACCTTAAGTAAGGACCAGAGTGCAGCCCAAGAGGACATGAAACAAATCTATCTCACCATGTTGATCACACCATGCTGGAGCACCAAAAACTTATAGACTGATTTATGAAAGCAGCAGCAGAACAATAAAAAAGCAAAATAGCAATTAAAAAAAAAAAAAAGAACAGAAATGCTGGCCAATCATTTTGGTCTCAGAGGGAAGCAAATTTCAACCCTAAAATTGGAAGTTAAAGTGTATGGGAAAAAATGAATAAACATTTAATCTTGGATCCAATACCAATCCTTCTACATACAGTCTATGAAGAAAACTTAGTCTTTCTGAGCATCAGATTCATCACTTATAAAAATTAGTGAGAAGAACTAGATGGCATGTAATATATTGCCATTCTATGATCCTAAATTTTAGCTTGCTTTGTGTGAATCATAACTTTGGAATTTGTCAAATACATGGCTAGACATGTTATCTCACATCTAATATTTGGCAAGATTAAGTGAATTGGGTCAGCAAAATTCTGGATTTCTATGGGATTGTAAAGAAATATTTATCAAATAATTGAACTGAATTGCATTAAACTTATGTGCATTTTTCTAAAAATTAGAAAAAAATTTTCCACTCAGGCTTAGATGATTCCTAACAATGAAAGATATCTGTGATTCTAAAACCCCTTCCTTCATTTGGTCAGTTCCTACTGAAACTTCTAGTAAAGAAATGGCACAGGAATGTTTTCATCCCATCTTCATACTTCTTAAAGTTTTGCAGTTCAACAATGGGACTTCTTTTTCTACCATACCATATATACCTACCCATTAGATAATTTTTAATCCTTGAAGGTAAGGAATATGTTTTTTCATACTTCTATTTGCATTCCCAACACAATAAACTCTCCAATAAAGAATCAATATTTAGTGGATGCTGGTTAATTTGTTTCCACTTCAGTTAGGGAAATTAATTCTCTTTCTAATGATATAAAACTAGTCATTTGTTAGTGTTTTGCTATAACATGCTGAATTTAGAAACCACTGAGAATTCTTACTTCTTTTTGGTTTTCCACCACCAATTTAGAAAGAATAGATAGGATAAGAAGCCAGAAGATACTGCTTTTTCTTCTCTATGGATGGAATATCCCAGGATCCCTGATCCTGCTGTTCTTCCCCAAACTGTGCTTGCCCCAGTAATAATTCATGGTTCTTATCTCTCCCAGTCCTAAATTCCTCCTTATAATTCTCCTAAAAATTTACAAAT
Organism: Sminthopsis crassicaudata; assembly: GCF_048593235.1. NCBI lineage: Eukaryota > Metazoa > Chordata > Mammalia > Dasyuromorphia > Dasyuridae > Sminthopsis > Sminthopsis crassicaudata. The sequence continues at coordinate 364,272,146 of NC_133617.1, forward strand.
AGATATTCAGAATATCAGATTATTCCTGAAACACAAATGGAAAAAAATATTTCAATGATGCAAAGATCCTTTTGTTTAAACTTTTTTATTTTCAAATCATAAACAGTTTTCAAAATTTGACCTTGCAAAACCTCATGTTCCAATATTTTTCTCCCTCAATTCCCTCCAAATGTCCTCTTATACTGCAAGTAGTTCAATATATATATTAAACATGTGCAATTCATCTACATATTTCTACAGTTCTATATGCTGCACAATAGAAATCATACCAAAAGGAGAAAAAAATGAGAGAGAAAACAAAATCCAAGCAAACAACAAAAAACTGAAAATACAATTTAGTGAGCCACACTCAGACCCCACAATTGTTTTTGAGTACAGATGATGTTGTCCATTAAAAGAACTTTGAAACTGGCCACAAACACCTCATTGTTGAAAAGAGCCTGTCCATTGGAATTGATCATTGTACAATCTAACTGGTGTTATGTAATATGTTTTCTTGGTTCTACTAATTTCATTTAGCATCGGTATATGCAAGTCACTGCAGCCCTTTCTGAAATAATCCTGCTGATGATTTCTTATGGAACAATAATATTCTGTAATAGTCACATACCATAACTTATTTAGCCATTATCCAAATGATCGGCATCCCACTCAGTTTCCTATTCCTTGCAAATAATAAAAAAGCTGCTACAAATATTTTTGCACATGTGCATCATTTCCCCTTTTTAAATTATCTTTTTGGGATACAGGACCAGTAAAGACATTTCTGGATCAAAGGATATGAACAATTTGATAATTTTTGGGCATAGTTACAGATTGCATTTAATTCCATATTGTTCTCCAGAATGGTTGGATCAGTTCATAATTCCACCAACAATTTATTAGTATACCAGTTTTCCCATATCCCCTCCAACATTCATCATTATGTTTTTCTGTCGTCTTTAACAATCTGAGAGGTATGCAGAGATGATTTAAGTTGTATTTCTCTTATCAATAATGAGTTAGAGCATTTTATCATATGACTAGATATGGCTTAAATTTCTTCATCTAAAAATTGTCTGTTCAAATCCTTTGACTACTAATCAATTGGAGGATGACTTGCATTATTCTATTTTATAAATATATAAAATATAAATTCTCTATATGTTTTAGAAATAAAAATTAAATTTAAACATTTAAAATAAACATTTGGCCTTTTTCAGAACACTTAGATAGAAAAACATTTTCTCAGTTTACTGCTTCCCTTCTAATTTAGTCTGCATTTTGTTTTTACAACAATTTTAAACATTAACACAATCTAAATTATCCATTTTGTACTCCATAATGTACTCTAACTTTTCTCTGAAAACACATTCCTTCCCTCTCTATAGATTTGAAAGGTAAATTATGTTTTGTCTTTCTAGTTTGGTTATAGTATCATTTTTTATATCTAAATCATGAATAAGAATTCATTATTTGACAAAAACTGCTGGGAAAACTGGAAATTAGTATGGCAGAAACTAGGCATGGACCCACATTTAACACCACATACTAAGATAAGATCAAAATGGGTCCAAGATTTAGGCATAAAGAATGAAATCATAAATAAATTGGAGGAACATGGGATGGTTTACATCTCAGACTTGTGGAGGAGGAAGGCGTTTGTGTCCAAGGGAGAACTAGAGACCATTATTGATCACAAAATAGAAAATTTTGATTACACCAAATTAAAAAGTTTCTGTACAAACAAAACTAATGCAAACAAGATTAGAAGGGAAGTAACAAATTGGGAAAAACATTTTTACAGTTAAAGGTTCTGATAAAGGCTTCATCTCCAAAATATACAGAGAATTGACTTTAATTTATAAGAAATCAAGCCATTCTCCAATTGATAAATGGTCAAAGGATATGAACAGACAATTTTCAGATGATGAAATTAAAACTATTTCCACTCATATGAAAGAGTGTTCCAAATCACTATTGATCAGAGAAATGCAAATTAAGACAACTCTGAGATATCATTACACACCTGTCAGATTGGCTAAGATGACAGGAACAAATAACAATGAATGTGGAGGGGCTGTGGGAAAACTGGGACACTGATGCATTGTTGGTGGAGTTGTGAAAGAATCCAACCATTCTGGAGAGCAATCAGGAATTATGCCCAAAAAGTTATCAAAATATGCATACCCTTTGACCCAGCCATACTACTACTGGGCTTATATCCCAAGGAAATACTAAAGAAGGGAAAGGGACCTGTATGTGCCAAAATGTTTGTGGCAGCCCTTTTAATAGTGGCTAGAAGCTGGAAGATGAATGGATGTCCATCAATTGGAGAATGGTTGGGTAAATTATGGTATATGAAGGTTATGGAATATTATTGTTCTGTAAGAAATGACCAACAGGAGAAATACAGAGAGGCTTGGAGAGACTTATATCAACTGATGCTAAGTGAAACAAGCAGAACCAGAAGATCATTATACACTTCAACAATGATACTGTACGAGGATGTATTCTGATGGAAGTGGATATCTTCAACATAGAGAAGAGCTAATTCAATTCCAATTGATCAATGATGGACAGAATCAGCTACATCCAGAAAAGGAAGACTGGGAAATGAGTGTAAACTGTTATTTTTACCTTCTGAATCCAATTCTTCCTGTGCAACAAGAAATTCGGTTCTACACACATATATTGTATCTAGAATATATTGTAATATATTTAACATGTATAAGACTGCCTGCCATCTGGGGGAGGGGGTTGGGGGAGGAAGGGAAAAAATCTGAACAGAAGTAAGTGCAAGGGATAATGTTGTAAAAAATTACCCATGCATATGTACTGTCAAAAAAAAAAGTTATAATTATAAAATAAAATAAAAATTAAATAAACAATTATAAAAAAAATAAATTTTTAGCTCTAGTTCATAAGTATAAAAAAAAAATCAGGAATTCATTTGTATCTTATCTTTGTATAGGGTGGTAGGCATAAGTCAATGCCTAGATTCTGCCACACTAATTTCCAATTTTCCTAGCAATTTTTGTCAAATAGTGAGTCCTTATCCCAGAATCTTAGGACTACGAATTTATCAAACACTGGAAAACTATAGTTATTGAGTCGTGTGTCTTGTAAAATTAAGCTATTCCACTGATTGACTATTCTATTTCTTAGCCAGTACCAAATGCTTTTGATGATTGGTGCTTTATAATAAAATTTTAGATCTGGTATAGCTAGGCCACCTTAATTTGCATTTTTCATTAATTCCATTGAAATTATTGACCTTTTGTTCTTCCAGATGAAGTTTATTATTTTTCTAACTCTGTAAATTAATTTCTAAACAGTTTGATTGGTATGACACTGAATAATTAGATGAATTTAGGTAGAATCGTTCTTTTTATTTTATTAACTTGGCCTATTCATGAGTATTTAATATTCTTCCAATTGATTAGATATAACTTTGTGGTGAAAGAGTTTTTTAATTGTATTCATATAGAAAGACAATTAACTTTGTCTCGGTAGTAGTAATGTAATAAGTTACATTATCTACAGTAATTTTAAATTGAATTTCTCTTGTATCTCTTACTGCTGGACTTTGTGACATATAGAAATACTGATGATTAATGTGGATTTAATTTGTATCCTGAAACTTTGCTAAAGTTGTAAATTGTTTCTAACAATTCTTTAGTTGATGCTATATGACTCTCTAAGTATATTATCATATAATTATCATATAAATTATCAAATAATCTGCAAAGAGTGATAATATGGTTTCCTTATTACCTACTCTAATTCCTTTAATTTCTTTTTCTTTTCTTATTACTAAAGCTAACATTTAAGTAACATATTAACTCTGTGGTATCACTACATACCTCTCAAATTGTCCAAGATGATAGGAAAAGATAATGATGACTATTGAAGGGGATGTGGAAAAACTGGGACACTAATATATTGTTGGTGGAATTGGGAACTGATCCAACCATTTTAGAGAACAATATGGAAATATGCCCAAAGGGCTATCACATTGTGCATACTTTTTGATCCAGCAGTGTCTTTATTGGGGCTGTATCCCAAAAAGATCATTAAAAAAAGGGAAAATAACTCACATGTGCAAAAATATTTGTAGCAGGTCTTTTTGTAGTGACAAAGAACTGGAAATTGAATGGAGGTTCATCAGTTGGAGGATGGCTAAATAAGTTATGGTATAAGCATTTTATGAAATACTATTGTTATATAAGAAACAATCAGCAGGATGATTTCAGAGAGGCCTGGAGTGACTTACATGAACATATACTAAGCGAAGTGAATAAAAAAAATCAAAAGAACATTGTACATCGCAACAGCTAGAATGTACAATGACCAATTCTGGTGGACATGGCTCTTTTCAACAATGAGGTGATTCAGGCAAATTTGAATAGAATTGTGATGGAAAAATTCATCTGTATCCAGAAGGAGGACTGTTGGGATTGAATGTGGATAAAAACATAGTATTTTAACCATATTTGTTATTGTTTCCTTGATTTTTCTTTTCTTTCTCTTTTTTTTCCTTAATTGAGCAAATATGTGTAGCAGAATTTCACATATTTAACATATACTGGATTACTTACTATCTAGGTGAGAGGTGAGGGGTTGGAAGAAAAAAATTCACAACACAATCTTTGCTAATATTCTGTTTTAAAATTTTATATCAATATTCATTAGGGAAATTGTTCTATAATTTTCTTTCTCTGTTTTGACTCTACCTTATTTAGGTAATAGCACCATATCTGTGTCATAATATGAATTTGCTAAGACTCCTTTCTTTTTTATTGCAAATAGTTGGCTTAGTGACAGAATTAATTGTTCTTTAAATGTATGATAGAATTCACAAGTAAATCCAACTGATCCTGGAAATTTACTTTTAGGAAATCGATAAATATTTTGTTCAATTTATTTTTCCAACATGGGATTATTTAAGTAATTGATTCCTTCCTTTGTTAATCTGGGCAATGTGTATTTTTGTATCAATTTAACTTAGATATCAGATATATTGACCTACACCTAGGCAAAATGACTCGAATTACTGTGCTTATTTCTTCTTCATTGGTGGACAATTTGCTTTTGATACAAACAATTTTAATTTCTTCCTTCCTATTTCTAAGCAAATTAACTAACGGCTGATATATTTTGTTGGTTTTTTCATAAAACCAACTCTTATTTTTGTTTATTAGTTCAATAGTTTTCTTATTTTAAATTTTATTAATCTCCCCTTTTATTTTCAGAATTTCAAATTTGGTATTTAATTGGGGAGATTTAAGTTTTTTGTTTTTTTTTTGTTTGTTTGTTTTTTAACATTTTTAGCTGCATGCCTAATTCATTGACCTTTTATTTTTCTATTTTATGCAAGTAAGAGTCTAGAGATATAAAACTTCTCCTAAAAACTTCTTTAGCTGCATCCCATAAATTTTGGTATGTTATCTCATTAATGTCAGTTTCTTGGATAAAGTTACCAACATTTCTATGGTTTGTTGTTTCACCCACTCATTTTTTAGGAACAACTTATTCAGTTTCCAATTAATTTTGGTCTATTTCCCTGTCCCCTTATTACAGGTAATTTTTACTACATCATAATTTAAAATAAAATACTTTTATTATTTCTGCCTTTCTGCATTTGATTCTGAAATTTTTATGCCCTAATACATGATCAATTTTTGTGTAGGTTCCATTTACTGCTGAGAAAAATTATATTCTTTTCTGTTTCCATTCAATTTTTTTCCAATGGTCTTTCATACCTATTTTTTCTAAAATTAATTTTACCTCCTTCACTTTTTTTCTTATTCTATGGTTCAATTTATCCAGTTCTGATCAAGGTTGGCATCCCCCACTAGTATAGTTTTGCTGTCTATTTCTTCTTGTAGCTCTCTTAGCTTCTCTTCTAAGAAATTGCATGCTACATCGCTTGGTGCATATATGTTTAGTATTTATACTATTTCACCATCTATGGTATAGTTTAGCAAGATGTACTTTCCTTTCTTATCTCTTTTAATAACATCTAATTTTGCTTTTGACAAAATCAAGATCACTACCCCTGATTTTTTTTTTTTTTTTGATGAATTGAAAGCATAATAGATTCTACTCCAGTCTTTTAATTTTATAATTATCACACCACTTTAAATGTGTTTCTGGTAAACATCTTATTTTAGTATTCTGGCTTTTAATAAAGTCTGCTGGTTTTCTGCTACAGTTCTTTTTGAGTTCTGTGCTTGCAAATTTTTCTGTTCATCTCTTGTCTTTCACTCACAAATAAATGAAAATACCCTCTTTCCTGGAATGCCCATTTTTTCCCCTGAAAGTTAATGTTTAATTTTGCTGAATAGCTGCTTCTTGGCTGCAATCCAAGTTCATTTGCCCTCTGAAATATCATATTCCAGGTCTTTTGATTCTTTAAAGTAGAACCTTCTAGGTCTTGGCTAATCCTGGTTGTGATTTCTTAAAATAGGAATTGTTTCTTTCTCACTATTTGCAACATTTTCTCCTTGATCTGATAATTAACTACAATATTCCTTGAAGTTTTCATTTTCATTTCTCTTTCAGGAGGTAGATTGGTAGATTATTTAAATGGCTATTTTACTCTTTGGCTCTAGGGTATTAACACACTTTCCCTTGATGATTTCTTGAAAGATTTTGTCTAGAATCTTTTTTCATCATATTTTTCAGGTAGTCCAATAATTCTTAGATTGTCTCTCCTGAATTTATTTTTGAGATCACTTGTTTTTTCAATGACATAGTTTACATTCTCTTCTAATTTTCCTTTCTTTCTTTCTTTCTTTTTTTGTTTGACTGATTCTTGATGTCTTATTGAGCCTTTTGCTTCCCTTTTTTTAAATTACAATTTTTGCTACATTATTTTCTTCAGTTAGTTTTTGTATTTCTTTTTCCATTTGGCCAATTGAGCTTTTAAATGAGTTGCTTTGATCTTTTTTTTTTTTCCATTTTAAAATTTCTGTTTTTCAAGGAGTTGTTTTCTTTTTCCATTTTAGTTAAACTATTTTTTTTTAAAAGTGGCTTTCTCAGACAATTTCTGCTTCCTTTTCCAGAGTTTTAATTTCATTTCCCCGTTTTTTTCTAACTCTGTTTTAAAAACCTCTTTGAATTCTTTCAAGAGATACTTGTGAGATGGGGAACAAGTTATATCATTCTTTGAAACTTCATCTGGACATGTTTTGCCTTTATTGTCCTCAAGTTTTGAGGTCTCTTCTTCCCTGTCTCCATAAAATAAATCTCTGTTTAGAGCTCATTTTTGCTTTTTTGCTCATTTTTAAAAGTTGAGGTCTTCTCTTAGGATAAAGGGGAGATTGTCCCAAACAACCCTCTACAGATAACAGTAGATTCACCCTAATTTGGAACTGGTACTGCTGTTGTTTTCCTACCTGTGCTGGGTGGGTATAGTCCAGGTCCATGTTATTTTGTCTTTCAAGAGGTCCCTATTTGCCTTCTGTTGTTGTGTTGGAGGTCTTATAGCTAGTCTACTGATCCTCTGGCTTATGAATGAGAATGAAGTAGCCAATGCTGCTGTGTTTTGGCAAAGAATTTCCCACTAGATTCCTGCAGCATACAGAAGCCTCTCTCTCTGAGTCTCCCTGCACTGTTCTATGTTGTGCTGTGCCTGAACTGGCCTGAAACTTAATCCCCCATTGTTAGGATTCTTAAAAGGTACTTATGCATTTAGTTTACACCTTTAAAAGAGTTTACACTTTAAAAGAGTTCGCTCATTCGTCCACAAGGAGCTCCCACAAGCCCAGGAAGACCCACAAGCTCATTCTCTGGGAGGATATAAGGAGCCAGGATTCAGTGAAGGAGAGGACTTCCCAGGAGAACTTCAGGGGACTTCAGAGGAGAGGACTTTGGGAGATTCACAACTAGGGTTAACTTCTGGGAAACCAACAATCCCACACTCTTGGAAGCAGAGTTTGATTCATTCCCATGTCTATTTTCATGCTGGCTAGAGGCTTTGGATTCAGAGGGAGATAAAGACTAAAGCTGGCTGGAGACATTCTGACAAGAGCTCATCAGGGAACCAAGGAGAGAGATAAGCTTCTAGTAAAGCCAACTGGGTCCCAGGAAAAGATTCAGGATTTTGAAGGGCACAATAGAGGATCTGGACTTTAATTCCTAGCTGCATTTGGGATTACTGAATGGAACTGAAAGGAAAGCTGTCTCCAGAAGTTTCCCAAGAAATCCTGCTCCCAGAGAAGGATTACAACTTAGAGAAAAAGAACATCACACCCCACTTCACAGTGCCCAATTGATACAGATATTTCCTGAAGTCTTAAGATCTTTTCTGCTGGAAATTTTTACACTCCAAATATTTGTGGGTTATGTCACTCTAACAACCATTCAGAGGCTTGACTTGGTTTTGATCTGAGGGAAGCCAGGAAAAACTTAGAGAAAGACTTGTCTACTCTCTCCATCTTGGGTCAGCCTTCTTAATGCTAAGATTCTTAAAACCCTTTTCTCACTAAAGTCTAACAGGTAATCATACCAATATTGTTACTCTCACATCACATAATTGAGTCTTTGAATGGTGAAGTAAGATACCTGGGATGGCACAGTTTGTATACTTGACCATTGAGTTTTAAGCTTGAATCTTTTAATACCAAGCCATTTACTACCCCCCCATTGCTTCTTCCCTTCCTGTACATTTCAGTATTAGTTGCTCTAACATATAAAAACTGATATATTTTAAGACTTTCATAGAATGTCTTCTTGACAAACTCCTTTCAGAAGACAATTCTTCTCTTCTTAAATAAAAGGTTGTGAGATGTGCTGAGCAATAGCAAAAGTGTGCTCAAAATAACTTGCTGAGTCAACACAGTTCACAAAGTGACCTAGTTTCCACTTAGTTTCCATTTGGACAAACATTAATATAATACATCCAGATTGGCAAAATTCTTTTTTTTTTTTTTTTTTTTTTTTTTTTTTAAATTTTTTTATTATATATATATATATGTTTTATAATATTATCCCTTGTATTCATTTTTCCAAATTACCCCCCTCCCTTATTCCCTCCCCCCGACGACAGGCAATACCATACATTTTACATGTGTTACAATATAGTCTAAGTACAATACATGTGTGTGAATATCATTTTCTTGTTGCACAATAAACATTAGAATCTGAAGGTACATGCAACCTGGGCAGACAGATATTAGTGCTAACAATTTACATTCCCCTCCCAGTGTTTCTTCTCTGGGTGTATCTACCTCTGTCCATCATTGATCAACTGGAAGTGAGTTGGATCTTCTTTATGTTGAAGATTTCCACTTCCATCAGAATACATCCTCATACAGTATCGTTGTTGAAGTATACAGTGATCTTCTGGTTCTGCTCATTTCACTCAGCATCAGTTGATGTAAGTCTCTCCAGGCCTCTCTGTATTCCTCCTGCTGGTCATTTCTTACAGAGCAATAATATTCCATAACCTTCATATACCACAATTTACCCAACCATTCTCCAACTGATGGACATCCATTCATCTTCCAGTTTCTAGCTACAACAAAAAGAGCTGCCACAAACATTTTGGCACATATATGTCTCTTTCCGCTCTTTAGTATTTCTTTGGGATATAATCCCAGTAGTAGCGCTGCTGGGTCAAAGGGTATGCACAGTTTGATAACTTTTTGGGCATAATTCCAGATTGCTCTCCAGAATGGCTGGATTCTTTCACAACTCCACCAGCAATGTATTAGTGTCCCAATTTCCCCACATCCCCTCCAACATTTGTCATTAGTTGTTCCTGTCATCTTAGCCAATCTGACAGGTGTGTAGTGGTATCTCAGAGTGGTCTTAATTTGCATTTCTCTGATCAGTAGTGATTTGGAACACTCTTTCATGTGAGTGGATATAGTTTCAATTTCTTCCTCTGAGAATTGTCTGTTCATATCCTTTGACCATTTATCAATTGGAGAATGGTTCGGTTTCTTATAAATTATGGTCAGTTCTCTATATATTTTGGAAATGAGACCTTTGTCAGAACCTTTGTTTTTAAAAATATTTTCCCAATTTGTTACTTCCCTTCTAATCTTGTTTGCATTAGTATTATTTGTACAGAAACTTTTTAGTTTGATGTAATCAAAATCTTCTATTTTGTGATCAATAATGATCTCTAGTTCTCCTCTGGTCATAAATTCCTTCCTCCTCCACAAGTCTGAGAGGTAGATTATCCTCTGTTCCTCTAAGCTATTTATTATCTCCCTCTTTATGCCTAAATCATGGACCCATTTTGATCTTATCTTGGTATATGGTGTTAAGTGTGGATCCATATCTAATTTCTGCCATACTAATTTCCAGTTTTCCCAACAGTTTTTTCCGAATAATGAATTTTTATCCCTAATGTTGGAATCTTTGGGTTTGTCAAAGATTAGATTGCTATAGATGTACCCTTTTTTGTCCTTTGTATCTAATCTGTTCCACTGATCTACCGGTCTATTTCTTAGCCAATACCAAATGGTTTTGGTGACTGCTGCTATATAATATAGCTTTAGATCAGGTACACTTAGACCACCTTCCTCTGAGTTTTTTTTCATTAGTTCCCTTGCAATTCTTGACCTTTTATTCTTCCATATGAATTTTGTTGTTATTTTTTCTAGGTCATTAAAATAGTTTCTTGGGAGTCTGATTGGTATAGCACTAAATAAATAGATTAGTTTGGGGAGTATTGTCATCTTTATTATATTCGCTCGGCCTATCCAAGAGCACTGAATGTCTTTCCAATTATTTAAATCTGATTGTATTTTTGTGGCAAGTGTTTTGTAATTTTTCTCATATAATTCCTGACTTTTCTTTGGTAGATGGATTCCCAAATATTTTATACTATCAACATTTGTTTGGAATGGAATTTCTCTTTGTATCTCTTGCTGTTGCATTTTGTTAGTGATATATAAAAATGCCGAGGATTTATGTGGATTTATTTTGTATCCTGCCACTTTGCTGAAATTTTGAATTATTTCTAGTAGCTTTTTAGCAGAGTCTTTGGGGTTCTCTAAGTATACCATCATGTCATCTGCAAAAAGTGATAGTTTAATTTCCTCATTTCCTACTCTAATTCCTTGAATCTCTTTCTCGGCTCTTATTGCCGAGGCTAGCGTTTCTAGTACTATATTGAATAGTAATGGTGATAGTGGGCAACCTTGTTTCACTCCTGATCTTACTGGGAAAGGTTGCAGTTTATTTCTATTGCATATTATGCTTACTGACGGTCTTAAATATATACTCCTGATTATTCTAAGGAATAATCCATTTATTCCTATACTCTCAAGAGTTTTTAGTAGGAATGGATGTTGGATTTTGTCAAATGCTTTTTCTGCATCTATTGAGATGATCATATGGTTCTTATTAATTTGATTATTAATATGGTCAATTATATTAATAGTTTTCCTAATATTAAACCAGCCCTGCATTCCTGGAATAAATCCTACTTGATCATAGTGTATTATCTTGGAGATGATTTTCTGAAGTCTTTTTGCTAATATCTTATTTAAGATTTTAGCATCAATATTCATTAAGGAGATTGGTCTATAATTTTCTTTCTCAGTTTTCGATCTACCAGGTTTAGGTATCAGTACCATGTCTGTGTCATAAAAGGAATTTGGTAGGACTCCTTCATCCCCTATTTTTTCAAATAATTTATATAACATTGGGGCTAATTGTTCTTTAAATGTTTGGTAGAATTCACATGTGAATCCATCTGGTCCTGGGGATTTTTTCCTGGGGAGTTGATTAATAGCTTGTTCTATTTCTTTTTCTGAAATGGGACTATTTAAGCAATTTATCTCCTCCTCTGTTAATCTAGGGAGCCTATATTTTTGGAGGAAGTCATCCATTTCACTTAAGTTATCAAATTTATTGGCATAAAGTTGGGCAAAGTAACTCCTTATTATTTCTCTAATTTCCTCTTCATTGGTGGAAAGATCCCCCTTTTCATTTGTAAGACTATCAATTTGATTTTCCTCTTTCTTTTTTTTGATCAAATTTACCAAAGGTTTATCTATTTTATTGGCTTTTTCATAAAACCAACTCTTGGTTTTATTTATTAATTCAATAGTTTTTTTACTTTCAATTTTATTGATTTCTCCTTTTAATTTTTGTATTTCGAGTTTAATTTTTGGTTGGGGGTTTATAATTTGGTCTTTTTCTAGCCTTTTAAGTTGTAAGCCCAATTCGTTAATCTTCTCTTTCTCAATTTTCTTCAAATAAGCCTCTAAAGATATAAAATTTCCCCTTATTACCGCTTTAGCTGCATCCCAAAGATTTTGATATGATGTCTCATCATTATCATTATCTTGGGTGAAATTGTTAATTGTTTCTATAATTTGCTCTTTCACCCAGTCATTCTTTAAGATGAGATTATTCAGTTTCCAATTACTTTTTGGTCTATTTACCCCTAACTTTTTACTGAATGTAGCTTTTATTGCATTGTGATCTGAGAAGAAGGCATTTATTATTTCTGCCTTCCTACATTTAATTTTGAGATCTTTATGTCCTAGTATATGGTCAATTTTTGTATAGGATCCATGAACTGCTGAGAAGAAAGTATATTCCTTCCTATTGCCATTCAGTTTTCTCCAAAGGTCTATCATACCTAGTTTTTCTAATGTTCTATTTACTTTTTTAATTTCTTTCTTGTTTGTTTTGTGGTTTGATTTGTCTAAATCTGAGAGTGCAAGGTTGAGATCTCCCACTATTATAGTTTTACTGTCTATTTCTTCTTGCAGTTCTCTTAACTTTTCCTTTAGAAAGTTAGATGCTATACCACTTGGTGCATATATGTTTAGTATTGATATGGCTTCATTATTTATGCTACCTTTCAGCAGGATATAGTTTCCTTCCTTATCTTTTTTAACGAGATCTACTTCTGCTTTTGCTTGATCTGAGATAAGGATAGCTACCCCTGCTTTTTTGGCTTTACCTGAAGCATAATAGGCTCTGTTCCAACCTTTTACCTTTACTCTGTATGTATCTCCCTGCTTTAAGTGTGTTTCCTGTAGGCAACATATTGTAGGGTTCTGCTTTTTGATCCAATCTACTATCCGTCTCCGTTTGATGGGATCGTTCATCCCATTTACATTTACAGTTAAAATTACTAATTCTGTGTTTCCTGCCATCGTATTATCCCCAGATTATGCTTTTTTCCCTTGACCCCCCTGATCCCCCTCCCCGATATTTAATTTACAGACCCCCCTTGTGACGCGCAACCCTCCCTCTTTTTTTTTTTTTTTTTTTTTTTTTTTTAGGATCCCTCCCCCCTCCCTCCAAGTCCCTTCACTTATTCCCCTTTTCCTTTTCCCTTTTCCTCTCCCCCCTTTTAATGAGGTGAGAGAAAATTCTCTGAAAAACAAATATGTTAATTATTTACTCTTTGAGCCTCTTCTGATGAGAGTAAGATTCACACAATGATTCTCCCCCTCACTAAGTTCCCTCAGATATGGTGTATTTTCTATGTCTCTTCCTGGGATGTAGTTTCCCTCTTTTTATCACTCCTTCCCCTTTTTCTGAACCGACCTCCTTCCCTTTACTACACCCCCCTTTTTTTCTTTTATATCAGTAAAATCAAATTATCCTTGAGTATTTTTTATATACCCACAACAGAGTTACAGTTCTCAAGGGTTCTGTGTACCTTTTTCTGTTTCTCTTCAGTCTTGTGGATGTAGATCAAATTTTTTGTTTAAGTCTGGTTTTTTTCTTAGAAACATATAGAATTCCTCTGTTTCATTGAATGACCATCTTCTTCCGTGGAAAAAGATGCTAAACTTAGCTGGGTAGTTCATTCTTGGTTGCAGTCCTTGATCTTTTGCCTTACGGAATATCAGGTTCCAGGCCCTTCTATCTTTTAATGTGGAGGCAGCCAGATCTTGGGTGACCCTTATTGTGGCACCTTGGTATTTAAATTGTTTTTTTCTCGCTGCTTGCAGGATTTTCTCCTTTGTGTGGTAATTCTGCAGCTTAGCCACAATATTCCGTGGTGTTCTTTTTTTAGGGTCTATTTCAGAAGGAGTTCGATGAATTCTTTCCACATCTACTTTCCCTTCTGTTTCTATTATCTCTGGACAGTTCTCTTTGATAATTTCCTGTAAGATAGAATCTAGGCTCTTTTTTTGGTCATAGTTTTCTGGAAGTCCAATAATCCGCAGATTATCTCTCCTAGATCTATTTTCCAGGTCTATAGATTTTCCCAGTAAGTATTTGACGTTGTTCTCCAGCTTCTCATTTTTTTTGTTTTGTTTGACTGATTCTTGGGTTCTCTGTGAATCATTCATTTCTATTTGTTCCATCCTGACTTTTAAGGAGTTATTTTCTTCTTTCACAGTTTTTAGTTCTTTTTGTAAATGCCCAATTTCGTTTTTAAATGAATTATTTTGCTCTATTGAGTTTTTTTCCATTTCCCTAATTTTTTTTTTTTGAGAATTATTTTCTTTTTCCAATTCAGAAATTCTATTTTCTTGAGACTTTTTTATCTTTTCCAATTCAGAAATCCTACTTTCCTGTGTTTTTTTAACCTTTTCTAATTCACTAATTTTGTTTCCCTGCATCTCCTGTGAATTCTTTATTTTTTCCAACTCCAATTTCAGGACGTTGTTACTCTCCATCATAACTTCTCTTTCCTTTCCCCATTTTTCTTCGATCTCCCTCAATTTCTTAAGAGCTTCTTCTAGGAGAGAGCTATGTGATGGGGGGCAGGAATCGTTCCCTTTAGGTTGTTATCTTCTGAATCTTTGCTGTTAACTTCCTCGGGGTTGGGTACCCGCTCTTTCTCTGTATAGAAGGAATCTATAGTTTTTCTAGCTTTTTTGCTCATACTTAAAAATGTTTTGGGGTCTGTCCCTGGGGTAGGAAATTATTTACTTCTTTACCAGCTTCCTCCAGACCGGATGGATGCAGCGGCCCCTGCGCCCGCGCTAAGAGAGAGCTCTGGGAGAGAGTTCCCCACCCCCTCCCTGGAAGCGCCTCAGAGGCGATTAGCACTGCTGTGCTTTGAGGGCGTAGAATAGTGAAGACAGCAGGAAGCCCAGTCTATGTGTCCGGGTGGGGAGTGGGTGTCTGCAGCAGGTGACGTGAGAAGCCCCTGTGCTCAAACTGGAAGTGTCTGCCAGAAACCGCGGTCCCTAGTTCAAAGGTTCCGCTTCTCTGGGACTTCCTGGAGCTGAGTTCCACTCCCTCCAGCTAAGCTAGGCTGTGTGTGTTGCCTTGGCCGTATCCACCCACTTGTCAATCTCTTAACTATTCTCAGGAGGTAGCTGAGGCCACACCCCCTGGTGCCGAGATCTGTGCCTGAGTCACCCCCAGGGTCCGGGGAAAATCTAATCTGAGTTTTAAAATATTTTGGCTTTCTCTTCTGAACTGCTAAATAATTAGCAGAGAAGAGCTAACAGCCTGTGCCAGATTCCTTTACCTCAGTGGCTTCTCTGATCCAGAGCCCCTCCAGCGCAATGGCGCAGTGTGCCCCTACCCCACTGTCTGTGCTGGTCTCTTATTCCTCCCTGAGAACTGACCTTTCCTGCTGAAACTCCAGATTCTCTTCAGCTGGTAAGTCGTGCTTCCAGTCCTTGTGGTATCTATCAGTCCTGAGCTAATTCTGAGACTCAATTTATCTAATTGGTTGTGAGGGAGTGAGGACGTTCACTGAGTAGTGTGTTTCCTCTCCGCCATCTTGGCTCCGCCCCGCAAAATTCTTTAGATTGTCAGATTTCTTTAACCCTCACAAACAAAATAAATAGTTATTATTTTTTAAAAATGATACAGCCAATAAATATGATGAAAATACTAGAAAATATTCAGACTTTTTTTTTAGCGTTTCCTGGAAATGGCATCAGAAGATAAATGATAAGAAAAATACATTTGGAATCATGACTTAACTCGTTTCAATGTTTTTTTTTTTTGTTGTTGTTTGTTTGTTTTTCCCCTGACCTGTGTGTGTGTGTGTGTGTGTGTGTGTGTGTGTGTGTGTGTGTGTGTATTTGTGCTATAGGGAGTAAGATTAGCATTGCAATTCTGTAAGACTAATATATTTCCTATTTTATAAAGATGTATAGATTGTTAATGACATCCTATGCCATTATTGAATATTATATACTTTATGAAATTTATATAATTTATATAAGCCTACATATCAATGGCACTGGGAGTAAATATAAAAGGTTGTGGATAAGGGAGCATCAAAAATCTATTGATTAGTGATAATCACATACATTTTAATATAATATATAACACATACAAGATAAATACCCATATTATGCTTTTTCTCTTTGACTAAGTTGCCATTTATGGACAAAGAAAAAAAATAAATAATAATACATTCCATATTTAAATGATGGGTCATTATAATTAATGATAGGGGATTATTTTTATAATTAATAATAATTTCATAAAACTATACCTCAAAATACTATCATGTTACAATAATAAAAACTGACATTGATGAAAATACACTAATTATTGCAAAGATTTTTTTTTTTTTTTTTCCTTTTTTATGCCTTAGTTCATATAAGCTTCACAACAACATTGTGAGGTACCCACTACAGGTAATATAATCACTATTTTACAAATGAAGGACCTGAATCTCAAAGAAGTTGAGAAATATAAAAGAAAAAGGTGATTTAACTATAAATAAAGGAGTTTGGAATCATTGCTATTATCATTGTCATCACTACCAACATCAACATCTTCATTATCTGAAACTTTAAGAAAATTTTCAATGTATAAAAACTCACAGAAGATATCAAATAACTTTATTTTAACTTAATGTAAGATAAAATAAAATGTGCTTTGACCTATCTACCATTGGAATTGTCCCAAAGATTCATTTACTGAATTTACAGGTGATAAATTTCTATCCAATTATTTTCATTTAGTTAGTCAGGAGCACTTATTTTATCTATTTCTGCAGCAGACTAACAATAATAAATATCAAATAAGAATGACAAGAGAGTAACTTGTCTTAGATTTGTTTGTGTCTGAACTCCACTAAAAAGATGAAAAAAAAATATGTATCTAAAAGTATCTAAAAGACTAGATGAGATGTAAAATAAAATAATTTCTCTCCTTGTATGATACTTTATAGATGATTACCTATAAAATAACAATCATAGGATAATATCATGTTGTAGGACAAAGTCAATTTCATTGTATGAAATTGGAAGAAATCAGAAGAAAATCAGAGATAGTCATAATAGATAACATCTATACAGAATTTAAATTGTCTAAAGAGGTTTATACCATTTGGGCCTGATAGCACGTTTTTGGTCTCAATACTACAGATGAAGAAATAGAAAAAAAACTAATTAGCATTAGGATTAGGCATCTTGTTCACAATCAATAATATGCCAGAGATAAGAAATAAAAAGGTATTTCAGATTCCACAATGGCACAGCATTCTCTATCTAATATGTATCACTAACTTTCTGGCAGTGACTTTTAATAAATATAGCCATGAAAGTAAAACTCAGAGTATTAAAAGGCATAAAGTTCAGTCCCCCCTCAATTCAAAAATTAGAAAATTGAGATGCAGAGGATTTAATTGTTTGATCCAAAATCATAAAGGCAACAAGTGATAAGGTTAGAATTTAAATCAAATCAAATCCTTTCCATTGCTACAATTTTACCTTTTGATGGAATATTTGAAAAACCTTTCAGGGCATCTTTGAAAACTCAGGTAAGACATTTGTTAATATATGCATTTCTGTTAATATCTGACATTATATTAATAGTAATCGGAAAAATGAGTGCATGATTATGATTATTTATTATAATAATGTCAGTGATAATCAGTAATCTTCCTATTAATTATTTTAAATTCTTGCACATTCTATTTCTGTTTTTCCATTTGCCTCAAATTATAGGTTCCTTGAGGGTAAACTGGATTTGCACATTGTTACATTTATTTAGCTAATCACTAAATTTCTGAGGAGGATATGTGCCAAGAGGCAATTGAGCTTTAAGGGATTCTTAACCCAGTAACAAGTCCCTGGAATATAATACATGCTAAATAATTACTTACTAGCTTTAGTTGATTTTTCTTGGGTCCATAAATGTCCAAAGATTTTTTTAAATGAATTTCAGGGAACCAAGAACTTAGAAGTCAATGCAAATAAAGACTACTAAAATTTAGAATTCATTCCATTAAAAATGTAAGAAATAAAATCATTCTGAAAAGACATCTACACACTTCACATGCTGTATTATTGGGAACTATGACATAAAAAAGTGCTTAATAACTGCTATTCTCTTATTCTATTATACTTTATTGATACCTAAACAAGAATCACTCTACCATATTCCCAACAAGCACTGATCTGTTCTCCAATTGAAGACCTTTAGCAAGTTAATTATTTCCTAAGGCAGTTCATTCAACCTTTGCTTAGCTTTAACTGTTTGGAAATCAAAATTGAAGTCATTATTAATTAAATATAGATTTTATATACATGTATACCTACATACATATTTATATAATTGCTAAAATATATATAATATATATTTATAATTTGAGCAACACAGTGCCAGATTATTTTTAGTTCTTTGTGCTGTTGCTAAAATATACATGTATATATAAATCTGGCACTCCATTGGTCAAATAATAAAACAATTGCCTAAGACAGAACATCTGGCTCCTCAAAGATGTGAAGAATGAAAAAAAGTCAACTTTTTAAACTTGTTCTGTTTATCAAGCACTTATTGTTAGCAATGGAAGGTCATCAAATACAATATTGTCCCGAGCCTCAGATCACTACAGTCCCCTGCAAATAGCTTCCAGTTTCAGAAACTGAAACTCCAAGTAGATTGACTTAACTTTCTTCACTAACTAGACAGTTTTCATGGTGAGCTTTCTTCCAATACCTCCTTAGACTAACTAGCTTTTGGGGTGTATGTATGTGTGTGTGTGTGTGTGTGTGTGTGTGTGTGTGTGTGTGTGTGTGTGTGTGTTTTCCCCCTTTGGTAATCACAAAGCTTTGTAAGTCCTCCAGTCATGAATATTTGCTGACTTGTCGGCTGCACTGCAGCTGGAGAAGTCCAGAATCAATGGACGCTATTAAGTTCTAGCAATGAGATCTCCTTCAATTCTAGTTCATCTAAGGAATGGTGATCCTATATTTGACAGAAATTTCATTCCTAATTATATACTATCTCTAGCTATTTTATTTGCGGAATTTTTGTTTCCTTAGTTACCTAAAGGGCATATATATATGTAATTATATATATGTAATTCAGTGGGGGAAAATCAGTAGAAGACATAGAATAATGTAATATTGTGTCTACAAAATGCTATGATCGTTGCATACATTCCTTCATTTCTTCTCTCTGTTATATCATAAGAACCAACAATTCTTTGAGATAAGAAGGATAAATATTTTATCCAATTCCAAAGATAATATTTAATCCCCAGAGAGGTTAACTGAGGTATGCAATATAAAACAGGAAAGGCTAAATGTTAGTGCCAACAGCAAGTGGTCACTGAATTCCTTATCCACGCATTTTCAATTATGGGTGTGCCACAAAAAATAAAAACAGATAATGGACCTGCATATACTTCTAAACATTTTGCTCACTTTTGTGTGCAGTATAAGATTTTACACACCACTGGCATACCTTTTAATCTGCAAGGTCAGGCAATAGTAGAGAGAAGAAACAGAAACATTAAGACACTCCTCCAAAAACAAAAGAAAGGGGGAGCCACAGGTAACCCTAGAGAACTTCTAAATTTAGTTCTCTATACCATTGATTTTTAAATTTTTGACAAAGATGCACTGGCTCCGGCAGACAGGTTTTATAACCCACCAGAAGGGCAGTGTTCAGTGCAAGTAGCTCCACTGACCTTAGATAATCGCCAGGTGATGTGGAGAGACCCAGAAAGTCGTGAATGGAAGGGACCAGATAGGTTAACTGCTTGGGGGAGAGGGTTTGCTTGTATTTCTTCAGGTGGAGAAGGAATCAGATGGGTGCCAACAAGTCATGTTCATCTTGTCCATCAGAGAGAGACAGAAAAAGAGAAAGGCCTCAAAACAAAGGAGAAAATCTAAGAAAGACCTGACACTGAAAGAGCATGACTAATAAGAAAACTGTTAAAGAACTTTAAAACCAGCAGGAATCATTGGATTTCCTAACACAAGATGAGACTAATGGACAATGGACTTATGGACATTTATAAATTCTCAATTTATGATTATTTAATCATGTTATTTGTTACATCACTTCTAGCATGTGTTATGTTCCTATGTGTTTATGTAATTTATGTAATTATATGTAATACCTCCCATATTGATGGATTTGTTTCAAGGCCATGACCACCCTATGTTCTAAATCAAAAGAAAGGGGGAGATGTTAAGATTACAAGGTGATAACTAAGGTTGTCTAAACAATTCTCTAGCTCAGAATTCAAACCTTTGGTTCAGGCCTTTGAAAGGAGTTTGCACCTTTGAACTTCTGGGGGTGAGTTTACACATTTAAAGGAGTTTGCACCTTTAAAGGGAGTTCTGAAGAGGAGTTTATACAACCTTTAAAAGGAGCAAGTTCATTGGCTGTAGGAGTTCTCACTAGCCCAATCTCTGCTAGGATAAAAGAGGAGGGCAGTCAGGAAAGGAGGAGTCTGACTAGGAGATTGAGTTTAGATGGTGGTCTGGAAGGAGAGTCTAGGCTGAGAAAAGAACAAGACTTCCCAGGAGAACTTCAGGAAAGCTCAAGGGGATTCAGAGCCAGGATTCAGGAAGAAGAGGATTCAAGATTCTACCTTTGCTCTGGCTGGAGGCTCCAGAAGCCTCTCAAGAAACCTGTTCACAGAGGAAAAGATTTTACAGAAAAAAAAAATTTCATCCCAGAGAAGGATTATAACTTATAGATGAGCCAGACCTTCACAGCTAAATCCAAGATTTGAACTAACTAATCTGACATCAACTCTGGAACTCTTTTCTGGCATACTAAATTGTGTCTCTATAAATGAATGCCTGCTGATATGGTATGCTTTGTTCTCATTTATTTATAGCGTTTATGAATATCACCATTCTGGAAACATTTTTCAATAATGAATTCACTTGTACTAACATTTTAACACAAGGAATCTTTTCATTATGTTTCTTGGCATTAGTAATACCTTTAAGCTGTTTTTTGTCAGTATATTCTATTTTAAACAAAAAAAAATCAGTAAAGGAAAAGGCTACGATCAAGACATGACAAAGGCAAAAATTAGAAGTCATGGCAGACTATATACTGTATTAATGAGGGGATCTATAGTTTGTCAGTTTCTAGACTAGGTTCCCCTTGTTATTGGATATGTGTTAGAATGGCTAGTATATAATGTTAATTGGTGTATAATGCTGGTGTTCAAATGTTTTCCGGTTGTATCTCTTCTTCATAATCCCATTTATGTTTTTTTTGTTTTTGTTTTTTGGCAAATTTACTAGAGTGGTTTCCCATTTCCTTCCATTTTCAGATGATAAAACGGAATAAAAAAATAAGAGTCACATACCTAGTAAGTATCCAAGGCCATATTCTCAATCATGAAAAGTAGTGTTCTTGATTCCAAACCTGGCACTCTATCATTTGCACCTCTTAGCAATCCCAGTAGCTATCCCAGTTAAGAGATTGAATAAAATAAATTCAGGCATAAACATTTGTATATTTATTTTTATTTCATCAATTCATTCATCAAATATTTATTGAAACTTTGCAATATGTGATAGACATTGTCTTAAATATTATAGAGGGAATAAAACTTTACAGGTTACCATGTCTTCTAAGAAAACTTTCCAATTTAGGAAGAGGGACAAGGATAACTTTCATATAAGTATGTATATATATATATATATATATATATATATATATATATATATATATATATATATATATATATATAAAATGTCATAAGAGTGATAGAAATGGAATAGAGAAGTTCAGGAAGAGAAGAAATCACTAGTTGTAGTAATGGATTTGTTGTGGAAAAGAAAATGTGATTTGAGATGAGTAAGTTATAGGGATAAGAAGTGTGGAAGTTGGGCAAAATATCAGCAAACTATAAATTGGAAAATGGAAAGTCATATTTGTAGAATGCCATGTAGATCAAATTAGTTCAGTATACAATGCATAAAAAATAATGGGAGAACAAACTAGACAAAACCCTTTATGCAAAACCACAATGCAATTCAAATTATATTCAACAAAGGGACTAGAAAAGATAAGCTAAAAAGAAATTGTAAATATAAATAATCTAATTTTAAAGAATGAGTGTGTCAAACAACAAACAAACAACCCATAATTTCATCCAAGAAAATGACAATAATAAGACAACATAACAAAATTTATAGGACACAGCCAAAGCAATTTTCAGGGGAAATTTTATATCTCTAAATAGCTACATTAATAAAAAAGAGAAAGAGGAGATCAACAAGCTGGGCATATAACAAAACAAAACAAAACAAAAAAGCTAAAAAAAAAACAACTCAAAATAAATACCAAATAAGAAATTCTGAAACTCAAAGGAGAGATTAACAAAATTGAAACTAAGTAAACTATTGAACTAATTAATAAAACTAAGACTTTTTTATAAAAAAATAAAAAAAAGATAAACTTTAGTTAGAAAATGAAAGAAAAGAATTGCCAGCATCAAAAATTAAAAGGCTGAACTTAAGACCAATGAAAAATAATGTGTTGCAGTTGTTCAACTATATTACAGCAAGTCTGACAATCTACTCAAAATAGATGAATATTTTAAAAATTTAAATTGTCCAGACTAATATCAGAAGAAATAAATCTCCCTAATGAATATTCATGCAAAAATTGAAATAATAAGTTAGCAAATAGATTACAACAAGTTATCAGCAGGATAATAAACTATGACTAAATTGTATTTATACCAGGAATGCAGGGCTGGCTCAATATCAGGAAAACTATTATAATAATTAACCATCATCAATAACAAAATCAACAGAAACCATATAATAATCTCAATAAATGCAGAAAAATGTTTTGACAAAGTACAGCACCCATTCCTATTAAAACCACTACAGAGGGGACTTTTCTTTAAATAATAAGCAGCATTTATCTAAAATCAATAGCAAACATTATTTTCAAAGGAGGGAAGGTGGATACATGCCCAATAAGATCAGTGGTGAAACAAGAATGCCCATTATCACCAAAATCCCTCAATATTTTACTAGAAACATTGGCTTTAGTAATAAGAAAAGAAAAAAAAAAGGAATTAAAGGAATTAGAATAACAAAACAAACCCTCTTTGCTGATGATATAATGATATACTTAAAGGATCCTAGAGAATCATCCAGGCATTTACTTGAAAAAATGAACAGCTTTAGCAAAGTTGCAGGATATAAAACAAACCCACACAAATTATCAACATTTCTATATACTACTTGAAAAGCCAACAGCAATAAATAGAAAGAGAGACCCTATTTAAAATAACCATAGACAAAATAAAATGTTAGGAGTTCTGCCTGCAATACAAATCCAAATGAACTCAATCACAAAACATTTCTCAAACAAGTAAAAGCAAACCTAAACACATGGACAGATATCAATTGTTCATGACTAGGCTGAGTTAAAATAATGAAAAAAAAATTCTACCTAAATTGTTCAGTGCCATAGCAATCAGACAGCCAAAATATTATTTTATAGAGCTAGAAAAAATAACAAAATTCATCTGGAAGAACAAAAGTTCCGAAAATTCATGGGAATTAATGAAAAACAAAAAAAAACAAAAAAACAAAAAAACAACTACAATTTTTTTGTAGCAGTATCAGACTTAAATCTATATTACAAAACAGCAAAACCATTTGACTAAGAAATAGAGTGGTAGATCCATGGAATATATTAGATACACATGATACAATAATCAAGACTATACTAATCTAGTGTTTGATAAGCTCCCAAACTCCAGTTTCTGTGATAAGAACACACTATTTCACAACAATTTCTAGGAAAAATAAAAAAATTATATGTTGGAAACAGTCTAGATGTACATCTTGTACTTCATACTAAAAGGTCAAAATGGGTGTATAATTTGAGTGTAAAGGATGATGTTATAAGGAAATTAGAAGACCAAAGGATAATTTATGTATCAGGTTTTTGGAGAAGAGGGAAATTTATGACCAAAAAGAACTGTAGAATGTTATGAAAATCAAAAATGGACAACTTTGATCACATTAAATTAAAAAGGGTTTGCATAAACAAAACCAACACAAACAAGATTAAAAGGCAAATATAAAGCTGAGAAAAAAAAAAAAAAAAACAACTTTTTTTACACCCAGTGTTTCTAATAAAGGCTTTGTTCTAATAGATAGATAGATAGAAGTGTGTCAAATTTATAAAAATACAAAGCATTTCCTAATTGAAAAGTTGTCTAAGGATACGGACAGAATTTTCAAATGATGATATGAAAACCACCTTTTGTCAGATAAAAAATGCTCTAAATGACTATTGATTAGTGATATGCAAATTAAAATAACTCTGACATATTACTTCTTATATCTCAGAATGGCTAAGATGACAGGAAAAGATAATGAGAAAGACTGGAAAGATTATAGAAAAACAGAGACACTAATACATTATTGGTGGAGTTAGGAAATGATCCAACCATTCTAGAGAGCAATTTGGGGTTATGCCCAAAGGGCTGTAGAACTGTGCAAACCCTATGATCCAGCACTGCCACTATTGGGTCTTATTGTGATATGGGAGCCACCTGCCAAGTGGCTGCTGGAGGTCTAACTCAGACCTGAAGAATGGCTCTCTTCATATGAGAGAATGATGATGATGATGATGATGATGATGATGATGATGATGATGATGATGATGATCCAAGGAGACTGAGAAGCAGTTGTGTTCTCTGACTGATCTTCTCTTCCTCTTGCCTCCAATTTATTTCATTCCCAATCCACAAGGAACATATGTGTTGGTAAAGGCTGTATTGCAGCTCCTTCAAGTGTTATGATTCGCAGCTGTGGAGGCTCTCAGAGAACTGACCTGCCCCCTCACTTAGGAATGGTCCTTAACAGGGTCTGTATCCCAAGGAAATCATAAAGGAGGGAAAAGGACCAACATGTGAAAAAATATTTGTAGTGAAGTACCCAGGCGAGAGGAAAACAGGGCAGCCAAAATAATAAAAATTTAAGATCATTTATTGATAGCTAGTGACTGAACTCTATCAGAACAGGGGAATCAGTGAATGAGTGGTCTCAGGGCCACAAATTTATAGAAAGAATAGACAGAGAGACATCAAAATGTTTCTTGATACGTTTGTCATAATAAAGGAATTTCTATTCTAAACAGGAGGCAAAAAAAGTTATCACTCAAAGAGTGTCATTCTCAGGCAGCACCAAGCGGTATTTCTTTAAGCTTATCAGGTTGACAAGGTCTCCAATCTTTCAGGACAACATATCTGGGGGTGTAAAAATACCATCTGCAGTAGGGAGTGAAGAACTAGTAATAAACTTTTAACTATAAAGATTCAAGATTATATTTCTCACGGTACCATTTGGGGTGCTTTTGCACTTCAGTAGCAACTATTTTTGTGGTGTCAAAGAATTGGAAAATGTGTAGATGATCATCAATAGTAGAATGGCTGAATAAGTTGTGTTATATAAAGGTAATGGATTATTATTCTTCTATAAAAATGATTAATAAGGTTATTTTAGAAATGTCTAGAAAGACTTATATGAAGTGATGCTAAGGGGAAAACAAGCAGAACCAGTAATACATTTTACACAGTAACAGCAAGATTTTGCAATAATCAATTATGAAAGACTGGTTCAATGATCCAAGGCAATCCTAATAAACTTTTGATAGAAGAAGTATCTGCATTAGAAAGAGAATTATGAAAATTTAATGTTAACATCAACACGTTATGTTCACTTCTTTTTTTCTGTTTTTTTCTCTTGTCATTTTTTTTTGTTTTTGTTCTGACTTTTCTAACATGATTCATGAAGACATGTGCATTTAAAAAGTTAATGTATATGTGTCATCAGAAAAAAGAAAAAAAATAATTAAAAAAAAAAAAACAATTTCCTCACTAGAATTTCTCTATTTGAGTGAAATCACAGGCCTAGGACTTTCTTCTCATTCCTTCCTTTGTCAAAAAGAATAATATATACAAGGCATAAAATCACTTTATTATGTGATTATAAATTTAGAGCTGGAAGAGTGATTTTGTTTGTTGTCATTGAGTAGTTCTTCAGTAGTATCAGCCTCTTCCTGACCTTATTTAGGATTTTCTTAGAACAGAACCTGGAGTGGCTTGCCATTTTCTTCTCCAGCTGATTTTAAAAATAGGGAAGCCGAAAAATAGTGGTAATTGACTTGTCTAAAGTCATGCAACTAACTGATAAGAGTCTGAGGCAGGATTTGATCTCACGAACTTGAGTCTTCCACTTTTCCACTTTTTTGAGTTCTTTCCACTATTTCACCAATTTCCCCAGAATAGTTAGCAGCGGCCATCTATTCTACCATTCTCATTTTACACATAAGGAAGAGAGAGACAGACAGACAGAGATAGAGACAAAGACACAGAGAGACACAGAGACAAAGAGAGGCAGATACTCGTGCGTGAGCACACACACACACACACACACACACACAGATAGAGACAGAGACAGAGAAAGAGACAGACTGAGAAATTCAAAGTGATTTTGCTAAGGTAATGCATGTGGTATCAAACCCAGGATTCAAACTCAGGTCCTTTGACTCAAAACACTATTTTTAATGAGCTCACAATAACAATAATCCCTCTAGCATAATTGCAAAGATTGAATTGGTAAATAATTTTGATAATTTTCAAATGCCCTATAACTAAAAACTATCATGGAAAGTCCTTACCCAGGTTATGGAAGAAAAAAAAATTGACTTGTATTTTGTACAATGAATGCATTTTGATTTGCTCAATCTCTGTCCCTTTTCCTTTTCCCTTTATCTTTCTTTCTTTCTCTCAGAGAATGACTATAAAATGATTATAGCTTTTCTAATAGACTGCTACAGTTTATAGGTGATAGAGAGTTGAACTTTAGAACAGGAAAGTTGTTTAAATATTCACTCAGAAAATTAATATCATGTAACTCTGAAATAGTCATTTAGCTTTTCTCAGTCTCAGGCTCCTCATCTGTGAAATGGTAACAATGGACATATTCCTTCATGGGGTGTTTACCAAGATCCAGTAAGATAATGTATAAAATATACTTCAAAGAAATTATAAGCCTCAATTTCTATATAAATGTTAGACCATATTATGACTATAATATTTTCTAGAAGCTATGTTCTACATATGTTAGATAGACTCTGATACAAATTGAAAGTTTGGCATAAACCTATCTTCCTTCCATCCACCAGAGCTAGGTATTTCTACTTTCCTCTAAGACAAGAACTTTTAATTAGCAGTATGATGTGGGATACAGGTGTGAGCACTAGAAAAGGCATCAGTTTACTTGAATTGATTCTTGGATATTACACTAACTTACAGTATGACCCTAGGCAGCCAACTACACCTCCCTCTTTTTCAGAAGCCTTATCTGTAAAATGAGAGGGATAGATTCAACCATATCTAATATCTACTAACTCAACTATTCTCTGATTCTGAAGACCATTTTTTACTTTGTTGTGCTGAGTTAGAGATGAGGAAATACTAGGACAGCCATCCCATCTGGGAGATGTCAGGATCAAATCAGCCAAATAAAATGAAAGGAAAAGAAAAGATAGTAAGAATTATGGCACACACACCAAAAGATACATGGCTCAATAGCTTCATATGAGAACCTCTTAACATATTGTCAGTTACCTCAGGAAAAATCATAAGAGACAAATGGAAGGTTTCTTTCCTATGGCTGAATCAGAGATCCTTAGTGGAAATCAGACTTTTCATATCCTACTACCTTAAGATGTTAAACCAATTCTTTCTTAAATTTAGATTATTTAAGGTTGAGGGAGTAGTTTGGAAAAAGAAAAAAAAAAAAAGAAGAAAAAAAAATGGCCTCTTCCTGATTCTTTTAGGATTTCTTGGATAGGACAGAAATGCCAGGAGAAGGATTTTCAAAAGAGTTCAGGTCAAACCTGGTGACAAATTTTTCTATAACACCTTCTTGTTTTTTGCATTTCTCAGAATCCAGGTCATGGCAGAATTCAAATTTCCTGAAATAGTATTCACAACTGCCTTCTCTAATAATTTCACTAGTAGAATAAAATAAGCTCATAGGTTAGCTTGTTTATGTGTCTCACATCTGTGATTCAATTGTATTATGATACAAGAAAAGTAATGAAAATATGAGAAATTTGCTAAAAAGGAATTGGCTTATTAATAATTGAAATTAGCTAGAAGACTACCACTCAGACTTTTTTTCACTAATAAGAAAGAAATTCAGGGCTTCCTAATTGTCAGTGCTGCAGAAGCAGAATTTTACTCATGAATCATTCTTTCTACTTATCTAATATCATATTCAAGTAGAGGTCCTCTTTATCAGCCCAAAATTTCAAATTTACTCTAGTCTGTAAAATTTTGCTCGTTCAATTTCTTTGTTTGAAGTTGTGTGTCACTAGATATCTACCAATCCAAAATCCATACTGCCCTCAAGGTCCAATTCAGGTGCAGCCTTTTCTATAGCTTCCTTAACAAATGCAGTTTACTCTAAACTAACTCAGTTTGGTACAATTGAGAGAGTATTGGTTTTAGAATCAGAATATCTAGGTTCACATCTCTGGCACTTACTGCCTGTATGATCTTAAGCAAACTCGGAACCTGATGAGGTCTCAATTTCTTTATCAAGAAAAATATTTGAGCTAGATTAGATAGCTTTTGATATCCCTTCCAACACTAGTGAAATAATTTCATCATTTGTTTAACATTTTAAGAAATATTGTTTTATCTTGTGATTGTTTCATGTGTACCTCTTTTGTATCTTCAAGGAATAGAAAAAGTCTTGTCTTATGCTCTAGTATGTTTTTAACTTACTCTAATTTATTTTTAATACACATTGCTTTATGAATTATATTGGGAGAGAAAAATTAAAACAAAAGGGAAAAACCATGGGAAAGAAAAAAAAAAAAACAGAAAAGAGAAGTGAACATAACATGTGTTGATTTGCATTCAGTCTCCATAATTCTTCTTCTTCTCCTTCTTCTTCTTCTTCTTCTTTCTTCTTCTTCTTCTTCTTCTTCTTCTTCTTCTTCTTCTTCTTCTTCTTCTTCTTCTTCTTCTTCTTCTTCTTCTTTTTTTTTTAATGAAGATGACATTTTCTATGCAAAGTTCATTGGAATTGCCTTGGATAACTGAAGAACTGAGAAGGAAAGAGGAGGGAAAGGGGAAGGAAAGGGAGGGGAAGGGGAAAGGAAGAGAAAGGAAGGGAGGGGAGGAAAAAAGGAAGAGAAAGAAAGGAAGGAGAAGGAAAAGGAGGGGAAGGGAGGTAAAGGAGGGATTAATTGATTTTTCTAGTTTTGTAATCTGTCTTTTTTTAAATTATCACAGATATTTTGTATCCTATAATACAAATGTCAGATCCTGAAATATTTTTTCTTTTTTTTTCCCTTTTGTTATTTGAATTTCCTGCACTGAGGACTGTTTTCCTCTTAATAGACTAATTATTTTTAATTAGTTGCCTTGGATTGGAAGGACACAATGTTATAAAGGAAAGAAGGCAAAGGTCAACCTCTAGAAGCCTTGGGTTTGAATCTTGGCTTTGATACTTAAAGCATATATTTAATAGCTAGATAAGGAATGTCCTTAGAGGTCATCTAGTTCTAACCATCTTATTTTACAGAAAAGGATATTGAAGTATGTAGTGCTAAAATCACACAGGTGGTATGTATAGATGGGTGATAAGGGAAAAGTAACATAGTGCCTTTGATCTTCCTCTTTCTTCATGTAGAAAATGGAAATGTTAAGGCTAGTCCTAGTATTTGTTCACATAGCTTTCTTTGGTGACCTTTGAAAGATAAAGCACTATGACTCTATTACAATGTTCTAGATATTCTGAAATCATTAGATCACTAAATCTATTTGACTTTAGTTCTAAAGGGGAAGGAGACAAAGGTTTAGAGACACTCTCATTAAGTGAATAAAAACTTGATAATTAATATGCTTATTTATTCATGAATTTAGGGGAATTTTATATATATACATATTACTATGAATCATTAAAGCCAAACCTTTTTCAGATGAATTGAGAAAGGAAAATATTTAAAAATAAATGAAAACATAGTAAATCGGAATTTTTTTTTTTTAAATGAGGCTATAATACAGAGATTTAAGACAATTCTAATAGATTTGGGATATAAAATGCTTCCCAGAACCAGAGAAAAATCTGTGGAGACTGAATGCATATTAAAGCATACTATTTTCACTTTTTAATTTTTTTTCTTTCTCATGATTTTCATTTTCTGATTTTTCTTACATAACATAACATAAAATGACTATCCATGTACCAAAAAATGTCAGATTGCTTTCTGTCTTGGGAAGTGGAGAAGAAGGAAGGAGAGGAGAAAAAAAAATCAAACTCAGAATCTTACAAAAGTGAATGTTGAAAAATATCTTTACCTGAAACTGGAAAATATAAAATATTATTAAGTGGAGGAAAAATGAGACTATATTACCAAATCATAAATAGTAACAAGGAGGGGTTGATAAAGTGTATCAACAACAACAATAGACAAGAAGATATGGGTCTGAGTGAATAGATGGAAATGATTGTTCATTGTCTAGCCAAATGCTAGCTAGAGAAGTGTTTGATGTTCAGTGAATATTTACTGAATTGAGTCAAATTGCACCAAAATGGTATATTACACATACACACACACACACACACACACACACACACACACACACACACACACACACATATATATGTACTGTATATATGTACTCCTAATGTGTGTGTATATATACATATATATACACACACACATTAGGAGTACATATGGCATATATATATATATGCCATATGTACTCCTAATGTGTTGATCAGAGTTGTATATCTTAAATAGATTAAACATTTTCCTTATAGGCTTGCTTAATAAAATTACTTTGTTTAAAACAATTTGGTGTTGCTCCTATTGTTTTATTCTATGGAGAACAGAAATCAATGCCATCTAAGCATGCTGGACATGGCCATTTTATTTAGTTAAGAGTTAAAACATAGTAAGATATCCCTTTTTGAATTTTGATCTAATTAGTGCAGCATTCACAACATACTAAAAGTCTGCCAAAACCCAATCTTCAGAAAAGCCAAATCCAAGGTAACTATTTGCATCCAATGTTAACTTACGGGATTCCTATATGATGTCCTATTATAATTGTTTGGTTGAGGGAAGATTAAAAGTGACCAGATGTGATCCATGTTTATCAGCTTAAATTCTAGTTCAAGCATATAAAGAGGGGCTTTCCCATGCCTGACTCCTGGAATCACTGGGTTTCTTTCTAGTATCTAATACTTTGTCTACTTGATGTCAATACATAGTTTGTTTGGGACAATATTTAGACTGTACTTTGGTTATTTTTCTTTTAAATGTGCTCACTTTTCTCCCATAAAATTAGCATCCAAGATTGTTTGCTTGTTTCTTTTAAACAAACATATCAGGCAAATCACATGAGAAGCTTGTTCTTCTAAACAATTTATGAGAATGTCTGCCTGATTGGATTTCCCCTGTAGCAAGGACTAAGTTCTGTTTTATAAAAGATTTATTATTGTTTTCTTCAGTAGGTACCAGTACCCCAGACAGAAAAATCAAAGTTAATTGAATGCAAAGTAATATTTTCTTTTTTATAAATGTACTCATATATGCATATATGATAAATATACACATATATATCATACATGAATACTATGTGTGTAGATATATGCATGTATCCATATAAATACATGTATGAATATACCTATATATCTGTCTGCATGTAGATATTCACTTTTAAAACAATATTTAGCCTTTCAAATTTGTAGATGTGACTGTAAAAGATACAGAATGGAAAATAGGACTTCTTGTCAGATATACCCATTCCAGGACATCTGAAAGAAATTAGAAATATTTCAGGAATACTTTTCCATTCTGTCCTTGTACTCTTGGGCCATTAAAAAAGTCAGCATGTTCTTTGAATATTGGATATGGAGTTGGAAGAAGTTGCCAAACACACAGGGCAGAGCAAAAGCATAAAGTTTCAACCTTTCATACTAATCAGCTACATCAGGAGACCTTTCAGGGGACATCTTCCCTGGATTTGTTCAGTCAGTACATTGTCCCATCCCTATAAAGAGAAAGGGAGTCAGGAGCTGGAGAGGCACTTTCCAAAGTTAATTCTTTTCTGACTCTAGGCTATTACAAGATAGAATTACAGGGTTGGCTACAGGAAAAACTGTTAAGCTTTCAACATTTGCTCTTTCTGCTGCCAGTCTCCTTTTTCAGTCATACTCTGCTCCAGCTGATGGCTTTCTTTCTGCTGTTATCTGTATCAAATTCTGCTCCATGTCCCATTCCAATTGGCACTTGTTCTCAGTTCTGTCCCAATAAGGTAATAGAAAAGATGGATTTAATGGAACTTTATGGGTTATTCCTACTAGGAATTTTTAAATTTAAGAATCTATTCTTAAATATTGAATAGAATGAAGCCTCAATAATACTATGACTGATAGGGAATTTTTTTTTCCTTACCTAACAAAACTGATTAGAGCCTATATAGATAGATAACCATACTATTAACAAGACTGTACATTGCCATGTGAATACTGTTGCATCTCATCCTAAAGGAGTAGTTCTTAGGAAATTCATACCTTCTGAAGGTGAGAAATAAATAATTATTCAGAACTGTATCTCATACAGAAGATCACAGGGGTGATGAAAAATTGCCCTTATGCTGGATTCAAGAACTATAGGTAAAAAACTTGATCACTCACCAAGACAAATTAGAAGAAAAATATTTACTTGAGTTTAGGACCTTCCTTTGATTTTCCCATTAGATGACTTAGCTAAATTGACTTTAAAATGTCCATTTCAGCTTGTGATGGAGAGAGCTATCTCCATGTAGGAAAAACAAAAACAAAAACAACAACAACAAAAAAAAACAAAAACAAACAAACAAAAAAAACTATGGGAACTGAAAGTGGATCACAACAGAGTATTTATACTTTTTTGTTATTGTTTGCTTGTTTTTTTCTTTATTTCTCATTTTTTTCCTTTTAACCTAATTTTTATGGGGTAGCATGATAAATGTGGAAATATATAGAAGATTGTACATGTTTAATATATATCGAATTGCTTTCTGTCTATGGAAGGGGATGGGGAGAAGGGAGGGAGAACAACTTGGAATACAGGACTTTTGCAAGAGTGAATATTGAAAATTATCTTTTCATGTATTTTGAAAATTAAGTTATTATTAAAAATAATAAAAATAAAATGTCCATTACTATTATTTTGCCTTTCTATTACTTACCCTACCACACTTCCAAGGATCCTTCCCTTATGTTCTCCTCCCACCCTTATCCCATTCTTGTAATCTTCTCACCTTATCCTATTCCAATTAATTTATGTGCCCTTTCTACCCCCTTATACTATCTCTTACCTTTTTATTTCTTTATAAATATAAAATTCTTCTGTCTCTCTGTCATTATATATATATATATATATATATATATATATATATATATATATATATTCATATATTCATTCTTTTCTAGTTAATCCTCCTTTTATTTTGAGTAGGGCACTCTTTAAGTAGCCTTCTCATATCTCATATCCTTCCTTACCCTCTTATTCATTTTTTTTTCTGAATTTAGAAGACTTTTATACATTTCTAAATAGATATGAATTATTACATCTTCAATCCATTCTCAATGAGAGTACAGTTCCAGAACTTGTAGCCTTCTTCATTCATCTAATTTCTCTATGTTTCCTTTTGCTCTTTAGAATCACATTATATTAAGCTCTACCCCAGTCTTTCTCTCTGATATAGAGTGTTCAACGACCTGTATTCTTTTAATGTAAACACTGCTAGTTCTTGTGTGATTCTGATTGTGGCTCCACTGTATTTGAATTGCTTTTTTTTTTTACCTTGTTACTCATAATATTTTCTCCCTGATTTAGGTGTTTCAGAATTTGACTTTGACATTCCTGTAGGTTTTCCTAATAGGATCTCTTTAAGGTGATGAAGGGTGGAATTTTTATACTTCCCCTTCTTGTTCCAACACTTCAGGACAATTTTCTTTATGTATTTCTTGTATTATATTGAGATTCTTTTACTTTTTTATCATGCCTTTCAAATAGTCCAGCTATTCTTATGTTTTCTCTTCTTGATCTGTACCCCAAATTATTTTTTATGAGATGCCTTCTTTTCTTATGAGATCCATCTTTTTTTTTTCCATTTTTCATATATTTATTTAAATATTTCTTGGTGTATTATAACTTTGCTGGATCCCCATTGCTTAATTCTAATTTTCTTTAAATTTTTTTCAATAATATTTTATTTTTCCAAATTAATGTAAAGATACTTTTCAACATTCATTTTTAAAAAACTTTGTGTTCTAAATTTTTCTCCCTCCCTTCCTTATCTCCCCCCTCTACATGATAGCAAGTGATTTGATTAGATTAAATATGTGCAATTCTTTAAAAAAACATTTCCTTATTTGTCATGTTGTGCAGTGAAAATAACTGTGTTTCAACCTACATTCAGTCTCCATAGTTGTATTTTTGTGATTGGCATTTTTCATCTCAAGTCTATTGGAATTGCCTTGAGTCACCAAAGTATTGATAAGAACCAAGTCCACCACAATTGATAATTGCATAATTTTGTCATTATTATGACAATCTTCTCCTGGTTCTGTTCACTTCACTCAGAATCAAAAACCTCTTTTCAGGTTTTTCTGAAATCAGCCTGTTCATCCTATTTTTAAAATTTTTTTTGTATTGTTCCAAATATATGCAAATATAATTTCCAACATTCATTTTACAAAGCTTTGTGTTCCAATTTTTTTCTCTGTCTCTCCTTCTCCCACCTCCCCAGAACACCAATGTTAAACATGTCCAATTCTTTTAAATGTATTTCCATATTCTTCATGCTACACAAGAAAAATAAGATCAACATTGGAAAAAATGAGAGAAAAAAAAGCAAACAATTACAACAAAAAAAAGTAAAAATACTATGATTTTGTCCACATTCAGTCTCTAAGTTCTCTCTATGCATGTAGATATAACTTTGCATCTCAAGTTCATCATATTCCACCCATTCCTCTTAAAACACTAGAGGAAATAGTTATAAAAAGAGTTTTCTTTAAAATAATAAGCAGTACCTTTCTAAAACCTACAGCAAGCATTATTTGTAATGGAGAGAGTCTGGATACATTCCTAATAAGGTCAGGGGTGAAACAAGGTTGTGCACTAAGAATACTATTATTCAACATTGTACTAGAAATGTTGGCTTCAGCAATAAGAAAAGAAAAATAATTACAAGAAATAAAATAGGCAATGAGGAAATAAAATTATCACTCTTTTCAGAGGATATGATGATGCACTTAGAGAATTTTAGAAAAGCATCCAAACACCTACTGGAAATAATTAATAGCATTAGCAAAGTTGCAAGATATAAAAATAAATCCACACAATTCATCAGCATTTCTATGTATTACTGACAAGGCCCTACAGCAAGAGGAAAATAAAATTTCTGTTTAAAATTACTGTAGAAACAATAAAATACTTGGAGATACCTGTCAGGAGAAACCCAAGAACTATATGAACACAATTACAAAATACTACTCAAACAAATAAAATGAGATCTAAATAATTGGAAAAACATCAATTGGTCACTGCTAGGCAGAGCTAATATAATGAGCATGACTATTCTGCCTAAGTTGGTCTACTTGTTTAGTGCCATACCAATCAAACTGCCGAAACATCATTTCATATAACTAGAAAAAGCAATAACCAAATTTATCTGGAGGAGCAAAAGGTCAAGAATATCAAGGGGATTAATTAAAAAAAAAAAAAGATTGTGCTTTAGTAGTACCAAATCTAAAATTATATTATAAAGGAGTAGTCATCAAAACCATTTGGTACTGGCTAAGAAATAGAATAGTTAATCAGTGGTCTAGATTAGATCCACATGACCTAATAATCAAGACCTATAGCATTCTAGCATTTAATAAAGCCCCAAACTCCAGCTTCTCGAATAATAACTCATAATAAAAATTGCTGGGAAAATTGGAAAATAGTGCATCACAAAATCATCATAGACCATACCAAAATAAGGTGAAAATGGATACATGATTTGGGCATAAAGGATGATACCATAAACAAATTAGGGGAACAAGGG
The DNA here is from genome assembly GCF_048593235.1 of Sminthopsis crassicaudata. Taxonomy (NCBI): domain Eukaryota; kingdom Metazoa; phylum Chordata; class Mammalia; order Dasyuromorphia; family Dasyuridae; genus Sminthopsis; species Sminthopsis crassicaudata. Next base: position 364,308,414 of record NC_133617.1, read on the forward strand.
ATGAGGAATTTATGACCAAAGAAGAGCTACAGAACTTTATGAAAGGCAAAGTGGAAAACTTTGATTACATTACATTAAAAAGTTTTTTGTACACAAAACCTCAACAGAAACAAAATTAAAAGGGAAGTACAAAGCTGGGAAACATTTTTTACAGCCAATGTATCTGATAAAGGTCTAATTTCTCATATAATTTAATATAAAGAACTGTGTCAAATTTATAAGAATACAATATAAGAATGTCATTCCCCAAAGATACGAACAGACAATTTTCTGATGACAAAACTAAAGTCATTTATAGTTTATGAAAAATGCTCTAAATCACTATTGATTAAAGAAATACAAATTAAAAAACAAAACAAAACAAAACAAAAAAACTCTGAGATACCACATCCCATCTCTCAGCTTTGCTAAGATGACAGGAAAAGATAAATGTTGAAGGGGATGTGAGAAAATTGGGACACTAATGCATAGTTGGTGGAATTGTGAAATGAATCAACCATTTTGGAGAGCAATTTGGAACTATGCCCAAAGAACTATAAAACTCTTCATATTATTTGACCTAAATGTCATTACTGGGTCTATATTTGAAGGAAATCATAAAAAAGGGAAAAGGACTCATATATGCAAAAATGTTTTTAGCAGTTCTTTTTGTCCAAGCAAACAATTGGAAGAGGAGCAGATACTCATCAGTTGGAGAATGGCTGTGGTAAATAAAGATAATAGAACATTATTGTTCTATAAAAATGATGAATAGGCTGATTATAGAAAGACCTGGAAACATGTATATGACCTGATACTGAACAAAACAAGCATAATCAGGAATACATTGTGTGCAATAACATAAAAAATGTGTGATGATTAACTATGAAAGGCTTGGTTTTTCTCTATAGTTCAGTGATCCAAAGCATGCCTAATATACTTTGGACAGAAAATGCCATCTGCATCCAAAACGAGAACTATTTCTTAGCCAGTACCAAATGGTTTTGATGACTACTCCTTTATAATACAGTTTTAGGTTTGGTACTGCTAAGCCACCATCTTTTTTTTTTTTTTTTTTCCTTCTTTTATTAATTTCCTTGACCTTTTGCTCTTCCAGATGAATTTTGTTATTACTTTTTTAAGTTCTATAAAATAATGTTTTGGCAGTTTGATTGGTTTTAAGGGGCAGGTCAATTCTCCAAGAGTCTCCACAGTGTTGAGGACTGGGAATGAAATAAGTTGGAGGCAGTGGGAAGAGAAGAAAGGTCAGATAACACAATGGCCTCTCAGTCAGAGAGGTCAGAAAACAGCAACTGCCTCTCAATCTCCTTGTATCATCCTCTTACACAAGGAGATCCATTCTTGCAGGTCTGGGTTGGATCTCCAGCAGCCACTGTCAGGTGATTCCTATATGCTAATAGATTGGTATGGGTTGGTTTCTTCCAGGGCTTTTCCCTTGTACTCTGATTTTTGTTTCCCAATATGATTCATAAAGAAATGTATGTTAAAAATGAATAAATAGCACAATAAAAAAATAAAATATCAAGCCAACTCTAATTTTCAATAAACCTTTCTCTTCCTTACATTTTAGCTCTTCTTTTCCAAGTAGTTGACTTTCTTTTTATAATCTTGCTTTTCTTTGATTGGTATTATTATTTTTTTAAATTTTCCTTCAATTTCTTCCATTTTATTTGTAAAACATTTCTTGAGTTCTATGAATTGTTTGAGGGAAGATGACAATTTTATATTACTCTTTGGGATAGGAGAGTTTTTTTTTTTTTTTTCCCCCCCAGTATCCTCCTCTGAAGATGGATCCTATTCTTCTCTTTTCCCATAATAAGTTTCTCTTCTTAGATTCTTTTCCCTTTGCCTGAACATTTTTTTCCTTCAATTTATTACATATTTGTTATTGTTCCAGGTGCTCCTTTAGTTTACCCCTCTGGCCTAGAAGTGAAACCAAGAACTCCAATACAACCAGTTCTTCTCCCACAGCTTCTATACTCACTGGGAAGACATGTGCTTCTTCCTTCTTACTCCGAGCTATGCCCTAGTGGCACAACTGAGTTTAGCATCTTTTATCAGCAGCTATTTTCTTAATCTTCCCCTGCTTAGATATCCAAATCCTTACACAGTCCTACAGACTGCCAATACCACCCTCGAAGTGAAAATTCCTTTGGCTGGAGCCCAACCCAAATAGCCCCAGGGTTTACCACTTACTGTTTCAGTGGAATTGCATTCCTTAAGATGTTTACAATTCCCTTGGGCCAAACCTCCATCCTCCTACTTTTCTTTAGCTCTCTTGTTTTCTCATTAGCAACACTATTCTCCCTAAAATATTTTTTATTTTTATCATTCTACATTTATCCTGAAGTGCTATTTTGTCTTGTCTGTGGGGGAGATCTGGAGAGCTTAGAATTTTCTGATCTACCCCACCATCTTCCAAGAATTCTTAACCTATTTTGAGCTTTTCCAAAAGTTCAGTTTGAATCTGAAATAAATTCACATTTTTCTTTGAAGCTATGTAAACATTTTGACATCATTGCCCTCTTCTGAGTTTGTATTTTGATTCTCCCTGTCACCTTGAGAACTTTAAGTGAAAAGGTTTTGTTGTTGTTTTATCTTTCTTTATCTTTTTCATCTTTTTGGTTTTTTTTCAACTTTTAAAGTTGACCACTCTTCCTGAAATAGACACTATCCCAATCTTTCTGTGCCAGGATTGAAAGCCTTGTATATCTAATGTAGTGCTGGAGTTCCCCTGAAGCCTCAAGGGGACCTACCTTTGTGCTATGTTAAGTCTGTGAGGGTCTAGCTGCTCATCTGATATTGTACAGAAAGGGGGCATGGCTAGTACCAGTTAGTGTGTAGGGGCCTAATACCTCACTTGGTCTTATGCTGAGGTCTGAAATCTATAGCAGAGCTACATAAGTCTGGCTTCTCAACTAGTGTTCTATTGAGGCCCACCACAAGGAGGGGATTTGGTGTTGCATCAGGACCACATATTGTGGTTATCCACTTCTCCACTATTGTAACCATTTGTCTATTACTGCGATTGAGCCTTGGGGTTTTATTCATTAGCCCATGCTGGGGCTCACGTTCTCTCCTGGCTTGCTAAATCAGGGTCTTGTTGGGTGGGCTTGCCATTTTGCAGCCTAAGCTGAATTGTGCTCATCTTTTACTTTAGTGAGAAAGACGTTTGCTGCTCTACTTCCAAGTTATGTTAGACTAGAACATTATCTCATCCTATCTTTGTGCCGGTCCTATAGTTTGGTGTATAATAGTTTGGTGATGCTATAATAGTTTGGAAGTGAATATGTGAGAGTTCCCGTTTATTCCCTTTTCTCAATTCCCAAATGTCCTGATATTAAACCAACCTTGCATTCCTGATATTAAACCAACCTTGCATTCCGGGTATAAATTCTACTTGGTCATAGTGTACTATCCTGCTGTTAAGTTGCTGTAATCTTTTTGCTAACATTTTATTTTAAATTTTTTCATTGGTATTTATTAGGGAGATTGGTCTGTACTTTTCTTTCTCTGTTTTGGCTCTTCCTGGTTTAGGTATCAGTATCATATTTGTGCCATAGATGGAATTTGCCAGGACCATTTCTTTATATATTTTTCAAATAGTTTACCTACTATTTGAACTAATTCTTCTTTAAATGTTTGATAGAATTCACTTGTAAATCCATCTGGCCCTGGAGATTTTTCTTAGAGAGTTCATTAAAGACTCATTCAATTTATTTTTCCAAAATGGCACTACTTCAGTAATGTACTTCCCCTTGTGTTAATCTGGGCAATTTTTTTTGTACATATATATATATATATATATATATATATATATATATATATATATATCCATTTTAGTTAAATTGTCACATTTGGTGCCATACAATTTAGCCTACTAGCTTATAATTATTGCTTTAATTTCTTTTTCAATGGTGGCAAATTCATCCTTTTCCTTTTTGATGGTGGCAATTTCTTTTTCTTTCCCTTTTCTAACCAAATTAACCAAAGGTTCATCTATTTCACTAGTTTTTCATTAAACAACTCAGTTTTATTAATTAGTTAAATAGTTTTCTTCATTTCAATTTTTTTAATCTCTCCTCTGAGTTTTAGAATTTCTGATTTGGTATTTAACTGGGGATTTTAGCTCTTTTAATTGAATGCTCAATTCATAGATCTCAACTTTATTTTATTTTATCATTTTTATTTTATTTTATTTTATTTTTCCCCCTGAGGCTGGGGTTAAGTGACTTGCCCAGAGTCACACAGCTAGGAAGTGTTAAGTGTCTGAGACCAGATTTGAACTCAGGTCCCCTTGAATTCAGGGCTGGTGCTCTATCCACTGCTCCACCTAGCTGCCCCTTCTCCTCTTTATTTTTTTTTTTTTCACATAGATATTTAGATATATAAAATTTCTCCTAAAACCTGCTTTGGCTGCAACCCATAAATTTTGCCATATTATCTCACTATTATCATTCTCTTGGATGAAATTATGGATTGTTTCTGTGGTTTGTTGCTTGACAACTCATATTTTTAATATTTAAAGCTTTTTATTTTCAAAACATATGCATAAATAGTTGTCAAAATTCACCCTTGCAAAACTTTGGTTTTGATCTTTTTCACTCTTTTTCCCCCATCCCCTCTCCTACAAAACAAGTAATTCAATATATGTTAAATATGCACAATTCTTCTACACATATTTCCACATTTTAAATGATGCACAAGAAAAGGCAGATCAAAAAGAAAAAAAAATGAGAAAGAAAACAAAATGCAAGTTAAAAAACAACAACAAGAAAACTGAAAATAGTATGTTGTGATTCACATGTAGTCCCCATAGTCATCTCTCTGTGTGCAGATGGCTCTCTCTATCACAAAACCATTGGAACTTGCATGAATCATTTCATTGTTGAAAAGAATCATGTCCAACAAAATTCATTATCATATAATCTTATTGTTATTGGGAATAATGTTCTTGTGGTCTATTTATTTCACTTAGCATCAATTTATTCAAGTCTTTACAAGGCTTTCTGAAATCATCCCAATGATCATTTCTTATAGAATATTAATATGCCACAACATTAATATACCATAACTTATTCAAGCCATTCTCCAACTCAAGATCATCCACTCAGTTTCCAGGTCCCTGCAAATACCAAAAGAGCTGCTACAAACATTTTTTTACACGTGGTTCCTTTTCTCTTTTTTATGATCTCATTGGGTTACAGAGCCAACATAGACACTGCTGGATCAAAGGGCATGCACAATTTTATAGTCATTTAGACATAGCTACAAATTGCTCTCCAGAATGGTTTTATCAATTCATAGATCCACCAACAATGTATTAGTGCCACAGTTTTTTCTGCATCCAACTCATCATTTATCATTATCTTTTCCTGTCATTTTAGCCAATCTGAGAGGTGTGCATTATGTGTTCCTCAGAATTGTCTCAATTTGTATTTCTCTAATCAGTGGTGATTTAGAACACCTTTTCATATGACTAAAAATAGTTTCAATTTCTTCATCTTAAAATTGTCAGCTCATATCCTTTGATCTTTTATCAATTGAAGAATGGTTAGTATTCTTATAAATTAGAGTCAATTATCTTTATATTTTAAAATGAGACTTTTTTCAGAGCCATTTGGATATAATTTTACTGCTTCCTTTCTAATCTTGTCTGCATTGCTTTTGTTTCTTTGAAAAGTTTTGAACATAATATAACTAGAATTATCCATTTTACATTGTGTAATGTACTCTAGTTCTTTTTTGGCAGCAAATTCCTTCCTTCTCCACAAGTCTGACAGAAAGAGTATCCTTTCTTCTCCTAATCTGCTTAAAGCATCACTCTTTATGTCTAAATCATGAATCCATTTCTACTGTATCTGGGTATAGAGTGTTATGTGTAAGTCAATGCCTACTTTCTTCCACACTAGGTTTTTGGGTTTGTAAAACACTTGATTGCTATAAACATTGACTTGTGTTTTATGAACCTAATCGATTCCACTGAACAAACTACTCTGTTTCTTATTCAGTAACAAATGGTTTTGATGACTGCTGCTTTACACTACCATTTTAGGTGTATGGTGTAGCTAGGCCACCCTCATTTGCATTTCTTTCATTAATTCCCTTGAAACTTTTTACTCTTTTTTCTCCCTCATGAAGTTTGTTATTATTTTTTCTAGCTCTACAAAATAATTTTTTGGCAGTTTGATTGGTATGGCACTGAATAAGTTCATTAATTTAGGTAGAATTGTCATTTTTATTGTTTTAGCTTGGCCTATCCATGAGCACTTGATATTCTTATAAATTAATTAGAATTAATTAGGGAATTGATTTATATCTTTTTTGATTTTTTTTAAAAATGTGATTATTTAAGTAATTTATTTTCTTGCCTCTTAATCTGAGCAATCTGTATTTTTGTAAGTTTTCATCCATTTAACTTAGATTATCAGATTTATTGGCCTGCAGTAAAAACAATAAATAAATAAATAAATACAAAATAGCTCCTAGTTATTGTTTCCATTTCCTGTTCATTGGTGGAAATTTTGATACTAACAATTTGATTTTCTTCTTTCCATTTTCTAATCAAATTAACTAAAGGTTTATATATATATATATATATATATATATATATATATATATATATATTCATAAAACCAACTCTTAGTTTTGTTTATTCATTCACAAGTTTTCTTATTTTCATTTTATTAATTGCCCCTTTTATTTCCAGACTTTCCCATTTGATATTAAATTGGGGGGAAGTTCTAATTTGTTCTTTTACTAGATTTTTTAATTGCATGCCTAAGGCATTGATCTCTTTTTCTATTTTATGAAGAGTATGAAGAGATTTAAGATTTCTCCTAAGAACTCCTTCGGCTGCATCCCCTAAATTTTCATATGTTGTCTCACTATTGTCATTCTTTTGGATAAAATTATTGATTATGTCTATGAATTGTTGTTTCCTCCACTTATTCTTTAGGATTAGGTTATTTAATTTCAAGTAAGTTTTAGTTTATTTTTTCCTGGTCCTTTATTACATGTAATTTTATTGCACCATGATTTGAAATAGCAACTTTTACTATTCCTGACTTTCTGCATTTAATTTTGAGGTTTTTATTCTCTAACACATGGCCAATTTTTGTGCAGATTTCATATATGGCCAAAAAAAATTCATTCCAGTAGCCATTCAATTATATTCAAAGGTTTATTATACTTAAGTTTTCTAAAATGCTATTTATCTCCTTAACTTCTTTCTTATTTAGTTTATGGTAGAATTTCTTATAGAGCAAGAATAAGATCCCCCACTAGAATAGTTTTTTCTGTCTATTTCTTTTTATATCTCTCTTAATTTCTCTTGTAGGGACTTGGATGCTATACTACTTGGTGAATATATGTTTAGTATTGATACTACTTCATTATCTATGGTACACTTTATCAAGATGTTGTTTCTTTCCTTATATCTTTTAATTACATATATTTTTGCTTTTGCTTGATCTGAGATCAGAGTCATTACCTGTTAGGTTCTTACTAAGTGCTAATGAGATAATGAGATATTAGGTTCTTACTAAGTGCTAAGTTGGTACTTAACAATTCTCTAGTTTTGGCCTTTACTGGGAGTTTTACCCCTTCGAACTTCTGGGGAAGAGCTTTCCTGCTTAGGAGGAGCAAGTTCATTTGTTGAAGTATTTTTTCCCACAAGCCCTTGCGTTATCCCATGCCCATTCTCTGGGAGGATAAAAGAGAGATTGAGAAGAGAGTCTACTCTAGGCCAGAGTTGGAGCGGCTCTCTGGAGAAAGGAGAATCTGGCCGGGAGATTGAGTTGGGACAGCAGATCTCCTCCCAGAGAGTGATCTGCAGTTTCTGGAGACAAAAGAACATTACATATTGGCACCAAACGTGGGGCAAGGACTTTTGCTTATCCTGACAAGGACTTATTCTGAGCCATTCAGAGGAGCTAGACCAGACCATCGCAATTTGGAGCCTGAGCAGGCACAGACATTATCCTGATTCCAGTAGATAAAAATCCAATTCAGATTCCAGTGCAAAAGACTTTCTGACACAGAAGTAACCGTGAGCAACAAGGAAACTTTGTTAAAAATTAAATGAGTGTTCTAATAGACAAATAAGGAATTTAACTTGTTAAGGGCTAAACCAACAATTTCTTATAGCTGAAATGGGGCAGATGTTAGCTAAAGACAATCCCTCGACCTCAGCCGACTAAGCCCCAGCCCCAATCAAGAGTGGTACTACAGAGAGTATAATTAAGATAATTGAGGAGAAGAGTTTACTTGTAACCTGGGTACAGATTGCTAAACTCTTGGCTGCATTAAGATGCACATCCTCTTAGTTCTTAGAGGAAGAAAAAATAGATGTAGATAACTGGAAGCTAGTGGGATTTGAAATGAAAAAAATTCACGCAAAAAATGGGCCTTGTTCAATTTCTGCAGAGGTATTTTATACCTACAACATAGTTCAATTGGCCTTTAACTATCAAGCAAGTTGTAGGAGAAGGAAAAGTTTTTAAAATAAACAGAGGAGGAAGTGTGAGGAAAAAAGGAAAGATCAAGATCTTGCCCAAAAGCAAGAGGATTTAAATGAGGAATTAGGGTGTGATGACTCTGATTCTCTTGAAGAAGCTTCAACCCTGCCTAGAGAGCAGATTATTGACAGGCCCACAACAACTCCATCTTCATGTGTGAAGGAAGAAGGAGGAGGGGAAGAGGCAGAAACACAAACAGAATTGCCTGTGAAGCAGCCTATGACAAGATTAGAAAAAAACATTAGTTAAAGCTAAGAGAGAAGGACAGGATATAAGTGATTTTATACATGCATATGCTGTGATTGAAGAGATTGATTCTGTAGGTCAAAAAAGGAGAAGATATGCACCTTCAGATTTGAATAAAATTAAAGATTTGAAAAAAGGTTGTACCCTTTATAGGGCTACATCAGTTTATGTTAAAATGTTACTAGATGGTTTGTCTTATGAAGTCCTAACCCCGAATGATTGGAAATCCATAGCAAGGACATGTCTAGAATCTGAATAGAACTTATTATGGCTTGTAGAGTTTTATGAATTATGTAAAATCCAAATCAGATGCAATTTGGAAATAGAAGTTAACACACAATTCACTTTTGAGCAATTAGCTGGTGAAGGTCACTATGGAGAGAATTCAGAACAGGTTAAATATCCCATGACAGTGTAAAAGCAAATTGCTAAGGTTGAAATAAAAGCTTGGGGTGTCTTCCCTGGACAGAAAGATCAGGGTGGGGCTTTCACTAAAATAGAGCAAGGTCCCCATGAACCTTTTGCGGATTTTGTGAGGTGTTTGCAAACTGCTGTCAAAAGAACTATTGGAGAAAATGCAGCTACAGAAATACTGACCAGACATCTAGCTAAGGAAAATACCAATGAGATTTGCAAAAGAATTATATGGGGATTAGACAAAGATGCTCCTTTAGAGGAGATCGTAAGACGATGTTCCACAGTGGGAACAATTGCTTTTTACACTCGGACTATGATGAACATGGAAAGACAGGGTCCCTCCTGGCAAGGGACTTCTAGAGAAACTCGGGGATGTTTTCAATGTGGAAAAATTGGACATCTAAGAGCTCAGTGCAGATATGGAGATAGAGTAAGAAGACAGAATGAGAGAAGAACTAAAACTCCATGTCCAAAATGTCACAAGGGTCTCCACTGGGCCTCCAAATGTAAATTGACCAAGGGAAATGAGAGGTGGGGCCCAGCTTCAGCCCCCCAAGTGGGGCATGATGGCAGCCAAAGTTATATCCAGAGAATTTTAAGACATGATCAATCAGCCAAAAGGCAATCAGATGGAAGAAAGGGATTGAAATTAGGAAAAATAGAGTTGTGTGCAGTAGAGATTATTGAGATACTCCCTGGAGAAATGAAATCTGTTTCTGTTCAGCCTATGGATCCTTTGCCTCCAGGCACAGTAGGCTTGACCATTTCACCACCTGAGAGTGCTTACAAAACAGTGTCCATACATACACTGCTGTGGGAAACTAGAGACTGTGTAGCTAATATCCCAGTCACTAACACAGGTAGACAACATGTGATTTATCAACCAGGAGAAGAAGAAGCATCAGGCTTATTGTTACATACCCCTAATAAGCAACCTGGTGATAGTCGCCCAGATTCTGACTCCAATGAACAAAATCCAGAAATATATTGGACAGAAGCTGTGACAACTGACCAACCTATGCTTACTATTTATATAAATGGAATGCCATTTGAAGGATTGGTAGACACAGGTGCAGACAGTACAGTTATTAGAGGTGCCAATTGGCCCAGTCACTGGCCAAAGATTAAGGCAGACACCTACATGTCTGAGGTAAGAGGATTAATAGCAGCAGAAGTTAGTTCTAGGCCTTTGAGATGGATATTTGAAGGTGAAACAGGAGTTTTTATGCCTTTTGTGGTTGAAAAAATCCCCATCAATCTGTGGGGAAGAGACATTTTACAGCAGATAGGATTACAAATAAGTCCTTCAGCTTTTTAGGTAGGGCTGCTGTTGAAGGCATACCTGCACTTTCACTGGTTCTTATTCAGTGGAAGACTGATTCACCATGTAGGTAGAACAGTGGCCCTTAAGAAGTGATAAAATTCAGGCCTTATTAGACATAGTGAACAAACAACTTGACCAAGGACACTTGCAGCCTTCTCTAAGTCCTTGGAATTCCCCAGTATTTGTGGTGAAAAAGAAATCTGGAAAATGGAGGATGTTAACTGATCTAAGAAGAGTAAATGAACAGATGGAAACTATAGGAACTCTTCAGCCTGGACTTCCATCTCCTACTCAGTTGCCTAGAGAATGGCCTCTTTGGGTTATAGACATTAAGGATTGTTTCTATTCTATCCCTCTAGATAAGGAGGATATGAAAAGATTTGCTTTCTCAGTGCCTAGTGTTAATTTGGCTGAGCCTTATAAAAGATATGAATGGAAAGTTTTGCCACAGGGAATGAAAACAGCCCTACTAAGTGCCAAATGTATGTTGCTGCTGCTCTTGCTCCAGTAAGAAAAGCATTTCCAAAAGTAATATTGTTGCATTATATGGATGATATTTTGGGATGTGCACCTGAGGAACAGATGTTAGAAGCATGTCTACAAAAGACCATGGAAACACTAAAGTACTACAAACTGCATATAGCTACAGAAAAAATTCAAAGACATGCTCCTTTTCAATATTTAGGATATGAAGTATATCCTAAGACACTCACAGTATAAAAGCTTTCTTTAAGAACAGAGAAGTTGAACACCTTAATGATTTCCAAAAATTAATAGGAGATATCCAATGGATGCATCCAGTGTTAGGCTCAACTACCAACCAACTGCAATCTCTATATCACATTTTAAGGGGAGACAGTGCTTTTTGTTTTGTTTGACTGATTCTTGGGTTCTCTGTGAATCATTCATTTCTATTTGTTCCATCCTGACTTTTAAGGAGTTATTTTCTTCTTTCACAGTTTTCAGTTCTTTTTGTAAATGCCCAATTTCGTTTTTAAATGAATTATTTTGCTCTATTGAATTTTTTTCCATTTCCCTAATTTTTTTTTTTTTGAGAATTATTTTCTTTTTCCAATTCAGAAATGCTATTTTCTTGAGACTTTTTTATCTTTTCCAATTCAGAAATCCTACTTTCCTGTGTTTTTTTAACCTTTTCTAATTCATAAATTTTGTTTCCCTGCATCTCCTGTGAATTCTTTATTTTTTCCAACTCCAATTTCAGGACGTTGTTATTCTCTATCATAGCTTCCCTTTCCTTTCCCCATTTTTCTTCAATCTCCCTCAATTTTTTAAGAGTTTCTTCTAGGAGAGAGTTATGTGATGGGGGGCAGGAATTGTTCCCCTTTAGGTTGTTATCTGCTGTCTCTCTGCTGTTAACTTCCTCGGGGTTGGATACCCGCTCTTTCTCTGTATAGAAGGAATCTATGGTTTTTCTAGCTTTTTTGCTCATACTTAAAAAATCTTTTGGGGTCTGTCCCTGGGGTAGGAAATTATTTATTTACTTCTTTACCAGCTTCCTCCCAGACCGGATGGATGCAGCGGCTCCTGAGCCTGAGCTAAGAGAGAGCTCTGGGAGAGAGTTCCCCACCCCCTCCCTGGAAGTGCCTCAGAGGTGATTAGCACTACTGTGCTTCAAGGGCGTAGAATAGTAAAGACAGCACAAAGCCCAGCCTATGTGTCCGAGTGGGGCGTGGATGTCTGCAGCAGGTGACGTGAAAAGCCCCTGCGCTCAAACTGGAAGTGTCTGCCAGAAACCGCGGTCCCTAGTTCAAAGGTTCTGCTTCTCTGGGACTTCCTGGAGCTGAGTTCCACTCCCTCCAGCTAAACTAGGCAGTGTGTGTTGCCTTGGGCCGTATCCACCCACTTGTCAATCTCTTAACTATTCTCAGGTGGTAGCTGAGGCCACACCCCCTGGTGCCGAGATCTGCTGAGTCACCCCCAGGATCGGGGAAAATCTAATCTGAGTTTTAAAATATTTTGGCTTTCTCTTCTGAACTGCTAAATAATTAGCAGAGAAGAGCTAACAGTCTGTGCCAGATTCCTTTACCTCAGTGGCTTCTCTGATCCCAGAGCCCTTCCCAGCGCAATGGGCGCAGTGTGCCACTACCCCACCGTCTGTGCTGGTCTCTCTTATTCCTCCCCTGAGAACTGACCTTTCCTGTTGAAACTCCAGATTCTCTTCAGCTGGTAAGTTGTGCTTCCAGTCCTTATGGTATCTATCAGTCCTGAGCTAATTCTGAGACTTAATTTATCTAATTGGTTGTGAGGAAGTGAGGACGTTCACTGAGTCGTGTGTTTCTTCTCCGCCATCTTGGCGGGGAGACAGTGCTTTAAATTCACCATGCCAGATTACAAAATAAGCACAAGAGGCTTTAAGAGATGTTGAACTGGCTTTATCTAATGTGGTTGAAAGAATCACTCAAAAAACCTTGGAAATAGCAGTTTTTGCTACAAAAGAGGCACCCACAGCAGTCCATCAAGGAGACAGTGTGGTTGAGTTAGTGAACCTCCTAGCACAACCAGAACAAAGCCGTACTCCTTACCCAGTGCTTGTGGCTAGAATTTTATTAAAGGCTATTAAGAGAGTAATACAATTATCTGGGATAAGTCCTGAAAAAATATACACATTCTATAATAATGCACAAATTAATGTATGCTGTGAGACCATCCCAGAATGGCAAATTTTATTGGCCACTGCTCCAAATTTTGCACATGGGTCTCCATTAAAGATAACCCGGTTACTACATAATTGGCGATGGATTTTTGAAGAAAACATTTCTAAGGTTCCTCTTAAAGGACCAACAATCTTTACAGATGCCTCCAAAGAAAATATTTGTGCTGTATGCTCTCATGATTTAACCATAAAGAGAGTAGTCAGGACTCCTATTCAGTCCACTCAACAGAATGAATTATTTGCTGTCATGCTAGCTCTTACTTATTACCCAGGAGACATAAATATAATTACTGATTCAGCCTATTCAGTAGGTGTAGTACAAAGGATTGCCACAGCCCAAATAAAATTTGCAGCTTTTAATATTTATCAACTCTTTAAGGAACTTCAAGAACAAGTGAGAAAGCATCCAGGCAAGATTTATATCTTGCATGTTCACTCACATAGTGGACTTCCAGGTCCTATTTTTGATGGAAATTCAAAGGCAGATAGCCTTCTAACCATGTTAGCCAGTATTCCTTTATTTCAGGAAGCACAAGAATCTTATTCTAAATATCATCAAGCTGCTCGAGCTTTACATTTACAATTTGGAATAACAAGAGAGGAAGCTAGAAGCATAGTAAAAAGCTGTACAGCTTGCCTTTCTTTCCATGCTCCTACACTCCCTCCAGGGAAGAATCCTTGTGGTTTAAGACTCAATGAAATCTGGCAAATGGATGTGACCCAATATAAATCTTTTGGTCCTCTGTCTATCATCCACATGATAGTAGATACCTTTTCAGGATTCACTTTTGCAGTGCCAAAAGGAAAAGAGACAGCCCGAGTGGCCACTGAATTCCTTATCCAGCATTTGCAATTATGGGTGTGCCACAAGAAATAAAAACATATAATAAACCTGCATATTCTTCTAAACCTTTAGCACATTTTTGTGTGCAGTATAAGATTTAACATACCACTGGAATACCTTTTAATCCGCCAAGTCAAGCAATAGAAGAGAGAAGAAACAGAGACATTATGACACTCCTCCAAAAACAAAAGAAAGGGGGAGGCACAGGTAGCCCTAGAGAACTTCTAAATTTAGTTCTCTATACCATTAATTTTCTAATTTTTGACAAAGATGCACTGGCTCTGGCAGACAGGTTTTATAACCCACCAGAAGTAGTGTCCAGTATGGGTAGCTCCACTGTCCTTAGATAATTGCCAGGTGATGTGGAGAGACCCAGAAAGTGGTGAATGGAAGGGACCAGATAGATTAATTGCCTAGAGGAGAAGGTTTGCTTGTATTTCTTCAGATGGAGAAGGAATCAGATGGGTTTCAATGAGTCATATTCACTTTGTCTATCAGAGAGAGACAGAAAAAGAGAAAGACCTCAAAACAAAGGAGAAAATCTAAGAAATATCTGACACTGAAAGAGCATGACTAATAGAAAGACTGTTAAAGAACTTTAAAACCAGCAAGAATCATTGGATTTCCTAACACAAGATGAGACTAATGGACAATGGACTTATGAACATTTATAAATTCTCAATTTATGATTATTTGATCATGTTATTTGTTACATACTTCTAGTATGTATTATGTTACTATGTTACTATATGTTTATGTAATTTATGTAATTATGTGTAATGCCTCCCATATTGATGAATTTATGTTTCAGGGTCATGACCACCTTATGTTCTAAATCAAAAGAAAGGGGGAGATCTTAGGATTACAAGGTGAGAACTCAGGTTGACTTGACAGTTCTCTGGCTCGGACCTTTAGTTTGGGCTTTTAAAGGGAGTTTACACCTTAGAAATTCTAAAAAGCGTAAGTTCATTGGTGGAAGTATTTCCCCATGCCCCATTAAGTTCTCACATGTCTATTCTCTGGCAGGATAAAAGAAGGGCAGCATTGGGTCTGAGAGAATCTACTCTGATATAGAGTTGTAATGCCAGGCGGGCTGAAAGGACACCAGTCCGATTTGGGGAAGGACACGAGCTGGAGGAGATTCAGAGCTCCCAAGAAACCAGTGCATAGAGGAAAATATTTTACAGATCTCCTCCCAAAGAAGGATTATAATTGAGCAGACAACTGGACCCTCACAATTCAAGAACTTTACATAGGTTCTTACTAAGTGCTAAGTTGGTACTTAACAATTCTGTAGTTCCGGCCTTTATTGGGAGTTTTACCCTTTTGAACTTCTGGGGAGGAGCTTGCCTGCTTAGGAGGAGCAAGTTCATTGGTTGAAATATTTTTTCCCACAAGCCCTTGTGTTATCACACACTCATTCTCTGGGAGGATAAAAGAAGGCCACACTAGAGAGATTGAGGAGAGAGTCTACTCTAGGCCAGAGTTGGAGTGGCTCTCTGGAGGAAGGAGAGTCTGGCCTGGAAAATGTAATCTTCTGTTGTCTCCAGAAACTGCAGATCACTCTCTGGGAGCTTTTTTTTTTTTTTTTTTTTTTTTTTTTTTTTTTTTTTCAGCTAAAGCATAATAGTTTCTTCTCCAGCCTTTTGCCTTTATTCTGTATATATCATTCTGCTATAAATATGTTTCTTGTAAACAACAAGTAGAATTCTGAATTTTAATTCAGTCTGCTATTCACTTATGTTTCAACTTATACCCAAGCTATATTTTTTTCTTCCCTCCTCTCCATCTCAACAGTGTTTGCTTCTGATCACCACCTCCCTCAATCTGTTCTGCTCTATTACAGTCCCTCTCCACTTTCTTATTCCTTTCCCGTTCTACTTCTGTTCTCCCTTCTATTCCCTCCCACTTTCCTTTCCTTTACTCTTTTTGCCTCCTACTTTCCTATATGATGAGACAAATTTGTATAGTAAACTTAATATATCTTATATTCTCTCTCTGATCCAAACCAGATGACATTAATGTCCACACAATGCTCATCCCTGTCCCTTCTTTCCCTCAATAAAATAGTTAATTTTTGCCTCTTTGTGAGATGTAAGTAACTCCATTTTACTTCCCCAATCCCTTTTGTTCCTGTACATTCTTTTATATATCATTACAGTAAAAATCAAATTATACCCATGTCCTCTAAGTATATCTATAACAAAGATACAATTCTCAAGAGCTAAACTTGTCATCTTCCCATATATGGAGGTAAACATTTTAAACTTTTAAAAATATATTTTTCTTCCCTTTTACTTTTTTATGCTTCTCTTGAGTTCTGTATTTGAAGATCAAATGCTCTGTTCAACTCTGGTCTTTTCCTCAGAAATAAATGAAATTCAACTGTTTCATTGAATGCCCATTTTTTTCCCTTAAAGATAATGCTCAATTTTGATGGATAGTTGATTCTTGGCTGCAATCTATAGAATATCAGATTTCAGGACCTTCAGTCCTTTGATATGGAAGCTGCTAAGTCCTGAGTAATTCTGATTGTAGCTCCTCAATATCCGAATTTCTTCTTTCTCTGCTTGCAGTATTTTCTCCTTGATGTGATAATTCTGACATTTGCCACAATTTTCTTTGGAGTTTTCATTTTGCAGTTGCACAATTTCAGTAATTGGTCAACAAATTCCATCAATGGCTATTTTACACTCTGATTTTAGGGCATATGTGCACTTTTCCTTGATGATTTCCTGAAAGATGATGTCTAGGCTCTTTTTTCATCATGGTTTTCAAGATCAAGAAGGGTAATAATTCTTAGATTGTCTCTTCTAGACTTATTTTCCAGGTAAGTTGTTTTTCCAATTTCCAATGAGGTATTTTACATTTTCTCCTTTTTTTTTTTTTTTTTTTTTTTTTTTTCCATTTTGGAGGTTTTGTTTGGCTGATTCTTGATGTCTCATTGAGTCAATCACTTCAATTTGTTAAATTCTAACTTTTGCTGAATTAATTTCTTCAGTTAGCTCTTTTATATCCTTTTGCTAATCAAACTTTTAAATGAGTTGCTTTGTTCATTGGCTTTTTTTCATTTTAAAAATTATGTTTCTTAGTGAGTTGGCTTCTTTTTCAAATCCATTTTGTAAGGTGTTATTTGTTTGTTTGTTTATTTTTTCCCCCATTTCACATCTATTTTGTATGGAGTTATTTCACAGATTTTTGATCTTATTCAGCCATTCACTTCCATTTGTTCAATTCTAATTTTCTTTAATTAGTTTTTTTTTTTACTTGCTTTTTTATTTGGCCAATCGAATTTTTAAATAAGTTGTTTTATTTGTTGATTTTTTTCCCCCTTTCAACTTATGCTATTTTTAGGGAATTATTCTCTCTTTCCAATATACTTTTTAAGTACTTGTTTTCTTTTTCCATTTCATTTAAGTAATTTTTCTTTCTTTTATTTTTCTTTTCACTAAATCTATTCTAAGTAGTGATTTTCTTCAGATAATTTTTATGTTTCCTTTTCCCAGATCTCTAATGACCTTTCCCCATTTTTCTTCTATTGTTTAAGATTTCTTTTGAATTCTTTCAAGAGAGCCTTGTGAGATGAAGACCAATTTATATTACTTTTGGGTTTCATCTAGAGATATTTTGTATTGTGTCCGCAGGGTTTGATATCTGTTCTTCTCTTTCTACTTAAAAGCTATCTCTGGTAAGAGTTCTTTTTGTTTGTTTGTTTGCTTGTTTTTGCTCATTTTTAAAGGTTGAGGTCTGCTCATAGGACAAAGGGGAGATTATCCCAAGCTTCCTCTACTAGTGACAACAGTTTCACACTTCCCTGACACTGGTGCTGTTGTCTTTGTTCCTATACTGGGTAGGCATGGCCAAGTCCCATGTTATAATATGTCACAACCCACAAATAGTTGGAATATAACAACTTTCCAATAAAATAAAAGACATATTAGAAGAATGCAAGAAAAGTCAATTTCAATCAGACAGGGAAGGGAGGTGGAGGCCAGCTCAGGCTCAACTCAATGCAGTATAATGCAGGGAGACCTAGGGAGGAGAGACTTCCATGTTCTGGGGGAATCTAGTGGGAGGCTTGTAGCCAAAATTCAGCAGTGTTTGTTACGTGGTCTTGATTTAGAATCTAGTGGATCAGAACATTAGCTATGGGACCTATAATGCAACTACAGAAGGGAAATATTGAGATTCTGAATCCCCAACATAATGTGGGATTTGGCCATGACCAAATATCTCTGTGTTATATTTGTTTCTTGTAAACAACATATTGTAGGATTGTGCTTTTTAATTCAGTCTGCTATTCACTTTTGTTTTGTAGGAGTGCCCATCCCAATCACATTCCCAAATATGAATACCAGCTCTGTATTTCCCTCCATCCTATATTCTCCCCTGTTTATGTTTTTGCTTTCACTTTCCACCTGCTCCTTAATAGTGTTTTGGGTTTTTTGACCCACCCACTCAGTACCTTATTTTCAAACACTGCTCCTTCATTCTCTTACATTTCTTTCCTAGGGTTTCTGTCTTCCCTTCTATGAAGCCCTTCCCTTTTCTTTCCTCTTGCAACTCCTAGTTCTTTATTGGGTTAGATAAATAATTAAGTTATTGTCTCTTAGAGACAAAACTGATAACATCAAGCTTCAAACAATGCTCTTCCTTCACCCTTTTCCCCATGGATTTCAATCTTTTGTGCCTCTTCATTAGACATAATTTTCCTTTTTTTTTCCCATCCCTTAATGCCTTTTCACATAGAATTACATTCACATGAGCATTCTCTGTCCATGTGATTTTCCCCTTCCGTATATATATTTCCACTGTTTATCTTTCTATGCTTCTCTTGAGTTCTGTGTCAAAAGATTAAATTTTCTGTTTAGTTCTGGTTTCTTCAATAGAAATTATTGAAAATCTCTTATTTCATTGCAGATCTATTTCCTCCCCTGAAAGATGAAGCTCAGCTTCTCTGGGTAGTTCATTCATGGTTGCAATCCAACCTCCTTTCCCTTCCAGAAATATGGTATTCCAAGCCCTCTGATCCTTTACTATAGAAGCTGCTAGATCCTGGAGAATCCTGACTGTTTCTCCTTGATATTTGAATTGTTATTTTTTTAATCTGACAGTTTGAAGTACTTTTTCCTTGAGATTATAGTTCTGAAGTTTTGCAACAATGTTCCTATGGGTTTTCCTTATGCAATCTCTTTTCAGAGGTGAACAATGGATCCTTTCAATGATTATTTCCTTCTCTGTTTTTAGAATATTGTTGCAGTTTTCCTTGACGAGCTCTTGAAGAATGATATCCAGAGCTCTTTTTTTGCTCATGGCTTTTATGTAGACAAATGATTTTTAAATTGTTTCTTCTGTATCTATTTAATAGGTTGGCTGTTTTTGGCTTTTTTTTTTTTTTCATTTTTTTTTTTTTTAGCTTAACCAATTCTTGATATGGCAAAGAGTCATTAGCTGCCATTTTCCTCTTCTAGTTTTTAACATGTGATTTTCTTCAGTTAGCTTTTGTATCTTTTTTTTTTTTTCTATCTGATTAATGATACTTTAAAAAATATTGTTTTCTTTAGTGGATTTTTTTTAATGTGTGTGCATTTGGCCAATTACATTTTTACAATTTTTTATCCAAGTGGTTGACTCTCTCTTGCACACCATTCATTTATTTTCTCATTTTTATTTCTACCTCTCTTAATTGCCATTTAAAGTATTTTATGAGTACTTATAAAGAAGCTTCTTTGGGCTTGATTCCAATTCATATCACTCTTTGAGATTTACTGTTTGGACATGTTGTCCTTTCTGAGTTGGTATTTTGGTCTTCCCTGTCACCATAATAAATTATTATGGTCAAGGTTCTTTTTGGTTTCTTGCTCATTTTCTTTCCCTTTCTTTGGTATTTCCTTCTTTTAATTTTTATGGTTGAGTTGGGCTCCTGGAGTAAAGGAGACAGTCCCAAGCTTCCTGTGCCTCTCTGAGCCATGCCTTTCAATACATGCCTTGTGTTTGCAGGGGGTAGCTTTATCTGTTCTTTCCAGGAAAAAAGTCTTGCTTCACAGAATTTTCCTTCTGATTTGGGACTGGAAAATATCCCCACTGAATATTCTGGGTATACCACTGGGTATCCTTTGAGGAGGAAGAGGAGGAGGAGAAGAAAAAAAAAAGGAGGAGGAGGAGGAGGAAGAAAAGGGAGGAGGAGGAGGAGGAAGAAGAAGAAGAAAAAGAAGAAGAAGGAAGAACAGCAACAATAACAACAAAAGAAAGAAAGAAAGAAAGAAAGAAAGAAAGAAAGAAAGAAAGAAAGAAAGAAAGAAAGAAAGAAAGAAAGAAAGAAAGAAAGAAAGAAAGAAAGAAAGAAAGAAAGAAAGAAATAGAAGAGAAGAAGGAGGAAGAGGATGAGCTGAGGAGGACAAGGAGGGGGAGGAGGAGGAAGAGGAGGAGAAGGGAGGAAGACAAGAAGAGAGGGAAGAAGGAAAGGACAGAGAAAGAGAGAGAGAAATTGTGATGGTTTGGGAGTGAGGGGGTTAATAAAGCCATTCTGACATCTTATGACTTTTACTTCGATTCTAGGGAACATTGTAGATATTGTTTTAATAGGGTTACTTTGTGAATAAATACAGAAGGAATTTTTGAAAGGCCATAATAGACTAATCTTATTTCCTTTTTTGTGTGGCTTTACAGGTATGCTAGGGAATGTCATAAATACTGACATGAATTTCATTCAATAAGATAACTGACAATGTATCTCATACTATCCTATACTGATAAAATGGAGACCTAAGCTATATATTAGTATAGTTAAGTAGATTTGGAACAATATTAGCTGTGGCCAAAGGATACTGATAAATAAAGATGAAGTATTTATGCTTGACCTTGGTTTTTCATTCCTCACCAGACTGAAATTTATACTATATGTGAAGCTTTTAACAATGATCTGTCTAAAAATTTTATTGTTTTTTCCCACCATTTCAGCTATCTTTTATGTTTTCTCTCATTAGAGTATCAGTTCCTTATGAGTAAGAGCTGTATTTATTTTTTCCTACTATTTGTATCTCCAGAATTTTTCCACTGTCCCTGACACTCTGTAATCATAGTTCATAAATGCTTGTCAATTTACTTTGATTATTGTTTTAGGGTATTGTAATAACTTGGATGAAGGCATAGCTGGGACACTTGTCAAATTTATGGATGACACAGATCTATTATGGATAGTTAACACACTGAATGGCAGATGCAGATTTTAAAGAAACCAACAATTGAGAAGGTGGAGCCAAGATGGAAGAGTAAACACAGGAATTTACCCAATCTTTCCCTGAAACTGCTCCGAATTCCTTTAAAATCTGAATCCAAACAAATTTTCAGCATCACCACATCAAAAAGAAATAGGAGAACATTTACCAGCCAAAGGCAAATTAGAAGAATCCAGCATGGAGCTCCTGACCTAGCCATTAATTTTTTCATCTACCATGCTTCCTTGGAATCGGGAAGATATAATTCTTAATTTCTCTTTATACTCACTGTATGACTTGAATAAGTAACATAAACTTTTGCAAGCTCAGCTTTCTCATCTAGAAAAATAGGAATAGTAATAGTACTTATTATCATTATCATCATCATCATCATCATCATAGTATTGGGTTATAATTCAGGCCAAGTGAGAATGAAACAATTAAATATTTGTGATCATTAAAATGGCAAGAAGTACAAACTTTCATTAGTAAAAACATTAATACTGTTACTTATTATATTTGTGACTTTAACAATTGACACAATTTCTTCTACCCTCATTTTCCTAATCTATGCAATAAAATGTTCAGAATAAATCAGACTTAGAAGTCCTTTGAAGCTTCTAATTCTAATTCTATAATCCTGTGATCTTTTATCATTTTAGAAAGTATTAGGAAAATAACAATAATATAAAATTTTCAATACTGAAAGTTAGATCTCTGTCTAGTTTGGGTCCCAAGGGTGAAATGTTCCAGGCGCTTTTAATGTGATTAAAAAAAAAAAAAGTGATTAAAGGTATAACTAAGTTACATAATATTTTACATACATATATATCATATGCATATATAAATATTACACACATACAAATACACATATGTGCATATTGACTCTCCTAATACTACTTTGAACTGTTGAGGGAAGGGGACTGCTTTTACTTTTTCTTAGCACAGTGCCTAATGAATAAGTGATATTTGACCTATTGAGCCTAGAAATAGGAGTTGGGAGGAGAAAGGGAGTAGGATACTTTCATGCTAGTTCTCTTTCATTTATCTTTCTATTTATTTGTTCATTTGTTTGTTTATTTTATTGTTAGGAGCTCCCAGTGTAAAAAGTTTCTCCATAAATATGAATTTTCTTTTTTTGTTATTTACAGTCACAGAAAAATTTTGAAGGGCCTTGGAGATTGGATGACTATTTTTATGAGAAGACAATAGTTTTTGTCAAAGCTAGGACATGAACATAAGAAGTTTCCTGTTTGAATGCTTCACTTCTAATCCCTTCTCTTCCCAAGGATGTCCCAAACTGAACCCAAATCTATGAGATTAGCTGACTACATGATGAATAGATATTATTATCATTCAGCTCAAAATGATTCAACATATGGGCACCATCAAAACCCAACCGACTTTATGCACCACATTTCTAGCAAACAATTAGAGAAATCTAATTGAGCCACATCACTATGTCAAGGCCTAGGAAATTCTGCACTAAATGTTCTGTAGTGTTCATAGAGCTAGACAACAATGTACTGCAAACTCATTTTAATGTTACAAAGACAAATTGGAAGACTCAAGCATTTTCATTTGTGTGCAGCTGTCATAAAATAAGTAAATAAAGAAGAAAGGAAAGAACAACCAAAGTCATAATAAAAAACAAAAGTGACATCATCAAATCACACCCATTTGACAACTCACAACTGTATTCTGATGGTTTTGTTAATTAATTCTTGAGATGCACAATAAGCCAACAGGACAATTTAGAAAGAGAACTTTTCACTTAATTAGTAAATTAACTTTTTTTTTTTTTTATCTCAAATCTTTCTCCATTAAATTAGCACATACTCTAGGCCAAGATCACACACCACCTGGATTCTTTTTTTCAGAATAAATGACTGCTTATTTTTTTCATTTATTAAATTAGTAACTCTGGAGAATGGGGCTGAGGGTGAGGTAAGGACATGGGTGCAGGCAAGGGACACAGATTTCATGGCAAGATTAGAGGGTAGACAGAGCTTGAGGGGTTACCAAAGTAAATATAGCTTGATAGGGTTATCCCCATATTGTGGGACTGTTCAGGGATAGGTATTAAATTAATAATAGCTAAGATTTATAAAACTGAAAAGCTATTGAGAATAGTTCAGTGATGGACTATATGAACTTCTTCCAAAGTTTATTCTGGATTTCTGCAGAAAGATTAAAAAATAACATAACCATAGAAGGCTGCATTTTCTGTCTATAACATTTTACAAAGGGAATTTACTAATTCCTGACTTGTATCACTTTTCAAGATTTGTAAAGTATTACACATAGATAAGCTTATCTTTCCCTCAAAATATCCTTATGAGATAGATGCCATTGCTATGTTATCCATTTAATTGGAGAAAAGATTATCTAGTCAAATCTCTCTATTTTGCAAATGAGAATACTGAAGTTCAAACAAATTAAATATCAGGAATAGGTTTAAAACTTAGGTATTATGACATGAAAATTATGGGTCATTCCATTGTACAATTTTGACTTGATTCATGCTAAACATTTAGAATTAAATGAAGGAATTAATGAATAAGCATTTTTTAATTTTATTTTTCTAGTAATTTTTTTTTTTAATTTAAGACACAATATTTTATGAATCATGTTGGGAGAGAAAATCAGAGCAAAAAGAAAATAAAAACATAGGGAAGATTAAAAAAAAGAAAAAAATTGATTTACAATCATTCTCTTTAGTTGTTTTTGTTGCTTTTTATTTTTCATATTTGATCATTGCACATCCTTGCTATAATTGTGTGCAATACATACCCATTTCTGCTTATTTCACTCAACATCAGTTCGTGTAAATCTTTACTGGCATTTTAAAATCAGCTTGTCATTGACCAATTGATGAGTATCCACTCATTTTCCAACTTTCTGATACCACAAAAAGAGTGGCGAAACATTTTTACAATGTGCTTCCTTTATCCTCTTTTATCATTTCCTTGGAATACATATCCCATAGTGATACTGCTGACTCAAAAAGTATGCACAATTTTATAGCTCTTTGGGCATAGTTCCATATTGCTCTCCAAGATGGTTGGATCATTTCACAACTCCACCAACGATACATTAGTATACCAGTTTTTTTTCACATTCCCTTCAACATGTATCATTATCTTTTCCTGTCATCTCAGCCAATCTGAGTTGTGAAATGGTAACTCTGAGTTGTTTGAATTTGGATTTCCTAATCAATAGTGATTTAGAGCATTTTTATATAACTATAGATAGCTTTAATTTTGTCATATGAAAATTGTCTGCTCATATAATTTTAACATTTATTAACTGGGGAATGACTTGAATTCTTATAAATTTGACACAATTCTTTACACATTTTGGAAATGAGACGTTTATTATAAACACTAGTGTAAAGATTTTTGCCAGCTTTGTATTTCCCTTTTAATCTTCCTTCTGGTGGTTTTGTTTGTGCATTTTTTTAAATTTAATGTATTCAGAGTTGTCCATTTTGCCTTTCATAATGTTCTCTAGTTCTTCTTTGGTCATAAATTCCTACCTTCTCCAAAATTCTGAGAAGTAAATTAGTCCTTGCTCTCTGGTATCATCTTTTATGCACAAATCATGTACCTATTTTGAACTTATTTTGGTATGGGATGTGAGATGAAGCTCTATGTTGAGTCTCTGAAATATTATTTTCCAATTTTCCCAGAAATTTTTGCCAAATACTGAATTTTTATTTCAAAAGCTGAAGTTTGGGGATTTATCAAATACTAGATTACTATAGGTTTTGATTATTGTGTCGTATGCAACTAATCTATTCCACTGATCCACCACTCTATATCTTAGCCAGTACCAAATGGTTTTCAAGACTGCTGCTTTAGAATATTGTTTAAGGTTTGTTACTGTTAAGCCATCTTGCTCTGCATTTTTTTCATTAATTCCCTTGATATTCTTTACATGGTTCTTCCAAATAAATTTTGTTATTATTTTTATAATTATATAAAATAATTCATGCCTATTTGATTGGTATGGCACTGACCAAGTAGACCAAGTTAGCCAGAATTGTTATTTTATTATATTGGCTCAGCCTACTCATGAGCAAATAATATTTTCCCAATTGTTTAGATCTGAATTTATGTGAGAGTTGTTTTGTAATTATGTTCATTAGCAAAGAATTAAAATTTTATTTCCTCATTTTCTATTCTAATTTCTTTAATTTACTTTTTGATTCTTCTTGCTTGGTCTATAGTTTTCTTTCTTGAGTTTTCAACTTACCTGGTTTAGGTATCAGTACCATGTCTGTGTCATAAATGGAGTTTGGTAGGACTCTTTCATTCCCTATTTTTTCAAATAGTTTATATAATATTGGAGCTAATTGTAATTTAAATGTTTGGTAGAATTCACATATAAATCCATCTGGTCCTGGGAAC